>NC_090406.1:47482873-48105357 GCF_036365525.1 Heterodontus francisci
CGGCCCCGTCGCTCTCTCTCTCTCTCTCTCCCGCCCCGTCGCTCTCTCTCTCTCTCTCTCCCGCCCCGTCGCTCTCTCTCTCTCTCTCTCCCGCCCCGTCGCTCTCTCTCTCTCTCTCTCTCCCGCCCCGTCGCTCTCTCTCTCTCTCTCTCCCGCCCCGTCGCTCTCTCTCTCTCTCTCTCTCCCGCCCCGTCGCTCTCTCTCTCTCTCTCTCCCGCCCCGTCGCTCTCTCTCTCTCTCTCTCCCGCCCCGTCGCTCTCTCTCTCTCTCTCTCCCGCCCCGTCGCTCTCTCTCTCTCTCTCTCCTGCCCGTCGCTCTCTCTCTCTCTCTCCCGCCCCGTCGCTCTCTCTCTCTCTCCCGCCCCGTCGCTCTCTCTCTCTCTCCCCACCCGTCGCTCTCTCTCTCTCTCCCGCCCCGTCGCTCTCTCTCTCTCTCCCGCCCCGTCGCTCTCTCTCTCTCTCCCGCCCCGTCGCTCTCTCTCTCTCTCCTCCCCGTCGCTCTCTCTCTCTCTCCACCCGTCGCTCTCTCTCTCTCTCCCACCCCGTCGCTCTCTCTCTCTCTCCCACCCCGTCGCTCTCTCTCTCTCTCACACCCCGTCGCCTCTCTCTCTCTCCCCCACCCGTCGCTCTCTCTCTCTCTCCCACCCCGTCGCTCTCTCTCTCTCTCTCCCACCCCCGTCGCTCTCTCTCCCGTCTCTCCTCTGCCTCACACTCTCCCTCCCCGACTCTCCCTCTGTCTCACTCTTCCTCCCCGTCTCTCCCTCTCCGTCTCTCCCTCTGCCTCACACTCTCCCTCCCCGTCTCTCCTTCTGTCTCACTCTCCCTCCCCGTCTCTCCCTCTGCCTCACACTCTCCCTCCCCGTCTCTCCCTCTGCCTCACACTCTCCCTCCCCGTCTCTCCCTCTGTCTCACACTCTCTGCCCCCCCCACCTGGATCCTTGCACCTCGCTCTCCACTTCTGCAGTCACCATAAATATGTGAGTGGGGTTCTAATAAACTTATACCTGCCCGGTGAGGTGCTTGGCATTTTTTTTCTTCTTCAGTCATGGGATGTGGGCGTCGCCGGCTAGGCCAATATTTATTGCCCATCCCTAACTGCCCTTGAGAAGTTGGTGGGGAGCTGCCTTCTTGAACCACTGCAGTCCATGGAGGTAGGTGCTGTTAGGAAGGGTGTTCCAGGATTTTGACCCAGCGACAGTGAAGGAATGGCGATATAGTTCCAAGTCAGGATGGTGTGTGACTTGGAGGGGAACTTGCAGGTGGTGGTGTTCCCAACCATTTGCTGCCTTTGTCCTTCTAGTTGGTAGAGGTCGCGTGTTTGGAAGGTGCTGTCTAAGGAGCTTTGGTACGTTACAGCAGTGCATCTTGTAGAAGGTACACACTGATGCCACTGTGCGTCAGTGGTGGAGGGAGTGAATGTTTGTGGATGGGTGCCAATCAAGCTGGCTGCTTTGTCCTGGATGGTGTCGAGCTTCTTGAGTGTTGCTGGAGCTGCACCCATCCAGGCAAGTGGAGAGTATTCCATCACACTCCTGACTTGAGCCTTGTGGACAGGCTTTGGGGAGTCAGGAGGCGAGTTACTCGCCTCAGGACTCCTAGCCTCTGACCTGCTCTTGTAGCCACAGTATTTATATGGCTACTCCAGTTCAGTTTCTGGTCAATGGTAACCCCCAGGATGTTGATAGTGGGGGATTCAGTGATGGTAATGCCACTGAATGTCAAGGGGAGATGGTTAGATTCTCTCTTGTTGGAGATGGTCATTTCCTCGCACTTGTGTGGCATGAATGTTACTTGCCACTTATCAGCCCAAGCCTGGATATTGTCCAAGTCTTGCTGCATTTCTACACGGACTGCTTCAGTATCTGAGGAGTTGCGAATGGTGCTGAACATTGTGCAATCATCAGCGAATATCCACACTTCTGACCTTATGATTGAAGGAAGGTCATTGATGAAGCAGCTGAAGATGGTTGGGCCGAGGACACTACCCTGAGGAACTCCTGCAGTGATGTCCTGGAGCTCAGATGATTGACTTGCAACAACCACAACCATCTTCCTTTGCGTTAGGTATGGCTCCAACCAGCGGAGAGTTTTCCCCTGATTCCCATTGACTTCAGTTTTGCTAGGATTCCTTGATGCCACACTCAGTCAAATGCTGCCTTGATGTCAAGGGCAGTCACTCTCACCTCACCTGCTTACATCCGTGGGCCTTTGGAGGGCCTGACTCTGGCCCATGGGCCGTATCTACATTATCCATTCCTATTAGCATTTCTTATCACCTCCTAAATGTCCAACAATTCTTTGAGCCTGTCCTCATTCATGAATCCTTTAAATCTTTTCACTCTTCTGAACTTTGCACAATGCATCAATGTTGCTCTAAAGATTGGAATCCAATACTCCACACAATGCTCTCATTGGGGCTCCACCACTGACCTATATCAGGTTAGAACAACCTATTTTGGCTAATTGCCTTGGAGGTGCTTCGGACTTTCAACTAGTGGAAACAGAAGTTTAAAAAGGGAACAAAACAGAAATCAGAAGGAGTGATAACATCCAAATGGATGAAAACATGTATGCTGTTTTCCTGCAATGAGGGGTTGAGATATCAGGAATTTCACAGTAATATAGGAACAAATTGACTGATTTGTTTGTTGCAGAATGTATCTATATCTTGCCCTCTAAAACAATGCTGCTTGCAAAGGTTGCCTCTCAATATGTCAAAGAGAGGGAAAAATCTGGCACCAGGGTCATTAAGATACTTGTTTCACACAACTGGTGTCACAAGCTTGAGTAAAGGTGAAAAATCAAAGCATCCACCTCTTGTTACATGATAACTGAAAGAGTACAAGAGTCCTGTGTGTGCTAGGAATGAAGGGGAAGATGTATCGACCCTCTGTAGGTTGTGCATTGCATTTGGACCCAGAACTGTATCAGGAACTTTGAATAAGGGATGTTCATTAAGTTTCTGCAAATGTCATAACTAAAAAGCAAAACTGAAGGACACAAGGACATTAGACTGACAAAAGAGCAATTTTGATCTAACCAACCCAGTCTTTCCAATCGTGTATAATTCTTCACAGGATAAACTCTACCCAAATTATATCAGCTTTGTTGGTAGCATTCTCCATCAAATCAAACGATTACAGATTCAATCCTCATTCCAGCAATTGAGCACAGAATCCAGTTCAGCATCCAGTGAAATACCAAACACATGCAGCATTGTCAGAAGTGTCAACTCAGTCATGTCTGCCTTTTGAAATAAACCATTTATGATCTCACAACACTATTGACAGAGCAGGGAGCTCTCCTGGGTCCTGGCTAACATATCCCCCTTGGCCACAACAAAAACAGATGAAATGGTCATTCTCCTGAGGAAAGTTTCTCTACAGTATCTCCCTGTCCCAAAAAATAACCAATGCGATCAATCAGGCGAGTGGGACTAATTGGACAGCTTTCAAAGAGCTGGCACAGGCTGAATGACCTCGCAGAACATGCCAACTCTCGTGAATTTATCGCAAGATGCAATTTCAAAGCAACATTAAGCCTTACACAATTTCACGAGAAGGCTCTGAAATATCAGTATTTTTGCAATAATAATGAAATTAATATTGGCAGCATGCATACCCAAAATGTCATGCTGTCCAGAAATTGCTGTATCCCTATGTTGACAAGCAACCTCAGTTGTTCTGCACCGCGCAGGTTCAGGGTGGGGTGGGTCACTACAAGACACCTTTTGCCTCCGCTTCTGTGGTTTTCTGATTGCTGTGAGCAGTGCATTTTAGATAAAACCTGAAAGTCTGGATCGCTGGCAGGTGAGTTTTCTCAGGTGGATTTAGAGCGGGGCAGGGAGTGACAGAGCTAAGTGGCAAAAGGGTTGAGGGTGCAAAGCCAAAGGGAGTGTAATGGGACAAGGAAAAAAATGAAAGATGTGCCTAGATATGTGAATGTCATTGTATTCCTTTCATCACTTAATCTCTCCTGCTTTCCACCCTATCACAGACCTTCTCGTTCGTTCTTTTTCCATCCCATCCGCACCACCCTCCCCCCCTTCACTTGCTTAAAATCTATTACTTTTCTAACTTTTCCCAGTTTTGATGAAAGGTCATCGACCTGAAAACGTTAACTCAGTTTCTCTTCCCACAGATGCTGCCAGACCTGAATATTCCGGCATTTTCTGTTTTTATTATAAAGTATTGTTGTTTTCTGGAATATTCCACATCAAGAAGTTAACAGATATATAGTCCCCATCACTTATAGTGGGGGTCACGCTGGCGTTAACACAGTTTCCCAAAAACTGGTGCGTGCTAAAACCAAAAAGCAGTCATCTAAATCTCACTCAGCAACTGTCCTTTTAATTGTTAACAGCTGCATCCAGAATCTTATCACTAAGGTAATCACATTTTAAAGGGTGCTAAAGGCTGACAAACTGCCCGACGATCTGATTTTGGCTGCAATCAGCAAAGCCTTTAAATCGATCAGTACAGGTAAGCACTTATTAAATTATAGGAAATAGTCTGAGTGCATAATACATTAGAAGCTGCACTTTTCAATTGACTCCTATGGTGATGGCAAATGTTTAGCCCATTTGCCACGTATAGATGGCAAGCAATGGGCAGTAAGTGGTGGGGATTGTACTGGATCTGATTCCTAAAGGGGCTTTGGAACTGTACTGTTACTTTGTGATCAGAATGCAAAGCTCAGTATTACTCCGTTGAGAAAACTAACTCATAGACAAGATCTGAGAGGAGATTTTGAACATTGTTATGGAAAAACAAAATCAAAAATTTTCAGATTTATAGAGAATCCTACATTCAATCCAAAGTCATTCTTATACAGGGTAACTGACCCATTCTGTGTTTTCTCACTGAATTCTTTTCATTCATGGGATGTGGGCCTTGCTGGCTAGGCCAGCACATGAACCGCTGCAGTCTATGTGGGGTTCAAGAAGGCGGCTCACCACCACCTTCTCAGGGACAGTTAGGGATGAGCAATAAATGCTGGCCTAGCCAGCGATGCCCACATCCCATGAACAAATGAAAAAAACATAAACATATTATGTAGCTTTGGTATTTTGCCAATTATTGTGCCTCATGTAATGCATGTTAATATCAGTAGGTGGGTTACAGAGTTCCATACAATACTTGCTATGCCTACAAGTGACACTGGATCGCGAGTTAAGCAATTTAAAGCGTCACCGAACATTAGGTCCCTAAACAATAGTTGCAGTTTTAAACTGGTGGTTTGAATAGGCATGCAGATCCACATCTTGGCCAGTGGGCAACAATTCCACGCTCAAAAACCTTCCAAACATGATGCTATTTGTAAATAAAATTGGAATTGAAGTAACTCCCCAAAACTCTCTCTTCCCCCACCTCCTGACCCTTCCTCTCCCCCATTAATGTTTGAGTGTTCACCAGGTGCCCCCAATCTCCACTGGGAATTTATGGCAGCCACTGCACTTCCCCCAAGAGGTAGTTTTCCCTCTCCTATCCCCGCTGCCCCAACCTCCTCCTCTCATCACTCCTATTATGACCCCCACCCTCGAACCATTCCTGACCTGAATACTACACTCAGTCTTAACTCCCCTTATGCAATGCCAGGAGTGATCAACTATTATTATGGTGTTCACAAAGATATTTGCTTTTGCTGGAAAATAGCAGGGGCCTATAATAACTGCAATAACATATGGCCACTCAGCCCTTCGAGCCTGCTCTGCCATTCAATAAGTTCATGGCTGAACTAATTAGATTAGATTAGATAAACAGCACTGAAACAGGCCCTTCGGCCCACCGAGTCTGTGCCGAACATCAACCACCCATTTATACTAATCCTACACTATTCCTATATTCCTACCAAACATCCCCACCTGTCCCTATATTTGTCTACCACCTACCTATACTAGTGACAATCTATAATGGCCAATTTACCTATCAACCTGCAAGTCTTTTGGCTTGTGGGAGGAAACCGGAGCACCCGTAGAAAACCCACGCAGACACAGGGAGAACTTGCAAACTCCACACAGGCAGTACCCGGAATTGAACCCAGGTCCCTGGAGCTGTGAGGCTGCGGTGCTAACCACTGCGCCACTGTGCCGCCCAAATTACTCCACATTTCCACCTACCCCCAAAAACCTTCCACCCCCGTGCTTATCAAGAATCTACCTTTGCCTTAAAAATATTCAAGGACTCTGCTTCCACCGCCTTTTGAGGAAGAGAATTCCAAAGACTCACGACCCTCAGAGAAAAAATTTCTCATCTGTGTCTTAAATGGGCGACCCCTTATTTTTAAACAGTGACCCCTAGTTCTAGATTCTCCCACAAGGGGAAACATCCTTTCCACATCCACCCTGTCAAAACCCCTCAGGATCTTATATGTTTCAATCATATCATATATATATCATATATCATATCATAAAAGTCACCTCTTACTCTTCTAAATTCCAACAGATACAAGTCTAGCCTGTCCAACCTTTCCTCGTAAGACAGCCCGCCAATTCCAGGTATTAATCTAGTAAACCTTCTCTGTCCTGCCTCCAAAGCATTTACATCCTTCCTTAAATAAGGAGACCTGTACTGTACACAGTACTCCAGATGTGGTCTCACCAATGTCCTGTATAGTTGAAGCATAACCTCCTGACATTTGTATTCAATTCCCCTCGTGATAAACAATAACATTCTATTAGCTTTCCTAATTACGTGCTGTACCTGCATACTAACCTTTTGTGATTCATACACTAGGACACCCAGACCCCTCTGCAACTCAGAGCTCTGCAATCTCTCACCATTTAGATAATATGCTTTGTTTTTATTCTTCCTGCCAACATGGACAATTTCCCACTTTCCCACATTATACTCCATTTGCCAGGTCTTTACCCTCTCACTTAACCTATCCATATCCCTTTGTAGCCCCCTTATGTCCTCTTCACAAGTTACTTTCCTATCTATCTTTGTGTCATCAGCAAATTTAGCAACCATATCTTCGATCCCTTCATCTAAGTCATTTATATAAATTGTAAAAGGTTGAGGCCCCAGCACAGATTCCTGTGTCACACCACTCGTTACATCTTGCCAACCAGAAAATGACCCATTTATGCCTTCTCTGTTTCCTGTTAGCATGCCAATCTTCTACCTATGCCAATATGTTATCCCCTACACCATGAGCTTTTATTTTCTACAATAACTTTGATGTGGCACCTTATCAAATGCCTTCTCGAAATCGAAGTACAATACATCCACCAGTTCTCCTTTATCGACAGCACATGTAACTCCCTCAAAGAACTCCAATAAATTGGTTAAACATGATTTCCCTTTCACAAAACCATGTTGACTCTGCCTGATTACCTTGAATTTTTCTAAATGCCCTGCCATAACGTCTTCAATAATAGCTTCTAACATTTTCCCCAAGACCAATGTTAAGTTAACTGGCCTGTAGCTTCCTGCTTTCTGTCTCCCTCACTTTTTGAATAAAGGAGTTACATTCGCTATTTTCCAATCTAAAGGAACTTTCCCCGAATCTAGGGAATTTTGGAAAATTAAAACTAACGCATCAACTATCTCACTAGCCACTTATTTTAACACCCTAGGATGAAGTCCATCAGGACCCGGGGACTTGTCAGCCCACAGCTCCAACAATTTGTTCAGTACCACTTCCCTGGTGATGGTAATTTCCTTACGTTCCTCCCTCCCTTCCATTTCCTGACTTACAGCTAATACTGGGATGTTACTTGTATCAATAGGTGAAGACCGATGCAAAATATCTGTTCAATTCATCTGCCATCTCCTTATGGACCAATGCTCATTTTGTTAACTCTTTTCTTTTTTAAATATCCACAGAAACTCTTACTATTTGTCTTTATATTTATAACTAGCCTTCTCTCGTATTCTAATTTTATCTCCCTCATCAATCTTTTAGTCCTTCTTTGCTGTTTTTTATATTCTGTCCAATCTTCTGACCTGCCTCCCTTCTTTGCGCAATTATAGGCTTTTTCTTTAAGTTTGATGCTATCTTTAACTGTTTTAGTTAACCACGGATGGCAGGTCCCACCCTTGGAATTTTTCTTTCTCGTAGAAATGTGTCTATTCTGTGTATTCTGAATATCCCCTTAATTGTCTGCTACTGCATCTTTATTGACCTATCCCTTAACCTGAATTGCCAGTTCACGTTAGCTAGCTCTGCTTTCATGCCCTCATAATTGCCCTTACTTAAGTTTAAAATACTAGTCTTGGACCCACTCTTCTCTCCCTTAAACTGAATGTAAAATTCAATCATATTATGATCTCTGCTACCTAATTAATCCTATCGCGTTGCACAATACCAGGTCTAGTACAGCCTGCTCTCTGGTTGGCTCCAGAATGTATTATTCCACGAAATTATCCCGAAAACATTCTATGTACTCCTCATCTAGGCTACCTCAGCCCATTTGATTTTTCCAGTCTATATGTAAGTTATAATTAAGCAGAAAGGTACAAATGGAGCCATTGTTAACCCTTTGATTACACACCTCAGAACAGAATTTGGAAAAGGTACAGCTTACAGATTTTAACAGACACAACTGGTGTTGGTCAAGAGGAAAAGCTACAAAAATCTGATTCTACATGATGTGCATCCTTGATTAGTTGCTTTTACCAACTTCATGGTCCCAACAGTTCGATGCTGTCTATAATAGAGTAAATTAATATATTATATAATGTAACATAATATAACATAATATAAGAAAGACATGTGTGCAATGGAGATAGAACAGAAACCATTCACGAGAATGGTTCCAGGGATCATAACTTCAGTTATGAAGACAGATTGGAGAAGTAAGGACTGTTTTCTTTGGAGAAGAGAAGGCTGAGTGGTGATTTGATAAAGATATTCAAAATCATGAGGGGTGTGGACAGAGCAGATAGAGAGAAATTGTTCCTATTCGTGAAAGGATCGAGAACAAGAGGGCACAGATTTAAAGTATTTGGTAAGAGAAACAAAAGTGACATGAGGAAAACCTTTTCATGCAGAGAGTGGTTAAGGTCTGGTATGCACCGCCTGAGTGTGAGGTGGAGGCAGGTTCAATTGAAGCATTCAAAAGGGAATTAGACTGTTCTATGAAAAGGAAGAATGTGCAGTGTTACAGGGAGAAGGCGGGGAATGGAACTGAGTGAATTGCTCTTTCGGAGAGCTGGTGCAGAAACGATGGGCCCAATGGCCTCCTTCTGCACTGTAGCAATTCTGTGAATTGAATGGCGAATGGCCTATTCCTGTTCCTATGTTCCAGTCAACAAGAGAGGTGAGAAAGGGCAGTAAACCAGAATGAGGGAGACAAATAATTAGACGAAACAAATAGAGAGACAGATATAACAGCGCCAGTGTATAATTTGGATACTGAAATGGATGGAGTTGGTGCCTTCAAATGACCCAAGACAAAAGCACATCATCACATCACAGGGCACAGAAAACAAACTACAAAAAAATAATATACAGATTCCTTTCAGGAGGTATTACTTCAGTTTTTTCTGCAAAGTGGATGCACTGTGTCCCATCATAGGGAGCCATCATAAGATCATAAGATATAGGAGGAGTAAGTCAGTCGGCCTCTTGAGCCTGCTCTACCATTCAATAAGATCCTCGCTGATCCGATTGTAGCCTTAACTCCACATTCCTGCCTGTCCCCAATAACCCCCAACTTCCTTGTAGATCAAAAATCTGTCTAACTCAGCCTTGAATAATTTCAATGACCCAGCCTCCACTTCTCTCCTAAGAAGAGAATTCCAAATACTAATGACCCTCAGAGAAGAAATTACTCCTCATTTTCATCTTAAATGAGAGACTCCTTATTTTGAAACTGTGTCCCCGAGTGCAAGAAATCTTGATTGTCATTTTTCTGGCCTTTTTATATCTTTTCGATTATGAGTTTTATGTACTTTCATATATATATAATATGCATATATGTCTTGCATAAGCTTTTGGTAAATGAAGAGTTCATTTTAGCTGCGTAGCTTACTGGAAAAATAGCTGCCTATACAGTTTGAGTCAACCGGAATTGCATTGTAATGTGGACTAATAACAAACAGATAAAAGGAAGGAAAAGATATTGAAAACTATGTAACAGGTTGTGATCAAAATGTAACAGAAAAGCAGATGCGTCTCGCCGGAAATGTATGATCTAATGGACTGTTTGTGCACCAAGGACACATTTTTTTAGCGTCTACATGTGATCATGATTGATGCATAAACAGATACATTGACAAACGAAATGGCAAGACCAATCGAAACAGTGATATGTATGAACCAATCAATCAATGCACTGGAGGAGCCACTGGCCACAAAGAATAAAGGAACAGACCTGGAGAAGTTCGACGCACAAATTTGAAGATGACAAAAAAAAAAGAGACCAGAAGAGTCACAAGCCATCTGTGCCATTAGAGCCGGTGGAGAGTAAAGGCCATCTGGACAAGGATATCGAATGCCTTGGATTTGTTAAGTACTGCTTTTAGCCTTAATAAATCATCCTGATATCACTACATCAGGTGTCTCCTTGAATGCATTCTTATTGTCTGGTCCAAGAAAAAATTATAAGTAACCTTCTGAAGTTTACACGAGTTCTAGATTCTTCCACAAAGGGAAACATCCTCTCACCATCTACCTTGTCAAGCCCCCTCAGAATCTAATATGGTTCAATAAGATCACCTCTCATTCTTCTAAACGCCAATGAATATAGGCCCAACCTTATAACACAACCTCTTCATCCCAGGAAACAGCTTTGAGAATCTTCTCTGAAGTGCTTCTAATGCAAGTATATCCCTCCTTAAATAAGGAAACCAGAACTGTACACAATACTCTAGGGCTCACCAATGCCCTGTACAGTTAATTGTAGCAAGACTTCCCGACTTTTACATGCCATTCCCCTTGCAATAAAGGCCAACATTCTATTTGCCTTCCTAATTACTTGCTGTACCTGAATACTGACATTTTGTGATTCATGTACAAGGACACCCAAATCCCTCTGTACCGCAGCATTCTGTAGTCTCTCTCCATGTAAATAACATTCTGTTTTTCTATTCTTCCTGCCAAAGTGGACAACCTCATATTTTCTAACATTATACTCCATCTGCCAAATTTTTGCCTACTCACTTAACCCATCTATGTCTGTTTGCAGACTCTGTGTCCTCCTCACAACTTGCTTTCCTACCTATCTTTGTATTGTCAGCAAATTTGACTACAATACACTCGGTCCTTTCATCCAAGTTATTAATATAGATTGCAAATAGTTGAGGCCTCAACGCTGATCCCTGAGGCACTCCACTAGTTACAGTTTGCCAACCTGTAAATGCCCCATTTAATCCGACTCTGTTTCCTGTTAGCCAACCCGCTATCCATGCTAATATATTACCCCCAACATCATGAGCTCTCATCTGTGCATTTGGTGCCTTATCGAATGCCCAATGGAAATCCAAATACACTACATCTACCAACTATAGTTTGACTGGGCTGGTAGTTGTGGCATGAACTGCCCTTGAGAGTTGGCCGCCTTTGAATCAATTATTTTGTGAAGGAAAATAGAATAAGCCCTCCAAGTGACCACACTTTACATGTAAGGAAGTGAGTGAGCATTGGCAGGCCAGGCCAGCAATCAAACCTGGGACTTTCCCAGTCTATGTAGCTCAGTACTACACCATGCAATGCATTTACATAATGACAAGTGTTACTTTTAAAACCCTGCAATAATTCACTTGAAACGTGCATGAAGTGATACATAGCAGACATTAGTACATTTATATTTTGAATAGCTGTGCATTTCTCTCTCGCTATGTGACTGAGAGAAATGTATACACACTCTGATCTGCTGTCATTGTCATTTATGAAATGCTCACCTTTGCAGTTCACTGATTTCATTGCTAATTGCATCCAACTCTTTGATGCCAGTAAAATCTCCCGAGCCGACTGAACTTGTGCTATCCTATTGGGAAAACAGAGAAATGAAAAAGTCCATCGTAAAGGAGTATAACAAAAGGCATATTTGAATATAACAAAAACAGAATAGGTGCCGCAAGAATCAGTGCTTGGGCCCCAGCTGTTCACAATATATATCAATGATTTGGATGTGGGGACCAAATGTAGTATTTGCAAGTTTAAAGATGACCCAAAACTAGGTGGGAATGTGCGTTGTGAGGAAGATGCAAAACGACTTCAAGGGAATTTGGAAAGACTTAGTGAGTGGGCAAGAACGTGGCAGATGGAATATAATGTGGAAAAAAGTGCGGTTATCCACTTTGGTAGGAGGAATAGATGTGCAGAGTATTTCTTAAATAGTAAAAGATTAGAAAGTGTAGATGTACAAAGGGACCTGGGTGTCCTTGTCAATAAGTCACTGAAAGCTAACATGCAGGTGCAGCAAGCAATTAAGAAGGCTAATGGTATGTCAGCCTTTATCACAAGAGGATTTGAGTGCAGGAGTAGGGAAGTCTTGCTTCAATTGTATAGAAGCTTGGTTAGACCGCACCTGGAGTACTGAGTGCAGTTTTGCTCCCTTTACCTTAGGAAGGATATTATTGCCATAGAGGGAGTGCAACGAAGATTCACCAGACTTATTCCCAGGATGGTGGGACTGTCCTATGGAGACAGATTGGGGAAACTGAGCCTGTATTCTCTAGAGTTTCGAAGAATGAGAGGTGATCTCATTGAAACCTACAAAATACTTAAAGGGATAGACACGGTAGATGCAGGTAAGGTGTTTCCCCTGGTTGGGGAGTCAAGAACCAGGGGACACAATTTCAAAATAAGGGGGAAAATACTTAGGACAGAGATAAGGAGAAGTTTGTTTCGTGATAGGTTTTTGTAGTATCATTTTTGTGACACCAGAGACTCCCAGTAAGTCACTTCAACTCAAGGACTCCTTCTGATGGCAGAAAGTAGGGACTGCAGGCTCACAGTTCAAAAAGAGACACCTTCAATTATTTTGCAGTTCTTAGACCTTGGCTTGTGAAATTCTCAAATTTATGAATTTAAAAATAGCTGCATTCTACTATTAATTTCATAAATCCAGCATAAACAATACAGAAAGGGATGTATTTTAATTACTGCTGCAGTCCTTATGTTGGTGGTGCTCTCATAATGGTTAGGCAGGATTCCAGTGATGATGAATACATACATACGTGTCCATGTCAGGATGGTGTGACTTGGAAGTGACGGTGTCCCCACAACTTTGCTGCTCTTGTCCTTCTCAATGTTAGAGGTTGCAAGGAGAAGGGGTATTATCAAAGTAACCATGGTGAAGTGCTGCCATGTAGATTGTACACAATTGCAGCCACAGTGCATCAGTGATGGAGGCCGTGGATATCGAGTCCAGTGGCAGGTGCACCATTCATGTGAAACCCTGTGCCCCGGATGTTGTTGGGTTTCTTGAGTGTTGCATGTGCAACATCTAGCCAAGTCGTGAATATTCCATCACACTCCCCACTTGAGCCTTGTAGATGGCAGAGAGGCTTCGAGGGCATCAGAAGATGAGCCACTTGTCACAGAGTACCCAGATTCTATGGGGTATCCAGCTTCTATTCTGCTCTTAGAGACATAGAGTTATACAGCAGAGAAACAGGCCCTTCGGCTCATCGTGTTCGTGCTGGCCATCAAGCCTATCCTAATCCCATTTTCCAGCACTTGGCCCGTAACCTTGTATGCTATGGCGTTTCAAGTGCTCATCCAGATGCTTCTTAAATGTTGTGAGGGTTCCTGCCTCTACCACCCCTTCAGGCAGTGCATTCCAGATTCAAACCACCCTCTGGGTGAAAAAGTTTGTCCTCAAATCCCCTCTAAACCTCCTGCTCCTTACCCTAAATCTATGCCCACTGGTTACTGACACCTCCGCTAAGGGAAAAAGCTTCTTCCTTTCTACCCTATCAATGCCCCTCATAATTTTGTATACCTCTATCAGGTGTCCTCTCGGCCTTCTCTGCTCTAAGGAAAACAACCCTAGCCTTTTCAGTCTCTCTTCATAACTGAAATGCTCCAGCCCAGGCAACATCCTGGTGAATCTCCTCTGCACCCTCCCCACTGCAATCACATCCTTCCTATAGCGTGGTGACCAGAACTGTACACAGTACTCCAACTAGCGTTTTAATCTGTCTAACTAGCGTTTTATACAGATCCATCATAACTTCCCTGCTCTTATATTCTATGCCTCGGCTAATAAAGGTAAGTATCCCATAAGCCTTCCTAACCACCTTATCTACCTGTGCTGCTGCCTTCAGTGATCTATGGACAAGTGCACCAAGGTCCCTCTGACCCTGTACTTCCTTGGGTCCTACCACTCTTGCAGCCACTGTGTTGATATCATGTTCCCTGTCAATGGTGACCCAGCAATAGTGGGAGATTCAGTGATGATGTAGCATCGAGGAGGGTTGGGGGTGGTGGGAGGTAAAACATACCAGAGGTTGTGAAACAGTAATGGGATGGGGGTTGGTGAAAGAGAGTGTACTGGCCACATCCAAGTAGAGGCCTGCTCAGGTCGGGAAAAAAGAACCCGACCCAAACCCAACCGAGCCACAGCGGACCCGAGCCCGACCCGGCCCGAGTCCCTCTGATTTTGCCCCAAGCCCGACCTCACCATCCTTTTACTTACCTTCCGACTCGGAACCTCCATGAAGCTGCAGCGCATGCGTGATGACGTCACATGCTCACTGCGCAGACTCAGTTTCGTCTTGGACTCCCAGCTCAGATAAGTTTTTTATTTTCAATACTTCCTATAATGCGGTGACCAGACCTGCACGCAATACTCCAGGTGCGGCCTCACCAGAGTTTTGTACAGCTGCAGCATGACCTCGTGGCTCCGAAACTCGATCCCCCTACTAATAAAAGCTAACACACCATATGCCTTCTTAACAGCCCTATTAACCTGGGTAGCAACTTTCAGGGATTTATGTACCTGGACACCAAGATCTCTCTGTTCATCTACATTACCAAGAATCTTCCCATTAGCCCAGTACTCTGCATTCCTGTTACTCCTTCCAAAGTGAATCACCTCACACTTTTCCGCATTAAACTCCATTTGCCATCTCTCAGCCCAGCTCTGCAGCCTATCTATGTCCCTCTGTACCCTACAACATCCTTCGGCACTATCCACAACTCCACCGACCTTCGTGTCATCCGCAAATTTACTAACTCACCCTTCTACACCCTCTTCCAGGTCATTTATAAAAATGACAAACAGCAGTGGCCCCAAAACAGATCCTTGCGGTACACCACTAGTAACTGAACTCCAGGATGAACATTTGCCATCAACCACCACCCTCTGTCTTCTTTCAGCTAGCCAATTTCTGATCCAAAGCTCTAAATCACCTTCAACCCCATACTTCCGTATTTTCTGCAATAGCCTACCATGGGGAACCTTATCAAACGCCTTACTGAAATCCATATACATCACATCCACTGCTTTACCCTGTTTGGTCACCTTCTCGAAAAATTCAATAAGGTTTGTGAGGCACGACCTACCCTTCACAAAACCGTGCTGACTATCGCTAATGAACTTATTCTTTTCAAGATGATTATAAATCCTGTCTCTTATAACCTTTTCCAACATTTTACCCACAACCGAAGTAAGGCTCACAGGTCTATAATTACCAGGGCTGTCTCTATTCCCCTTCTTGAACAAGGGGACAACATTTGCTATCCTCCAGTCTTCCGGCACTATTCCTGTCGACAATGACGACATAAAGATCAAGGACAAAGGCTCTGCAATCTCCTCCCTGGCTTTCCAGAGAATCCTAGGATAAATCCCATCTGGCCCAGGGGACTTATCTATTTTCACACTTTCCAAAATTGCTAACACCTCCTCCTTGTGAACCTCAATCCCATCTAGCCTAGTAGTCTGAATCTCAGTATTCTCCTCGACAACATTTTCTTTCTCTACTGTAAATACTGACGAAAAATATTCATTTAACGCTTCCCCTATCTCCTCTGATTCCACACACAACTTCCCACTACTATCCTTGATTGGCCCTAATCTAACTCTAGTCATTCTTTTATTCCTGATATACCTATAGAAAGCCTTAGGGTTTTCCTTGATCCTATCCGCCAATGACTTCTCGTGTCCTCTCCTTGCTCTTCTTAGCTCTCCCTTTAGATCCTTCCTGGCTAGCTTGTAACTCTCAAGCGCCCTAACTGAGCCTTCACGTCTCATCCTAACATAAGCCTTCTTCTTCCTCTTGACAAGCGCTTCAACTTCTTTAGTAAACCACGGCTCCCTCGCTCGACAACTTCCTCCCTGCCTGAGGCTTTAGACCTCCCAGAGGAACCTATGCCATGGTCTTTGTTGCCCAACTAATCCAGGAAAAATGTCAAGAACAACACCAGGAATTCTTCATTGCATTCATCGACCTGAACAAAGTATCTGATTCAATGTTGGGTACCACACTTTAGAAGGGATGTCAGGGGCTTAGAGAAGGTGCAGATGAGATTTACTGGAATGGTACCAGGGATGAGGGACTTCAGTTAGTGGAGAAACTGGAGAAGCTGTGGCTGTTCTCTCTGGAGCAGAAAAGGTTAAGAGGAGATTTGACAGTGTTAGTCAAAATCATGAATGGTTTTGATAGAGTGCATAGGGAGAAACTGTTTCCAGTGGCAGAAGGATCAATACCCAGTGGGCAAATTTAAGGTCGTCGGCTAAAGAACCAGAGGAGATATTAGGCAACATTTTTTTTAAATGTGAGTTTTGTGATCTGGAATGCACTGTCTGAAAAAGTGGTAGGAGCAGATTCAATAGTAATATTAAAAAGAAAAATGCATAAATACTTGAAGGGGAAAGATTTACAGGACTTGGGGAAAGAGTAGGGGAGTGGGATTAATGAATATCTCCACCAAAGAGCCAGCACAGGCACGACAGGCTGAATGGCCTCCTTCTGTGCTGTAACATTCTACAATTCTGAGTTATTCAGATCTCTCAATAAATGTACATTCTTTGCAAGTGATTGTTTTTTTGGGAGTGTTCAGTTATACAAGTTTCACTGTATACTCAAAAGGGATTTAATGATATTTAAATGCAAGCAATATAAAACCAACATAAGCACTGAATTCTGCTTTGAACTTCAAGAGTTTATCCCCACATTTCAATCATTCCCATTAACCAGTATGAAGCAAAACAACGTGCATTTATATAGCGCCTTCAATGCTCTTAACTTCTTGAATACAGAGATAGACACTGAGCCAGGAAGTGAGAGCTTAGGTACAATGGTGAGCTAAGTTCAATAAAAAAATGTTTTGAAGGTTTCTTTTTTAAAAAAAGGAGTAAACAGCTTTAGAGAGTTTATTACAAAAAACTGGCACCCAAGAAGTTGAAGGTTGACACCAGAGGTGGGACAAATGGAGGAGGAAGATTTATAAGAAGCCCCAGTCATGGGTCTGGGGTGTATTGCAGGGCTGGTAAAGGTTACAGAGATAGGGCAAGATCATTGAAGGATTTCAAGATTTCAAATTGAATACAGTTGGGTATGGGGAGCCAGTTTAGGTCATCAGGAACAGGGGCGATGGCTTAGTAGGACTTCGGGCAAGAAAGAATATTTAGAGCCAAGTTTTAGCCATTTGCAACATTGAACTTAGGGGATGGGTGGCTGAAAAATTGGTCTTCAATCAAGTTTGGAGGTAAAGATACATGCAAGAGTTTCACTAGCGGAGGAGTTGAGGTAGCAGCGGATGCAGGCAATGCCGCAGAGGTGGATATAAATGGTCTACGTAATGGAGATGGTATGGGCTCTGAACTTCATCTCCAGATTAAATAGGACAAACTTTGTGTTTGGTGCAGGACAGTGGCCAGAGAAAGGGATGTAATCATGGGAGTGACGTTTGTGGCAGGAATCAAAATCAATGACCTTAGTCTTCCCATTGTTAAGTTGGAGAGGAAGTTATGACTTCCCCAAGATGGGATGTTGGACAAACAGTAGCAACACAAAGGCATCTGAGGGGTTGAGAAAGGAGCAGTTCTCATCACTTCACTTGTGTCACAGCACAGAATTGTTCATATAGAATGGGAGACACAAAGATTGAAGATCCCTGAAAATAAACCTCCAACTCGAGTATCCAATTCAGCTGTATAGATGAAGGATTGTCATTCTCCATTCTTACAACCTTTGGTATGCAACATGCAGAATCAGAGGTTAAAAAACTCACTTCTAAGCCAGTCAGCTTTTGATATTGTGCCAATACACTTCTTGTGTGATACTTTTACTTTCATCATCTCAAACTGTTCCTACCAATTCCAGTGACAGACCTTGATAGCAGTTGTTCAAGAAGGCAGCTCACCACCACCTTCTCAAGGGCAATTAGGGATGGGCCACAAATGCTGGCCTTGCCAGCGATGCCCACAACCCATGAAACAAGTTTAAAAAAAACTCACCAGACAGGGCCTAAGTGTTACATCACTTAAAATGCTCTCTCCTGTACATCCTCTACTTGAAAGCACAGAAAGTATACTTCTATCACTGTGTTTCACAGTTCAAGTGGACATTGTATAAACATTCAGGCAGCCACCAGGATGCTACTGAAATCACAGTGGAGATGTTTACTGGTAAACCACCATTGGCCTATTGAGTTCCAAACTTTGGTCTCCAAACAAAAAAAACAATTGCTGATGCATTATGCTGGGTTCATATCCCAATCCTGTAGTCTCAACAAAAGATGAGGAGGTCAAAACAAATACTGCTACACAGCTGAACACGATTAGGTTTTTTTCACCTACTTTCTCATCATCCCTCCCATTCTCCTGATGCCCTACTGAGTAGTTCCACAGGTGCTGGGCTTTCACTTGGGTAACCAGCACAAGTGGTGGAGTGTACCAGCCCAGACTGATCTAAAGTTTAGAGCACCTCATGAATTCCTATAAAGTCAGAGTTGCGTCATGCACTTACTGATACTGGTGTAGCCCTCTCCGATGGTGGGATCATTTCTGGAGTCAGCATCTGTGGAGGGTCAGTTCCTTTGCTGACCTTCTGCTGGATCAGATACATTGCTAAAGCAAACTGTTCCCTGTTCAGTTTCCCCATCTGTTTTGTGTCAGCGAGTGCCCTGTTGGAAAACAGTTTACTAAATAAATGCAGGCTCAATATTGCAACTACAGCAAAACCATGCTAACTGCTATGTTTAACATTATAACAAACTATTAAAGGAAGGTACATGTTGACAGAGCAGCAATGTAACTTAGGAGACAGGAAAACACTCCCAGATGCAGTCTGCAGTGAGGAACTGCAGCAGATGACTTGGGGGGGTGGTGGAGAAACCATATGAAAATAGCTCCCAGTTTCAGCTGAACTGCTGTGGATTAGTATCATACCACAAGAGGAGATAAATAGATCAGAAAGTTGCTGCTGGGCCGCTGGCAACAACCTCCCAGTAGCTGAAGGATCATGCAGGCACAAGTCAGGAAGTCCGCTAGAAATGAAAAATCAAAGGGCACTGGAGATGAAACTGACTCATGCCCACATGGCTTTTTTTTAAAAAAACAAGCCCTTCTCAAGATAAAATCAGAACATATAGTATGCTTCAAGTAACTGGACTTCTTTTTAAACAAAATATTAGACAAACTTTTTTTTAAGACTAACTGCAGCAGATTCCACAAACAGTCCAGCTTAAGAGTTTGCATTTGATTGAGTGTGGACTATCACTGCACCAGTATAGTCAATCACAGGCATTTCACACACAATTAAATTAACATCATAGTTATGAGCATCATGATGATGTTTTTCAACCCCCTCCAAGTATCGAAGTTAAAGGGGTGATTTAATTCGGTTGTTTATGATGATTAAAGGAGTTGATAAGGTAAGATAGAACTATTTCCTCTGGAAATCAGAACTGGAGGGCATTACCTTAAAATTATACCTAGGCTGTTCCAGGGTGTCAGGAAGCAAATCTTCACACAAAGGTTAGTGAAAATCTGGGCTCTCTCCCCAAAAACCCATTGAGGCTGGAGGTCAATTTAAAATAGCAAAACTCAGATTGTGCGATTTTTTTCTTAGGCGACAGTATTAAAGGTTACAGAACCAAGGCAGGTAGACGGAGTTAAAATGCAGATGATCTAAACAAATGGCGGAACAGGCTTGAGGAGCTGAATACACCAATCCTGTTCTTAATTTCTTCCATTGAAAAAAAAACTTGCAGTTATATAACACTTTTCATGACCTCCAGACGTCTCAAAGCGCTTTACAGCCAATAAAGTATTTTTGAAGCGTAGTCACTGTTGTAATGTAGGAAATGCAGCAGTCAATTTGCACACAGCAAACGCCCACAAACAGCAATGTGATAATGACCCGATAGTCTGTTTTTGTGATGTTGATTGAGGGATAAATTTTGGCCAGGACACTGGTGATAACTCTTCATCGAAATAGTGCAATGGGATCTTTTATGTCCACCAAAGCAGGCAGATGGGGGCCTCGGTTTAACAGCTCATCTGAAGGACAGATCCTCCGACAGTACGCCCCCAGTACTGCACTGGAGTGTCAGCCTTGATTTTTGTGCTCAAGCCCTGCAGTGGGACTTGAACCCAGAATCTTATGACTCAGAGGTGAGTGTGTTATCAGCTAAGCCATGGCTGACATTGTATAATATTGGGTGACGTCACTGGTTGTGAAGTAATTAACCTGAAGATACTTTTATCTTTCGTCAGAACCTGGGTTTGAGTCCTGGGAGAACAACTTGGAAGTGCAATTCACCCACATGTGGGAAACTAACCACTTCTGGCTTGGAAATGGCAAATCACGGCTCCACGTGTGTAGTTCCCTTATGTCAGCACTGTGGTGTTTGCTGGAAGGGACATTGTGCTGATAATTAGAAATTTTTTTTACTCAGAGGGTTGTGAATCTTTGGAATTCTCTATCCCAGAGGGCTGTGAAAGCTCAGTCATTGAGTACGTTTAAAGCAGAGATTGGCAGATTTCTAAGTACCAATGACGTAAGGGGATAGGAGGACAGTGTGGGAAAAAGGCATTGAAGTGGATGATCAGCCATGATCATGTTGAATGGCAGGGCAGGCTCGATAGGCTGAATGGCCTACTCCTGCTCCTATGTTCCTATGATATTCCAAAATAATAGCAGCCTCATGATGTTAGCACACTGGCACACTACACTCAGCACATTTAGCAACCAATCACTGAGGCTGTAGGTCAGAGGCAGGTTAGGAGATGACTGATATCTGCTGGAGTCAGGTTGCAGTATTTACTTTAGCCAGTGCCGTTATCTGCATAAGACCTATATTAGGAGGTGATGGCATCAGAGAAAGGCAAGACTTCAGTTTCATTGAATAACAGCCATTTATCATACATGAGCTAAGATGTCCCAAATACTGACTATGAACATTAGTAGTAGGAGAAGTAGGCCCTTTGGCCCCTCAAGCCTGCTTTGCCATTTGATAAGATTATGGCAGATCTGATTGTGGCCTTAACTCCACTTTCCTGCCAGCCCCATAACCCTTCAATCCTTTGTAGATCAAAAATCTGTCAAACTCAGCCTTGAAAATATTCAATGACGCAGCCTCCCTGCTCTCTGGAGTAGAGAATTTCAGAGATTAACAACCCTCTGAGAGCGAGAATTCCCCCTCATCCCCATCTTAAATGAGAGACCCCTTATTTTGGAACTGTGTCCCATAGTTCCAGATTCCCTCACGAGATGAAACATCCTCTCAGCATCTACCCTGTAAAGCCCCCTCACAATCTTATATGCTTCAATAAGATCACCTCTCATTCTTTTAAATTCCAAACAGTATAGCCCCAACCTACTCAACGTTTCCTCATAAGACAACCCCTTCATCCCAGGAATCAACCTACTGAACCCTCTCTGAACTGATTCCAATGCAAGTGCATCACTCTTTAAGTAAGGAGATGAAAACTGTGTGCAGTAATCTAGGTGCAGTCTCACCACTGCCCTGTACAGTTGTAGCAAGACTTCCCTACTTTTATACTCCATTCCCCTTGCAATTAAGGCCAACACTCCATTTGCCTTCCTAATTACTTGTTGTACCCACATGCTGACTTTTTGTAATTCTTGTACGAAGACTGATCCCTCCGTAATGCAGTATTCTTCAATCTTTCTCCATTTAAATAATATTCTGCTTTTCTATTCTTCCCACCAAAGAGGACAACCTCACACTTTCCCACATTATACTCCATCTGCCAAATTTTTGCCCACTCACTTAACCTATCTATATCGAGACTGTGTCCTCCTCACAACTCGCTTTTCTACCTATCTTTGTATTGTCTGCAAATTTGGCTACAATCGTCTCGGTCCCTTCGTCAAAGTCATTAATATAGATCATAACTAGCTGAGGCCCAAGCACTGATCCCTATGGCACTCCACTAGTTACAGTTTGCCAACCTGAAATGACCCATTTATCCCGACTGTTTCCTGCTAGTTCACCAAACCTCTACCCACGCTAATATATTACTCCCACCACCATGGGCTCTTATCTTGTGCAGTAACCTTTTATATGGCACCCTATCAAATGCTTTTTGGAAATCCAAATACACGACATCTACTGGCTCCCCTTTAGCCACCCTGCTTGTTACATCCTCAAAGAACTCTGATAAGGTTGTCAGACACGATTTCCCTTTCATAAAACCATGTTGCCTCTGCCTGATTGCATTATCATTTTCTAAATGTGCTGCTACAGCTGTTAGACTAACTGGCCTATAGCTTGTGCCTTTCGTCACTCTGCCCCCCGCACCCACCCCCCCACCCCCACCCCACGATTTTCCAACCAGCTAGGACCTTTCCAGAATCTAGCAGGTTACAACCAATGAATCCACTACCTTTGTAGCCACTTCTTTTAAGTCCCTAGGATGCAGGCCATCAGGTCTAGGGGACTTGGCAGCCTTTAGTTCTATTAGTTTTCCTAGTACTTTTTCTCTAGTAATAGTGATTGTTATATGTGTCTCCCTCTCTTTTGCCTCTTGATTTTCCATTATTCTTGGGATGCTTTTTGTGTCTTCTACTGTGAAGACAGATACAAAATACTTATTCAAATACGCTGCCATTTCCTTGTTTCCCATTAATTCCCCAGTCTCATCCTCTAGGGGGCCAACACTTAGTTTATCTACTCTCTTCCTTTCTATATATTTGCAGATGCTTTTACTATCTGTTTTTATATTTCTTTCTAGTTTACTCTCATGCTCTAATTTCTCCCTCTATTAATTTTTTAATCATCCTCTGCTGGTTTCTAAAATTTTCCCGATCTTCTGGCCTACTGCTAATCTTTGCAGCATTGTACGCATTTTCTTTCAATGTGATACCATCCTTAACTTCGTTAGTTAGCCACGGATCCTTCTCATAGAGTCTTTCCATCTCAATGGAATATATCTTTTTGAGAGTTATGAAATATCTCCTTAAATGTCTTCCACTGCTTCTCTACTGTCTTACCTTTTAACTTATTTTCTCAGTCCTCTTCAGCCAACTCTGTCTTCACACCCGTGTAATTGCCTTTATTCAAGTTTAAGACACTACTTTCAGACCCAAACTTCTCACTCTCAAACTGAATGTGAAATTCCACTATGTTAGGATCACTCTTCCCCAAAGGATCCTTTACTATGAGTTTTTCTTAATTAATCCTGTCTCATTACACTTTACCGGGTGTAAAATACCCTGCTCCCTGGTTGGTTCCAGAACTTATTGTTCTAAGAAACTGTCCATAATATGCTCTATGAACTCATCCTCCAGGCTAGCTTTGCCAATTTGATTTGTCCAATCTATACGAAGATTAAAATCACTCACGATTATTGTAGTAACTTTCCTAGAAGCCCCTATTATTTCTTGATTTATATTCTGTCCTACAGTGAGTGAGGCTATCATATACCCATTTATTTCTATTTGTGCTATCAATTCATCCATCTTGTTACGAATGCTGCGTGCTTTCAAATAAAGATTCTTTAATTCTGTCTTTTTACCATTTTCCCTATTCTGACTTTATTTGCTGGTGCACTCGTTTGTACGCTGTCCCTTCCTGTCACATTTTAGTTATCATTACCCATATCGTTACCCTGCACCATTGCTTTGTCCTTTATCATTAACTTTTTAAATTTCCCCTCACCTGAACCCTCCCCCCCCACCCGCGCCAATTATTTAGTTCAAAGCCCTCTCTACAGCCCGAGTTATACAATTCGCCAGGACACTGGTCCCAGCGCGGTTCAGGTGAAAGCCTGGTACAGCTCCCTCTTTCCCCAGTACTGGTGCCAGTGCCCCATGAATCGAAACCCACTTCTCCCACACCAATCTTTGAGCCACGCATTCTGATCTTATTTACCCTGTGTCAATTTGCTTGTGACTCAGGTAGTAATCCAGAGATTACCACCTTTCTGGTTCTGCTTTTTAATTTCTGCTCATTCTCCTTCAGTAGAACGTCTTTCAGCTTGGGAAAAAATTGGCTTAAGGACTGAAAAAAGTGAGTAATGGTAAACGGTTGTTTTTCAGACTGGAGGATGGTAGACAGTGGTGTTCTCCAAAGTTCAGTGCTAGGACCAGTGCTTTTTTGATACATATATATGACTTGCATCTTGGAATACAGAGTAGCATCTCAAGATTTGCTGATGACACCAAACTTGGAGGTGCGGCAAACAGTGAGGATCAGATGAACCGCGTGCAACAAGACAAACTAGAGGAATGGACAGACAGGTGGCAGATGGAATTTAATACTGACATGTGTGAGGTGCAGCATTTTGACAAAAAGGATAGGGAGAGGCTATACAGACTAAATGGTACAGTTCTAAAGACTGTACAGGAACAGAAGGATCTGGGGGTTCATGTGCATGGATCTTTGAACGTGGCAGGTCATATTGAGAGTATTTTGCAACAAATATGGGATCATGAGCTTCATAAATAGAGGTATTGCGTATAAAAGCAGGCAAGTTATGTTGAATCTGTATAAAGCTCTGGTTAGGCACCAACTGGATTATCGCATCCAATTCTGGTCACCACACTTTAGCAAGGATGGGAGGGTCTGTGAGAGGCTGCAGAGGAAACTTACCAGAATAGTTCCAGGACTGAGGGATTTGAGTTACAAGGTTAGGTTGGAGAAGCTGGGGCTGTTCTCTTTGGAACAATGAAGATTGAGGGGAGATTTAATAGAAGTGTACAAGATTATGACAGGTTTAGAGAAGTTAGACAAGGAAATACTGTTTCCATTAACAAATTGCACAAGGACTAGGGGATACAGATTGTAAGTTTCGGGCAAAAGATACAGGGGGAATATGAGAAAGCACTTTTTTACTCAGCGGGTGGTAATTACTTGGAACTTGTTGCCCACAAGAGTGGTGGAAACTGAAATGATCAATGACTTCAAGAGGAAGTTGGATGGCCACCCAAGAGAAATAAACTTGCAGTGATCGAGCCGGAGAGCGAGACTGACTGGCATAGCTCTGTGGAGAGCCAGCATGGACTCGATGGGCCAAATGGCCTCCTTCTATGTAATATATGACCCTATGACTCTTTCTTAATCCTAACTATATCATTGGTACCCACATGGACCTTTCTCACAATACATTAAAGGAGACATGCAGTATGCAAACCCTACGTCTCTTACCATATATGAGCCAAGAGGTTCTGATGAAGCGCAGATTGCATGAAGATATCTTTGACTTCCAAGCCACTGACATACCCATCCATATCCAAGTCTATTTTCAGGAAGATGTCATCGTAACGCATCTTGTCATTTGATGGCACAACCCAGTTTACTGGCTGCAACAAAGATTTTTCCAGGTCACTGCAATTGCACAGTATCAATGGGTGAAAGTAACACAGCATAAAGGATCACAAATCATCAGAACCTCAAGAACAGTGCTGACTTTATTCATCATCTCCTCAACCAAGAGCAGTATTAAGCAACTAAAAGGACAACTTACTTTAATATATGGATCAGTATCTGTGTTTGCAGTGGTAATGATAACAACCACAACCACCACGGATGAAATCTAGTCCAATGTGAACCTATAAAAGGAGTCATCCAGTTCATAACTATGTGGATTTCAGAATCACAATTGTTCTTTTCTTTGTAAAACTGCAGTGAAGCACCAGTCATAGATTTATAGAACAGTCTCATGCACACAGAAGTCCTGCTAACTCCTGCCACAAAAATTAAGGATCATTACCAAGAACTGCTTCTCAATAACAACTTGTACCTTTGACGTAACTTGTACCTTTGACGCAATAAAATGTACCAGGGCGCTTCACAAGGACATTATCCAACAAAATTGGACTCCAAGGCACTCAAGTCTTAAAGGAGGAAAGAGAGGTAGATAGGTGGAGGTGTTTAGGGAGTGAATTCTAGAGTTTGGGGCCTTGGCAGCTGAAGGCACAGTTGTCATAGGTGGAGCGATTAAAATCAGGGATGCTCAATAGGTCAGAATTGGAAGAGCGCAGATATCTCGGAGGCTAGAGAAGATTAGCGATAAGGAGGGGAGAGTTCATGAAGGGATTTGAGAACAAGGATGAGATTAAAAATCAAGACACGCACATTCTAGTGGACAGTTTAACAGTATTGGAAGAGCCCTGGAAGAAAATCACCAAAAGACCCTCTTAGCTTCAGGAAGAAAATATATTCATAATCGAAGTGATAATCACAATCATTTTCAGAACAAATCAGAATTCAGAGCCGTTGCATCCAGAGCATAATGCTATGTTTGTTTAACAGCACAGTACAGCCAAACATGTTGCCACCTTATTGTAAATTCCAGTGTAGAAGTCTAATTTTAATTCATGTCTGTAATGGTCCTTGATATACAGTACTGGCGTTCGAATGACACAATTGGCTGAGAAAATATTCACAGATCCACAGTCTCTCTACAAATGGGCACTGGGCATAAGAGTGCATGGAACAGGAGGGAGTCATTCAGCTCAATTTTATTCAGTCACAGACTATTACAAATGTCCCTCGTCATAGAGCGTGCCCAATTAAGCTCGTCTTCCAACAGGAGGTGGACAACCAACCAAAAGTAAAAGCTGCACAAGAAAACTTTCCGAAATTGCCAGAAGGACGTGGAGGCTTTGGAGAGGGTACAGAAGAGGTTTACCAGGATGTTGCCTGGTCTGGAGGGCATTAGCTATGAGGAGAGGTTGGATAAACTCGGATTGTTTTCACTGGAATGACAGAGGTGGAGGGGCGACATGATAGAGGTTTACAAACTTATAAGCGGCATGGACAGAGTGGATAGGCAGAAGCTTTTTCCCAGGGTGGAAGAGTCAGTTACTAGGGGACATAGGTTTAAGGTGAGAGGGGCAAAGTTTAGAGGGGATGTGCGAGGCAAGTTCTTTACACAGAGGGTGGTGAGTGCCTGGAACTTGTTGCCGGGGGAGGTGGTGGAAGCAGGTACCATAGAGACGTTTAAGAGGCATCTTGACAAATACATGAATAGGATGGGAATAGAGGGATACGGACCCCAGAAGTGCAGAAGGTTTTAGTTTAAACAGGCATCAAGATCGGCGCAGGCTTGGAGGGCCGAATGGCCTGTTCCTGTGCTGTACTGTTCTTTGCTCCCAAAGCCAATGATGTGAAATTTCTAGCCTTACAACACAATATTCAAGCTGCGCACTCCACTGGCAATTTGACCAGAGCTTCACCAGTGGCTGAAACACTATGTTCCCTGGAGAACACATCCATCTGTGTCTATCAACATAACTTTCAGTCCTGTTTTTAAACAAATAAGTATGTAGTTCATTTACACCAGAATTACACCACTAATTTGGTTGGGAGTCCATTCTGATTAACCACTACCCTTGGAGAGGGGGACCTTCTAATCACTGTCTTGAGGTTCAGCGTTTTTATCCTGTTGCCCTCTAGCTGTGTGATCATATTCGATGTAAAATGAATTTGATACATTTTAGCCTATATGTCCCATGTCTGAGCATTTGAAAGACATACAGATACTTGTTAACTGATTACGCAACTTAGTAAAAAGCCAGCAGTGTCAGTTTGACACTCCGTGAGGGAGGACATGAAACATGGGAGAAACACAATTCACTGAAGTCAGAGTCATAGAGTCATTTACGGTACAGAAGGAGGTCATTCAGCCCATCAAGTCCACATCGACTCTCCACGGAGCTATGAAGTCAATCCCACTCCCCAGCTCGATGCCCATAACCGTGCAAGTCTATTTCTCTCAGGTGGCCATCCAACTAGCAGGTAGCACCAGCTGTGTCCAGAAAATTCTCATCATCCCTGAGAAAACATTAACTTGGGTTCTAAGCCAAGCCTTGAAGTTGAACGAGGAATGCATTTTAATGCTACAAGTCATTTTTAACTTCTACACAAAGGTCTCAAATAAAGTCAACACAAGATTGACCAAAGTTCAGCTAGCATCAGTCACATGCACACTAACGACAACACTGTAGCAACAAACCGACCTCAAGGAGGACAGCAAAACATCGATCTGAAATGTTAACTGTTTCTCTTTCCACAGATGCTGCCAGACCTGCAGAGTATTTCCAGCATTTTCTGTTTCATTATACAACCACAGTACACTGGGTACAATGTGATGCATTAGAATGTCAAGAATCAAACATACAGTCAATCTCCAAAAAACAAGATTCCGATCTTAACCATGCTATTGGGAGAGAGGTGGCATTGAATGGAGGGGGAAGGAAAAATAGGCAAATCACTGAGCTACTCTTGTAGTAGTCTCAGCCTATATACATTTTCTCACTAGGGAATGAGCCATGACAATGCAGACTACCTTAGTCTACCATCTAACAGTGATTCCCATTCATCACCTGTTTGATGTGCTTTGGAGAGATGCTGCCCGCACTATTTATGCTGTTAATACTGCCATGTGAAGGCGTAGATCGCAGGCTATCTTTAGGTGGAGGGCTGGCAGGTAGCACTGGTACAGAACCAGCAAGTGCTGGTCCTTGCTTCTTCCTCTTGGACGGTGGCAGAAGCGCAGATGGCAGAACAGAGGGAACTGGCTCCTTTTCCAAAGCTCTGTAAACAAGATGCATCGCCTGCAAATAAAACAGAAAATGGTCAAGTCTCTGCCCATATTTCAGCAGTAGAAGCAGCTCCACTTGTGTAATATGAATGCATCTTTTAATTATTCCAACAATCTCTGTATCTGTAATCAGCTAAACACCGTTTTTCAACTAAATTTTATGTTCCTGAAGATGAGGAATGTCACATTTGGGAAATTAAACTCTTTCCCATCTGTAGCTCCCAGAATACAGGGCTTGAGGATCGAGCAGGGCCTAAGTAAAGATTCCCCCCATGTTGTCCAACAACCTGCCTATACCCAAACGTCAGGAGCTACATGTCCATCTGCCACACCAGCCTCATATCCTTTTAAAATGAAACAGTTTAATGCCAAGTAATGATGCATGATTCTATAGCAGAGAGGTCAGTGACTAGGGGGCATAGATTTAAAGTGATTTTGAAGGATTAGAGGGGAGATGAGGAAAACCTTTTAGACCCAGAGGGTGATGAGGGTCTGGAACTCACTGCCTGAAAGGGTGGTAGAGGCAGAAAACCTCAGCTCATTTAAAAGGTGCCTGGATGTGCACCTGAAGTGCCATAACTTGCAGGGCTACGGACCAAATGCTGGAAGGTGGGATTAGGCTGGGTGGCTCTTTTTTTTCCGGCCGGTGCAGACACGATGGGCTGAGTGGCCTCTTTCTGTGCCGTAAGCTTTCTATGATTCTATGAACTGTAATTATCACCGATAAAGCAAATTTATCATTTCCTTTACAAGCTCCAACAACTCATGGGTACCAACGCCCCTCCAGATTTTTTCTTCCTCTTCAGTTCCCTCTGACTCTCTTCTAATCTCACCCCTTGCCGTGTATTTACGATACCCTCCAACCTTCCTCTCCCTGACTCTGAATTATCGGTCTTTAGCGAAGGCCTAAGCTTCATCCCTAAAGGCCCAACCTTCATGAATTTTGAACTTGGTGCAACACCTTCACCTCTATGCCCAATTCTTTGACCAGGAATCTTCCCCCCACAGAGTGGACCCTTTTGCCTGTCTACAGTATTCTTCCTCCACCTGAACCCCTTCCTCTGGCCTCTTACCCTCTCAATCTTTTTAGTGAGAACTGCCAGCATGACATCGGCCGTCTCAAATTCTCTGCTCCCCACACTCACTCTAACCCATCTCCCTCAACTTGCTGCACTCCGTTCTCTCAGGTCCAACCCTAACATTATCAAACCTACTGACAAGGGTGGCACTGCTGTTGTTGGCAAACCGATCTCTACGCAGCAGAAGCAAAAGGCCAACTCGCCGATAATTCCTCCTACCTCTCCCTGGACCATGACGACCGAACATCATTCCATTTTCTCCACAACTGTCACTGACCTGATCTCTGGAGATCTTCCCTCCATGCCTTTGGACGGCACAGTGGCGCAGTGATTAGCACCACAGCCTCACAGCTCCAGAGACCCGGGTTCGGTTCTGGGTACTGCCTGCGCAGAGTTTGCAAGTTCTCCCTGTGACCGCGTGGGTTTCCGTCGGGCGCTCCGGTTTCCTCCCACAGCCAAAGACTTGCAGGTTGATAGGTAAATTGGCCATTGTAAATTGCCACTCGTGTAGGTAGGTGGTGGGGATGTGGTAGGGAATATGGGATTGATGTAGGATTAGTATAAATGGGTGCTTGTTGGTCGGCACAGGCTCAGTGGGCCGACGGGCCTGTTTCAGTGCTGTATCTCTCTATGACTATGACGACTTCCAACCTCATAGTTCCCCAACCATATACAGCCTGCTTCTACCTCCTGTTAATCTGTTAATTGTGTATCAATTGTTTGATTCTATGCAGGTGAAGGGTGTTCACTGGGGTCTTACTTTAAGCACTTATAAGCAGACACTTACTGAGGATGGTGAAGGGTTTGAGTGAGGAACTACATGTTGGTAATCCTTGTACCCTGTACAATAAATGTGAAACTGAGTAAAGCTAGGCTCCAGCATTATCCTTCCATAACAAGCTTTCTGGAGCTTAACACCTCCTTCCCAAAATCCACAAACAGGACTACTGAGATAGACACATTGCTTCAGCCTGTTCCTGCCTCACTGATCTAATTTCTTCCTATCTTGACTCTATTTTTTCTCCCCTTGTCCAGTCTCTTCCCACCTACATCCATGACTCTCCCGATGTCCTCTGTGACTTTAACAGTTTCCAATTTCCTGGCCCTAACCGTCTCTTCACTGTAGACGTCCAATCTCTCTACACCTCCATCCACCACCAGAACGGTCTTGGGGCTCTCTGCTACTTCCTGGAATGGAGGCCCAACAAGTCTCCGTTCACTACCACCCTCCTATGCCTGGTTGAACTTGTTCTCACATTAAACAACTTCTCTTTAACTCCACTCACTTCCTCCAAATAAAAGGTATTACTACAGGTACCCGTATGGGTCCTAGCTATGTCTGCCTTTTGTGGGATATGAAGAACATTGCTTGTTCCAGTCCTACTCAGGCCCTGTCCCTCACCTCTTTTTCCAGTGCACTAATGACTATCAATGCCATTTCCTACTGTTGCCCTGAACTGGAAAATTCATCAACTTTGCTTCCAATTTCCACCCTTCTCTCACTTTCACATGGTCTATCTGCAGCACTTTGCTTCCATTCCTTGACTTCTCTGTCTCCATTTCTTAAGACAGGCTATCAACCAATATTCACTATAAGCCCACTGACTCCCACAATAATCCATGTAGTTTATTTAATTACCATCAGGGCTCCAAATCAAACCTCCCATATTAAAAGTCTTTAGCAGCATCTGGCCGCTATTAGCTGAATTTAGTTTCCGTTCAGTTCATCACAGGACCATGACTATACCAACTGTTATAAAAGCGCCTCTGTGTTTTGTTTAATATATTTTTTTGAGGATTCATTTTTGAAAGACTGAAGAAATATTAAACTTTAGGGTTTTCAAAGGGGGTCATGTAAAGGCCACTTGACTTTGAAAAACAGTCCTTAGAAATGTTTTCTTTTAAAGGGATATTGAGAGATCTTGTGAGGAAAACAAGCCTTTCTGGGTAACCACCTGACTTCCATCTCAATAAACAACAGAGAACTTTGGACACCTGGAGAAATTGTTTACTAAGATGTGACAGGTCAAGACTGATGGAGGTCAAAAGGTTGACCTCCTGTTGTCGGTTTCGCTTTTGAATTGTTTTGAGTTGGGGATGAACTATATAAAAAGGGATCGAACTTTCCAAGGAGAGATGACCACAACCCAGCTCAGCTTTCCAACACCTCTCTGAAAGACCAAGAAGTCCACTATGTCAACTCATCTCGTCTCCTGTCTTTGAAGAAAAGTCTGCTAAATTAATTCTCAACGCCGCATGAAAAGAACTGTTCTAAAAGATCCCAGTGACCCGTCTTGGAGGCCAGACTGTATGCCCGTTTTGGAATATCTCATCTGCTGTTTCTTCAAGAATGAGCAAGTATTGAGCCCAAGTGATTTTTTTTGTGTGTAACAAAGCTCTAGAAACAAAAATCCCTTTATTTTTCCAGTTAACCGCTATATGTGTGAAAGTGTGAGGGGCTGATGTAAAAAGGGAACTTTCATATTTCAATCTGTGTGTTTATGCTTTACTTCACTACTGGTTAAGACTCGTTTTATAATAAACTGATAATGTTGTTGTTTATAAAAGAAACCTGGTTAGTGTGTTTTATTCTGGGATTAAAATAGAGTCTATGATTGACTGTATCAGTAAGTGGGGAAAAATTTAAGTACGTGTTGTGACCCATGGAAACATGGAACTCGAATAAACAGTGCACTCCTCCCGCCTCGGTCCTAACATATAATTGGGGACTCCCTTGCCAAGATAAACCCAACGCTGACGACTTACAATTGTAAGTGGGGTAATAATAATTGAAAAAGGAAAAATAAAAAGAACCACGTTTCTTGTGTAATAGAGTAAAGTCTACACCACCGGAATGTCTTGAACAGTTGCTGCAACTTTTTTGAGGTTGTATCCCTGATTAGTTTGGGATGCTTAACCAAGGTTAACTAAAGGATGTGGCACAACTGTTGGTGTCAGAGTTAAAACCAGGAGCTAAGAAAGCAGACATAATTTAAGTAATAGCACACCATTTGAAATTGGAACTAGAAAGCAAACCAGAGGGTAGTACAAAAACAAGAAATGCTGGATTCACTCAGCAGGTCTGGCAGCATCTGTGGAAAGAGAAGCAGAGTTAACGTTTCGGGTCAGTGACCCTTCTTCGGAACTACAGTTCGGTAGTACAGTTGAATTAGCTAAAATTCAGTTACAAATGAAAAAATTTGAGCCGGAACAGGAAATAGAAAAACTCAAGCTTGAACAGAAGGAGGAAAAGAATTGAAAAAACTTGAGCTTGAAAGAGAATTGACAACAAAAAAGCTTGAGTTTGAAAAAGAGGAAAGGGAAGAGAGCACATTGCAAAGAGAAGGAAGGGAATTTGAAGTTAAAAAGATGGAACTATGACAAAGGAGTGGTCTGGACTCCAATGAAATTTCTGGTGAGGAAAGATCTGGTTCCAGCCCAGGGCCCAGTGGAGAACTGTTTAAATTTGTACAAGCCCTCCCTGAGTTTGAGGAAAGGGACGTAGAGGCATTTTTCATTTCTTTTGAAAAGCTAGCCAAACAGCTGAAGTGGCCAAAGGAAAGCGGCACACTGCTTATGCAAAGCAAGTTGATGGGCAGAGCTCATGAGATTTATGCCAGGCATTCTGAGGAGGCTTCTGCAGATAACGAGATGGCAAAAAAGACTATTCTCACTGTGTATGAGTTGGTCCCTGTAGCGTACAGGCAGAAATTTCGGAACCTCCAGAGATTGTCTGGACAGATTGATATAGAATTTGAGAGGGTAAAGCAAATTAATTTTGATTGTAGGATACGGGCACTAGAGATGGAGGCCACGTATGAGAACCTTAGGGAAATAATTCTCCTGCAAGAATTTAAAAATTTACTCCTTCTGTTAGTAAGAACTCATGTAGAGAACCAGATGGTTTCAACAGCCAGACAGGCAGCAGAAATTACTGATGTTTATGAGCTTGTTTACAAGCCCAAACCCTTTGTCCATCACCCCCAAAAACCCAAGGAGGATAGAAGGCGGGAGAGCGAAAGGAAGGCAAGTAGCCGGGGACAAGAAGGGACAGCTGGGAACACCCCCGGATCTCCTCCTCAGGACAGAAAGGAAGATGCTGAGGGAGAAGTGAGATCCGCAAGCCAAAGTATTATCATTGTGCACAAAGGTGTCCCACCTTGTGACAATGCTGGAAGGTGCGGGGTAAACCCGTGAGACTTAGTGGGGTACACAAGGCCAATGCAGAGAAAGGGGCCCTGACTGACAGTACAGCAGATCAGGCTGTAGCTCTGACTGCAGCTGTACGGCTAATGACAAAACCACTGTGAGTTTAGGGGTTGTGAATAAGATACCTGAGTTATAGGGAATTTTTGTCGAAGGGAAAAGTAACTCCTTATCCCTCAAGTGAGGCAGATAAAGCTATAGTTATACTTAGGGACACAGGAGCCACCCAAACTCTTTTGCTGGGGAAAGGCATAACATTTCCACCAGAGAGCACTGAATGCCAAGGTTTTAGTGAATGGTATTGGCAGAGAGTATATACCCATACCTTTGAATTGGGTGCACCTAGAGTATGATCTAATGTCTGGAACGGTTCCCGGAGGCCATTCCCTTGAGAACAATTTCTGCTAAGGTAGTGGTAGAGAAGGTGGCAGTTCTTCACTAGATATGGATTCCCGACTGAGATTCAGGTTCCAATTTTATGTTTAAAATTTTTCAGCAAGTTATGGGTAATTTGGGTATAACACAGTTAAAGTGTTCAGCATATCACCCACAGACACAAGGAGCTTTAGAAAGGTAACATCAGATGCTCAAAACAATGATCAGGGCACACTGTCATGAATATCCCCATGATTAGGAAAAAGGGCTAGAATTTCCTTTGTTTGTCACTGGAGATTCATCTAATGAATCTGCCGGTTTTAGTCCTTTTGAATTAGCTTATGGACATGAGATAAGAGGTCCTCTAAGACTAATTAAAGGAAGGTTTTTAGAACAGAGAGATGAATCTTCTGTGCTAGATTATGTATCTGTGTTCTGGGTATGGCTCACAAGAGCCAGCAAAGTGGCTCAGGAACGCCTTAAAGCTTCCCAAACAACGATGAAGAAATGGACAGACAAGCATGCCAAGATTCAAACATTTCAACCAGGGGATGAGGTATTAGTATTACTAGTATTTACAGGGTCCATATAAATTGGTCAAGAGAATTGTTAAAGTAAATTATTAGACTGATACCCCAAATCGCTGGAAAAAGAATTGGCTGTGTCATATCAATATGTTGAAACAATATCATTGTCGGGAGGAGGAAAAGCATGCACAGCTATGTCAGGTAGTAGGGACAGTAAAGGATGAAAGGGATAGTGAGGATAAGGCAGAAGGAGGCCTAGACAATTCTCAAATTGAAGCTCCTACTATCCATCTGGCTAATACTGAATTGTTAGGGAGATTGGACACTATGCTTTCGTATTTAGATGCAGACCAATGAGAAAACCTAATAAGGTTACTCATAGCATTTAAAAGAGTCTGTAGGGATAAGCCAGGATGTACAACCTTAGCCATACATGATGTGGATGTAGGGGAATCTGTTCCTATAAAACAGCATCCTTACAACTTAAGTCCAGAGAAATAAGCCCAAGTAAAAGCAGAAATCTGATACATACTGGAAAACCACCTAACTGAACCCAGTCAAAGCACCTGGAGTTCCCCAGTAGTTATTAGTGCCTAAACCTGACGGTTCAACTAGACTTTGTATAGACTACAGAAACGTTAATGCAGTAACAAAGGCAGACTCCTACCCAATTCCTCACTTGGAAGACTGTACTAACAGAGTGGGCATTGCCACATTTCTTACGTTCCTTTAACACCCCGAGCTAAAGAAATAATGGCCTTTGTCACACCAGACGGTCTTTTCCGTTGCCGAATGATGCCATTTGAGCTAAAAAATGTCCCAGCAACCTTTCAGAGACTAATGAACCAAGTGGTAGCCAGTGTTCCTAACTATGTAGGTTACCTCGATGATGTGCTGGTAGACAATGACACTTGGAAGGCTTGGAACAACTAGAAGCTCTGTTTAGAAAATTACTATTGGTTGATTTAGTAATAAACCTTGCCAAAAGTGAATTTGAGAAAGTGAGTGACCTACCTCAGGGATATAGTAGGGCAAGGACAAGTGTGGCCAAGAACCGCGAAAGTACAAACAGTGATAGTCTTAGGGGTAGGGAATTCTAAGCGAGAAATCATGAGGTTTTTGGGGATGTGTGGTTTCTACCAAAAGTTTGTACCAAATTTCAGTACCATAGTTGCTCCACTGACAGAGTTACTACAGAAAAATAAATCCAAGTTAGTGTAGTCAGGGGAGTGCCAAGCATCTTTTGAGAGGCTGAATGCCATTTTGATTAATGAACCAGAGTCGGCTGCTCCAAATTTCACTAAGGTAACAATTGAAGCTAGTGACCTGGGGATCGGTGCAGTCCTGTTACAAGACAATAGGCTGAATTTTATAAGCCCCCGACGTCGGGGGTCGTGGCGGGGAGGGGAGGGGCCGGGAAAATACTTCCAGGAGAGGCCAATCACGGGCCTTGACACTGGGAAGACCCTGCCACATTTTACCGGCAGCAACGAAGCCTCGGGGCAGCCCCCCGGCCACTCGGCTGGGAGGTCTTGGGGCGGCGCACCCCCACCGCCGCTTAACAGCGGGGCCTTCATTTAAATATTTAAATACATGCAAAAGCACTTACCTTGTCCCAACAGCCATCCTACACCTATTATATTTGCTGTTTATTAAAGAAACCTGGTTGGTGTGTTTTATTCTGGGTTAAAAATAGAGTCAATGATTGACCGTATCGGTAAATGGGAAAAAATTTTAAGATATGATGTGACCCGTGGAGAAGTGGAACTAGAATAAACAGTGCATTCCTCCTCACCTCAGTCGGAACACTCCTCGCAGCCTGCTTCCTGTAAGGACTCTATTTCATTTTCCCAGTTTCTCTGTCACTGCCGCATCTGTCCTGATGATGCAACCTTCCATACCAGCACTTCTGATATGTCTTCCTTTTCCCTCAACTGAGGATTAACCCCTCCCCCCCCCAACTGTGGTTCACAGGGCTGTCAACTATGTACATTTCCTTCTGCTCTCACCCCTTCCCCTCTCTCCCCGAACAATGGCAAGGTTCCCCGATTCCTCACCTTCCAGCCCACCAGCCTCCATATTCAATGGATCATCCTCCACCATTTCTGCCATTCCAGCGTGATGCCACCACCAAACACATCTTTCCCTCCCCTCTCCTTTCAGCCTTCTTCCACGACACCTTGGTCCACTCCTCAATCACCGCCAACATCGCCTCCCCTTTTCCCATGGTACTTTTCCATGCAAGCGCAGGAAATACAGCACCTGCCCTTTTATCTCCTCTCTCCCAACAGTCCCAGGCCCCAAACACTCCTTGCAGGTGAAACAGCGATTTACTTGGACTTCTTTCAATTTCGTATACTGCATTCGCTGCTCACAATGTGGTCTGCTCTACATTGGGGAGACCAAACACAGACTGGGTGACCACTTGGCAAATCACCTCCATTCAGTCTGTAAGCTTCCGGTCATGTGTCATCTTAATTCTCCATCTTGCTTTCACACTGACCCCTCTGTCCGTGGCCTCCTGCAGTGTTTCCACGAATCTCAAAGTAAGTTCAAGGAACAGCACTTCATCTTTCCATTAGGCACATTACAGCATTCCAGATTCAACACAGAGTTCAACAATTTCAGACTGTAATCTCTGCCCCATTTTGTTTCCTTTCCTTTGCAGGTTTCGGTTTTAGTCTTGTTTTGCGCTTGTTTCTGCTTTCAGATGGTGGCTGTTCTCCATTCTGCCATTCACACCTCCTCTAGACACATCTTTTGTTTCTTTACTTGTCCCATTACCGCTCCCTTTGGTGCTCCGATGAAACCTCAATTCTAAAGTCACAGAATTGTTACAGCACAGAAAGAGGCCATTTGGCCCATCATGTCTGCACCGGCTCTCCGAAAGAGCAATTCACCTAGTGCCATTCCCCCACCTTCTCCCTGTAACCCTGCACATTCTTCCTGTTCATATAACTGTCTAATTCCCTTCTGAATGCTTCAATTGAACCTGCCTCCACCACACACTCAGGCAGCGGATTCCAGACCTTAACCACTCTCAGCGTGAAAAAGTTTTTCCTCATGTCGCTTTTGTTTTTCTTACCCATTACTTTAAATCTGTGCCCTCTCGTTCTCAATCCTTTCACAAGTGGGAACAGTTTCTCTCCATCTACTCTTTCCAGACCCCTCATGATTCTAAATTCCTCTATCAAATCACCTCTAAGCCTTCGCTTCTCCAATCAATCCTCATAACTGAAGTTCTTCATCCCTGGAGCCATTCTCATGAATCTTTTCTGCACTCTGTCCAATGCCTTCACATCTTTCTTAAAGTGTTGCACCCAGAACTGGACACAATACTCCAGCTCAGGCCGAACTAGTGTCTTGTGTAACTTTCTTGCTCTTGTACTCTATGCCCCTATTAATAAAGCCCAGGATACTATACCAAGGCAGCACAGTGGCGCAGTGGTTAGCACCGCAGCCTCACAGCTCCAGCGACCCGGGTTCAATTCTGGGTACTGCCTGTGTGGAGTTTGCAAGTTCTCCCTGTGTCTGCGTGGGTTTCCTCCAGGTGCTCCGGTTTCCTCCCACAGCCAAAAGACTTGCAGGTTGATAGGTAAATTGGCCATTATAAATTGCCGCTAGTATAGGTAGGTGGTAGGGGAATATAGGGACAGGTGAGGATGTGGTAGGAATATGGGATTAGTGTAGGATTAGTATAAATGGGTGGTTAATGGTCAGCACAGACTCGGTGGGCCGAAGGGCCTGTTTCAGTGCTGTATCTCTAAATCTAAATCTAAAATCTATATGCTTTATTAACTGCTCTCTCAACCTCTCCTGCCACCTTCAATGACTTATACACATATACACTGAGGTCCCTCTGCTCCTGCACCCCCTTTATTTTCTCTCCTTGTTCTTCTTACCAAAATGAGCCATTTCACATTTCTCTGCATTGAACTTCACCTGCCACCTATCCCATTCCACCAACTTGTCTATGTCCTTTTGCAGTTCGACGCTAAAGTCTGACTACGTGCGCGGGTTCGGGTTGGAGCTATATTCGCTGTCCAGCGCTCGGATCGGGTCGGGCTGGACTGTACTGTTTTGTACTGTAGTGTTTTCTTCTTAATCTACGATTTTTTTTTATGTTTCAATAATATGTTTGATATTTTCGGATCAGGCATGAAAAAAAAATTCAAGGACTCAGGCCCATGTCGGATTCGGGTTGGCTGTTGTCGGGTCAGGCCTGGGTTGGGTTTTAATTTTATACCCAAGCCAGGCTTCATTCTACACTATCCTCTTCACAGTTCACAATGCTTCCAAGTTTCGTATCATCTGCAAACTTTGAAATTGTGCCCTGCACCAAGGTCTAAGTCATTAATATTTATCAGGAAAAGCAGGGGTCCCAACACTGACCCCTGGGGAACTCTACTATCAACCTTCCTCCGGCCCAAAAAACATCCATTAACCATTACTCCTTGTTTCCTCACTCAGCCAATTCCGGATCCATGTTGCTACCGTCCCTTTTACTTCATCAGCTATAACCTTGCTCGCAAGTCTTGTGTGGCACTGTATCAAACGCCTTTTGAAAGTCCATGTACACCACATCAATAGCATTGTCTTCATTAACCCCTTCCGTTACCTCCTCAAAAAGCATTTGTACATGTGACTATTAATTTTGTCCCGAAATATTCTTTCTAAACGTTTCCCCACCACCGAAGTTAAACTGAATGGCCTGTGGTTGCTGGGCTTATCTTTACATCCCTTTTTGAACAAGAGTGTAATGTTTGTAATTCTCCAGACCTCTGGCACTACGCCCGTCAAAGGAAGACTGAAAAATTATGGCCAGTGCCTCCGCAATTTCCACCCTCACTTCCCTTACCTTTGTTTTCGTATTCCTCCATGGCTTCACCCCTATCTCTGCAATCTTTTCCAGCCCTACAAGTCTTTAAGGTCTCTGCATTCCCACAATTCAGGTCTCTGGCGCATCCCTAATTTTCATCACTTCACCACTGGCTGCCATGCTTTCAGCTGCCTTGGCCCTAAACTCGAATTTCCTCCCTAAACCTCTCCACCTCTCTCTCCTCCTTTACGATACTCCTTAAAACCTATGTCTTTGACTGTGCTTTTGGCCATCTGTCAAGATAGCTCCTGTGGCTCAGTATCAAAACGTTTTTACTGATATCACTCTTGTTAAGCAGCTTGGGCAATATGCTAGGTTAAAGGTGCTATATAAATGTGAGTTGTTTTTGTTAACAGTATTTTGGGACTATCCTCAACTCCTTTCACATGGGACTCTTGCAACCAGAAGAAAAAGATGACTTTCGTCTGGACTGCAATCGCAGGTCTTACATGTGATGAGTTAACGTACAAAGCTATTGCATCATCCAGTCTCTCTCCAATACAACATCGCAAGTGACTAGTTAACATGAAATGCCATGTGCAAATCACTGTCTAGTGATTCCACATAAACTCAGATCCTCAACTCTTGGCTGTTGAAACTGATACTAAATGTAGTCTTACTGACAGGAATGCAAACATTCCAACAGAAAGGGCTGGAGGGGGGCCCACACCCCAGAGAAATGAGGGGGAGCCCCAGTGTAATTGCGGGGTGGGGTGCGGGGAGTTAGTCCCAGAGTAATGGGATGGGGTGGGGGTGCCCCAGTGCAATTGTGGAGGGTGAGGCTCCTCAATGCAAAACTGTGGAAGGGGGGGGGCATCCCAGTGCAAAATTGTGGGGGAGGTGGCGCCCCATGCAATTGGGGGGGGTTGGGGGCACCCCAGTCCAATTGTTGGGGGTGGGGGCACCTCAATGCAATTGTTGGGGGTGGTGGTGGGGGCATCCAGTGCAATTGCAGGGGTAGGCACCCCAGTGTAATTGCGGCGGGGGGTGGGGGTGCAGAGTAATGTTACGAAGGCTGGACTTTATAGAATGATTATGTTTTAAAAACAATGATCTTTAATGCATTAACCCGCACCAAGTCTGCCCACAAACAAGCTCGGGGTCTTGGTTACCATGACAACAAGGGACCCAGTTCAAAGACCCTTCTGAAAGTTGAGTACTAGGTTGTAAACACCTGACAGACAATGGGTTTCTTCTCCCAGGCTATCAGATCATAAACAGGGAGCCAGGGTCTCAAATACGAATGTGAGTTGCAATTGCTAACACCTGGAAACAAAGGAATGCCCAGGTGATTTTGATATGGCCAAACATATGGACTCTGCATATTGAAAAGGCAAATGAGTATTGACTTTTGATTCTGGATACATTGAACAGGCTTTCAGAAGTTTGGAGGCTGTAAGGAGAATCGAAAGACACACAGACCAGCAGTGGCAGCCTCAGAAGAGAGAAAGAGAAACCATCTGCTCTCAGAACACTGATACAGTGAAAGGCTGCTAAGATTTTAACTCATTTCGAAAGCTGAGGTTTATGGAGGAAATAAGACCAATGGGGTCACCAGAGATCGCTTTATTCACAGATGTCCAGGTCAAAAGGGCTCAGAAGAAGTGAGTGAAGAGGACATTGACTTTGAAAAGGACTGGGAGATCCAACCCATTGCAACTGGGAGGAGATTGGGACTTTTAGCTGCCAAAATATCTCTTCAATGAGAACGCTGTGTAACATAAATATGGTGTTGGGTTCACAAGTGTTTTACTAAGTTAAAGGGAAATATCTTTCTCTGTAATTTAATGTATTAGCTACTTACTAAGCACTGTTTAATTAATGTTGATTCTTAGTTTAGTTGTTATAGTAAAAATCTTAAAACATGAAATCTTGTTGTGCAATTCTTTAAATTGGTCTGGGGAGTTCATATCTCTGGTTTTAACAGTAATGGTCTCAGTGAGCCCGTAACAGACCCACAGTAATGGCGGGGGGCCAGAGTAATAGAAGGGGACCCAGAATAAATGGTGGGAGGTGCCCAGAGTAAAGGGTGGGGGGGGGAAAACGTAGGGAGGGGGGCCTCCCACAGTAAAAGTGCAGGGCCAGAGTAAAAGGAAGGGGGCCCTCAGAGTAAAATGGGGAGGGGTCCGAGTGAAAATGGGGTGGGGCCAGAGTAAGAGAGTGGAAGGGACGAGTATAAAGGGAGGTGTGGGGGCAGGATAGCGTGATATTTCTCAACTTACCTCACGAATACAGAATGAACTCGAAAGCTTGTCTGCTTTAGTGCAAGTACCCTTTTAGCACTGTAGTAAGTCTTACATATTACCAAACAATCTCTCTAAAACTGAGAACTAGCTTTTATATGTGTTGCATTGCATTCCTTCAGCTTTTAATTATTGCTAGAGGTTTAAAAAAATATAAATTGTCGATTTACTTTTCTTTATCTTTTTCTCTTTTATCACTTTCTCTCTCAATCCAATCTTTCTTTTTCTCAATTGCAGTTTCTGTACCTGATTTGACACTGAATTCAATATTCCCACTGACACTTCCTGGTTCTTCAATCTGATTGGTTAAGGAGACACAGTTGCTAGCTCTGTTTGTAAAAATCCCAGATTCCCTGGAGAACATACAAACATGTAAATTAGGAGCAGGAGTAGGCTACTCAGCCCCTCGAGCCTGCTCCGTCATTCAACAAAATCATGGCTGATCTGATTGTAACCTCAATTCCACATTCCCACCTACCCCCGATAACATTTCATCCCCTTGCTTATCATGAATCTATCTACCTCTGCTTCCACCATCTTTTGAGGAATAGAGTTCCAAAGACTCATGACCCTCAGAGAGAAATAATTTCTCCTCATCTGTCTTAAATGGGCAACCCCTTATTTTTAAATAGTGACCCCTAGTTCTAGATTCTTCCACAAGAGGGAACATCCTTTTCACATCCACCCTGTTAAGATGTTTCAATTAAGTCACCTCTTACTCTTCTGAACTCCAGCAGATACAAGCCTAGCCCGCACTTTGAAAATGGTTGGCTGACAGGAACTTCCAGTGCAAAAATCCACAGAATGTCTACAGGCAAGCGCAAGTCCAACAAGCAGCTAATGCCATTCGTTCACCAGTTGGAGCAAATTCCAGTTCATGACCTTCGACAATCCCTCACTCCCTCAGTACTTGGCTGAAAGACCAGTATAAATTACGTGAAGTCCAATAATCAAGATTTAAGCCACAACTCACTGACATAGGTTAAGTGTGTGACTAACTGAACAGAGAAGAAAAAATTGACAAAAAAAAAAATGTAGTGAATTGTGCACTTCTGTAAATAATTATTTATTCAGATTGGTTCATTTGCACAGTGACTCTCAAAATCATATCCTGGTCTTCAGATCAATAATTTGAAACCCCAATTTGATTCTAGACACTCCACGAGTCCCGATGCAACCAAATGTAGTACAAGACTTACCACAGCAAACTCGTCTCTGTCCAGGTGGCCATCCTTATCAACATCACTGAGGTCCCAAACCTGATTAAATTGAAAGGAGAACGATAATTGAAGGCAAGGAATTAAACCAAGTTCTGCCTCAACCAGAAAAGGGTAAGGGGGCTTGGTAGAAATGAATCAGAGTCATTGCATCAAAGATGCACACAGCCAAGACACCAACTATGTCCAATCTTGATAAAACTGATTTGGCATCACATGAATTTCTCTTTGTAAATCCTACTTTCCTATCCAGTATTAAATTCTGCCACAGGCTACAACCATAAGCTGTATTGAGTGACATCCATGCATTTTGGAAGTCTGTTTTGTTTGGTTGCCTACACTATACGGTTAAACATAACATAATAAATACAAAAACATTAAACACACAAAGATTAGACATTCAACCTTACAAATAACTTCAGGAAGTTCTCCTGGACAGACATGCCCTTTTTTCCTCTCTGGCACTTCATTCAGACAAGTTTCAGGCACACAATGCAAGCTGGATAATGTAGAGCTCAAGTCCCAAATGAGCTCTTGGAGATTTTTCTCATGTAGAAATGCTGACTCTATGGGTAACTTTATTGTTTTTCTCAGGTATTATGGGTAGTATATATTACATCATGAATGTTATTAGCCACTCAAAGTAGGCTTTGTGAGGAAGCAAATTGGCTGAAGCTTTCAGGGATTGTGATTAGTTGGTTTCTAGAAGCAGTTGGTTCCTAATGCCAAGTGATGCTTTTCCATCCATCTATTCACAGATATTTCTGCAAACCAGTGTAGCCAACTCAAGAATCAGTGGTTCTTCACACCAATCAGAACTATTAAATTTGAAGTGTGACAAACATGGTACACAAGAATTTTTAATTTGTTAGATAGCAGTAGCTAATAGATAAAATACATTTGAGATGCTAACTTTTCTCTCTCCTGTTCTTCTCAGCATCATCTTTAGGACTACAATTTAATATAGGAATGGTTAAGTTGTGGAAGAATCGAGGCTTTTTTTTTGTTGGGCTGTGTCTTGGACTCAGCTGACTCACTTTTTGGTGGTACCACACATGGGGTTGGATTTTACCAGCACTCTAGGGATGGGCTAGAAGGCAGAGGTGGGCATAAATTGGTGAGAGAAGGTGGGAAAGGTCAAGGATAGGCTTCCCACTAAGAGACCAATTGAGGGCCTTAGATAGTCCTTAATTGGCCACTTATGGGCCTCCCCGCCAGCATTGGTATTCTAGCAGTGGCGGGTGGAGGCCTCCGCCACGTGGGGAGGCCGCCCGGTAAAAGCTGGTGACCTCCCTGTGGGCTCCTGATCGGCACACCGTGACCCACAGAGGGCCGGCACCGCTGAAATACCACCCCATCCCAGGCCTGGCGAGCCCCACCAACTTACCTTCATTTTGGAGCCTTCTCCATGCTGGCTGGTCGGACCAGCTGCAGTACCAGCAGTAGTCACCACTATGAGTGGTGCTGCTAAGCCTAGCTGTCAGCCCTCTGATTGGCTGGCAGCTCTTAGAGGCGGGCTCCAACCTTTTAAAGCAACAGGAGCCTGGGCACAAGGCAGTTAATTGCCTGAGCACTGAAAAATATGGCAAGAAGTCCCCCAAACAGCTGAGGTGGGTCTGACCACAGCTTTTCAGCCTGGCATCAGGACCCCCACCGCAAGAACAAAATTCAGCCCATGGTGCAAGTACTGTTCGTGAGAGGAGTCCCATCTCACAGAAGGTCTTGTTGATAAAACAGGACAATTTCTCTTACTGTAATGGAGAACATTAAACTGTTTGCTTTCATTCTGGGATTTCAGATCCTCTTTTTTTTCCTTCAGCCCATCTTCAAATTTTGCTTGTATGACCAATGCCTCAGAGCCATCTAATCTATTTGTATAAATAAATCTCTTTCTTTAATTGGCTTTTGTTAAAAGAACTGTTTGTGGTTTCCTTGAACATCTGTGGTATTGGCACTCGTGAAGAATGAGAGTGAACTCTAGCAAAGTTGCATGCTTTGGGAACTAATGTCTCTCCGATTCAAGAAACTAATTTGATAGATGATACGGTTAGGAAATTGAAATGGGGGTGGGTGGAAACTGTTTTACACCTCAAATAAATTTCAGCAACAGGGAAAGCAGTATTCCTGAGGTGGTCATAAATCAGTGTTATGGGTACCCAAGGCAGGATGGTCTTGACTAAAATTAAAGATCAATGACCAAATATTTGTTTATGTTTACTAACTATGTACTCACTCAATCTTGGTGAATCTGCCTGTCGTGTTTACGTGCAGCAGTGATAGGTTTATAGCACTGGGAGAGGATTAGAACATCATTTCAGATGTAGTTCTGGCAGATCCAGACTGAGGAAAAGGGATATTATTTAACAGGCTATAAGCATAATCTGGGATGAGTAATGCCAAAGAGACAGAACGTACTTTAAGATGGCAGCGTCCAGGACGGTGGTCGAGTAAGGCTGGGAGAGGAATTCACCGCAGAGAGAGGGTGAACGGATGGCAATCCAGGAAAGGACTGCTGATGAAGACCCTGCCAGTTGTGGCCAAGCTTGGAAGGCCACTTGACTATGTTCGGGGAGCCCGTCCACGGTGACGATCAGGAGGAAGAGCGGCCACATGGTCCCGGCAGCGGCTCCCGCTCACTCAGCAACTCCGCGCTGCTATAAACAAACTTGCCCTCAACTCCGGCTCGGCTCCCGGATCCCGATCCCAGTAGTAGTACACCATTGTAAAAGGTACAATGGTGGGAGCTGATGCAATGTTTTATTACCTGCACCCCCTCCCACCACCTCCCACAGCTCACCCCCCTCGGACCCCCTTCCCAGCTCCCCCCTTGCACCATCTTCCCCTCGCACCCCTCTCCCCTATCCCCAGCAGCCCCCCTCACCCCCTTCCCTCCACCCCTTCCCACCGCACTCCTCCTCCTCGCACCTCCCCCTCTGCTCCCCCTTCCCCCCACCGGCATCCACCTACCCGTGTAGGGGCCCCAACAACCCCACTGCCTTGTGGGTGTCTCGGGAGAGACTAAGGCTAAGGGAGTAAACCCTAACAGAAAATCCGGAGCGGAACCCTGAAGGCGGTCATGTGTCACCTTTGGCATGTTTCCGGCAGTTCCTGCAGCCATATTGGTGCAAAACGCCGTGCTCTGCACTCCTTTGGACCCTACCAGGAACGCTGAGAGGGGGGTTTTGACGCTTGGGCAACTCACAACCTCCATACATCCGCCCAGGCATGCGCCATGGAGAGGTCACTCCATAGTCGCTTCACAGCGACCAAATCAACACGGAAGGCAGCAGTTACGGGTTATAAGTCCAGCTCAATTGGCGTAGAGATTGGGCGCCACGGGTTGCCTTTGTCGGTGGGAGAGGTCATCGCATCTCACTGGACAGCTACCGCCCGCCTCAAACCGGGCAGCCCCCGGTCAGTAAGGTTCTGTCCCGCCACAGTCCACCTGCTTCAATGGGTGCTTGGAGCTCAGGGTCATTGCCCGACAAGTGGACTGTAACACCGCACCAAACAGCATGACCAAAAAAGGAAAGACATACTGTCCATCCGACTGTTCACTGCCTCTGGTCTAGTACACCTACTCAGCATCTATGCTCCAACACTCTGCTCCCCACTTGAAGTTAAAGACCAGTTCTATGAGGAACTCCATAATATCATTAGTAGCATCCCCAACACCGAACACCTATTCCTGCTGGGGGACTTTAATGCCAGGGTTGGGGCCGACCATGACTCATGGCCTTCCTGCCTTGGGCGCTATGGCATTGGAAGGATGAATGAGAATGGACGGAGACTGCTTGAGTTGTGTACCTATCATAACCTCTGCATCACCAACTCATTCTTTCACACTAAACCCTGTCACCAGGTTTCTTGGAGGCACCCAAGATCATGTCGTTGGCACCAGCTGGACCTCATCGTCACAAGGCGAGCCTCTTTAAACAGTGTTCAAATCACACTCAGCTTCCACAATGTGGACTGCGACACCGACCACTCCCTGGTGTGCAGCAAGGTTAGCCTCAAACCAAAGAAGCTGCATCACTCCAAGCAGAAGGGCCGCCTGCGCATCAACACTAGCAGAATTTCTCATCCACAGCTGTTACGCAAGTTTCTAAATTCACTTGAAAAAGCCCTCCAAAACACTCCCACAGGGGATGCAGGGACCAACTGGGCCCACATCAGAGACACAATCTATGACTCAGCAATGACCACCTATGGCAATTGTGTGAAGCGGAATGCAGACTGGTTTCAATCTCACATTGAAGAGCTGGAACCTGTCATAGCAGCTAAGCGCACTGCACTGCTGAACCACAAGAAAGCCCCCAGCGAGTTAACATCCGCAGCACCTAAAGCAGCCAGAAGCGCTGCACAAAGAACAGCCAGGCGCTGCGCAAATGACTACTGGCAACACCTATGCAATCATATTCAGCTGGCCTCTGACACAGGAAACATCAGAGGGATGTATGATGGCCTTAAGAGAGCTTTTGGGCCAACCATCAAGAAGATTGCCCCCCTCAAATCTAAATCAGGGGACACAATCACTGACCAACACAAGCAAATGGACCGCTGGGTGGAACACTACCTAGAACTGTACTCCAGGGAAAATGTTGGCACTGAGACCGCCCTCAATGCAACCCTGTCTCTGCCAGTCATGGGTGAGCTGGACGTACAGCCAACAAAATCGGAACTCAATAATGCCACTGATTCTCTAGCCAGTGGAAAAGCCCCTGGGAAGGACGGCATTACCCCTGAAATCATCAAGAGTGCCAAGCCTGCTATACTTTCAGCTCTGCACGAACTGCTTTGCCTGTGCTGGGATGAGGGAGCAGTACCACAGGACATGCGCGATGCCAATATCATCACCCTCTATAAGAACAAGGGTGACCGCGGTGACTGCAACAACTACCGTGGAATCTCCCTGCTCAGCATAGTGGGGAAAGTCTTCGCTCGTGTCACTTTAAACAGGCTCCAGAAGCTGGCTGAGTGTGTCTACCCTGAGGCACAGTGTGGCTTTCGAGCAGAGAGATCCACCATTGACATGCTGTTCTCCCTTCGCCAGCTACAGGAGAAATGCCATGAACAACAGATGCCCCTCTAAGTTGCTTTCATTGATCTCACCAAAGCCTTTGACCTCGTCAGCAGAAGTGGTCTCTTCACACTACTAGAAAAGATTGGATGCCCACCAAAGCTACTAAGTATCATCACCTCATTTCATGACAATATGAAAGGCACAATTCAGCATAGCGGCACCTCATCAATCCTGAGTGGCGTGAAACAGGGCTGTGTTCTCGCACCTACACTGTTTGGGATCTTCTTCTCCCTGCTGCTCTCACATGCATTCAAGTTCTCAGAAGAAGGAATTTTCCTCCACACAAGATCCGGTGGCAGGTTGTTCAACCTTGCCCATCTAAAAGCAAAGACCAAAGTACGGAAAGTCCTCATCAGGGAACTCCTCTTTGCTGACGATGCTGCATTAACATCTTACACTGTAGAGTGTCTGCAGTGACTCATCGCCAGGTTTGCGGCTGCCTGCAATGAATTTGGCCTAACCATCAGCCTCAAGAAAACGAACATCATGGGACAGGACATCAGAAATGCTCCATCCATCAATATCGGCGACCAGACTCTGGAAGTGGTCCAAGAGTTCACCTACCTAGGCTCAACTATCACCAGTAACCTGTCTCTCGATGCAGAATTAAACAAGCGCATGGGAAAGGCTTCCTCTGCTACGTCCAGACTGGCCAAGAGAGTGTGGGAAAATGGCGCACTGACACAGAACACAAAAGTCCAAGTGTATCAAGCCTGTGTCCTCAGTGCCTTGCTCTATGGCAGCGAGGCCTGGACAACGTATGTCAGCCAAGAGCGACGTCTCAATTCATTCCATCTTAGCTGCCTCCGGAAAATCCTTGGCATCAGGTGGCAGGACCGTATCTCCAACACAGAAGTCCTCAAGGCGGCCAACATCCCCAGCATATACACCCTACTAAGCCAGCGGCGCCTGAAATGGCTTGGCCATGTGAGCCGCATGGATGATGGCAGGATCCCCAAGGACACATTGTACAGCGAGCTCGTCACTGGTACCAGACCCACTGGCCGTCCATGGTTCCGCTTTAAAGACATCTGCAAACGCGACATGAAGTCCTGTGACATTGATCACAAGTCGTGGGAGTCAGTTGCCAGCGATCGCCAGAGCTGGCAGGCAACCATAAAGGCGGGGCTAAAGCGTGGCGAGTCGAAGAGACTTCGCAGTTGGCAGGAAAAAAGACAGAAGCACAAGGAGAGAGCCAACTGTGCAACAGCCCTGACAACCAATTTTATCTGCAGCACCTGTGGAAGAGTCTGTCACTCTAGAATTGGCCTTTATAGCCACTCCAGGCGCTGCTGCACAAACCACTGACCACCTCCAGGCACTTACCCATTGTCTCTCGAGACAAGGAGGCCAAAGAAGAAGAAGAAGCGTAATAGAAAGTGACTGTGTTATTACATCTCAGCATCAGTAATACTGGGTATATTAGACCCAACTGTGTTCTTTTTAAATAGGTAGAGATTTTAACAAAAATAAGGTTAAAGGATTAATAATTAAGAATTTGCAAGGGAGGTAAAAGTAACTGAAGTCTCACGGAAAAAAAAGAGATTATAAGGTACAGAACCAGGAAATTGTGATAATGAATATAGATGTTCAATATATGCAATATCATGACCACAGTTTGGAACAAATTGAGCCCCTCAAGATCCAAATTACTATCTGGAGTATGCTGATCATTTAAAAATCAAACAAATTGTTTTTTTTGAACCATAGTCAATTATGAGGAAAAGATATTAGCCTCTGCAATTCGTAAAGATTAGGCTAATGTTGTCGGGAAAGCAACTACCACCTCTGGCCAACTCACGAAATGCACATGGGATAACACCAAGCTGACCCTTAGGATCCCAAGCTCATGGTTTATAAGGCCTTGCTGTTCTCAGCACCTTGCTGTAGGCTGTGAAACATGGGTGACTTACAGCTACCAGGAAAAGAAGCTCAATAATTTCCATCTTCACTGTCTGAAACACATTATGGGTATATCCTGGCAGGACAAAATCACAAATTCAGCAGTCCTTTCAAAGGCAGAGCTCCCAAGTGTGTTAGCACTAATTAAACAGATGCAGCTTCGGTGGATTGGACTCGTCCGTAGGATGGGACACGGTCGTACATCCAAGCACCTTCTGTATGGCGAGGTAGCTGGGGCCAGACAATCAGTGGGGCACCCAAAGCTCCACCACAAGGATGCCTGCAAACGTGGTGAAGGTCCTAAATGTCGACTATTACACTTGGTAGTCCCTATCTGGCAAAAGAGGGAAATGGTGACACACTCTGTGGACTGGTGTGCACTACCATGACAACCAGTTGCTACAGCAGCTTGGCAACAGGCGCCAACGCCAAAAACAACTCACAGCGTCACTCGGCAGCTTCACGTGCAGCACTTGTGGCAGAACCTGCCTCTCAAGGATTGGCCTTCACAGCTATCAGCAAAGGTTCACCAAGACACGCACCTAAATAGATTGTTTTCTGCATGTCGATCATCTTTCGTAGATGGAAGGATGCCAAACCTGAGGTTAATGCTGTTGCTAGAAAAGGAGATTGGAAGACAACCTTCTACTCTAAGGAAAAACAACATAATGGAATTTATATTCCAAAGTGTCTTACTTCTGAAAAACCAAAATGATTTTTAGGGATTGGACCATCATTAGCCCAAAAGTATCAGTTACATTCCCTTCAGAAAGGGTTTAAAAACTAGTCTGAAGAGACCACTGAATAAAGAAATGTAGAACTAGTTTTATCGCTAGTGGATAAAGTGCTACATGGGGAATTGGAGGACGGCCATTTGATTTATACTGCTCTGTGCAGTCTAGAAACATTGTTTCGCTAACCTGTTCTGGTTTTAATAATTGGCCTTTGTATTTGAACAAAAAATTTATTGATCTAAGCTGCATCACTCTCAAGTATTTTTGTCTTAACAGTCACAATCTCAAGGCAGCTTTTGCACTGAAAATTACTATGTGCTCAAATGTAACATGCTCACCCTTCCCAAGACATCCAGAGGTAGGTTTGAGTTTATCAACACAGGTTTGACCTTGTCACCCGAGAGGAGGCCATTTAGTGGAGTCAAGCTTTCAAAAATTCCATCAAATTTGGCTCTCTCTTCAGGCTGTGGGGAGGGAGACAAGGCTGGTTAGTATTTTCTGTTAATGAGATTCTGAAAATGCAATAAAGTTGGTCATGAAGACTACTTGTGTAAATATTCATCTCAGCAGCAGTAGGCTCAAAAGTTCTAGCCTATTCCACAGTTACCACTCTGGTTCTTTGCATGGTTATTCCATTAGTATGTTATGTTAGGCATCTTTGAAACTCTGTTCTTACACATTTTGGTGTTTGTTTGATATTGCCACGGACATCTCCAAAACCTCCAGCATCGTGCATATTTCAGCAAGTTGCCATCTCTGGCCTTTCACCAAAGCAATGTTCATATTTATCTAGCCTCCCCTGAGACTGCACTAAGCTGTTAATGGTCTATCCTCTCATTATTCCACCTACTCAGGGCTTTCTAGTGCCACTCCAATCATTATCCAACCATGTTGCTGCTGATTCCACTCTAAATTCATCAATCGCCTTCAGAACATAAGCCCACAACATAGAACATTTATTTCTCTCGTACAGAAATGGTTAAAAGAATTGATTATATCTACATCCTCCAACGAGTCAAAGAAAATCTGGTTTCTTACAATTCTTCATTGTTTGGATTGCTTCCCTCAGTTCTGCTTCACATAGATAATCAATAATACTTTACCCTTCCAGAAAGAAGTTTTCATCTGATCCTTCTATTACTTCTGGACTTCAACCTCTCCTTCCTTCTATCTGTCCTCCCGGTTCCACCTATCATCACCTTTCTTGAATACTGTTGCCGCCAAATATCTACCAGAGTTTTGGGCATTAACATGAACGGTTGCCAAACCACAAAGGGGACTATAAAAATTCACATAATAATTACAAGCAGTACTCCACGGAATCCTTTTTTGTTTTTCCAAATTTCTAAATATGATCTTGATCCTCAGAACAATATTCCCTTTCTTTAACTCATTCTTTCCCAAAACCTCAAAATGGTAGCACTTCAATCCCCTTGGTCTTTTCCTTAAAACTCAAACCCAGGTAGCAGCCTAATGACTACTTCCTCATTCACATCATCTATGCATTTCAACCTTAGTGCTATCCAACAATATGGGCATTTGACCCTTCATCCAGATTTTCTCAGAGTAATGTTCCTATTTCCTACGTGGTAAATACCTATCATCTGCTAAGCACCCACCTTCAACACATTAACAAATCAGGAATTCACTAAGCAGTGAATTGGTCGCAGTGGAGCTCCAATGGCTTGTGACAATGTACCACCTTTAAAATAGCTTAAAACAAAAATGGAGCTCTCCCTTCCAAAGCAGGTATGAGCTTCTGTTGGATCTGGACAGAGCAGGGTTCATATCACCCAACAGAAAATATTAAACCACTCCTTGATCTTTTAATAGTCACGAAAATTTGGTGCAGAAGTTAGCCTCCCTGCAGGATATCATATCCATGAGTTTTAATTCATTAATTTTCACATACTTAGAATAACATAGAATATGCAGCACAAAAACAGAGCATTCCATAGAAACCATAGAAAAGTTACGGCACAGCAAGAGGCCATTTAGCCCAACTAGTCAGTGCTGGTGTTTGTACTCCACAGAAGTCCGTTCCCATTATATCTACTTCACTTCAGTCTTTTAACATATCTTTCAATTCCTTTTTCTCGCATGTATTTGCCTAGTTTGCTTTGAAAGCATCTCAGCTACTTGCCTCAACCATTTCCAGTGGTAGAGAGTTCCACATTCTCAGTAAAGAAATCTCTCCTTATTTCCCTATTGGATTTTTTAGTTGCCATCTTGTATTTATAGGTTCTAGTTTTGAATTCTCCCACAAGTGGAAACATTCTCTCTACTTCTACCCTGTTCAACCCATTCAGAATTTTGAAGACTTTTATCAGATCACCTCTCCAAGTCTTTTCTGTGTGAATTTAGAAAATTCATCCCCACACAGCACCACCCCCAACCTTTCAGGGAAAAAAGAGAGAAAAATAATGAAAATAAAAACAGTAAATGGTAGAAATACTCAGCAGGTCTCGCAGCATCTGTGGAGAGAGATAGTGAAAATCTCTGGTGCTAACAGAGGTGCCACCAATCACAGCATGCACTAGTGTCCCAAGCACAGCACCACATTTAACGCTCAAACTTTACGCTAAGTTTCATTGGTGAATACTGTGTTGATCAGGCACCAGCAATAGGATCATATATTCCCAGGTCAAATGGAACATACTTAGATGCAAAATAAAACTCCCTTTACTCTCTCAAACTTCAGAAGAGGACCATCTATGGCATTATTGCAACATTGCTCCATTTCCCTCAACCAGGCATCCTTTGTGACCTTTGAGCAATATCAATTTACTGCCAAATTCTCACTAAACTAAATTGGACTATTCAAATTAATTGCTCATAGGACCATTACAGCCAATGACCCTCAATTCATCCAATGCAAATACAGTTATCAGAGAGGAAACCAAACCCACTTTGATTGTACAAAGTCAGTTATTCAACTCACCCTTACAGCCCAGTGGGTGTCTGAAGAGAGAGGAGGTGCTATAAGTGAGGGACTACTGCTGTCGTGCTGCCAAAAGATAAAAGGCAAACCATTAGCAATAAAGTATACAGAGGTTTCACATAGTGACGCCTTAGAATTAATTATACCTGCAAACATTTACATGTTCAAGGAAACCAGCAATGAAATGAGATCTGCATACAGTTTACAGAACTACAGAAAACAAATCTTATACACCTGGTATATTAATTTTAAAAAATTAATTTCACAGCTGAATTAGAATTTCTAAGCTCAGATCGTTATCGAATGCTCATTAACAGTCATTCCATATTCACAGCTGACAGGTGCTGGGAGCAGGAACAGAAGTTTCCAAAATTAGGGCAGAATTGAGATTTTCCGGATGTTTGGAAATGGTTATTCATGCTACCATCACCTATCAGGACAACATCAGCAGGGGAGGGGGACAACATGGCGGGGGCGGTGAGTGGGTGGGGGGGGGGTAACGGCACACACAGGAGGGGTGGGCACGGGTGGGGGGGAACGACTCTGGGGTAGGGGAGGGAACAACGCGAAGGGAGAGGGGGAACGACAAGGTGGGGGGGGCGGGGGAGAGAGAGAGAGAATGACATGGGGGGGGGGGGAGAGAATGAGACAGTGTTGGAGAACGCCTCGGGGTGGGTGGGGGGAGGACGGGGCACGGCACAAAGTGAGGGGATGGCAACACAGGAGGGGACGGCACGGGTGGGAGGACAAATGGACGACACAGACACGGGGGGGGGGGCACAGACACTGAGGTGGGGACGACATGGTGGGGGGGACGACATGGTGGGGGGGACAACAAGAGAGACTGGGGGTGACACAGAGATGGGAGGGTTGAGGGACAGACAAAAAGAGAGAAGGAGAAGGGAGAGAGAGCAATCAAGATCACTCCTGACAGATGGGCATCTATCCGGAATACTCTGCATCACTCCATCAAGTGTGTGAATACTAATGCAAGCAACAGTATATCACTAAATCAGTGTTCAACATAATGACAAGGAAGCAGGTCAATAAATTAATCTTCTCATTTAAAGATTCTTCACAAAAATGTACATTTGTTGTTGTTTTGATTAATAGTAAGATAAATTTCTAATGCCTTTATCTTTTCAAAATTGTCTCACCAGCTGCCTATGCAAGACAAAAATTGTAATGGGGCCCCCCACGTGAAAAAGTTGGACACCTTGCATCAAGCCTTTAATATTGTGATTTTAAATAATCTCGCAGCTAAGTAAACTCATTTTAAAATGGCAAAAGTCACTTAGGGAATGTCTTGATTTCTACGCTCTGGCACGTATTACTTTCACTTAGGACACAAGGTCAGTGACATGTTGAAAGTTGCTGGACTTTTACAACTATATAAGTGTCCACTGCTATCCATTCATAATCGCATTGTTCCAGAACTTGTAGTGAGGGGAAAACAGGCAAGAAAATCCAAGGAATCTGCAGAAGTCAGCACTGTAAGTTTCTCATTAATACAAGAGTATTGTGTAATAGGGTTAATTGATATCAGCAAAAACAGGATGCTGCTGACCCATATACAATAGTTAGTAAATAGAATGTAATGGATAGCTTTAATAAACCTTAATCTATGAACAACTGTCTATGATTCCTTAACAAAATCCATGCTGCATTTGCCATTTTAAAAACTGTCAGGGAAGACATGGTAAACAATTTATGATATTTCAATGAGCATGTTAGAAACAGTCATTAACTGATTTTTTTTGCTGCAAATTGGATCAAAGGACAAGTTTTACAAGTATGTCAAAGATCAGCAACTGCAATGTGCATCATTTACTATTCAGTTTGTGGGCAGATAGCCTGAGTGGACAATGTCATTTGAAAGTTATCTGTATCATATAATTACGTTACGTTAAAAGTGCACCTTTGCTAACAGGCAAGAGATTTGGCTTGGACATGAATTGGTTAGTCTGGAGTAAAATCTTACAGATAGTTATTAAACATTTTGTAACTGAATAATGCATGCAGTAACAACCACTCAACACTTTGCAGAAAAGCTTTTTGTTAATAATTATCTTGTCAGAGCTGAATCGGAATCAACAATGATAGACTGAGATATAAACATAAGTGAATTTAAAAGAATCACTTTATTGGAGGTACTGAAGAACGCTCTTTATTTTTAATTGTGCTTATCTAATTTTGTCACTAGCTTTGGTGAGTGAATGACATTTTGTCCATGAGAGATGCTGTTGTTTCTGTATTTTAGAATCCAGGATCTAGTTTAACCACCTGTCAAGATGAATAAACTACTCTTGGCTACCTACCATTAATCTCTCTGTCCCTCCCTATCCCACTCTTTTCTATTTTATAGGACTCTTCTGAAGTACTATCTGCTCCATCCTATAAAATTCTCCTGATTTTGAGATCACTGCCCTTTTGTTGGCTGTCTTCAGATACATATTACAAGCAGGTGGAAAAGTTGCTTGAACATTGACCATCACGGGTTAAGTTGTCTTGTGACAACAGCAGTGTGAGAAATGGTCAGTCTTCCTATTACTGATTTTTCTGCTCCTCACCTCAATAACCACAATAACAATCCTCTCCTTGAGCTTCATGGTTTATTGGACAGGTTGCACCTGAATGAATGGGTTGCACCGGAACAGAGCCGGGACTGAGTTTCTTGCAGGACATTTTGCGAGCGCTGTTGGGGGAGGGTTTAAACTAGTTTGGCCGGGGATACAGACCTGTGGGTAGATTCAGCTGGGACAAAATCAGAAATTAAAATGGAAGGTGGAAAATTAATGGAGGAGTATGGAAGACAGAGGAAACAAGGGTTAGAAAATAAAAATAAAAGAGTTTGGCAGTGCTCAGGGGTATCTATTTCAATGCAAGGAGTATAGCAAATAAAGCAGATGAACTGAGGGCACAGACAGACATGTGGCAGTATGAGATCATAGCCATTACAGAAACATGGCTTAAGGAGGGACAGGAATGGCATCTCAACGTCCCTGGTTACAGGGTTTTCAGAAGTGATAGGGAGGGGGATAAGAAAGGAGGCGGAGTGGCAACTTTGGTCGAGGAAACTATTACAGCTGTGAGGAGGGATGATATGTTGGAAGATTCATCAAATGAAGCCATATGGATTTAGCTAAGCAACAGAAAAGGGGCAATTACACTGCTGGGAGTGGACTATAGACCCCCAAACAGTCTGAGGGAGATAGAAGAGCAGATATGTCGGCAGATCTCTGAGAAGCGCAAGAACAATAGGGTAGTAATAGTACGGGATTTCAATTACCCCAATATTAACTGGGATAGTTTTAGTCTGAAAATAATTGAGGGAGCAGAATTCTTGGTGCATTCAGAACTTTTTTGGCCGTATGTAGCAAGTCCAACAAAAGAGGGTGCAGTTTTAGACTTAGTTTTAGGAAATGAAGGTGAGCAGGTGGAAGGAGTGGCAGTGGGACAGCATTTTGGTGATAGTGATCATAATTCTGTCAGTTTTAGCATAATTATGGAAAAGAACAGAGATAGAACAGGAGCTAGAGTTCTCAATTGGGGCAAGACCAATTTTATTAAATTGAGGAGTGATTTAGCGAAAGTGGACGGGAAACAGCTACTTGAATTGAATCAGTGTCAGTACAGTGGGAGGCATTCAAAGGGGAGATTCAAAGGGTTCAGGATAAACATGCTCCCACAAAGGAAAAGGATGAGGTGGCCAAATCTAGAGCCCCATGGATGTCAAGGAGCCTACAGGGTAAGATAAGGCAGAAAAGGAAAGCTTAGTTATTCATTCAGGGATGTGGGCATTGCTGGCTAGGCCAGCATTTATTGCCCATCCCCAACTGCCCTTGAGAAGGTGGTGGTGAGCTGCGTTCTTGAACCGCTGAAGTCCATTTGGGGTAGGTACATCCACAGTGCTGTTTGGAAGGGAGTTCCAGGATTTAGACCCAGCGACAGTGAAGGAACGGCAAAATAGTTCCAAGTCAGGATGGTGTGTGACTTGGAGGGGAACCTGCAGATGGTGGTGTTCCCATGCATTTGCTGCCCTTGTCCTTCTAGTTGGTAGAGGTTGCGGGTTTGGAAGGTGCTGTCTAAGGAGCCTTGGTGCATTGCTGCAGTGCATCTTGTAGATGGTACACATTGCTGCCTCTGTGCGTCGGTGGTGGAGGGAGTGAATGTTTGTAGATAAGGTGCCAATCAAGCGGGCTGCTTTGTCCTGGATGGTGTCGAGCTTCTTGAGTGTAGTATGGAGCTGCACCCATCCAGGCAAGTGGAGAGTATTCCATCACACTCCTGACTTGTGCCTTGTAGATGGTGGACAGGCTTTGGGGAGTCAGGAGATGAGTTACTCGCCTCAGGATTCCTAGCCTCTGACCTGTTCTTGTAGCCACGGTATTTATATGGCTACTCCAGTTCAGTTTCTGACTCCGAGACCTCAATACTACAGAAAGCCGAGAAGCGTCTAGAAAGTGGCGTCATAGAGTCTTAAACAGGCCCTTCGGCCCATTGTGTCTGTGCCGGCCATCAAGCACCTAACTATTCTAATCCCATATTCCAACACTTGGCCCATAGCTTTGCATGCTATGGCATTTCAAGTGCTCATCTAAATACTTCTTAAATGTTGTGAGGGTTCCTGCCTCAACCACCCCTTCAGGTAGTGCGTTCCAGATTCCAACCACCCGCTGGGTGAAAAAGTTTTTCCTCAAGTCGCTTCTAAGCCTCCTGCCCCTTACCTTAAATCTATGCCCCTTGGTTATTGACACCTCCACTAAGGGAAAAAAGTTTCTTCCTATCTAATGCCCCTCATAATTTTGTATACCTCAATCATTTCCCCCTCAGCCTTCTCTGCTGTAAGGAAAACAACCCTAGCCTTTTCAGTTTCTCTTCATAGCTGAAATGTTTCAGCCCAGGCAACATCCTGGTGAATCTCCTCTGCACTCTCTCCACTGCAATCACACCATTCCTATTTTGTGGAGCCCAGAACAGTACACAGTACTCCAGCTGTGGCCTAACTAGCGTTTTACACAGCTCCATCATAACCTCTCTGCTCTTACATTCTATGCCTCGGCTAATAAAAGCAAGTATCTCATATGCCTTCCTAACCACCTTATCGACCTGTGCTGCTGCCTTCATTGATCTGTGGACAAATACACCAAGGTGCCTCTGACCTTTTGTACTTCCTAGGGTCCTACCATCCATTGTATATTCCCTTGCCTTGTTAGCCCTCCCAAACTGCATCACCTCACACTTCTCAGGATTAAATTCCATTTGCCACTGCTCCACCCATCTATATCGTCCTGAAGGGTGAAGTCAAAAAGGAAATTAGAAAAGTAAAGAGATGGCATGAAAAATATTGGCAAGCAAAATCAAGGTGAGGTGAACCCAAAGATGATTTATTAATAGATTAAGAGTGAGGATAACTAAGGGGAGAAGAGGGCCCAAAAAAGACCAAAAAGGCAACCTATGTGTAGGAGCAGAAGATATTGGCATGGTTCTTAACGAATACCTTGCGTCTGTCTTCACAAAAGAGGAACAATGCAGATATTGTAGTTAAGGAGGAAGAGTGTGAAGGATTGGATGTGATAAACATAGGGAGAGAGGAAGTCTTAATGGGATTAGTATCCTTGAAAGTTGATCAATCACCATGTATCCTAGGCTGTTAAAAGAAGCAAGAGAGGAAATAGCAGAGGGTCTGACCATCATTTTCAAGTCCTCACTGGATATAGGTGTGATGCCAGAGGATTGGAGAATTGCTAATGTTGTACCTCCATTTAAAAAGGGAGTGGAGGATAGACCGAATAATTACCAAAGCGATTCTTGACAGCGCAGCCGGTGGGGACGTCATCTGACTGTGCCAACCTGCGCACATGCGCAAATGGGCTCCTGCTCTCTGCGCATGCGCTGCATTCCGCATTGCCAGGACCAGGTGGCACATGCGTGGATGACATCATAACGTAAATTGCCAGGACTGGTACACGCATGCCCAGATGACGTCATCGCATAATGTGGGAGAGAGAGCAAGCGGAGAAGCTGGGAGAGAGCGGGGTGTGGGACAGCAGGGGTGGGGGAGCGGCCGAAGACCTTGGTGGTTGCGGGTGCGCTCCCCTCCTGCCCCCCGGCCATTCCCCGCCCCCCGCTCTCTCCGGCTATTGTGTGTTGCTTTGTGTTTACGTTGCCTTGTGTGATTATTTAAGCAGTGCCATCTTTAGTCCTGGCAGCTGCCTGAACATCACTGACTGACGTTTTAGTTGAACAGGCTGCATTTGTGCATGTGCCAATGCAGCGCCACCTAGTGGCTGCGTTGTCTGCAAACGCAGCCAATAATTACAGGCCAGTCAGTCTAACCTCAGTAGTGGGCAAATTATTGGAATCTATTCTGAGAGACAGGATATAATGTCACTTAGAAAAGCACAGGTTAATCAATGATAGTCAGCATGGATTTGTTAAGGGAAGATCTTGTTTGACCAATTTGATCGAATTTTTTGAAGTGACAAGGAAGATAGATGAATGTAGTTGATGTGGTCTACATGGATTTTAGCAAGGCTTTTGACAAGGTCCCACATGGCAGACTGGTTAACAAAATAAAATCCCCTGGGATCCAGGGAAGTGCGGCAAGGTGGATACAAAATTGGCTCAGTGGCAGAAAACAAAGGGTAATTGTTGACGGCTCATTCAGCGACTGGAGGGCTGTTTCCAGTGGCGTTCCGCAGGGCTCAGTACTGGGTCCCCTGCTATTTGTGGTATATATTAACGATTTGGACATAAATGTAGGGGCATGATCAAGAAGTTTGCAGATGACACAAAGATTGGCCGTTTGGGAGATAGCGAGGAGGATAGCTGTAGGCTGCAGGAAGATATTGATGGTCTGGTCAGATGGGCAGAAAAGTGGCAAATGGAATTCAACTTGGAGAAGTGTGAGGTGATGTAGCTGGGGAGGTGAAACAAGGCAAAGGAATACATGATTAATAGGAAAACACTGAGAAGTGTAGAGGAAGTAAGGGACTTTGGAGTTAATGTCTACAGATCCCTGAAGATAGCAGGACAGGTGGATAAGAAGGCATATGGAATCCTTTCCTCTATTAGCCGAGCTATAAAATAAAAGAGCAGGGAGGTTATGCTGGAACTGTACAACTCATTGGTTAGGCTTCAACTTGAGTACTGTGTGCAGTTCTGGTCACCTCATTACAGAAAGGATGTAATTGTACTAGAGAGAGTAGAGAGGAGATTTACAAGGATGTTGCCAGGACTGGCAAAATGCAGCAATGAGGAAAGATTGGATAGGCTGGGGTTGTTCTCCTTGGAACAGAGAAGGCTGAGGGGAGATCTGATTGAAATGTACAAAATTTTGAGGAGCCTGGATCGAGTGAAGGGGCCTATTCACCTTAGCAGAGAGGTCAGTGACGAGGGGGCATAGATTTAAAGTGATTGGTAGAAAAATTAGAGGGGAGATGAGGAAAACATTTTCACCTAGAGGGTGGTGATGGTCTGGAACTCAGTGCCTGAAAGGGTAGTTGAGGCAGGGACCCTCAACTCATTCAAAAGGAGTCTAGATATGCACCTCAAGTACCATAAGCTGCAGGGCTACAGGCTAAATGCTGGAAGGTGGGATTAGAATAGATGGATCGTTTTTCAGCCGGCACAGACATGATGGGCCAAGTGACCTCTTTCAGTGCGTTAAACCTTCTATGAGTCTATGATTCTAATTTGCACTGCTGACAGTGTTAATCCAGAGGTCATCTGATAAGGTCCATCTACCACCACATGACCTGGTGTAGCTAGCTCTATTCTGTCAACAAAGGTAAATTGCATTGGCACCGCATATTATTTTGCTTGCTAGCTAACTAATACATTTGTGCTGATCTCCATTGATGTTTGTATGCTTAGCTACTTTATTTATAGGGAGAAATGTGTTTTAAATCGGACTGTGTTTGGATGGCATTAAATTGGCTATACACTTCATAATACAGATTAATTGCCACCATGTCCGTGGCTGAGTCAATACTTTTGTCAAATGTCCGTGGTGCAACAAGTCAGTGCCTATCCCTGGCAACAATTCACAACAAATGGTCATATCTAACACAGCAACTGATCCTCCCACATCACACAACACGAGTCCACACCACAAGTGACCCTCCTGCACCACAGAGGACCAATGCACACGACAACTGATCCTCCCACACCAGTACAAACCACAATTAAATCTTCATGAAACACTGGCCTCAGTTGAAGTATCGTATCAACCATGGCTCAGTTAGTGGCACTCTTGCCTCTGAGTCACAAGTTTCTGGGTTCAAGTCCCACTCTTGGGCTTGAGCACAAAAATCAAGGCTGACACTCTAGTGCAGTACTGAGATAGTGCTGCACTGTCAGAGGTGCTGTCTTTCGGATGAGACGTTAAACTGAGGACCCATCTGCCTGCTCAGGTGGATGTAAAAGATCCCACAACACAATTTCGAACAAGAGCAGGGAAGTTATCCTCTGAGTCCTGGCCAATATTTATCCCTCAATTGACATCACAAAACAGATTATCTGGTCATTATCACACTGCTGTTTGTGACATTTTGCTGTGAACAAAATTGGTTGCCACATTTCAAAATTGGCTGCCACATTTCCTACATTACATTTGACTACACTTCAAGAATACTTCATTGGCTGTAAAGTGCTTTGAGACATCCAGTGGTCGTGAAAATCGCTATATAAAAATGCAAGTTTTTTTTTACTGTATTCAGTTCTGGACACCACACTTAGGAAGGATGTCAAGACCTTAGAGAAGGTGCCGAGGAGATTTACTCGAGGGACTTCAATTATGTGGAGAAACCAGGGTTATTTTTCTTCGGGCAAAGAAGGCTGTAAAAGAAATTTGATAGAAGTATTCAAATTCACGAAGAGGGTTGATAGAGTTAATAAGGAGAAACTGTTCCCAGTGGCGGAAGCGACTGTAACCAGACAACACAGCCTGAAGATAATTGAGAAAAGAACCAGAGGCCACACTTTTTTACACAGCAAGTTACATTCTGGAATGCATTCGCCTGAATGGATGGTGGAAGCAGATTCAAGGACAACTTTCAAAAGGGAATTGGATAAATACTTGGAGGCGGAAAATCTGCATGCCGATGGGAAAGAGAAGGGAGTGGGAAAAATTTGATAGCTCTTTTAAGGAGCTGGCACAGGCACAATGGGCCACATGGTCTCCTTCTGTGCTGTTTCATTCTATGATTCCATTCCAACCAACCAGTACACAGTATGACTAATCCTCCCGTTCTGCACAGCACAGAAAGGAATGAAAACAAGAGAAAGAACAAATGAACATGTATTAATACAATGTTTCTCAAAACTGCAGGACACCCCAAAGCACTTCACTGCCAACAAACTACTTTGAGTATAGTCACAGTTGTAATGTGCTGTGCTCAAATTGGTTGCTGTAATGTCCCACAATCAGAAATGAGATAATGATCAAAAATGTTGGTTTTGTGATATTGGTTGAGGTAAAAATATTGACCAACATGCTAAGAGAACTCTCCTGTTACTCTTCAGATAGTGCCATGGGATCTTCTATGTCCATCTGAAAGGGCAGACGTGGCCTCAGTTTAATGTTGTGACCAAAAGACGCCACCTCCAACAGTGCAGCACTCCCTCAGTACTGCGCTGGAGTGTCATCTGGATCATGGAGTGGGCTTGAACCCTTGACTTTCTCACTAAGAGGCAAGAGTGCTATCCCTGTTAGCCAAGTCTTAAACCATTACACTGATCCTCCTGTACCACATAGCACCAGTACAGATCACGGCTGATTGTCATGTAGCAGACAGCACTTGTACACTGATCTTCCATACAAGAAAATGCCACCCCGCTTCCACAGAATTACAGCCTCCAAGCTTTACACCCTACACCATTGTTGGACCTCATGGAGCATGCACTCAACAACTAACCCAACGCGTTAACACAACGTGAATAAGTGCTTGATCATGGCAGCAACAAAGATGGCTCTATTTAACTTTCAGTCGTAAGCATTGGTATTAACAATGAGTTCCACTTGGCCATTGTATACAGAAAAATACAAGGAAATGTTTTATAACTAGCATGCCCATTATATTTCATGTTGAAACCCAATGCAAATGGAATCATGCAACTTTATGAAAGGTAAGTTAAAATACTGCTTTGTTAGATGAAGTTAGGCAGTGAGTATAAATTAATGATTGTGAGTTCTACTGCACACCTTTAACGACACAACAGTCAAAATACACTGATTTAGAATTTTGTTTAGAGGTTTAGACACTTACAAATTTGGGCGGCGGCACTGTCACATTTAGACTGCTCAGACTAACATCATGGCCATTCTGGGCACACGCTACCAAGCGTAAAGCCACATAAAAGCCCTAAAATGTAAAGAGAGGGTTAAGTATGAGAGGAATTAATGAATAATCAACAGAACTGAATCAACAAAAGCATGACTCAGATACCTGTTTATCCAGGTAGCCTTTGCCTTCAGGGTCCGCCACATCCCAAATCTGCAGAGACCAACACAAAGGGTTAGATGAAGACTGTACTCAGAGACCCTGCCTCACCCCTGACAAACTTAAAAACAGAGATACTAATGCTCAGGTGCTGTTTTCATCCCATTTTTAACCCAGTAACAGCATTAACTGCACAAAACGTCAGACACTCAGTCTACTCAAGATATCGGGCGCAGTGGTTAGCACCGCAGCCTCACAGCTCCAGCGACCCGGGTTCAATTCTGGGTACTGCCTGTGTGGAGTTTGCAAGTTCTCCCTGTGTCTGCATGGGTTTTCACCAGGTACTCTGGTTTCCTCCCACCACCAAAGTCTTGCAGGTTGATAAGTAAATTGGCCATTATAAATTGCCCCTAGTATAGGTAGGTGGTAGGGGAATTGAGGGACAGGTGGGGATGTGGTAGGAATATGGGATTAGTGTAGGATTAGTACAAATGGGTGGTTGATGGTCGGCACAGACTCGGTGGGCCGAAGGGCCCGTTTCAGTGCTGTATCTCTAAATAAATAAAATCAATTCATAAGTGATTTAAAGGTCCTTGGAAGCTATAAAAATATTAAAGGCAAGAGTTTTCACAGATTTATACTAAAATATTCTATACTGCCAACTTCAGCACTGTAAAAAGCTATTGGAACACATCTATTGGAAACAGTATGGCTCCAGGCAACCCCAGGGCAGCAACAGAATGAGTCAGGACCTGCCTAGATTAATTTTGTGTAAACAAAACCAAGCACCGTTCTAGAACAGTGCTGTGTCATTTCTATAAACAGAGCTGCATTTGCATGGAGAACAGCAGTCTAGAATATGCTTGCATAAAGTGCAAGGCCACAATTGCTCACAGCGTTCATCAAGAAAGCATCTGAATCACAGCATATCAGGAGTGGGTTTGTTCCCATCTGCAGCGTCCGAGAATCACAACCTGGACTGCAATCGGGGTGTCACAAACTGTCGCAACAACCCCGGGTTAGGAAGGAGGCATTCTACCATGGTTCTTACAGTAGCAATGGTCAAATAGCCTGCCAACACATTTAGTCAAGTCTCACAGACGACTTGTGGTCACTTAGGAATGCTCGACAGCAATGGAACTGCATGCCAGCAATGAGTTAACACCATTCGGACAAAGGGAGAGTAGCCAAATAATAACATTGTATAAATCTACGGGTAACTCCAGTTTCCTGTACAAATATCAAAAAGTAACTAGTATAAGGATGACACAATCACAGATTTATTACAATTCTAGATATTCCTTTGGTGCAGGGAAAAAGTGCAGTGTCATCAGTTTTACAAAGTTACAGACTAGTGTCACGTTAGGAAGGTTGAATGCAAGCTTATTTTTGTTGCAAGATTAATTGCTGAAAGTAATAACAAGAGAGTGGCCCAAGGATACATTTTTACTAATATTCAAACTCAAGTAACTGTAGGTGTCTTTGGGGAGTCACGGCCCAAGTATTATTCAACATAGTGGCAGCATGCAGGCTTTCAAAAGCCAACAGCATTGACCTGAACAGCAATACCATGGAAAGGACAGGAAACCTTAGACTGAAACCCCTCAGGTTACTTCTGAATTCCTCGTTGTGACCAATTTCTAATTGCTAATGGCGGAGGGCGAGTAAGGCGAGAAAGTTAGCCCACTCCTGTGGGAAGCCAAGAAGCAGAGGTTTGCGAAACACATCTTGCCTCACTATATCACAAGCAGATTTGGAGAAACCCAAGAGTCAGGTCTTCATATGTATGCTGTGAGCAAGTGCAAACTATTTGACTACAGTGGCATCACAAAATTCTCATTCTCACCGACATTCAAACGCGCACTTTCCAGCAGAGGGTCTGGTGCTCAGGAGCAGGATAGCGGGATGATTTTTCTCCCTCCCTAGCACCCATGGTCACGACACACAGGATAATTCTAGCAGTCCTTTTGCCACGAGTCCATCAGATCAACTAGCTCAGCAGACTGGGATCAATCCTTGGACTTTGGACTTTAATAGCCACTTCCACTATTGGCAGGACCAGCAGTTACACCCACGAGCCATACAAAAACAGTGAATGGCTGTAGAATCTTATACAACAGGCTCTGGCAAAATACTAGTCAGTCAAATTATTTTACAAATCTTAGATACAGAAACAAATATATGATTCTAACCATAGGCCAATCACTGTACAAGTATGGAGGTGTGGGGAGGAAGATTCACAGAACCAGAAATTATTCACCGATAAGACTTCAGAAGTTTACTCACAACCTTAAATGGATTCAAACACGTATTACAATTTCTACGTCTCAATGGTCTGACTGCCCCAGGATTGCATGATATGCATCTCATCCCTTGTCAATTTAGTACAGTACCTCAATAGAGTACTGCAAATAGGACAGGATAGCAAGGACAAAAGCTGCAGAGTTTTTTTGGAGCTTACACATCCATCCTCTTTAAGCGGTCACTAATATTCTACAGTACAAGAATGTTTTACACCAGCAGATCATTCAGGTCTCTCTGCGAGGAGATAATATCTGCATCTGTTAGATAGCAGATTTAAACAAATATAAACACAGGCTTTCATAACAGCAGCAGTGTGCAAGGGTGGAGAGATCATACTGAGGACATTTTAATAAACAAGCTTTAATTTTCTGTCCTAAATTTCAGTGACCTCCTCCCTAACTTGCTTTACTGCATTCATAAACTAATAATAGGTTGTAATAAATGTTTTAGCGAGCACTGTACTCACACAGCATCTGCTTGAAGGGCAGTCCAGTGTTTAATCAGCTGTAAATACACTGTAGAGTGGGGTACTTATCAATATGGACATGAAAGGTCCCCATTTCAATCAGGGAGTTCGTAGATCTCAGCTGGGGGGAGTAATAAGAGTATTAAATTGACCTAGCAAAAAAGAGGAGGGAGGGAGAGAATTTTTTGTGCAGTGAGGTGTTATGCCCTGGATTGTACTTCCTGAAAGTATGATAGCAGATTTAATATTAACTTTCAAAAGGGAATTGCGTATATATGTGAAAAGAAAAAATTGTTCGGCTTTAGGGAAACAGCAGGGGAATAGGATTAATTGGATAGCTCTGTCAACGAGCTGCCAAATATGATGGGCTGAATGGCCTCGTTCTGTGCTGTATCATTCTATGAAGATGAGATGGAAAGGGAAGAAAAGAGAGAATGAGAACCTGAAAGCATTTCGCACCTATGGAGTTGAAGCCAAGTACTTTAATCTTCTTCTTGTCCAATATAAGCATGATGGAACAATCATTTTGATGCAATTATGAAGCTGTAGCAGATAAACTCAAGGAATGCTGGCTTTATCCCAGTAATGCCTACTCCTTCAGCCAGCATTCACTAATCCAATGGAAATGACTTTCTGTTAAAGGAACAGTGAAGTACTTTTTTACTATGTACTAAAGTATCTTACACAGCAGGCTGACAGGTTGGAGCTATTATATGCCATTAATCAGTTACTGCATACATCAGACATGCAAGCCTCAGTATTCTGTCCTTTACTGACTAATTCATGACATTTGGTGTAATATCCAAGTTACTTTCTCAGCATCAGACTCTTTAAAAAAAAAAAACTGGTAGTGCACTAAACGACCTGGTTTAGTGTTTCTTCCTGAACAGCATCCCTGTCTCAACCTGTGAGCACTGACCAGGCCTCAGTGGCGGTCACAAGACAACAATGTTAGACTACACCTGGGGTACAGTGAGCAGTTCGGGGCACCACACCTTAGGAAGGATATATTGGCCTGGAGAGAGTACAGCATTGATTTACCAGAATGATATCTGGACTCCAAGGGTTAAATTATGAGGAGAGAGTACATAAACTACATCTTTATTCCCTGGGATTTACATGGTTATGGGGTGCTTTGATTGAAATTTTCAAGATATTATGGGGTAGATACAGAAAAACTATTTCTGCTGGTTGGGGAGTCTAGAACTAGGGGGCATAGTCTAAAAATTAGAGCCAGACCTTTCAGCAGTGATATTAGGAAACACTTCTACACACAAAGGGTGGTAGAAGATTGAACCTCTCTTCCACAAAATGGCAATTGATGCTAGATTAATTGTAATTTTAAATCTGAGATTGATAGATATTTGTTAATTAAAGGGATATAGGACAAAGTCAGGTATATAGAATCATAGAATCGTTACAACAGAGGGAGGTCATTCGGCCAGTTGAATCCATGCCATCTCTCTGCAAAAGCATTTCAGCTAGTCCCACTCCACCACCCATTCCCCCACAATTTTTTTTCTCTTCAGGTGCTTATCCAATTCCTTTTTGAAAGCCACAAGTGAATCTGCCTCCACTACTCTCTCAGGCAGTGCATTCTAGATCCTAATCACTCGCCATGGAAAAAATGTTTTTTCGTCATGTTTGGTTCTTTTGCCAATCATCTTAAATCCGTGTCCTCTGGTTCTCGATCCCTCAGCCAAAAGAAACAGTTTCTCTCTATCTACTCTGTCTAGATCCCTCATGATTTTGAACACCTCCATCAAATCTCCTCTCGACCTTCTCCTCTCAGGAGAGCAACTCCAGCTTCTCCAAACTATCCTCAAAACTGAATTCCCTCAGTCCTGGAATCGTTCTCATAAATCTCTTCTGCACCTCTCTAAAGCCTTCACATCCTTCCTAAAGTGCAATGCGAAGAACTGGACACAATATTCCAGTTGAGACCAAACCAGCATCTTATAAAGGTTCATCATAACTTCCTTGCTTTTGTACTCTATGCCTGTCTACAAAGCACAAAGGATCCTGTATGCTTTTTTAACCACTTTCTCAAACTGCCCTGCCACCTTCAATAATTTGGGCACATATATCCCCAGGTGTCTCTTTTCCTGCACTCACTTTAGAACTGTACGCTTTAGCTTATATAGCCTCTCCTCGTTCTTGTACCAAAATGTATCACTTCACATTTCTCTTCATCTGCCATGTGTCTGCCCATTCCACCAGCCTGTCTATGTCCTCCTGAAGTCTATCACTATCCTTCTCGCTGTTTGCAATACTTCCAAATGTGTCATCTGTAAATTTTGGATTTGTGCCCTGTATATTCAAGTCTAAGAAAAGAAGTGGTCCTCGTACCGACCCTGGGGAACACCACTGTATACTTTCCTCTGGTCCAAAAAACGACCATTTACCACTATTCTCTGTTTCCTCTAACTCAGCCAACTTCGTATGCATGCTGCCACTGTTCCTTTTATTTCATGGGCCTCAACTTTGCTGACAAACCTAGATTGTGGCATTTCATCAAACGCCTTGTGAAAGTCCATATGCACCACATCAACCACATTAACCTCATCAACCCTCTCTGTTAACTCATCAAAAAACTCAACAAGTTAGTTAACACAATTTGCCTTTAATAAATCTGTGCTGGCTTTCCTTAATTAACCCACCCTTGTCCAACTGACAGTTAATTTTGTCCCGGATTATTGTTTCTAAAAGCTTTCCCATTATTGAAGTTAAACTGACTGGCCCATAGTTGCATCCTGTTTTGAACAAGTTGTAACATTTGCAATTCTCCAGTCCTCTGGCGCCACCCCATATCTATGGAGGATTGGAAGATTACGGCCAGTACTCCCGCACTTTCTGCCCTTACTCCCCTCAGCATCCTCAGATGCATCCCATTCAGTCCTGGTGACTTATCAAATTTAAGTACAGCCTCCTCTTCATCAATTTTTAGCCCATCCAGTATCTTAATTACCTCCACCTTCACTGTGACTTTGGTAGCATCTCCTTCCTTGGTAAAGACAAATGCAAAGTACTCAATTAGTACCGCAGCTATGCCCTCTGCCTCCATGCGTAGATCCCTTTTCTGGGCCCTAATCCGCCCGCCCCTCCTCTGACTACCCTTTTAATATTTGTATGCCTGTAGAAGACTTTTGGATTCCCCTTTACATTCGTTTCCAGTTTTTTCCCATACTCTCTCTTGGCCTCTCATTTACTTTTTCATTTTCCCTCTGAACTTTCTGTATTCAGCCTAGTTCTCACTTGTATTATCAACCTGACAGCTGTCATACGCCCCCTTTCTCTGCTTCATTTTACTCTAGCTCGTTCGGCGCCCAGGGAGCTTTGGCTGTCCTTCCTATCCCCCTTATGGAAATGTACCTCAACTGTACCCAAATCATCTCTTTAAAGGCAGCTCATTGTTCTGTTACAGTTTTGCCTGCCAATTTACCTGGGTCCGTTCTCAACCTACTGATATTGGCCCTCTCCAATTTAGTATTTTTACTCTAGCTTGCTCCTCGTCTTTTGTGTGGAGTAAGTTCAAGCTCAGCCATGATGCCATTGAATGTGGAACAGGCTGGACAGGTTAAAAGGCTACTCCTGTTTCTGTTCCTAATGTACCCTTCACTTCAGCTCGCTCCTCTCCAATTCAAATAATACTAACAAACTTGTCCCTAACAGAATGGGTGCATTTCGTCTGTGCAAACCAAAAATCTTGAGCGGTGAGAGACCAGAGCAACGAGGACCACTACCTTATACTTCAAGTATATAACTCTAATTTTGGTGTCAAACAAAATAAACTCCATACACAATTACTCCTTCACAACTAAGAAACTCCTACCAGATCCTCCAATTCTCAGTTACACCGACTAATTTAATGACGCTAGAAGCTGAAAGCTAATCAATGAGGATTAAGTTAATGCAGAGTTTTGCATTAACCCTAAATTAGTTCCTCAAAATCACTGTACCATACACTTATTTTTATAATTCACATTACAGGGCTGAACCCAGATTTGGTGTTTTCTCCCCACTGATAGTAATCAGGGTGAACTTAGGTAATGCACTTTGTCTCACAGCTGTGAAGACTTTCACCAAGACCAAGGAGGAATCTGTTACTACAGAATCATCAGGAAACAACCTGCCATGGATTCCTAGAAAAGTGTGTTTTCAGTTTATATCACACAACGTTTGTTTAGCCACAGTGACCTCAGCAATTAATTACTCTGGCATCTTAGCACTGAGGTTACACATTTCAAGCAAATATGCTCAATATTACCTCCTGTAATTGTAAGTATAAATGCAAGCATTCTATTCTCAGGCTCATAAAGCATTACTTTAATGAAAGAAACCAAATAACACACCCTTCTTTAACAAAAGGCAACTTTACTTTGACAGTTATGGCAAACTTCAAAATAAACTGCATAGGTTTATGCTCCCAATTACAGATGTGCTTTGAGATTCCTCAGCACATTTAAAAATACATAACTGGCCACTGCCACTAGAGGGCAGAGACGATCAGCCAGAAAAAACATTTATAAGGCAATGGCTGCATTTCGGTGGAATATTCCAGGATACAGCCCTACTATCATTTTATCCTCCAAGAGAGACAACATCTGTGTGCAGGTTAAGAAAAAAAATGCTTTTAAAGTACAATTTGTGATCTTTACTGTCATGAGATTCTTCGTGTTATCTTAATCAACATAACAAGGTATGTGAATTCCAGTTCCTTGAAGATCTCGAGAGGGTTTATTAATAGCTACACTAGCACATACAAATACAGAGCAAACTATATACAGAACCTTTGTCTGGGGTGTTACAGTGCAGAGTCACCATGGCTTCTAGTCACATGACCATATCTTGGTACTTAGCGCATTAGTATAATGAGTTCTTAAAGGGACATCACTCTTAAAGCGATTATACAATATCCCCTTTCCAAAGACAAGTCTCATACACTGCAAGTAAAAACACACAAAATTGGACAATTTCAAAATTCATTATACAGGAATACAGATTATAAAATTTACACATATAAAGATAGGAATTGTGAAATTTACGAGTGCAGAAGCTTAAAGTCCATATATCGTTTTGGTGATTTGGCAACTCTTCCAGATCTTGTTATGGTATAACCCTCTGGGGATGTGAATTTGTTCTTGGCTTGCAGACGTGTTGTCAATGTGTTGGCTGTTCTGTTGTTCCATCACACCCTCATCGTCAAAGTGTGTTCTTTCGAGTCCGCTGTGCGCATTTGGAGTATTGTACACTTCTCCTAATTGGCTTCAGTTCCTCCCCAACACTGCTCTGCTAGATGTTGTAACTTCCCAAGACCTAGGCTCACTGCATACTTTGGATACCTCTGCAGGTAACCATGCTCTCATTGTGGGGTATATAACCCTTACCCTTTGGTCCTACGTGTAGTTGAGGTAGTTCTGCCCCTGCATGTCGGTCATGCACCATCTTCATTCTCCCTTGTTTTTTGAGCAGTGTCTCCTGCATCTCAGAGAATGTGGACAAATTGATGGCTTGGTAGAATCCTTCTCACTTGTCTGCCAAACATGATCTCTGCTGATGATGGCAAGCCCATATCCATAGGTACAGCTCTGAGGTGTAGCATGGCAACACGAAAATTGTCCTACACTTCAGGACAAGTGCTTTAACTGTGCAAACCATTCGCTCGGCAAGACTGTTAGATCTAGTGCAATGTGAAGACGTCACATGGTTTACGCCCCATTTGACACACATATCCCTGAAAGGTCTGCCTGTGTTATGTGGCACATTGTCAGAAATAATTTCTTCAGATGCACCGAATAGACTAAATATGGCACTCAATGTGTCTGCAACAACCGCGCTTGAAGTGTCTTTTACCTGTCTGACAATTGGAAATTTAGAGAAATAATCGGTGACTAAGATAAAGTCATCTCCATTCACATTAAACAGATCAGTGGCGATTTTGGACCAAGGGACTGACAGAATCTCGTGAAGGTGTAGAGGTTCTTTACTTTGTTGTGGCTGGTGCCTCTGGCATGCCTCGTACATCCTCACTGACTTTTCGATGTCACCGTTGATCCCCGACCAATCAACAGTGTCTCGTGCCAGTTGTCTTGTTCGCTCCATACCCATATAGCCTTGGCGAAGTTGTGATAAGATGTCCTGTCGAAGAGCTTTGGGTACAATCACTTGTTTTCTCTTGCAGGTTACACCTCTCGAGATACCGAGTTCATCTCTATAAGGCCAAAAGCATTTGAGGGTTTGTGGCACCTCTTTTACCATATCAGGCCAACCTTCTATAATGACTCTCCACAGGGCCTCCAGTTGTGAGTCATTGGCTGTTTCTGATTGTAGTTGGTCACCTGTGCTGACCAAAATGCAATAATCAATTTTTGGTACATCCTCGACCTCAATGTCCATGCTGTCTAGTTGTAAATCCAGTGGGACTTCTTCATTCTTGATTGGATTTGGCAATCTGCTCAGTGTATCCAAGGTAACCATTTTGGTACCCAGTTTGTAACAGACGTCCAAGTCGTACCCCCAGAACTTTCACTAAAGGCACTATAGTCGAGGTGGTGCACTTGTCAATGGTTTGCACAAGATCATCTCAGTGGTTTGTGGTCGGTTTCCACAGTGAACTGCTTACCGAACAGGTAGGTGTGGAACCTTGTGATCCCAAACACCAGAGCAAGTGTTTCACAGTCTATGTTTGAGTAATTGGATGCTGCTGAGGATAAATTTTTGGATCCAAATGCAATTGGCTTGCCATCCTGCAGGATGCATGCTCCTAGCCCTTTCTGTGAGGAGTCGACTTCCAGGATTGTCTTCTTCCTGGGAACATAGTACTGCAGGGTACAGGTTTCTGCTCACAATGCTTGTTTGAGAGACTCAAACATATGCTGATGGTCCTCCTACCATACATATGGTACGCCTTTAAGAGCTCTCTCAATTATGATGCTTTGTCAGAAATGTATGATGCCAAGTTGTTGAAAAATCCAAGATATCTCCGTAGATCATCTTTGCCCTGTGGAGTAGGCATATACCTTACATCTTCAACTTCACCTAGGTCCGGACGGATTCCGCAACCTGAATAGATGGAACCAAAGAAACTGATCTGACTTACATTCACCTGGCACTACTTGCTGTTAAAAATGAGCCCTTCATGACGAGCTACTTCCATTAGTGAGTGAAGATTTCGATCATGTTCTTCTTTGGTTTTGCCCATTATCGCAATATCGGCAATGCATATACATCCAGGCACATTTTCTATAATTCTGTCCATATGCTGCTGAAACAGATCTTGACTGACAGATAAGCCGAAAGGTAGTCTCTGGAAGCAGAATCTTCCAAATGGCGTTCTGAAGGTGGTGACTTCCTGAGATTCCTTAGCCAGGTGTACCAACCAATATCCATGTTTAGCATCCAACGTGGAGAAGAATTTGGCTCCTGTGAACATGGGATTCAATTCCTCTAGTGTTGGAATTTTGTGGGGGCATCTCTTTAGGGAGAGGTTTAGATGCCTTGGATCTAGACAAACCCTGATTGCTCCAACCTTCTTTAGCACACACGTAATTGAGCTGCACCAGTCTGTGTGATGATGCACACGACGGATGATGCCATCGCGTTCCATGTCATCCAACTCACGCTTAAGCTTTCCTTGTATATGCACGCTGCACTTTCTGGGAGGGTCGATTGACGGAATTGCGCCCTCTCTGAGGTGCGGTACTGCATCGCCTTTGAAATCTCCTGTGGCGTCGAATCTATCCAGGTACATTTGTTGCAAGTCCTGGACTGAATCAATGCAGAGACCCTTGGCCTCTTCTGCTGTAATGGGTACCTTGGTGATCTCGTGGATAGTCGCGATGTTGAGGTCCTTACACGCTGGTGGTCCTGTCACTGTTGGTCCGCTCGTGTCTACCAGGTAAAATATTTGTTCGTTCCATGCCAACTTGCCATAGCTGCATTGCATTGTTAGTGTTTCAAGGGATGAGCCACCCATTGTATGCAATTAACTTTGCAGTTGTTGGTTGTATCATTAATTTCCAACAACCCCAGTACATATCCTTCAGGATTAGGACTGGTAGGATATCTGCACTAGCTCCCGTGTCAATCTTAGTCCTGATGGTGTGTTTGCCAACTTTCTTTGGGCACATGATATTAATAGTAGCAAAAGTTTCCAGTTGTTTGACTTCATCAACACAATGGGCTGAATAGAGGAGGGCCGCACGCCAAGGAGCAGCCGCGATTCCAATCGCAGCGGCTCATTTCAATAGTCGCGGCAGGCTACCCCTCCAGATCACATGGAGGGGGCCCGCTGGCCACCCGCAGCAATGACGTCCGCTGCCTGTGTGCAGACGCTGACGCCATTTTTAAAGGGCTGTTAACCCTACCAGCAAATTTAAATACTTAAAGAGCAATTAAATGAAATTAAATAGATACATCTCCTTTGCTCCTCCCCACAATATCAATTAAATTATTATTTGCTCTTCCCTCCCCTCTCAAAACACTGACTTTTACTATCTTGACCTTTGCCCCCACAACTGCACAAACTTTAAACTATAACCCTTCCCTCCATCCCCTACACCTAAGACATTAAGTTGATCCCTTCCCCCTCCCGCACTGAGAAACCTACCTCCTAACCCCTCCCCACTAGTGTTGCGCCTCATTTCCCTGAATGGGGATCCGAAGTGCTGCCCACCAGGATAAAGATTGGGTCAGGACGTCAGGAGATTCATTAATGCAAGTGTCTTAATTTATTTAAATATTTAAATTGCATTCCTGTTGCCGAGCGGTTGGGGGGGGTGTGGGGGGCCGCCACAAGGACTCGCCACCACCAGCAATATCGGGATGGGGCCTGCCAGCGTCAAGGTCCGTGGTGGGCCTCATCTGGGGCCATCTTCAGGCCCCCCCCCCACCCCATCCATGCCACGGATCCAGACGTTGAGAGCTCTATAGAATCCAGCCCAATGCGTCAGGTTCACAATGTGAAACGCCTGCTCATCTTCTCGCTGAGAATCGCTCCACTTTGAGTCTTGTCTCAGGTTTATCTCGCTATGGACTTTGTGTATCAGTTTGCATTTAAGCAGGTCTCAGGTGCTCTCCTTGCTGCTGTTGCCCTGCTGCTGCAACTGTCTTCTGTTTACCTGTGCCTTATTGTGACTTCTGGCTGCGTCTCTGGAGCCATATTTCTTGCGTGGGCGGGCCCAGTGTCCTTTTGCAATGCACACCTTGCACAGATTTTGAAATGCAGGACAATTTCGCAGTGAGTGGGACAAACCACTCTTGCCACACAGCTTGCTTGCTTTTTGTGAGTTGGTTACCGTGCCGATACGGTCAGCTGCACCTAATGCTTACAGATTCTGTTGTCCAGCTACAATGCCTTCATATTTCCTGTCATCTTCTCACAGCGCATCAATGCTGTGACCTTTCTTTTTCCCCCAAAGAGGTCTTTTTGAAATGCTTCAATAGGTGTTGAGACAATCACCAGCTCCATTATTCGCTCCGACTGCTCAGTTTCTGAAAAATCGCATTCGCTGCCCTTACTACGGCATCTATTGATGAATTGATCTATTGATTCCTATGGCTGTTGCCTGGAGGACATCAATTTCAGACAAGTTCTAAAATTCACTCTTCCCCAAAGCTGATCTTCTGGTACTTTCCATATTTTTGCGGAATCTTTCTAGTCCTCTTCAGATAAAACAGAGGTATTGATTCTGTATAACCCCTCATTTCCAACTGTTATCAGTATTTTCACAGTCTGTTTCTCTGGTTCTGCAACCACTTGGTCTATGAAATAAAACTGCACTCTTTGTTTAAAAAATTTGAACTCAGATAGGGTATCAATGGCCTTCCAGTTCATCCTGGGAAATTGGATATCCATCCTTCTGCTGTTCTTTTGCTTTCTTCTGTATATTTAACTTTGTTCAGCTATGTGTGTGCCTTCAGCACTATACTTATTATGAAGTTTCTATTTGTGGCTTAAAACCTGTTTTAGAACTTGTTCTATTAACTCTGTGCTGTTCCCCCTTCAAGAAGTTCTTTTTTTAGGCTAGCTGCTTTGATGGAGTGTAACAGGTGCTTGACACTGTTGTTTTATTTCCTTTCAGCACTTTGCTTGTATGTTGATACAGCTGGTTGATAGGCAATTCAAGGGTTTCCCCCTTTGCTTTTTTTTGCTAGAATTTATTTACCTTCTTCACTCTTGACTGGTTTAATGATTTTTTCAACTGGACTGCTTCAATGGAGACTGTAGGGTGTGGGGTTTCTGCGCTTTTTTTTTTTAACTGTTGGACTTGTTTTTTTTTTCTTAGTTCGAGTGCTTTTCAGGGTTTTCCCCTCTCTTCTCTCGTTCACACAGAGCCTTTAGAAAATGAATTTTTTAAACTCTTCAAAGGCTTTTTTTTAAACCAGGATTTCTCGATCGTCGGCACAATGACTCACCCGATCGCTTGCTTTTCAGCCACGCTTCTGTTCCATGGAGCTTTTCTCAGCCTTCTAAGGGATGTAGCTTTCTTTCACTCTTTTCTGGTACTTGTTTTAAAACTTCTTCACTTGTTTGCTGTTTTAACCGTGGTCTTCAAGGTTATATCTCGTCTTTTCACCACTGCTGCCAACATATCATGAGATGCTTTATGTTATCTTAAGCAACACAATAAGATACATGGATTCCAGTTCCTTTAAGATCTTGAGGGTTTATTAACAGCTAAACTAGTACATACAATACCTTTGTCCAGGGTGTTACAGTGCAGAGTGGCTTCTAGTCACATGACTACATCCCGGTACTTAGCTCATTAGCATAAAGCGATCATACAACATTTACTGCAGTATGGTCAAAGTTGTTTGTTTGAAATTAGCATAAAAACCAGCTTCACGTCTCTATCTGCTTCCACCACTCTCAGTTGTCTGCAACTATAAGCTTACTCGTCCACTCATTTTCACAGTCCAAAATGGATGGGGACAATGCAGAAGTGCTGCACATTAAGTTTATACTGTACACAACACTGAGCCGAATTACAATGTTATTACGACCAAGGCAGGAAGAGTGTACTGTTTATTCTAGTTCCACTTCTCCACAGGTAACAACATATATTTAAATTTTTCCCACTTACCGATACAATACGGTCAATCTCTCGGACTATTTTTATCCCAGAATAAAACACACCAACCAGGTTTGTTTAATAAACAACGAAATTATCAGTTTATTATAAAACAAGTCTTAACCAGTAATGAAGCAAAGCATAAACACACAAATTGAAATATTAAAGTTCCCTTTTTACCTTAGTCTCTCTCTCTCACACACACACACATACAGGTTAACGAGAAAATTAAAGGGATTTGCGTTTTAGAGCTCTATCACAAAAAAAGTGAAAAAACACTTGGGTTAAATACTTTCTAATTCTTGAAGAAAGAGAAGATATGGAAAGATGTCCTTTGTTTTGGTTTGACGTCCCAAATGCGTATAGACAGCTGTCAATGAGATCTTCCGAGAAGAGTTCTTTGCAGGCGACGTTGAAGATCAGTTTGGTTAGGCTTCCGGGAAATGCAGCAACAGAGGTTTCAGAGATAGACCTGTCAGGAGGAATGCAGCCACAGTTTCAATCTGCTTCTTACACTTGATTTTCAGCTCCTCGAGAGATGGAAAACTGACAGGCTTTTTCCAAACTGCTGGAAGAGACCGAGTTGGGGTGATTTGTTCTTCTTGGCAAGTTTTCTCCAACTGTCTTTAAGAGACATTTAAGAGACATCTTGACAAATATATGAATAGGAAGGGAATAGAGGGATATGGGCCCCGGAAGTGCAGAAGGTGTCAGTTTCGGCAGGCATCAAGATCGGCGCAGGCTTGGAGGGCCGAATGGCCTGTTCCTGTGCTGTACTGTTCTTTGCTCTTTGTCTTTTTCAAACCATTGTCCATATCCCAACTCACTGTCCAAAGCGAATCCATAAACAATGTCACAAGAGAGAAGCCTCCTGACCTGTATAAATCTTGAGCTGTCACTTCTCTGCAAACATCTTCTCCGACTTACACACTGCACAGTGGCTAGCACCGCAGCCTTACAGCTCCAGTGACCCGGGTTCGGTTCGGGGTACTGCCTGTGTGGAGTTTGCAAGTTCTCCCTGTGACCGTGTGGGCTTTCTCCAGGTGCTCCAGTTTCCTCCCACAGCCAAAGACTTGCGGTTTGATAGGTAAATTGGCCACTGTAAAAATTGCCCCTATTGTAGGTAGGTGGTAGGAGAATTGAGGGAAGGTGGGGATGTGAGAGGGAAAATGGGATTAATGTAGGATTAGTATAAATGGGTGGTTGATGGTTGGCGCGGACTCGGTGGGCCGAAGGGCCTGTTTCATTGCTGTATCTCTCTGACTCTATAACTCAAAAACAATCTCTGCTGGGTAATTTGAAGACAGGTGCCTTCCAGTAACTGTTTACTGTCCAGACCTCTCAGTAACCCTTGTAAAAAAAAACATGGACGACTTTTCAGTTTAAAACCACAAATCTTCAAAATTTGCCAAACAAAATGGAAGCACACATAACAACGTGCATACTGCTCTCCAAGCCAATAGTCCTTTCATGTGTTCCATTCCAGCGCTGAGGATCACAGACCTGAAATGTTAACTGCACCTTCCTTTCTCCACAGATGCTGCCTGATTTGCTGAGGGTTTCCAGCACTTCGTTTTTATTTCAGCTTTCCAGCAACTGCAGTCTTTGCCTTTTGTTGTCTTTCATTTTGAGATGCATTAACTCGCCAGAAATGTATGGTAACAATGCTAATGGGCGCAGCAAAGTCATTTACTTGATCAGTACCCTATCCACCACCTTAACATTCAGTCCCTCCACCACCAATGCTCAGTGGCAGCAGTGTGTACCATCTACAAGATGCACTGCAGCAACTCACCACCCATCCTTAGACAGCACCTTCCAAACCCGTAACCTGTTCCACCTACAAGGAGGACGACAGCAGATGCAATGGGAACACCACCACCTGCAAGCTCCCCTCCATGTCACACACCACCTGACTTGGAAATATATCACCTGTAAGGCCTGTGTCTGAAACCTCCGTTGCTGAATTTCCTGGAAGCCGACCCAAATTGATCTTCAATGTCGCCTGAAAAGCCAAACCAAAACAAAGGACATCTTTCCATATCTTCTCTGCTGCTGGACCAAAATCCTGGAGCTCCCTCCCTAACAGCACTCTGGGTGTACCCACATCAGATGGACTGCAGCAGTTCAAGGCAGCAGCTCACCTTCTCAAGGGCAATTAGGGATGGGCAACAAATGCTGGCCTCGACAGTGTTACGACCAGGTGAGAAATGTGTCTAGGGGTCCCTCTCAGCCTTCACCTGGTCTTACCATAACAGTGTTTAATTTTAAACACACCATGTTTTTAGCTTCCCCTTGGTGAATCCTTGCTCACTGCTTTCCAATTATAAAGCAAAGAAACCAGCACAAATAGGCATTCTTAGGTTTAAAGAAGAAAAATTGAAATTTATTAAACAAACTCTAATTCGGTTAACGCCTATGGTTACATGATGCGCCCACGCTAGCATGCATACGCGATACACACATGCAAATAGAGACAAAAAAGAGAAGAAAAATAAAGTGGACAAGTTTGAGGCAATATCTGAAGAGTTTTCGTTACGGTTCTTCTAGCTCACTGTAGAGTCCTTGATGGTAGGTAGATCTTGCTTTTCATTGTGGCCCAGTATTCTTCTTAAACCTTATTCTCTGTAGGAGACTTTTCTCTCTTGGGGTTCATGTGTCTTCAGTGAATTCAGAGGCATGTGAGAAAGAGATGGGAGCAGACAGGAGAGATCTTCTCAGTCCAGGTCAAACAGACACTCTCGGTTCAAACTGTTCGCAGGAAGGACGTTCCCGATGGTGGGGGAGTCCAGAACCAGGGGTCATAGTCTAAGGATATGGGGTAAACCTTTCAGGACTAAGATGAGGAGAAATGTCTTCACCCAGAGAGTGGTGAGCCTGTGGAATTCGCTACCACAGAAAGCAGTTGAGGTCAAAACATTGTATGTTTTCAAGAAGCAGTTAGATATAGCTCGTGGGTTTAAAAGCATTAAAGGGTATGGGGCGAAAGCGGGAACAGGCTACTGAGTTGGATGAACAGCCATGATCATAATGAATGGCGGAGCAGGCTCGAAGGGCCAAATGGCCTACACCTGCTCCTATTTTCTATGTTTGTACAATTCAGAAAAAACCCAGGTTGCCAAGCAGGTTAGTCACGTGACTAACTGGTCTGACCACATCTTGCATCACCTGAGCAGTCTCTGGAATACTCCTCTTACACACAACTTGGTGATCAAGGTCCACTGTGGGTTGAACGTGTCAGGGAATGGTCCTTTGTCCGTCCAAGCATCGTCTGTTACTATGCAAATGTCTTTTCCAGCCACGGTTGATCTGTTTAACAAGTCCTTTCTTCACTCCAGTAACACTTTAAAATCAATGTTCATGACAAAATTAATGTGCCATATTCTTAGCAGGTGGGGACCTAGTATGACACCTCCACACACTGCAGAATGAAATGCGATTTGAGAAAAGGCATATTTCATGAAACTGGTCGAGAGAAAATATAAGATACAGAAAAAAAAAACATGCATTTTTCTCATTCATTCACAAATCCTAAAACTTATTAAAAGTCCTCACTTTTCATCCCACCAGCCTCCATATCCAAAGGATCATCCTCCGCCATTTTCGCCACCTCCAGCGTGATGCCACTACCAGTCGCATCTTCCCCTCCCTTCCCCTGTCAGCATTCCGAAGGGATCGTTCCCTCCGCGACACCCTGGTCCACTCCTCCATTACCCCCACCACCTCGTCCCCGTCCCAGGGCACCTTCCCTTGCAATCGCAGGAGGTGTAATACCTGCCCATTTACCTCCTCTCTCCTCAGTATCCCAGGCCCCAAACACTCCTTTCAGGTGAAGCAGCGATTTACTTGTACTTCTTTCAATGTAGTATACTGTATTCGCTGCTCACAGTGTGGTCTCCTCTACATTGGGGAGACCAAGCGCAGACTGGGTGACCGCTTTGCGGAACATCTCCGCTCAGTCCGCAAGCAGGACCCTGAGCTTCCGGTTGCTTGTCATTTCAACACTCCCCCCTGCTCTCATGCTCACATCTCTGTCCTGGGATTGCTGCAGTGTTCCAGTGAACATCAACGCAAGCTCGAGGAACAGCATCTCATCTACCGATTAGGCACACTACAGCCTGCCGGACTGAACATTGAGTTCAATAATTTCAGAGCATGACAGCCCCCCACTTTACTTTCATTTTTAGTCATTTTTAGTTATTTTTTCTTCCTTTTTTTTGCATTCCTTTTTACATTTTTTGCATTTATTTCATTTCATCTTAATTTGTTCAGTTTGCTTACCCACTGTTTTTTTCAGGTTGTTTTTCTTCAGGTTTGCACTTGCTGATGTTCTATATTCAGTATATTCACACCTAATCTGTACTAATGCTTTGTCTTTCAAAACACCATTAACATATTGTTTGCCTTTGCTCCGTGACCTTTTGGTCAGCTATGTGGCCTGGTCCAATCTGTACCTTCTCCTTTGTTATCTCTTGCCCAACCCCCACCTCACTTGTTTATAATCTGTGACTTTTCTAATATTTGTCAGTTCCGAAGAAGGGTCACTGACCCGAAACGTTAACTCTGCTTCTCTTTCCACAGATGCTGCCAGACCTGCTGAGTGAATCCAGCATTTCTTGTTTTTGTGTCTAAAACTTATTAAAACTGTTGCCGCCGCCCCCACCCCCCCCCCCCCTCCCCACCGTTTTGGCATCCCAGTAAACATGTGGTTATTTTTTGGGGAGGTTTCTCTTCCGTTTGCCTATTTCCATTGCTGCCTAGGGTCTTTGTTCCTGCTGAGGTACTTTTTTTTCAGGAGAGTCAGTGGTGGATGGGTCTATCCTGAACTCTTTCAGTGCTTTGCTGAGTCATACAAAGGCTTTTGACTTTGGGGGATGTGTGGCTCTCATTGGTTCTGACTGTGGGGAAGGATTCTTTTCGAATCTCCCATTTGGCCAGAGGACACTCCTGCCTGCAGGTTTTGTGCAGACTCTACTGCGCTCCCCTGTGGCACTTCAACTAGGTGAGGCATCACGCTCACTGTTTCTCTGCTCCCTAGAGGTTGTTCTTTGTCCCTGCAGGTTCCTGTAAATGCTGTTAGCAACGCTAGTGGGGTGGTCTGCATTTACATAGGAGGACGTGGGGTCTAATTTTTCACATTTTCCGAGGTTGGCTGACCGGACAGTAGGGGTTTCATTCAGGATGCCTCCCGGACCTCCTTTAACCTGCCCTCTCGGTCACTTTTTCCACTCTCTTTCTAAACTTTTGCCAGCCTTGTGCCTGTCTGTCCCCTTTTGTTCTCGGCAGGGGTCCCTTACAGTTCACCAGTCCTCAGCTGGAGGGTCCTCCTAACACGGGTACAGGACTTAGGAGTGCAGGCTTCACTGCAGGTTGGTGTTTCCCCTCAACCTGGCACATGTGGCAACTCTTGCAGTACTCCACCACATCTTTGTGGAGTTTTGGCCAGTCAAATTGCTGTCTTATGTGGGCTTTGGTCTTTCATATACCAGTATGTACAGCCACTGTAGTCTCGTGAGCCCTTCTTAATATTTCTCTCCGGTACCACTAACTGGTGAACTGGTCCACTCCTTGCTCTCAGGTGTGTGAGGAGAACTCCATTTCTTCATCAGTACCTCATTCTTTAAATAGTAGCAAACAGGAACTCCCTCTGCTTCACTTTCAGACTGGGCAGCCTGTGCTAACTCTCACAATACTGAGCCTCAGCTAGGGAAAATCCATTTAATTCATTCCCTGGGTCTCCCTAACTTTCCAAAGAAAGTCTCGGACAGGCAGTGCCAATGTAGTCTCCTCTGGGGGAGCTGGTTTGATCATGGCCTGATCCACGACATATTCAGAGAAATTGCAGGGGTCCGCCTCCCACCACTGCCCGGTCTCTCTGACCTCCTGCAGTCTTTCACTACTGGGGTAGCTACCACCTTCACCCTGCCAGATCATTACCTAGGAGCAGGTCAGCCCCGTCCACAGGCAAACTAGGGACAATCCCTACAGTCACTGATCCTGAAACTAGGTCACACTCCAGGTACACTGCCCTTCAATATCATTCACCACCATTCTGGTGTTCATTGCACTCTCTGGGGGAAAGGTCAGGCCTTTTCCCAGTAAAAGGCAACTAGTGGCCCCTGTGTCCCTGAGAATTACAATGGGCTTGCTGGCCCCACTCAAGGGGTATGGGATTACCTTCCCTTCAAACACAAAACCCTGACAGCCCTCAGGAATTCTATTAAATTTTCCTGCACTTGCAGTCATAAGCTTCCTGGGTCTCTCTCTTACTGCAGTTAAACCACAGCATTTTCTGCTGTGCTTTCCATCAGGTTCCTTTCTTCACTGAGCAGGTTTGCCCTGATCAACCCCACAGGTTTTCCCTTTAGTTTCCAGCAGTCAGCTTTTAAATGCCCTGCTTTATTACAATGGAAGCACACAGGTCTCCAGGTCTCACTTTTACTCACAGCACCTTCCTTTTCCGCTAGAGGAGGGCTCCCTGTGTCTCCTGCTTTCCTTTCTCTCTCAGGACTCCACGGGTTCCTATCACCTTCCCACCCTTTGCCCCTTTCGGATTTGTGGGGGTGACTAGGAAAGGTTCTCCCCTGGGAAACCAACTTATAAATTGAAGCAAACCCATCAGTCAGAACGGCCACTTGCCGGGCTCTCTGGACCTGCTGCCCTTCTACATGCGTCTTTAGAGTGAGAGAGAGTGTTTAATTCCTCAAATAGAATTACTTCTCTGAGATTCTCATAGCTGAGCTGCACTTTAAGAGCCCTCAGCCACTGGTTAAAAGCCAGCTGCTTACTTCTTTCAAACTCCAGATAAGTTTGATTAGCTTGCTTCTTGAGGGTTGTAAACTTTTGGCAATAGGCTTCGGTAATTCATATGCTTCGAGGATAGCATTTTTGGTCAGTTCATAATTTGAAGAACTCTCATCTGGCAACAGGGAATAAACCTCATGGGCTTTTCCAGTTGGCTTGCTTTGTAATAAAAGAGGCCAGGTCTCAGCTGGCCATTTTAGCTGCCTTGCCAGTTTCTCAAAGGACACAAAAAATTCTTCTACATCCTCCTCATTGAATTTGGGAATTAGTTGAGCTAGTTTTAACAATTTTGTACCCAGCCTGGAATTACGCTCTTCCATATTGCCTATGCTTTCACTGGGGTTACTCTGTGACCCCCGAGTTAACTCAAGCCACTTCAGCTCTCTTTCTTCACATCGCGTCCGGAAAACTCTTTCTCTCGCTCTCTCCTGCCTATCATTTTCTTCATGTTCCTTCTGGAAGGCTCTCTCTTTCTCTTTCTTCCAATTCAAGTTTCCTCTGTTCCAACTGTATCTTTGCTAACAATACCCAGTCGGAGTCTGTTTCTAACCTAGTTTCTGCCTCTTCAGATTTAAGGGATAAATGGTTCGCCACTAGTCATAGAGTCATAGACAGCACAGATTCAGGCCCTTTGGCCCATCATATCTGTGCCAACCATCAAGCACCTAACTATTCTAATCCCATTTTCCAGCACTTGGCCCATAGCCTTGTATGCTATGGCGTTTCAAGTGCTCATCTGAATAATTCTTAAATGTTGTGAGGGATCCTGCCTCCACCACCCCTTCAGGCAGTGAGTTCCAGATACCAACCACCCTATTGTTGAATTTTTTTTTCCTCAAATCCCCTCTAAACCTCCTGCTCCTTACCTTAAATCTATGCCCCAGTCGTTGACACCTCCGCTAAGGGAAAAAGTTTCTTCCTGTCTATCCTATTCTATCAATGCCCCTCATAATTTTGTATACCTTGGGGCGGCACATTGGCGCAGTGGTTAGCACCGCAGCCTCACAGCTCCAGGGACCCGGGTTCAATTCTGGGTACTGCCTGTGCGGACTTTGCAAGTTCTCCCTGTGACCGCATGGGTTTTCACCGGGTGCTCCGGTTTCCTCCCACCGCCAATGACTTGCAGGTGATAGGTAAATTGGCCATTGTAAATTGCCCCTGGTGTAGGTAGGTGGTAGGGAATATGGTAGGGTTAGTATAAATGGGTGGTTCTTGGTCGGCACAGACTAGGTGGTCCGAAGGGCCCGTGTCAGTGCTGTATCTCTAAATTTTTTTTAAAAATTAAAATTAATCAGGTCCCCCCTCAGCCTTCTCTGTTTTAAGGAAAACAACCCTAGTCTATCCAGTCTCTCTTCATAGCTGAAGTGTTTCAGCCCAGGCAACATTCTGGTGAATCTCCTCTGCACCCTCTCCAGTGCAATCACATCCTTCCTATAGTGTGGTGCCCAGAACTGTATTCTATGCCTCAGTTAATAAAGGCAAGTATCTCATATGCCTTCCTAATCATCTTGTCTACCTGTGCTGCTGCCTTCAGTGATCTATGGACAAGTACACCTTGACCCTCTGTACTTCCTAGGGTCCTACCATCCAGTGTATATTCCCTTGCCTTGTTAGTCCTCCCAAAATGCATCACCTCACACATTTCAGGATTAAATTCCATTTGCCACTGCTCCGCCCATCTTACCAGCCCATCTATATCGTCCTGTAATCTAAGGCCTTCTTCCTCACTATTTATGACACCACCAATTTTCATGTCATCTACGAACTTACTGATCATACCTCCTATATTCATGTCTAAATTATTAACATACACTACAAACAGCAAGGGTCGCAGCACTGATCCCTGCAGTACACCAATGATCACAGGCTTCCGTTCGCAAAAATAACCCATGACCATTATCCTCTGCCTCCTGCCACTAAGCCAATTTTGGATCCAATTTGCCAAATTGCCCTGGATCCCATGGGCTCTTACCTTCTTAACCAATCTCCCATGCGGGACCTTATCAAAAGCCTTACTGAAGTCCATTTAGACTGCATCAACTGCTTTACCCTCATCTACACAGCTAGTCACCTACTTGAAAAATTCAATGAAGTTTGTTAGACATGATCTCCCCCTGACAAAGCCATGCTGACTATCCTTGATTAAACCCTGCCTCTCCAAGTGGAGATTAATCCTCTCCCTCAGAATTTTTTCCAATATTTTCCCTACTACTGATGTTAGACTCACCAGTCAGTAATTACCTGGTGTATCCCTGCTACCCTTCTTGAACAATGGTACCACATTCGCTGTCCTCCAGTCCTCTGGTACCTCGCCTGTGGCAAGAGGGAATTTGAAAACTTGTGTCAGAGCCCCTGCTATCTCCACCCTTGCCTCACATAACAGCCTGGGGTATATCTCATCTGGGCCTGGGAATATATCCACTTTTAAGCCCGCTAAAACAACTAATATTTCCTCCCTTTCAATGCTAATTTGTTCAAGTATATCACAATCCCCCTCCCTAATCTCTACACCTACATCGTCCTTCTCCATAATAAACACAGATGAAAAGTAATCATTTAAAACCTCACCTATGTCCTCCGGCTGCACAGACAGATTGCCACTTCGGTTCGTAATGGGCCCTACTCTTTCCCTGGTTATCCTCTTGCCCTTAATATACTTAGAAAACACCTTGGGATTTTCCTTTATCTTGCCTGCCAGTGTTTTTTCATGTCCCCTCTTCACTCTAATTACTTTTTTTTTTTTTAAGTACTTTCTATACTCCGCTAGGGCCTCCACTGTTTTCAGTGCTCCAAATCAGCCATAAGCCTCTTTTTTTTTCCTTATCCAATCATCAATATCCCTTGACATCCTGGACTTGTTGGTCCTACCCTTCACCTTTACAGGAACATGTTGGTCCTGACTTTCACTATTTCCTCTTTGAATGACTCCCACTGGTCTGATGTAGACTTTCCTACAAGTAGCCGCTCCCAGTCCACTTTGAGCAGATCCTGTTTTATCATATTGAAATTGGCCTTCCCCCAATTCACTACCTTTATTTCCGGTCCATCTTTGTCTTTTTCCATAACTACCTTAAATCTTACAGGGTATGGTCACAATCCCCGAAATGCTCCCCCACTGACACTTCTACCACTTGTCCAGCTTCATTCCCTAGGATTAAGTCCAGAACCGCCCCTTCTCGCGTAGTACTTTCTACATGCAGGCCCAAAAAGCTCTTCTATATGCACTTTAAGAATTTCACCCCCTTAAGTACACTCCCAACCAAGTGATTGCCCCCTTTTTGTTTTTAAGTTCTACCCATATGGCCTCATTTGAGGAACCTTCTAAGATAACATCCATCCTTACTGCAATAATTGACTCCTTGTTCAACATGGCAATGCCACCTCCTCTTTCACTCCTTCCCCTGTCACGCCTGAAGATTCTATTCCCTGGAATATTGAGCTGCCAGTCCTGCCATTCCCTCAAACATGTCTCTGTGACAGCAATAGTGTCATATTCCCATGTGTTAATCAACACCCTCAATTCATCTGCCTTATTAGTAAGACTCCTCGCATTAAAATAGATGCAATCCAGTCCTGCATTATTCGCTTGTGCCTTAACAGGTCTATATTTGCTCTGCCTTCCAGACTGACCCTGCCAAATTAGTTTAACACCCCCCGCGCCCCCCACCTAACAGCACCAGCAAACCTCCCAGCAAGGATGTTGGTCCCGTTCCGGTTCAGGTGCAACCCGTCCAACGTGTACAGGTTGCACCTTCGGCAGAAACAGACCCAGTGATCCAGGAAACTAAAGCCCTCCCTCCTGCACCATCTCCTCAGCCACGTATTCATCTTCCTATTCCTATACTCACTAGCACGTGGCACCAGGAGTAATCCAGAGATTACAACCTTTGAGGTTGTAACTTTTTAATCTGCTACCTAGCTCCCTAAATTCTTGTTGCAGGACCAAATCCCTCTTTCTACCTATGTCGTTGGTACCAATGTGTACCACAACTTCTGACTGTTCACCCTCCCCCTTCAGAATGTCCCGCAGCCGCTCCGTGACATCCTTGACCCTAGCACCAGGGAGGCTACATACCATCCTGGAGTCGCGTTCGCGGCCACAGAAATGCCTATCTGTACCCTCTTACGATAGAATCCCCTATCACTATAGCTCTCTCACTCTTTTTCCTCCCCTCCTGTGCAGCTGAGCCATCCGTGATGCCACAGGCTCGGCTCTTGCTGCATTCCCCTGAGAAGCTATCTCCCCCAACAGTATCCAAAGCGGAAAATCTGTTAGATAGGGAGATGGACCCAGGGGACAACTGCATTACCTGCCTAGTTCTGCTACTCTGCCTAGCGGTCAGCCATTCCCTTGCTGCCTGAGCACTCTTTACCTGGGGTGTGACCACCTCCCTGTACTTGCCATCAACGATGACCACAGCCTTGCGGATTCTCCACAGTGTCCCCAGCCGTCGCTCCAGATCCAAACTGCGGGTTTCGAGTTGGAGACACTTCCTGTACAAGTGTTCGCCCTGGACACTAGAAGTGCACCTGACTTCCCATATTGCACAGGAGGAGCATTCCAAGCTGCTGAGCTGCCCTCCCATGACTTACCTTTAATTTACTCCCTTAAATTACCCAAAAATTAGATTATTTCTACTAGGGACCTTGATTCCCCAACAAAAACACTACCTACTATATTAAGAAAAAACTGTAGACCTTTCTCTTTACTTTGGTTACTTACCCAGCTATTTAGAGTTATTCCATTAGAGCAGTTACTCACCAATCAATCACCTTGTAACATTCCTGTAACGTCACTGTTGACTTTTTCTTCTTTTTTCAAAATTCCGGCGCGCCTTGACTCCTCTCCACCCCTGGAAGTTAAGTCTTAAGAGTTCAGACTTCCTAGCCTTGCCACGGACAGTGATCCCAGACTGCTCAGCCATTTTTCTTAATTCCTCCATTGACAGTGCTTTTAACTTATCCCAAGTTACTTCACCCTGGCTTGGGCAGCTACTCGCTTCAGTTGCAGACCATGTTAGTATTCAAGCACACACAACCACAAGAAAACCTGTAATGAAATTGTGCTCTATTTTGATTGGGAACAATTTGGCTTCCCACTTCCAATTTCTCTCGTTTGTCTGTGGGTCAATTCCGGACGCTAGCATCCAAATTTCTGCTACGACCAGGTGAGAAAGGTGTCTAGGGGCCCCTCTCAGCCTTCACCTGGTCTTACCATAACAGTGTTTAATTTTAAACACACTATGATTTTAGCTTCTCCTTGGTGAATCCTTGTTCACCGCTTTCCAATTGTAAGGCAAAGAAACCAGCACAAACAAGCTTTCTTAGGTTTAAAGAAGAAAAGTTGAAATTTATTAAACTTATACTCTAAATAATGCCTACGGATGCGCGATGCGCCCCACGCTAGCATGCATACATGATACACACATGCAAAAAGACAAAAAAGAGAAGAAAAATAAAGTGGACAAGTTTGAGGCAATATCTGAAGAGTTTTTGTTACGGTTCTTCTAGCTCACCGTAGAGTTCTTGATTGTAGGTAGATCTTGCTTTTCGTTGGGGCCCAGTATTCTTTTAAACCTTGTTCGCTGCAGGAGACTTTTCTCTCTTCGGGTTCATGTGTCTTCAGTGGATTCAGAGGCTTATGAGAAAGAGATGGGAGCAGACAGGAGAGATCTTCTCAGTCCAGGAGCAGACACATTCAGTTCAAACTGTTGGTACAATTCGGAAAAAACCCAGGTTGTCAAGCAGGTTAGTCATGTGACTAACTGGTCTGACCTCATCACAGAATCACAGAATAATAGTGCAGAAGAGGCCCTTCGGCCCATCGAGTCTGCACCGATGCATTAAAACACCTGACCTGTCTACCTAATCCCATTTGCCAGCACTTGGCACATAGCCTTGAATGTTATGACGTGCCAAGTGCTCATCCAGGTACTTTTTAAAGGATGTGAGGCAACCTGCCTCTACCACCGTCCCAGGCAGGGCATTCCAGATGGTCACCACCCTCTGGGTAAAAAAGTTCTTCCTCAAATCCCCCTTAAACCTCCCGCCCATCACCTTAAAATTGTGACCCCTCGTAACTGACCCTTCAACTAAGGGAAACAGCTGCTCCCTATCCACCCTGTCCATGCCCCTCATAATCTTGTACACCTCGATCAGGTCACCCCTCAGTCTTCTCTGCTCCAGTAAAAACAACTGAAGCCTATCCAACCTCTCTTCATAGCTTAAATGTTCCATCCCAGGCATCATCCTGGTGAATCGCCTCTGCACCCCCTCCAATGCAATCACATCCTTCCTATAATGTGGCGACCAGAACTGCACACAGTACTCCAGCTGTGGCCTTACCAAAGTTCTGTACAACTCCAACATGACCTCCCTGATTTTGTAATCCATGCCTCGATTGATAAAGGCAAGTGTCCCATATGCCTTTTTCACCACCCTATTAACCTAACCTTCTGCCTTCAGAGATCTATGGACAAACACACCAAGGTCCCTTTGTTCCTCGGAACTTCCCAGTGTCAGGCCATTCATTGAATACTTTCGTGTCACATTACTCCTTCCAAAGTGCATCACCTCACACTTATCAGCGTTAAATTCTATCTGACACTTTTCTGCTCATTTGACCATCCCGTCTATATCCTCCTGTAACCTAAGACATTCCACCTCACTGTTAACCACTCAGCCAATTTTTGTGTCATCCGCGAACTAACTGATCCTACACCCCACATAGTCATCTACGTCGTTTATATAAATGACAAACAATAGGGGACCCAGCACAGATCCCGGTGGTATGCCACTGGACACTGGCTTCCAGTCACTAAAACAGCCATCTGTCATCACTCTCTGTCTCCTGCAGCTAAGCCAATTTTGAATCCACCTTATCAAGTTACCTTGTATCCCATGTGCATTTGCTTTCTTGATAAGTCTCCCATGTGGGACCTTGTCAAAGGCTTTGCTGAAATCCATGTAAACCACATCAACTGCACTACCCTCATCTGCACACCTGGTCACATGCTCAAAAAATTCAATCAAATTTGTTAGGCATGACCTCCCAAGTGGTGATAGATTCTCTCCTTCAGAATTTTCTCCAATAGTTTCCCTACCACTGACGTGAGACTCACTGGTCTGTAGTTCCCTGGCTTATCTCTACAACCTTTCTTAAATAGTGGGACCACATTAGCTGTTCTCCAGTCCTCTGGCACCTCCCCCGTGGCCAGAGAGGAATTAAAGATTAGGGTCAGAGCCCCTGCAAACTCCACCCTCGCCTCCCACAGCATCCTGGGACACAAATTGTCCAGACCTGGAGATTTGTCCACTTTTAAGCCTTCCAAAACCTCCAATACCTTGTCACTCCCTATGACAATTTGCTCAAGAACCTCACAGTCTCTCTCTCTAAGTTCCATATCTACATCCTCTTTCGCTTGGGTGAAGACAGATGTGAAGTATTCGTTCAACACCCTACCAATGTCCTCTGGCTCCACCCACAGATTTCCCCCTTGGTCCCTAATGGGTCCTACACTTTCCCTGGTTATCCTCTTCCCATTGATTATACTTATAGAATATCTTGGGATTTTCCCTACTTTTACCAGCCAGAGCTTTCTCATAGCCCCTCTCCTAATTGCTTTCTTAAGCTCCAACCTACACTTTCTGTGCTCCACTAATGCTTCCATTGATTTGCTCTCCTTGTATTTGCAAAAAGCCTCTCTTTTCCTTCTCATCGTACCCTGAATGTTTCTGGTCATCCATGGTTCTCTGGGCTTGTTGCTCCTAATTATTACCCTAGAGGGAACATATTGGGCCTGTACCCTCCCCATTTCCTTTTTGAATGCCCCCCACTGCTCTTCTGTAGATTTCCCGACAAGTAACTCTTTCCAGTCTACCTTGGTCAGATCCTGCCTTATTTTACTAAAATTCGCTCTCCTCCAATCCAAAACCTTTTTTTACAACTTGTCTATTTCTTTCTCCATAACAAGATTAAATTGTACCATGTCGTAGTCACTATCACCAAAATGCTCCCCCACCAACACATCAACCACCTGTCCGGCTTCATTCCCCAGAATTAGGCCCAGCACTGCACCCTCCCTTGTTGGATCCTCTACATATTGAGCTAAAAGGTTCTCCTGTATACATTTTAAGAACTCCACTCCATCTAAGCCCTTAACACAATGACTATCCCAATTAATGTTGGGAAAGTTGAAATCACCTAATATAATTACCCTATTATTATTTTTACACACCTCTGCAAATTACGCACATATTTGCTCCTCAATTTCCCGCTGACTATCTGGGGGTCTATAATAAACACCTAGAAATGTGGCTGTCACTTTTTTATTCCTAAACTCTATCCATAAAGCTTCATTTGATGCCCCGTCCAAGACACCATCTCTCCTTACTGCAGTAACTGACTCCTTAACTAATATTGCAATGCCCCCTCCTCTTTTACCCCCTCCTCTGTCTCACCTGAAGTTTCTATATCCCGGGATATTGAGCTGCCAATCCTGCCCCTCCCTCAACCATGGCTCCGTGATGGCTACTATATCACAATTCCACATGTCAATCATTGCCCTTAACTCATCCATTTTATCTGCAATACTCCTGGCATTAAAGTAGAGGCCTTCCATCCTTGAAACTTACTTCCGCTGTATTCCCTCTGACTTGTTCGCTTTCCTGTGTTTCGCTGTGTCCCTATTCTGCTAGGAGTCTGCATCCCCTCCCCCTGCCAAATTAGTTTAAACTCCTCCCAACAGCACTAGCAAACCCGCCAGCAAGGATGTTAGTCCCCCTCTGGTTCAGATGTAGACCGTCCCGCTTGTACAGGTCCCACCTTCCCCAGAAACGGTCCCAGTGGTCCAGGAATCTAAAACCCTCCCTCCTGCACCAACTCTTCAGCCACGCATTCATCTGTGCTATTCTCCTATTTCTATACTCGCTAGCACGTGGCACTGGGAGTAATCCAGAGATTACAACCCGAGAGGCCCTGCTTTTTAGTCCACTGCCTAACTCCCTGAATTCTTGATGCAAGACCTCATCCCTCTTTCTACCTGTCATTGGTACCAATGTGTACCATGACCTCTGCCTGATCACCCTCCCCCTTCAGGATGCCCTGCAGCCGTTCATTGACATCCTGGACCCTGGCACCAGGGAGGCAACACACCATCCTGCAGTCACGTTGACAGCCACAGTAGCGCCTATCTGTTCCCCTGACTATAGAATCCCCTGTTACTATTGCTCTTCCTCGCTTTCCCCCTTCTTGTGCAGACAGGCTGCTTGCGGTGCCAGAAGCTTGGCTCTGTCCGCACTCCCTGGAGGAACCAGCCTCATCAGCCTCCAAAATGGAATACCGATTTGCAAGCGGGACCCCAGAGGACTCCTGAACTACCTGCCTGATACTCTTGGACTGCCTGGTGGTCACCCATTCCCTTCCTTCCTCAAGTCCCTTCAGCTGCGGTGTGACCACCTCTCTATACGTGCTATTCACATTGCTCTCAGACTCGCGGATGCTTCACAGTGTTTCCAGCCGCCGTTCCAGCTCTGAAACCCATCTTGGATTGCACCACCTTAGCAGTCTCTGGAATGCTCCTCTTACACACAACTTGGTGATCAAGGTCCATTGTGGGTTGAATGTGTCAGGGAATGGTCCTTTGTCTTTCCAAGCATCATCTGTTAGCATGCAAATGTCTTTTCCAGCCACAGCTGATCTAACAAGTCCTTTCTTCACTCCAGTAACAGTTTAAAATCAATGTCATGACAAAATTAATGTGCCTCACTCTTGGCAGGTGGGGGCCGAGCATTACAACAGCAACACCCACATCCCATGAAAGAATTTTTAAAAATCCAAACTTAAAAATGAAACAAGCCAATAAGTTATTAAACTAACTGGCAAGTATAGGGGAAAGATCACATGAGCAAGCGTGACGCTGTCTTAATTTTTAAAGTTGAAGGCGGGGGGGAAGACAAAAGGAAGGTACAGACACTGGAGCCAGAAAGCAAAGTGTTCCAATCCCCCCTCCTCATGTATCATTTTCCTCACATTCACAGGCACACAAAATCACCCCAAAAATATAAAATTAGTACAACAGAAACGTTTTGCCAATATTTTGCTCTAACATTTTGAGGCAAACAAAACTACTCCTTGAAGAAGTCACTGTAGCAGTCATCTTAAATACCAAGACAGGGGTAACCCCAATAAACTTTAAATACCAATCCAGAGAATTCCAGGGTTTTGGCAGCTGAGTGGATTGCTCCAGTGATGAGTTACAGGCTAAATGCCCCGACAATTCCCAATTTGAGCACTGCTAAGTAAAAGTAGCTCACTCGGAAACATACAAAAGCTGCACAATTTCTCAACCTTGCTTTTTAAATGTGTATTGTTCCCATACTAGGGAGATGTCAGAGCCAGACATTGTTGCTTATAGGCACATTCTGCTGAGTTCAATCATTACACGGTGTTGACAGAAACAAGATTTCTCTGACAATTTTTACTGGTATTAATGGTTCTTTTAAAGAAAGGACTCATTGTTACTAGAGTTTAGGGTTTTCCTTAAAGCTGATACTTTAGCCACTTTACACTGTCAATGTAATGTTGTTGGCAGGTATCTCTTACTCCCACCACAGACAGCACCATTTAATGATCGGGACACACCAATGTCTCAACTGTATCTGCTGCTCTTCAGTTGCCAGCAAATGCACAGAGCTGGACTCTGCTGCCTTTCAGCATTAATCACTGGTCTCCTTTTAAACACAACAGTTTCCAACAGACTTAGGCAGCCGTAAGAAGCAAAACAAACAGGGAGAGTGGAACATACATTGGTTAGAAGTCTTCATTTGAGTCACTGCCCACTCTTATTGATTTTCAGTTTCTAAATATCTGTTGATCAGGGTCTCAGACAAGTACATAAAACAGACATGTTTTGGGCACCAATAACTCAGTAATCTCCTTCTGGAGGGTCTGGACAGTAGACATAGGAGAAACAGTTCTCAGCCTAGTGCAACAGAATCCCTCTCCAAAGTTGCTGTTTTGAATCAAGTTACCAAGACAACATGGAGGCAAGTGAAGTATCAGCAACTGGAAGAATATTCCCTACAATCTTCCGGGAACTCTGAGTTCCTCCAATTCTGGCCCCTTGCAGATCCATGACATCTTTGCCCCACCACCGGCAGTCATTCCTTCATCTGCCTATACCTTAAGCTCAGGAATTCCCTCCCTAAACCTCTCCACATCAATGTCTCTCTCCACCTTCAAATGTCAAGACTCCTCCAACAGCACCTTCCAAACTCACAACCTCTACCACCTAGAAGAAAAGGGCAGCAGACGCAAGTTCTCCTCCACGTCGCACACCATCCTGACTTGGAACTAGATCAACGATCCTTCACTGTTGCTGGGTCAAACTCCCGGAACTCCCTTCCTGACAGCACGGCGGATGTGCTTACACCACATGGATTGCAGCAGTTCAAGAAGACAGGTTATCACCACCCACTCAAGGGCAATTAGGGATGGGAAATAATGCTGGCCTTACTAATGACACTTGTATCCCAAGAATGAACAATAAAAAAGCACTCCTTAAAACCTACCTCTTCAACCAAGGTTTTGGTCATCTGTCCGACTATGTGCCTCAGTGTCAGTTTTTCTCTGATTATGTTCCTGTGAAGCGTCTTGGGACGTTTTGCTATAAAGGCACTGTATAAAAGTAAGCAGTAGTTGTTCTTGTTTCCCAGATAAGTCACATCTACCTTGATCAGCTCACAATATCCAAAGATAGATAAGAGTGGCAAATGCAATGTTAAAGATTCCTGCCCTGTGGAATTTGCAGCAGTGTTAACCAGCTTCCACCAAGTTTTGATACAGGCCATTTTTAAATAAATCCCCAGCATTAATTTATTAACATTGGTTACAAGCTTAAAAATGTGTTTGGAGATGAGGTACAACACTGTCAGCCCCAATTCTGTGACATGTGGTCCCTGTAGACACCACTTTCCACAGAGTGCATAGAACTAACCTACAAAACTCTGCCAGTAATTAAACACTCATTTATTGTTCAATATTGCCATCATAGCAAGCATCCTACATTACAGGAAGCAGTAACGGTCTTGTAGGCTTCTGTTTCTTACCTTTCCTAGGATAACATCAGAAAGACCAGATTTCTTCAGGAACAAGGCTGCTTCATTGGGCCCAACTTTTCCTGTATGAGCTGGATCCACCTATGCAACAGAAACACCCATTCAGTACACATCGTTCACCCGCTAGACAAGCACTTTTCCTCCTCTCCCAGTAAATCAGGTAAAATCTTCAGCACAGATTGCTACTGAACTCAAACAATTTAAAATGCTTAATACATTGTAAAATAACAAATTTAAGTGTCATCCTTGGCTCACTGATAGCACTCTCACTTGAGTCAGAAGGTTATGGGTTCAAGTCAAACTCTAGAGACTTAAAGACACAATCTAGGCTGGCACTTCAGTGTACTACTGAATGAGTGCTGTACTTCAAATGATGTGTTAAACTGATATCCATCTGCCCTCTCAGGTGGATGTAAAATATCCCACAGCATTAATTAAAGAGAAGGAGCATTCTCGTGCTGTCTTGGACAATATTTATCCTTCAACCAACACCTAAAACAGATAATTATTTATTTCATTCCAATTTGCGAGACCTTGGTGCGCACAAATGGGCTGCCGCGTTTCCTACATTACAAAAAGTACTTCATTGGATGTAAAATGCTTTGGAATATCTTGAGGTAGTGAGAGACGCTATAAAAATGCAAGTTTCCTACCTTTCTTCTAGGCTGCTGATAACAAAGTGGGATTGGAAAGATACCTGACCATGTGTGATTTTTGTTGAAGCAGGTTTACCTGGTTTCTCATGATTTGACAGCGCTCTGCAGCACCTCTAACCCACCCACCCACTGCTGCTCTACCCACCTGTGTCCCAACACTGTGGAGCTAAAAACACTCCATTGGAACTTTAACAAACAGTCCCAAATATCTCCAAATCTCAGAGTCATCAAAACTTGTTACATTGGATTTTAATAAGCAAGACATTATCTTCAACAATTTCATTAAGGTTCACCCTCCCTGCCAAGTAGAACAGGATTAAAGTCCATGCACAATTACTTTGCTATAAAGTATGTTCTATTAAGTGATTTTGTCATAAATGGCTTCTACTGTACATCAATTTTCATCCTGCACCAAATGATCATTTTTAATGGGATACTAAACACCCACAAGTTCTGCATCAACAACTTGCATTTATATAAGTTACCATTAACATAGTACCTAACTCATACTAAGTCCTGTTGACCCATCACCCCTGTGTTCGCTGACCTACATTGGTCCCTAGTCCAGCAACGCTTTCATTTTAAAACACTCATTCTCACTTTCAAATCTCTTCATGGGCCATGCCCCTCTTTGTAACTTTGTCCAGCCCAACAACCCCAAGATCTCTGTGCTCCTCCAACTCTGGTCTCTCGTGTATCACCTGATTTCTTTTGATTCCACCATTAGCAGCCTGCCTTCAGCTGCCTGGACCGTAAGCTCTGGAATTCTTTCCTTAAACCTCTCACCCTTCTCCTTTAAGACACTCCCTAAAACCTAGCTCCAATCAAGCTTTTGGTTACCTATCCTAATACCTCTTTATGAGGCTCAGTGTCAAATTCTATTTTGACGATCGCTCCTGTAAAGTGCCTTGGGATGTTTTACTACATTAAAGGTGCTACTGTTGTTGTTGTAAACATCCCAAATACTTAGCAAAAAACAGATTCTGAAGGCAGTGGAAAATGACTGAAAGCAAGTCCAAACAAATAGGCTTTAAAAGAGGCTTTTAAAAAAGGTAGAAAAAGTAACAAAGCACAACATTTAGAAAGGGGGCTATGAGGTTCAGACAATACAGTCAACACGGCTGGAGGCAATCCACAGATAGAGTGGAGAATGGACAGGAGGCCAGAGACGGAAGACAACAGGTTGAAGCGTGAACAGAAGAGGGTGTAGAATTAGAATGTAAAAATGTAGGGGCATAATTGGCCATTTGACCCCCTGAGTCTGCTCCATCTTTCAATAAGATCATTGATTATCTTCCTCCTAATCTACACTTTCCCGCACTATCCACATATCTCTTGCTTCCCTCAGTATCCAAAAACCTATCGATCGCTGACTTGAATATACTTGACAAGAGCTCTCTGGAGTAAAGAATTCTAAAAGGTTCACAACCTTCTGAGTGAAGACATTTCTCATCTCAGTCCTGACACTGAGGTAGGATGGAGTGAGGTCACTGAAGGATTTTTAAACAAGAGGAGGATTTAGGATCCAGTGCATTGGAGACAGTGAGACAGACACAGGACGCCAGCCACATACAATACTGGCAAGCACCAAGTCAAAGGTCAGTGGTCGGGTGGCCAGGAGAGGGGTGGGGTGATTAACAAGGGAACAGGAGATAGGCTGTTGAGAGCTGTGGAGAAACTACAGAGTGAAATATGTTTTCTGCCCCCACCTCCCAAGGATGAGAATGGGGAAGAGGTGCAAACAGCAGCTGCAAGCACAGTCACAATCTTGGAGACAGCATGGCTAAGTTCCTTGTATTTCACAAGGATGAAGCAACTGGAGAAGGGAAAGGAGTCACGACCCAATGATACCCAGAGAATAATATGGCCATTGATGGAGAAGTTATTGTAATGAGAAATGTCAAGCCGGATCTGGCAGTGGACAATCAGATGATCTTGCAATGGGTTCACTTGAGATTGCAGCACTTATGAAGGAGAGAACTACACGGAAAGGGAGTGAAAGGCAGGTGTGGGATACTTGAGTCACAGTGGGGACAAGAGTGTCAAAGGCAAAACCAAGGAAGCTAAATAGCTCAACTGTGACTCTGGTAAATGAAGGGCTAGAGTTACAGAGCTGCAGCATATGGTCAGGGAGTTAGGTTTGCAGGGGCATTTTATTTTGGGTAAGCAGGCCAAGGGGACATGGGCAGAAAGCGAGAAATGAGGAAGCGATCAGAGATAGTCTTGTCAATGATCGAGAGCTATGCATGAGTCAAATCAGTGACAAATGACACATGTTGCAAAAATCCCCATCACTAAGGAGCCAATGTCAGGAAAATGTAAATACAGGGGAAGAAATGTAAAATATCTCATTTCAATCTTTTTTGAAAACCTCAAATGATGTCTGGCCTCATTTGGTGCTGGTCATTGGTTTTAGTTGTAGACTTTACAAATAACTTTGCATTTGGACATTTTTATTACAAGTGTAAATCTAGTGCCTCAAATGAATCGAATGCCCCCTCTTTATTTTAACAAATGCAGTGCCTCATGAATAGAAGTTGCTTAACTTTCCTGCAGACTAATGTTCAGATCAAAAAGAATTCAGTACTTATTATTATGGATGCAGTTCCTATTTTACCGAATAATCTGAAAAGAGAAAGTCCCTTAAGTTTAGAGTTTTGTTGTAGGGCCCCCAGAGCTAAGATAGCTATATAATGCACAATATCAGATACAGACATTGGTTTTGGGTGGCTCACCCTTCAATCATTACCCTCCCCCAAGACAAAGCACCAATACCTCCCAAGGTCAAGAACAGAACTTTGAATGGAGGTCAGGAAACACATAACTGCATCACAACCCATGACAGCAGTAACCATAATTTTCATGTGGATAGTATTTACATGGGCTCAACGTAGAGGCAGTCTGAACTAGTTTTATAAGCAACTGAGACGGTTTCATCTTTCTTCAGTGCCACAATATAACTTGTTTAACAATGGGGTGCTTACAGCCAACCCTCAACTATATGTGGCTGAATACCTTATCTGAATATTTGGAGCTTAAATCTGACTACAAATAATCTATCCTCTCAATTACGTTTTACCTCAATTTCTTTTTTAAGAGAGTAACTTTTCTTAAAGATTTTCCATCTTTTAAAGCTATCCCTCCTAATGGTTCCTCCTTTAGCTCAGGGTCCATTTTTGCCCAATTATAGATCTGTAAAGTACCTTGGGACACTGTTCTATGTTAATGGCACTATATAAATGCAATTTGCTGTTGCATTTCCTTCCCCTCCCTCCCCAGCCTCAGACATACTGAAGTAACGAAGTAAAATGCCCCTGGACCTCTGCCCATGGTGCTCTGTAACTGATTTCAGCAATTGCAGAGTTACCCTAAGAGACTGACTTGCTGGTTTTACCTCCGCTTCCCTGTTTGCTAAGTGGAAGGGGTTGAGGGGATAGGGGGATGGTAGGGAAGGTGAGACACTGGTCAAGCTTCCACTTGGCATCTCACCCAACCAATGTCAAGAACATGGGAAATCTTGGCGATCAGCAAGGATACAGAGTGTTCAGGAGGATATTAAGTGGGTGGCCATCCAGCAGGGTAGGAAGAGGCAGGTAGTGCAGGAACCCTCTGGGAATGTGGCCATCTCAAACCAGTTTTAAGCACTGACTACCAATGAGGCCAACAACACCTTGGGGAATGCAGTCTAAAGAACATCCATGGTACTGTAGGATAAATGACTCCACAGGGTGACACAGCCAAGTGTATAAATGCAGCGGTCATAGGGGATTTGACAGTCAGGGGATGGATAGTCAGGCATTTGTGCAACCACTATGAGTCCTGCATGGTGTGTCACCTGGCTGGTGCTGGGGTAAAGGAAATCACTAAGAGGTTGCAGTATATTTTGATGGGGAGGGGAATACAGAGAAGAGAATCAACAATTATTTGCATTCATATAGCACCTTCAACATAATAAAATGTCCTAAGGTGCTTCACAGGAGCATTATAAAGCAAACACATTGACACCAAACGACATAAGGAGATATTAGGGCAGAGATCAAAAGCTTGGTCAAAGGGATAGGTTTTAAGGAGCATTTTAAAACAAGAAAGCAAGGTAAAGAGGTGGAGGGGTTTAGGAAGGGAGATCCAGGGTTTAGGGCATTGGCAGCTTTGAAGCACAGTCACCAATGGTGGAGCAATTAAATGAGGGATGCTCAAGAGGCCAGATTTAGTGGAATGGAGATATCTTGAAGTGTTGCAGGACTGGAGGAGATTACAGAGATAGGGAGGGTCAGGGCCATGGAAGCATTTGAAAATAAGGATGAGAATTTTAAAATCAAGATGTCACTTAACCGATATACATCAGCGAGCTCAGGGGTGATGGGTAAACAGGACTTAATGTGAGTTAGAACACAGGCAGAGTTTTGGATGATGTCAATTTACAGAATATAGAATGTTGGAGGCCAGCCAGGAGTGCATTGGGATGGTCAAGTCTAGAGGTAACAAAGGCACAGTTGAGGGTTTCGGCAGCAGTTGAGCTGAGGCAGGGACAGAGTCAGGGGGTGTTACAGAGGTGAAAATAGGCAGTCATAGTGTTGACGCGGATATGTGGTCAGTAGCTCGTCGTGCTGTCAAATATGATACCAAGGTTGCAAACAGTCTGGTCAAGTTTCAGTCAGTTGCCAAGGAAAGGGATGGAGTCAGTCACTAGGGAAAGGAGTTTGTAGTCAAACAGCTAGAAGCCATGGTCCATTGTGGGAACCAATGAAATAGGAAGTAATAGGGCTGAGGTCTAGCAGGCAGAGCTTCAGGAGGTAGGGAGGAAGTTTAAAAAGCAGGACCTCAAATGTAATAATCTCTGAATTACTCCTGGTGCCATGCGCTCGTGAGTATAGGGATAGTGGGATAAAACAGATTAAAAGCATGGCTGGAGAAATGGTGCAGCAGGGAGGGCTTCAGAACCAGGTCTGGTGCAGAAGGGACCTGTTCAAGGTTGCATCTCAACAGAGCTGGCATCAATGTCCTTGCAGGAAGGTTAGCTAATACTAAAAGCAAAATACTGCGGATGCTGGAAATCTGAAATAAAAACAAGAAATGCTGGAACCACTCAGCAGGTCTGGCAGCATCTGTGGAAAGAGAAGCAGAGTTAACGTTTCGGGTCAGTGACCCTTCTTCGGAACTGTTGGGGAAGGTTTAAACTAATTTGGCAGGGGGTGGGCACCAGGATGAAACATTAGAGAGAAAAAACAAGGTGCACAAAGGACTGGGAGACACAAAATAGCACTAAAGTAAAGAATAGCTCAGAAGTAGGAGGGATCAGACAGCAGGCAAATGACAGGCTGCTTTCCCACAGGCCTGCTGCCTTTGTTCTTCTCAGTGGTAGAGGTTGCAGATTTGGGAGGTTTTGTCAAAGGAGCCTTATCCAATTACTGTAGTGCATCTTGTAGGTGGTACACAATGAGCCACGTTGCACTGGTGGTGGAAGGAGTGAATGTTTTACGGTGGAAAGTATTCCATCACACTCCTGTCCTGTGCCTTGTAGATGGCGGAAAGGCTTTGGGGAAACACAGAATACCCAGCCTCTGACCTGCTCTTGTAGCCATAGTATTTAATGCGGCTGGTCCAGTTAAGGTTTTGACCAACGGTGACCCGCCCCCCCAGGAGGTTGTTGATGAGGTATTTGACAATGGTAGTGACATTGAATGTTAAAGGGAGGTGGTTTAGACTCTTGTTGTTGGAGATGGTCATTGTCTGGCTCTTGTGTAGTGTGAATGTTACTGCAACAGTATGTCCTAGAACCAAAATGGGGGCATGTCATATTAGATTTCATTACTCATAATGAGCCAGACCCAGATTTAGTTAACAGATTAACAGCAGTTTAATATTTATAGCAATAAATTGAGTTCAATGTCATATTTGAAAGGGAGCTGTGAAAAACAACAACTAAGATCCTAGATTTAAGGCCGACTTCAGCAGGATGAAACAGAGACTGTCCACAGTAAACTGGGTAAATTGGTTACTGGGTAAATTGACAAAAGATTAGCAGCAGGTGTTCAAAAAAGAATTTAACGTGTTACAGAACTAAGTCATACCCCAAAGGAGCAACAGCTCTACTTGCTATAAAAAAAGCAGTCATAGATGACCACAGAGCTAAGAGACAAAACTAAAAAACGTATACAGAAAATTGTTACAACCTCAGTGAGATCGCTAACATGAAAAACGCAAGATATGAACCCCCAGACCAATTTAAAGAATTACACAAGATTTCATATTTTAAGACTTTTATTACAACAGCTAAGCTAAAATAAATCCCCATTAACTAACTAGTTTAAGCAGCTGATACCCCAAATTAGAAAGAAAGGTATTTTCTTATTAAAATACTTGAAAAGTCACACCACACTTATACATTCCACACTCCTTTTTGATGGTGAAATCCTTTACGGTTAAAAGTCCCCAATTTCTGCCAATTACAATGAGTTGGATCTCCCAGACCTTTTCCAAAATCAATGTCCTTTCTACTCATCTTTCCAAGCACATCTGACCTAGACATCCACGAATTAGGCAACTCCTACTGATCTTCTACTTCTCCACAAGTTTCAACTTTCAAAACAGTTTCGGTCTTCGCAGCCTTTTGCTCTATCAGGCTTCCCCCTCTCTCTCCCAGCCACCACTGGTTGTCTTCCTTACAGTCTGCTCTGAGGCTTCAATCGCTGGGTTCCCTTCTTACAGCCTTCAGTAAATCTGTTAAATTTATCTGGACTCAAAAGTCAATAGCCTATTGTCCTTTTTCAATATCTAAAGTCCAGAAGTCTGGTTTCACAGAGCCACCAGGGCCTTCCATTATTCCCAGGTGTTAACAGCAGCCTGGTACATTTGCATCTTCAGAATCACTCACTCCTTGTTTATGGCCCGAAAGTCTGGGAGGTGAAACCCACTGTTCTTCAGGTGTTACCCCTGCAGTGTCTCTTTTTCAAAAAAATTATTTTATCTGTGTTTTCTGTTGTCCAAGATTTCTACCTTGTCCTTAGGGAGAGTGGATGTGAAGTCAGCTGACTTCTCATAATTCATCTTAAACTTTTTTAAAATCACAGTTTTTAAAACAAAATCATGTTACAAAGTGCAGCATTCATAACAAAAATACAAAGAATAGCCAAGATCCTGGTGAATTTAGAGATACAATGAACTAACAATATAGATAGCAAGAGCTACAAAAGAGAGTATGAAAAGAAACTTGCAAGGATTATCAAAATCAACTCCAAAACTTTTTACAATTATGTTAGGAAGAGGATGGTCAAGAGCAATGTGGACCCCTTAAATAAAAGCAAAATACTGCAGATGCTGGAAATCTGAAATAAAAACAAGAAATGCTGGAACCACTCAGCAGGTCTGGCAGCATCTGTGGAAAGAGAAGCAGAGTTAACGTTTCGGGTCAGTGACCCTTCATCGGAACTGACAAATATTAGAAAAGTCACAGGTTATAAGCAAGTGAGGTGAGAGTGGGGCAAGAGATAACTAAGGAGGTCTAGATTGGACCAGGCCACATAGCTGACCAAAAGGTCACAGAGCAAAGGCAAACAATATGTTAATGGTGTGTTGAAAGACAAAGCATTAGTACAGATTAAGTGTAAATACACTGAATATTGAACAGCAGCAAGTGCAAACCTGAAAAAAAACAGTGGGTAAGCAAACTGAACAAACTAAGATGAAATGAAATAAATGCAAAAAAAAAGATTGTAAAAAATGTAAAAAAAAGAATGGGGAAAAAAAGGAAGAAAAAATAACTAAAAATGAAAGTAAAATGGGGGGCTGTCATGCTCTGAAATTATTGAACTCAATGTTCAGTCCGGCAGGCTGTAGTGTGCCTAATCGGTAAATGAGATGCTGTTCCTCGAGCTTGCGTTGATGTTCACTGGAACACTGCAGCAATCCCAGGACAGAGATGTGAGCATGAGAGCAGGGGGGAGTGTTGAAATGGCAAGCAACCGGAAGCTCAGGGTCCTGCTTGCGGACTGAGCGGAGATGTTCCGCAAAGCGGTCACCCAGTCTGCGCTTGGTCTCCCCAATGTACCCCTTAAAAACCTATAACACTGATATTGTAAAAGTAAATAAGGAAATGGCATACTTGCTGAATATTTACTGTGTCAATATTTACAATAGAGGAAGAGGAAAATATGCCAGAAATCCCAAGGAAACTGAATCAGGAACAGGGACTGACCAAAAACTCACGTAAGCAAAATAACAGTAATGAAGAAAATAATGGCACTCAAGCGTGGTTTCCATCAATGATTTTAAATGAAGTATGCTAGTACATTCCAGATGTTCCAACTATAATCTTCTAAAGTTCTCTCGATTCAAGAGCCAATCCTTTACATTGGAAAATTGTACATCACTCCACTAGTTAAGGAAGTTGAAAGAGGGAAGCCAAGGACTTATAGACCAGTTAGCCTAAAATCTGTTGTTGGTAAATGGCTGGAATCTACAACAGAACACACTGAAAATTTCCAGTTAATCAGAGAGAACCAGCATGGAAATGAAAATGAAAGATCATGCCTGACAAACCTGAATGTTTATGAATGTTATTTATATGAACTTCCTGAAGGTATTTGATAGAAATCCCACATAAGAGCCTGTAAGCTACAGCTGAAGCTCATGGAATTGAAGGCAAATTATTGACCTGGTGAAGAAACTGACTGAGCAGCAGGAGACAAAGAATAAGGATAATGGGCAGGTAATCTAATCGATAGGATGGTGGTGCCCCATAGGGATCTTTGTTGTGGCTTCAACTATTCACTGCATTTATTAAAGGCTTAGATGATGAGGTAGAGAGCAACATATCCAAGTTTGCATTTCCTGGAAGTTCTTGCCCATTCACTTAGCCTGTCCAAGTCCCCTTGAAGCTTCCTTACCTCCTCCTCACAACTTACATTCCCACCTAGTTTTGTGTCATCAGCAAATTTGGAAATATATTCGGTCCCCACATCCAAATCATTTATATAAACTGTGAATAGTTGTGGCCCCTGCACTGATCCTTGCAGTACCCCATTAGTAACAGCCTGCCATCCTGAGAATGACCCATTTATTCCTAATCTCTGTTTTCTGTCTGTTAACCAATTTTCAATCCATACCAGTATATTACCCCCAATCCCATGTGCTCTAATTTTGTTTACTAACCTCCTGTGTGGGACCTTATCAAAAGCCTTCTGAAAATCCAAATACACCATAACCACTGGTTCTCCTTTACCTGCTACAAGCAACATCCACAAAAAATTCCCACAGGTTTGTCGAACATGATTTCTCTTTCATAAATCCATGTTGACTCTGCCAAATCATACCATTATTTTCCAAATATCTAGTTATCATATCCTTTCTAACATTTTCCCTACTACTGACATCAACTAACAGGTCTGTAGCTCCCTGCTTTCTCTCTCACTCCTTTCTTAAATAATGGGGTTACATTTGCTACTTTCCAGTCTGCAAGAACCTTTCCAGAATCTATAGAATTTTGAAAGATAATCACCAATGCATCCACTACCTCTATAGCCACCTCATTCAACGCTTAGGGATGTAGCTCATCTCGTCCAGGCGACTTATTTAACCTTCAATCCAGTTAATTTTTCAAGTTCTACCTCTTTATTAATACTAATTTCTTTCAGTTCATTTTCACAAGCCCCTTGGTTCCCCAGTATTTCTGGAAGATTTTCTGTATCGTCCTCTGTGAAGACAGACACAAAGTGGTTATTTAGTTTCTCTGCCATTTTCTTACTCTCCATTATAAATTCTCCTGTCTCCGCTGGTAATGTATCCACATTTGTCCTTGCTAATCTTTTCCTTTTCACATAACTAAAGAAGCTTTTATAGTCTGCCTTTATGTTTCTTGCTAGCTTGCATACATATTCTCTTTTCCCTTTATCAGTTTCTTGGTCATCCTTTGTTGGATTCTAAATTGCTCCCAATCCTCAGGCTTAATACTTCTTCTGGCAACCTTATTTCCTTTGATCTAATGCAATCTTTAACTTCTTTTATTAGCCACAGTTGATTCATCTTTCCTGTTGGGTTTTTGAGTTTCAGAGGAATGTATATTTGTTGTAGGCTGTATAATACTTCTTTAAATACTAGCCATTGCCTGTCTGCCATCAAATCTTTTACTGTATTTTCCCAATCCACCATAGCCAACTTGTCCCTTATACCTTCATAGTTTCCTCTGTTCAGATTTAAGACACTAGTTTCAGAATGAACTATATCACTTTCAAATTTAATGTAAAATTCTATCATATTATGGTCATTATTTCCCAAAGGCACCTTTACATCAAGGTTATTAATTAGCTCTTTCTCATTACATAATACGAAATCTAAAATAGCCGATTCCTAGTTGGTTCTTCAACATACTGCTCCAGAAACCCAGCTCGTACACGCTCCAGGAATTCTTCTTCCATAGCATTAGTGTTGAGTGCGTTTACCCAGTCCATTTGTAAATTGAAGTTGCCCATTATTACTGTATGACCCATGTTACATGCAGCTGGAATTTCCTGATTTATACCATGCCCAACATTACCACTACTGTTTGGTGGCCTATAAACTTTCACCCCAATGTTTGCTGCCCCTTGCTGTTTCTTAGCTCCAGCCAAACTGTACATCTTGATCCTTTGATCTAAGATCCTCTCTCACTAATGTACTGATCTCGGCCCTTACTAAGAGCGCTACCCGACCTCCTTTTCCTTGTATCCAAAAACACTGATGATCTCTCTCCTGAATATATTGAATGACTGAGCATCCACAGCTCTCTGTGGTAGAGAATTCCAAAGGTTCCAGAACCCAAAGCGTGAAGGCATTTCTCATCTTAGTCCTAATTGGCCAACCACTTATTCTGACTTTGTGACCCCTAGCTCTAGAGTCCCCAGCCAGGGGAAAAAATCTTCCCAGTATCTACCCTGTCAAGCCTCTTAAGAATTTTATATGTTTCAATGAGACCACCTCTTGTTCTTCTAAACTCAAGGGAATATATCCCTAGTCTACTCAATAAAAATAAAGAGGATTTACTTAAAAGACTGGCAGTCCTCAAAGTAGAAGAGTCCTCTGGTCAAGATGGAATGCATCCTAGATTACTGAGGGAAGTAAAGGTGGAAATTGCAGAGGTTCTGGCCTCAATATTCCAATCCTCAGATGACTGGAGGATTGCAAATTTACATCCCTGTTTAAAAAAGGGGAGGAAGGATAAACCCAGAAGAGAAAATGGGTCAGTTTGGAAGGCAGAGCAAATATAGACCTGTTAATGCCAATTGAAAAATGCAATGCTGGATTGCATCTATTTTAATGCAAGGAGTCTTACTAGTAAGGCAGATAAATTGAGGGCATTGATTAACACATGGCATTATAATATTATTGCTATCACAGAGACATGGTTGAGGGAGGGGCAAGACTGGCAGCTCAATATTCCAGGGTATAGAATCTTCAAGCATGACAGGGGAGGGGGTAAAAGAGGAGGTGGCATTGCACTGTTGATCAGGAGTCAATTACTGCAGTAAGGAGGGATGATATCTTAGAAGGTTCCTCAAATGAGGCCATATGGTTAGAACTTAAAAACAAAAAGGGGGCAATCACTTGGCTGGGAGTGTACTACAGGTCTCCAAACAGTCAGGGAGAGATAGAGGAGTAGATATGTAGGCAAATCTCAGAGCTGTAAAAATAATAGGATAATAATAGTTGGGGATTTCAACTTCCCCAATATCAGAGCAAAAGGCTTAAAGGGGGCAGAATTCTTAAAATGCATACAGGAGATCTTTTTGAGCCAGTATGTAGAAAGTCCTACTAGAGAAGGGGCAGTACTGGACTTAATCCTAGGGAATGAAGCCAAACAAGTGGCAGAAGTGTCAGTGGGGGAACATTTCGGGGATAGTGACCATAACTCTATGATTTAAGGTAGTTATGGAAAAGGACAAAGATGGACTGAAAATAAAGGTACTGAATTGGGGGAAGGCCGATTTTATGATAAAACAGGATCTGGCCAAAGTGGACTGGGAACAGCTACTTGTAGGAAAGTTGACATCAGATCAGTGGGAGTCATTCAAAGAGGAAATAGTGAGAGTTCAGGGCCAACATGTTCCCATTAAGATGCAGGGTAGGACCAACAAGTCCAGGGAACCCTGGATGACAAGGGATATAGAGGATTGCATCAGGAAAAAAAAGGAGGCTTATGGCAGATTCAGAGCGCTGAAAACAGCAGAGGCACTAGAGGAGTATAGAAAGTGTAGGGGGGTACTTAAAAAAGTAATTAGGAGAGCGAAGAGGGGAAATGAAAAAACACTGGCGGGGAAGACAAAGGAAAATCCTACTGCATTTTATAAGTATATTAAGGGCAAGAGGATAACCAGGGAAAGAGCAGTGCCCATTAGGGACCAATGTGGCAATGTGTGTGTGGAGCCGGAGGACATAGGTGAGGTTTTAAATGATTACTTTTCATCTCTGTTCACTATGGAGAAGGACGATGTAGGTGTAGAGATCAGGGAGCGGGACTGTGATATACTTGAACATATTAGCATCGAAACGGAGGAAGTATTTGCTGTTTTAGCGGGCTTAAAAGTGGATAAATCCCCACGCCCAGATGAGATGTATCTATCAGGCTGTTATGTGAGGCAAGGAAGATGATTGCAGGGCCTCTGACACAAATTTTCAAATCCTCTCTGGCTAGAGGAGAGGTACCAGAGGATTGGAGGACAGCGCATGTGGTACCATTATTTAAGAAGTGTAGCAGGGATAAACCTGGTAACTGCAGGCCGGTGAGTCTAACATCAGTGGTAGGGAAAATATCGGAAAAAATTCTGAGGGACAGGATTAATCTCCACTTGGAGAGGCAGGGATTAATCAGGGAGAATCAGCATGGCTTTGTCACGGGGAGATTGTGTCTGACTAACTCTGACCTTTCATTAGAACAGGATGAAAGATCACAGACCTGAAACGTTAACTCTGCTTCTCTCTCCACAGATGCTGCCTGACCTGAGTATTTCCAGCGCTTTCTGCTTTTATATAGTGCCTTTCATGACTACCAGACATCTCAAAGCGCTTAACAGCCAATGAAGTACTTTTTGAAGTGCAGTCACTGTTCAAAATCATGAATGGTTGTGGTTAAGAGTAAATAAGAAGAAACTGTTTCCATTGGCAGAAGGATTGGCATAGATTTAAAGACAGATTTAAGGTGATTATCAGATGAACTACAGGTGAGATGAGGAAACTTTTTTTTAAACATAGAGATATGGAAAGCGCAGCCTGCAAGTGTGATGGAAGTAGATTCAACAGTAACTTTCAAAAGGTTATTGGATAAATAATTGAAGGGAAACAGATTGCAGGGCTGTGAGAGTAATTGGATTAATCCACCAAAGCTGACATAGGCCTAATGGGCGGAGTGGCCTCCTTCTGTGCTGTATGATTCTAGATTCTATGGTTCCACCAATTCAGGAACATAGTACCATTGCCCATGTAGCCGCATGGTAGCTTCAACAATGTGATTACCAAAGTAAAGCAGCTCACCTGCCGGTAATATGTCTCATACATGGGGTTTCCACTGGAAAGCTGCGAAGGAAAGAGGAGCATCAATTAACATGTCATTTTATAAACACCTGTCATTTAATCATCTGGGTTTTAAATCAAAATGAACACTAATTGATACCAACCTTTTACCAACATCAAGGACCAACTGCAGCCGCTCAATTAATGAATTATACAAACTGGTGAATGGGACAGGGGACAATGTCATCAAACTAATTAAGAATTGAAAGAGATTGAGGGTCTCAGTTGACTTGACAGCTCACTAAGTCCAAACAATGCAGAGCAAACAATAAAACCAATAGAATGTTTAACTATCTAACCAGTAATAAAGAACACAAATCGGAAAAAGTCCTGCTCAAAGCCTGTAGCACTGTGGTTAGAATATTGAATTCAATGTCAAGGGGCCTGAGTTCAGGAAACAGGGGAAACTTGAAGATTTCAGCCTTGAAAGGAGAGAAGACTGAGAGCTGATCTTGAGTAGTACAAGGGGACAGGCCCAAACTAGTAAAAGGCCAATTTCAGATCCATATTAGGGAGTTCATCACACAATGTGATCAAAAAAGGAGTCGTCTTCAGGGTAGAGCAGTGCCAGTGAAAATCCTCAAATCATTTAAGCAATAATTAGACTTTAGGACTTTCTGGACGGAGGAATTAATATGAGCTGAATGGCCTTCCATGATTATCTTGTGAAACACATTGCTAAGTGATAGCTTTAGTCAATGATAACACTCTTGCCTCTGGGTCATAAGGCCATAGGTTCAAGCTAGACTGCAGGACATAAGCACATAATCTAGGCTGATACTTAACTGCAGTACTGAGGAAGTGTTACAATATCAGAGGGTTGTCTTTTGGATGAGCTATTACACCAAGATCCCAAATATCTGCTCAACAGATACAAAAGATCCCATGTCATTATTCTATTCGAAGAGCAGGATAGTTCTCCCCAGTCTCCAGGCTAACATCTATCCTCAACTAACATCACTAAAACAGATTAACTGGACCGACCTGAAACTTTTAACACTGTTTCTCCCTCTACAGATGCTGACAGACCTGCTGAGTATTTCTAGCATTTTCAGATTTGCAAATCTCTCAATATTTGAAATTTGGCATTTGTTCAAAAATTTTGAGTATCCAGTATTACAATTCAGACTCTCTCCCAATTCATTATTCATGTCCATAGCAAAAGCTCATTTCTAACATCAGACCTGCTTCGCCTAGAATCCAAAAACTTATAACCCTAGGCATGCCATGACTGGGGCGACTATTTTCATCACAGTATTTGGCACTTGGGATTGCCCAAGTTTCACACCATGTACTCCTAGTCACTCTAATAGATGGAAAAAAAACCTCACCATCCAATCATATTGTTCAGGTTAAATTTACTAGTAAAATTTATTTACAAAGGTTAAGATTATGCAGAAACAACAGACCACAGCAAATAATCAGCAATGCACTGCTTGACTTGCACAATATTTTAAAGCAGGGCTGTCAAGGTTTTTTATCCTCATGCACCACAGATGTTGGCACCTTGGAGACCATACTTAAAACTTATACTCATACTCCCATTAATTTGTCCAAATCTCAAGTTGTTATTACTAACACTTCTTGATATCCTGAGTGGTGATTTATCTACCAATTAAGCTACAATACTGAGAACAGCCCTTGCATATCCCTAAGCCCACAAAATTCTGAAAGGTCAAACTGAGCAAGAACTGGAAGCACAAATAAAACAGTTGCATAGGTTTCAAGGGTAGGATTGTCAGGACGCAGGATCTAATATAGCCTATGGGTTGCATTTTGGATACTCCTGCTTTAAACTGTCTCAAAAAGAGTAAATCCCAATTTTGAATCCTTTTCGGGATCTTTTGACTGAGTGTTCATTCAAAGTAAAGTAGGCATTTCAGCTCCACAGAGTCTCTCCCACTACCATAACGCAGAGAAACAGGGAAGTCAACATCCCAAAACTGCTGTCCAGATACACTTCTTGACTTTCTTTTAAGTGGAGGCTGATTTCTTTGAAGTGAAAGTTCATATAAGTAAGAGATCTTAAGAGTTTGAGGCCAGATGGAAATTGATTTACATCCCACCAGCTAACAACTATTAATGTTTTCAAGAAAAGATTAATCTCAATTTTTGTTTCCTAAATAGCCATAAAATAATAAAGTTCAACTGAAGCTAGGACTTCACACAGATTACATCCAATTCCTACAGTATTTAAAACTACAGATGGGAAATATGAATATAACTTACAATCTAGATTGTTATTTGAAGTTACAGTTTAAAGGTCCTTGCTTTTAAAATCTCTGCAAAAACAAGAACATCCCCCAGTTCAACTTCAAAAACATCTGAAACACTGAATGCTAATGATTTCATTGTGGGGCTTAGCTGGCATAAATTAAATTGCTGATTGTAAAAGATGAATTATCAGCAGAGTGCGAACTATTTTGGTGATGCGTTCATTATAAATGGAAGCATTATTTCAACTCCTTAGCACTACCGAATTTAGTAATTCATCATCCCTACAATAATTACAAATTAACACATATCCAACAGATGAAAAACAGAACCATTGTACTTTTAAAAAGAAGCCATAAAGCAGCAATACCCACCTTAATAACTCACCAACTGCGCCCCTGGTTGAGCTGGGAACAGGTTGTGTTTAAAAAAAACTGTTCTCCTTCCACTTAAAGTACAAAGTTGTCACAGTTCAATGAATGATCAATGTGCAAGCGGCGGGAAAAGGAATTTATCCAAACTTCTCCTCTCATTTTGCAATTCTTCATCTACAACATTTAACAAATCACGTACAGAACCTAAAATGTAGAATGCCAATAGTAAAATTAATCTGTTACAGTATACATTGATTTTACTGCTGCCGTAATCTTCAGAAGGATTGCCATGACACTTGACACAGCTCCACTTCCGACAGTTTCAGAGTGAAAAATAGGGTGAAACAGGGCTCTGTACGACCCCCCCACTCAGGTTGGTATCATCTTCTTCATGCTCCTGACCTTTGCCTTCCCTGCAGATATGGCAGGAGTCTACACGCACACTAGGTCAGACAGCAAGCTCTACAATCATTCAAGACTGAAAGCGAAGACAAAAACACACTGCGCCCTGATCAAATAATTCTTCTACACTGGTGATGCTGCATTAGTCGCCCAATGGAAACTCAACACAAAGATTTATGGACTGTCTCTCCCATGCCTGAAACTAGTCCTCCCTGACTATAAGCATCAAGAAAACTGTGGTCATGGGACAAAGTGTTGCATCCCTGCCCCTGATCACATTAAATAATACCTCACTGGAAGCGGTTGGCAAATTCTGCTACCTCAGGTCCACGATGACAGACAGACTGTCCCTTGATGCAGAGTTCAATAGATGCATAGGGAAAGCAGCTACCACCTTTGGCCGACTCACGAAACGTGCATGGAATAACACTAAGCTGACCCTTAAGACCAAGCTCATGAAGAAAAAAGGGATAAGATACAGAACCAGGAAATAATGATAATGTATGTAGATGTTCAATATATGCAATGTTATGACCACAGCTTGCAACAAATTCAGCCCTTCAAGATCCAAATCACTTTATCTGGAGCATGCCGATCATCTAAAAATCAAACAAATTGTTTTTTTTTTAACCATAGTCAATTATGAGGAAAAGATATTAGCCTCTGTAATTCATAAGGATTAGGTTAATATTGTAGGGAAAGCATCTACCACCTCCAGCCAACTTGCAAAACGTGCATGGGATAACACCAAGCTGACCCTTAGGACTGAGCTCATGGTTTATAAGGCCTGTGTTCTCAGCACCTTGCTGTATGGCTGTGAAACATGGGTGACTTACAGCTACCAGGAAAAGAAGCTCAATAATTTCCATTTTCACTGTCTGCAGCACATTATGGGTATATTCTGGCAGGACAAAATCACAAATGTGGCAGTCCTCTCAAAGGCAGAGCTCCCAAGTATGTTAGCACGAATCAAACAGAGGCAGCTTTGGTGGATTGGGTACGTCCACAGAAAGGAAGACTGTCATATACCCAAGAACCTTCAAAATGGTGAGGTAGCCAGAGCCAACCAGTGGGGCATACAAAGCTTCGCTTCAAGGATGCTTGCAAACGTGACGTGAAGGCCCTAAATGTTGACTATCACACCTGGGAGTCACTAGCTGACCGAAGAGGGAAATGGCAACATCTCTTATGGGCTGGCATGCACCACACCACAAAGAACAGTGGCTACAGTAGCTTGGCAACAGGTGCCAACACTGAAAGCAACAATCCAAAACATCACCTGGCAGCTTCATGTGCAACACTTGTGGCAGAGTCTGCCTTTCAAGGACTGGCCTCCACAGACATCAGCAAAGATGCACCAAGTGGGTTTCCTCCGGGTGCTCCGGTTTCCTCCCACATGCCAAAGACTTGCAGGTTGATAGGTAAATTGGACATTAGCAATTGCCCCTAGTATAGGTAGGTGGTAGGGAAATATATGGACAGATGGGGATGTGGTAGGAATATGGAATTAGTGTAGGATAAATGGGTGGTTGATGGTCGGCACGGACTCGGTGGGCCGAAGGGCCTGTTTCAGTGCTGTATCTCTAAACTAAACTAAATGAAGACACCCCCATCTAAATGTAAATCTAAATGTTCATCATCGCTCATAGATGGAAGGATTCAACATATTTTTCCACAGTGAAATGGGTCCAAATTGCAGCTGTGCATTACATGCAAGAGGTTTCCATGAAAATTAACTTCAAAGGTTAGACTGAGGTCTTCCTCTGCACAGCAGAGCAAAGATGTAGGAGGCTGCATCTTGCATCATGCAGAATCAAAGCATGGAGCTATCTGATCACAAATCTGATTCGCAGTAAAATGGTTTAAAGGTGAAATTATTCCATGGCCTTACAAGAAGAGGTTACAGGTTAGCTGGTCATTATCACATTGCCACTTGAGAGAGCTTGCTGTGTGCAAACTGGCTGCTACATGTCCTACATTACAACAATGACAACACTTCAAAAAGTATTTCATTGGCTGTAAAGCACTTTGGGACATGCTGAGGACGTGAAAGGTCCTTTATAAATGTAAGTCTTTTTAGGTGATAAAAGACTGAAAAGGAAAGTAACAGGAACTATATGCCTCCAATTTGTGAGTTAAATTGGTTGGGAATGGGTGGGGGGGGGGGGGGGGCAACAGTCATCTCTAGACTGCACTCTTGCATACTGTATGGTTGTAGTGGTAGATGTCTGGGTGCTGGCTGCCACACAGGTGGTGAATAGAGCAGGGAAAATTATCTGAAAACAGTCTCTTCAGAGAAAAAAAAAGCTGGAATTAGATAAATTCTCCAAATACACCACACCAGGATTTCAACAATTCAGAACTGGCACGACTGAGTGAGTGCTGCATTGTTAGAGGTACCATCTTTCAGATCAGATGGTTATTTGAAGTCCTGTCTTCCTGCTCAGTATTGCACCATGGAATCAACCAACCTCACTATAGTGCTTCCACAAGTAGCTGACAACAGTAGTTTGAAGCTGATTTTTTTTTTTTAAAAGGGAAAGCTAACACCATGTGGAAAAACTACCTGACATTGCAAAGTGCAATGTAGAAGGTTCAGCGACTAGTGACCCTGATGGATAAGTGGGTCAAGGAGAAGTGAAGTCAATCTCAAAAATGTTTATTTCAATCGGCTGAACAGTTGTAATGCATACTGGCATTACAGGGCGGCACAGTGGCGCAGTGGTTAGGGCGGCACAGTAGTTAGCACCGCAGCCTCACAGCTCCAGCGACCCGGGTTCGATTCTGGGTACTGCCTGTGCGGAGTTTGCAAGTTCTCCCTGTGACCGCGTGGGTTTCCGCCAGGTCCTCCGGTTTCCTCCCACAGCCAAAGACTTGCAGGTTGATAAGTAAATTGGCCATGGTAAATTGCCCATAGTGTAGGCAGGTGGTAGGAGAATTGAGGGAAGATGGGGGTGTGGTAGGGAATATGGTATTAATGTAGGATTAGTATAAATGGATGGTTGATGGTCGGCACAGACTCGGTGAGCCGAAGGGCCTGTTTCAGTGCTGTATCTCTCTATGACTCTATAACTCTACTGATGTAACTAAGCATAGCAATAGTACTTTAAAAAATTTCACAAATACAAGATAGGTTCTGATGAAGAAGCCCCATTAGATTTCATCTTTCCAGAGCACAAACCTGTTACAGCTTTAATATCCACCCAAACTAAACAGAACTTTGATCATCCAAAGTATTTTCCATGTTGCTCGTCATGACAACCAGCTCCCAAGCTTCTGCCAATGTTATTCTATAGCCAGCCACAAAGAAATCTGCGAGAGCAGCCTAGGGATAACTCTCTCTCTCCTACCCCACAGGTGGGGTTAGGAACCTTGGCATGAATGATTACATGTGCAACTGGAACTTCAAACTTGTCCACACTGCACCGTTGAGAACACAGGAACAAGAGTATATCCTTCAGCCCTCGTCTATTATGTCAGTTAATTAGATCATGGCTGATCTGTACTTCAACTCTATTGTCCATCATGGACAAAAGTCCATCGATCTCAGGCTTGAAAATTTCAGTTGACCCATTTCAGTACAATATTAAAGGTGGTACAGTAGAAAATGGCATATTTTATATGAGATGTTAAATCATTGGCCTGCTTGGGTGGACATAAAAGACTCAGGGCAACATTTGAAGAAATGGGGAGTTCTCCCAGTATCCTGACCAACATTTGTCCTTCAACCAATACCATGAGAGAAGAGTGTCTAGTCGTTTACCTCATTGCTGTTTGTGGGACCTCACTGTGTAGCAATTAGGTGCATCACCTGCCTACGTTACAGTAGTGACTGCACTTGAAAAATATTTCATTGGGTGTGAATCAATTTGGAACACCCAAGTGTGATATGGGGCTATATGAATGCAAGGTCATTCTTTCTTTCATATTTAGAAAAATGTCAGTTGCGTAGAGTTTCAATTTCAGTTAAAATATAATCAACAAACTCATGCAATTTTAAAATTGTTTGTCTATAAAAACATGGCAGTATACCTACATATTTGCCATTATTCTTGGATGCAAGATCTTTAGCTTGCAAGTCCAAAAGCCCTAGCAATACAGTTTCAGAAAGAAAGATCTGTACTTACTGTCTACTCCTGTTAATTCAAAGTAGGCAAAATCAGAAATGATTCAATAATCTGAATTAAGCAATGTAAATAGCACAAAGTGGAATTTCATTGTCAAGAAACGGAATCTGAAAATTTAATTTAAGCAACTTTGAATTTAGACTGTGTAGCACATCAAAATATTTCAAAGCATTTCAAATAACAAATTATCTTCAAGTGCAGTGACTTATGTAGGCAAATATGGTGGCTATTTTGTGCATGGGATCCCACAAATAACATTGATGTGGGTAACTGGTTGGTTGGCATCCTTCCGTCTACATATGACGATGCGCACGCAGCAAACAATCCATTTAAGCGGGGTGTCTTCTCTTGGTGGACCTATGTTGATGGCTGTGAAGGCCAATCCTTGAGGGGCAGGTTCTGCCACAAGTGCCACACATGGAGCTGCAAGCTGTTCTTTTTGACGTTGGTGCCTGTTGCTAACAGGGTCAACTGAAATTAGTTGCTGTAGCAACTAATCATCGTGGTAGTGCACACCCGTCCACAAGAGGTGTCACCATTTCCCTTTTTCACCAGCTAGCGACTCCCAAATGCACTAGTCGGCATTCAGGGCCTTCATGTCAAGAATGCAAGCACCAAGCATCCCAATGGTCGTATGGCCCCAGCTACCTCATCACTCAGAAGGTCCTTGGGTGCGTGACCGTCTTCCATCCTGCGGACGTGTCCAATCCACCGAAGCTGTCTCTGGTTGATTAGTGCCAACACACATGGGAGCTCTGCCTTTGAGAGGACTGCCACATTTGTGATTTTGTCCTGCCAGGATGTACCCACAATGCGCCACAGACAGCAAAGATGGAAATTATTGAGCTTCTTTTCCTGGTAGCTGTAAGTCACCCATGTTTCATAGCCATACAGCAAGGTGCTGAGAACAAAAGCCTTATAAACCATGAGCTCAGTCCTAAGGCTCAGCTTGGTGTTATTCCATGCACATTTCACAAGTCGGCCAAAGGTAGCTGCTTTCCCTATGCGTGTATCAAGCTTTGCATCAAGGGACAGATTGTCGGTCACCATGGAGCCAAGGTAGCAGAATTTGCTAACCACTTCCAGTTGGGTTATTTAGTGTGATCAGGGGCAGAGATGCAACACCTTGTCCCGTGACCAGAGTTTTATTGATGCTTATAGTCAAGGAGAACAAGTTACAGGCACAGGAGAGTCAGTCCATGAATCTTTGTAGCTGAGTTTCCATGTCAGCAACTAGCACAGCATCATCAGCACAGAGGAATTCTCTGATCGGGACGTGATGTGCTTTTGTCTTCGCTTTCAGCCTTGATACATTGTAGAGCTTGCTGTCTGACCTAGTGTGCAAGTAGACTCCTTCCATATCTGCAGGGAAGGCAATGGTCAAGAGCATGGAGAAGAAGATGCCAAACAGAGTGGGGCCTAGGACTCATTCGCTCCATTCCTCACTCAGAAACTGGGAAGTGGAGCCATCAAACTGTACAGTGCAGTGCATGTTGTCATGGAAGGAGCGGATGAGACTGAGGAGCTTTGGTGGACAGCCAATTTTTCCCAAAATCTTGTAGAGCCCGGCTCTGCTGATGGTGTCAAATGCCTGGGTGAGATCTACAAAAGTAAGGTAACGGGGTAGACGCTGTTCCCTACACTTCTCTTATAGCTGGCATATGGAGAAGATCATACCCACAGTAGATCTGCCAGCACGGAAACCGCACTGCGCTTCCAGGTACACTTAGTCTGCAAGTAAATGGAGTCTTCTTTTAAGTATGACCCTGCAAAGGGCTTCCCTGTGATGTTAAGGAGTGAAATTCCCCTGTAGTTCTTGTAGTCTCCTCCATCGCCTATGTTTTTGTATAGTATGACGATTTTGGCATCATGCATCTCCTGTGGAATAGAGCCTACTGTGCAGCAGAGAAGGGTAGGTAACCAGATAATCTGTCTTTAGCAGTGTTGATGAAAAGAGGTCACCAGGAGAATTCATCACTCTCTTCTGAATAGTGCCATTGGTTCACAGTTTAACTTTTCGTCTAATGACACCTCCAACAATGCAGTTCTCCCTGGCTGGAGTGTTAGCATTCAAGCAGACTAAGGCTTGGCTCACAACTCTGACTCAAGAGGCAAGGAGTGCTACCAAATCAGCCAAGCTGAGAAACTACAGAAGAAATCTAAAAAGCATATCCAGACAATGAAAGACAGCCAACACTTGGAACAACCCCAATATTAATGCAAATTCCAGGATTATTACCACAGTAAACATGGATTCCCCACTTTGCCATTATGGTTATTACTTTAAGTCTTGATGCCCTTTGCTCATTTCCTGCTTTCTTTCCTTATGAAGCTCTCACAGGAAATGCTATTTCAAATAATTAATCATTTCTGATAGGAAAAGATCCTTCCACAAGGATGTGTTTTGTTAAGCCACTTTTATTATATTTACAGGATAGACTACACAAGAACTGCAAAACAATACAGAAGCCACAGGCACAGCAACCCCTCAGGAATCTGCCACACACCACTGCCTCTGTACTGAAAGAAACATCATCCTGTGGCAGTTCTTCTAGACCTTGATAAACAGAACGCTGAATACTATGGAGAGAAATGCAAGCTGGTTATTTAATTAAGAGATCCGAAGGACGTCAGACCGAAACAGTTAATAAGTCACACCTCCCAAATAATATACTTTGTTCAGCAGACCCAGACATTAGCAACTTGCCACACTTTAGATAACAAGTTACAATGGCACTGCTGTTATATCATAATGGAGAGGACTCCCCACTCCATTAGTGGATAATGGAACTGTCGGGCAAATCTCCCATTTGTGGTATGATAAATACGTGCAGCAGTACACCTAGGTAATGGGCGGGAGGGTGAACAAGTCCAATACAAAAAAAATGAAGCATTATGTACCTTCATTTAACAATCTAAAAAAAATGAAACATTAATAAAAGCAGCTCCAGAAGGAGGCAAAATCTTGCCTCTTTTTAATAATTCCTATAAATTATAGGGATACTGATAATTAACATTCCACTCTACTTTGACTGTGACTTTAATGTTAAGACTTCACACTCCCTACAAAGTGGATCATTTTGCCTGCTCTCTCCACTAAATAGATTAACAGTACTTTTCCCGAACCAAAATAAAATGTGATGCAAGCTCATCAGTCCAGGAGTAACTAAATGCAGAAGTCACTCACCAGAAGCTCAAGGTTCAAATCTGATTGATAATAATAGAGTGGAAGAAATTACCAATGTTAATCTGTCAATTGTGTATCAATGGTTTGATTATATGCAGGTGAAGGGTGTTAATTGGGGGGGTCTTAATTGAGCACATATAAGCACAGACTGGTGGAGAATTTGAGTGAGGAACTACATGTTTGTAATCCTTTTACACTACACAATAAATGCGAAACTGAGTAAAGCTAGGCTCCAGCATTATCCTTCCACAACAAGCTTTCTGGAGATTGACATGGTAGCAGAGGATGGTTGCCTAAAGCTGAAGGTTGGAAACTAGGATTTTTTTTCCATATAGAAAATTAAAATCTCATGGGCAATTGTGGAAAATATGGCAGAAATTAAGTGTAAATTGTCAGAGTATGATTACCCTCCAATGTTCTGAGTCTGAACCATATGACCAGTGGAAGAATGAAGTGGATATGTGGCCACGGGTTACATCTCCACCAAAGAAGAAACAAGGTATGGCCTTGGTGTGGTCACTTCCTTCCAAAATTAAAATCAGAAGTGTTCTGTGAACTGGATGCTCGTCAGTTGGATACTGATGAAGGGTTGGATCTTCTGTTAGAATTCTTGGATGAAATTTACAAGAAAGATGACCTATTGAATGAGACATGGTCAGACTTTGATAGATTTCGGAAGACAGATAGTTATTCAATGGAGGAATATATCACGGACTTTAACAGATCGTAAAGAAGATTGAGTAAATTCAATCTGGAGATCCCTGGTTCAGTGCTAGCATTTAAATTGCTAGATTATGCTAGGGTGACGCATATGGACATGTTCCTGATTCTAACTGGGGTTCAGTTCCTGGACAAAGACTCCCTGTTGGATCAAACAGCTGTTGTCTTAAATAAATTCCTGGGGCAATAGTCATTTCCTGCAGCTCTGGTAAAACAAAAATTCTGTGGTGACACAAAGAATGGAGGACTCAATGTTTACTAGATTTCAAAATGGTCTAGATACTGGAAGCAGGCATAAGTACAATGGAAGAGTTAACAACAGGAGGAATGAGGATGAAAGCACCGTTAGTAGGTCTGACTACTACAGTGGAAGACAGAATTGGAACAGCAATCATAGGCAACTGAATCCCAGGAATGCCCAAGGAACAGTTAACAGGTGCTTCAGATGTGATGTAAAGTATCATTAGGCAATGAACTGCCCTAAGTGGAGGGGCAGAGTCCTCAAAATAACAAATGACGCAGAAAATTCTGAGGCAGAAGAGGAAGATACTGATGAATCTGAATGAATTGTACTAGTCACAAGGAGTTTGTCATGTGATGAATGTGTTAGTTGCAGATTCGTTCGACTGTGCTGTATTGGATAGTGCTTGCACATCGACAGTATGTAGAACTGATTGGTTAGTGTTATCTGGATTCATAGTATAAAAGTACTACCAGCTTTAGGTTTGATGACAACAACACATTGAAGTCACTGAAGAGAGTAGTAATTCCATGTAAAATAGCTGGGGCAAGCCACTTCATCAGTACTGATGTAGTCTCCTTTGAGACTACAGCAAGATACCTTTACTGTTGAGTAAGCCTTCAATGAAAAATGGCACAAATGAAACTTGATATGGAGCATGATAAGGTTTTTGGAAAGTCAGTGAATTTGCAGTTTACCCAGTCAGGGCATTATTGTATCCCCTAAATAAAACCTGATGTTTCTAGTCAGAGTGTTAGAGTATTGATGGCTTCAGGCGTTAAGCATCAGAGATAAAAAGCAAATTCTCAAAGTTACACAGACAATTTGCTCACCCTTGTCAGAGATTTAAAACCTGCCAAAGGATGCAGGCGTGACTGATGAAGAATATACGAGGATAATCGAAGGGATTAGTAAAAAGTGTGAAATCTGTAAACAGTATCGGAGGACATCATCACATCCTATTGTCAGTCTTCCATTGGCATGTGACTTTAACGAGGTAGTTGCCATGGATTTAAAGGTATGGGACAAAGACAAGAATATTTTCATTCTACATTTTATAGACCGAGCAACTAGATTTAGTTTTTGGTGATTATAGACAGAATTGTGGGGAAATGGATAGAGATTGGACTTGGGAAGCAAGTTAAGTTTCTAACTGATATGGAGGGGAATTTGCCAATGACAAGTTCAGAGACGGGTGAAAACATTATTAGGACCGAGGCAGGAGGAGTGCACTGTTTATTCTAGTCCCACTTCTCCACAAGTCACAGCATATTTTAAATTTTCCCACTAATCAATACGGTCAATCATATACTCTATTTTTCCCAGAACAGAACATACTAACCAAGTTTCTTTAATAAACAAAAATCAGTTTATTATTAAACAAGTCTTAACCAGTAACGAAGTAAAGCATGAACACACAGGTTTTAAATTTTAAAGCTCCCTTTCTACCTTAGTCCCTTCACACTCTCGCGCGCACACACACATATATACACCGGTTAACCAAAAAAGATAAAAGGGATTTTTTAATATAAATTCAGAGCTCTGATACAGAAAAAAAAACTTGGGCAGATTACTTATGTAAAGTTATTAGGCTGCTAAAAGTCACTAACCAGCATATTAACTGTTAAAATCTAGCTATTATAAACTAACAAATAACTACTTATTATAAAATAACACTTAGCTTTAGTAGAATTCTTCTTTGTAGTATGGTAAAGTGGGAAAATTTAGGATAAGAAGGCACACGATGTCAAGGCAGAGGGATTCTGGGAGATTGTCAAGTTTTAAAATGCTTACTAGTAGTAAAAATGTTAGACCTTGAGAGCAGACAGTGGAGACAGCCTCTGCATAGATTTGTCTCATACTGAGATGAGGCACCCTCGGAAAAGTACAAGCATAGACATAAGGGAGTTAACACACAGACTCCTTCTATATACTACTAGCGGAAATGAAAAGGATGGCAAACATCACAAAACGATCCTTGGTTGGTTAAGTAAGGGATTCTTTGATACAAGACTAATCACTGATTGGGAGAGAGGAGGGTTAACTGCAAGCTGCCAGGATAAATTGAATCCTGATTTTGCCCCTATGCGGCAGAGAATTTTGAACAACAGGAAGCCGAGAAAGACATTTTTGCTCATTTTTGAAGAAAACAGATGAGATATGTTGTTTCAAAACTGGCATACAGTCTAACTTCTGAGTACATGTAGGCAGGTCACTGGGATCTTTCAGAACAGTTCTTTTCAGGCGGCATTGAGAATTAATTTTTCGCAGGCTTCCTTCAGAGACAAGAGACAGATGAATCGACAAAGTGGACTTCTCAGTCTTTTCGGGAAATTCTGGAAAGCGAGCTGGGTTGTGGTCTTCTGTCCTTCCTTGACACTTTAGCAGACTTGTCTTTATCTCACTCCAGAAGATAAAACGACACTGACTGACACATAACCAAAAAGCTTGAGTTTTTTTCTGCCCTTCCAGGTGTGCTCTGCTGTTACCAGACTTGCCCAATCAAAGGGGCGCTTGTCACTTCTCTGCCTGTTAACAGGGCTTCTGTTCCATCTTTAACTTGAGTCATGTGACAAACAGTAACATTGTTGCCAATCCGACAACCTCTGTATCCTCTTAATGACTCTTTTTTTAAAAATGGTCCAACATTTATTCAGTTTAACTATAAATTCCTTTAAGAAGATTTTAACAAAAAAACAATCACTTTCATAACAATATGAACATTATGGTTATGAATACTGCAGCTAAAGGTCCTTTCAGCAATGGACTTTGTGAAAGGAATCACACAGTGGTTGATGAAATGTTGCATAGAATCTTAGCTGGCCAGCCAAACTGCAAGTTGACAAGTGCCCTGGCATGGGCGGTGCATGCAAAGAATTTGCTTCAGATGGTTGGAGGATATAGTCCCTATCAATTGGTCTATGGGTGGAATCCCAAATTGCCTTCTGTACTGTGCGACAGCCCTCCTGCTCTAGAAGGTACTAGCAATAAGTTGCATTTTTTCTACACATTTGAATTCTAGGCTTTCATCAAGACTGAGGTCTGAGCTCTGAGGCATCCGTATAAGGCCATCTGAGGCAGAATTTAGTTCAGGAGATTTGGTGTGTTATAAAAGAGAGGATCATAGGGAATAGAAGGGCCCTGGTAAGGTGATGGTAAGACAGTAGTTATCAAGCATGGAAATCAAACTGCTAAGGTTCATTCCTCACGATTAATCGTGGTTGATTACAAAATCTCAGAATCTGAGCAGTTGATAGAGGGAAACAATGCACCTTGTACCTCAAATACTCATGTGTTTTGTAATGAAGGTCCTGAGGAACAAGGATTGGATAGTAATGTGAAGAATCATGATGCTCAGGAAAGAGCTATCACATTGAAAGGCCAATTGCCCCGAGTAAGTACCTGGTGATATATATATTCCAGAGAGGTCTAACAGATGGAGGGATAGATGCAACAATTGTGGGACGTGCAGGAAAATCTACAGAAATATTGGTTAAATGTTCAAGATGATGGCCAAGAAGCAAGGTCCATGGACTGGCAGAATGGGATGAAAGAGTGGAGGGTAAGAAAGCACAGTGCAAGTTCTAATAGTGGGTCTGGAAGTGACTCTTGTGTAAGGAAGCGATCACTTACTGGAGAAAGAGCCTCTGATAGTGTGCGAGGGAGATCTTCTAGCAGTAACCCCGAAAGACATCAAAGTGCCAATACAGGCCATAGTTTGAACAGATTCTACAATGAAACAAAGGCGAAAGAGCAGTCTCGGAATAGAATTAGAAGCAGAAGTCCACATGACCGTGAAGTTTTAGTGTCTGCCAATAAAATTGAGGATAAACATACGAGAAGCAAAACATAAGGAATGAGAGTTGTAGTTTGGAGTTTATTCTGAGGTACCAGATAGGAGACAGCCAGCCTTGTCGCATAGATGGATTTGTACTGAAAAAACCCTTCCCGAGAGAACTTATAAGGCTAAGGCGAGGCTAGTTGCGAGGAGTTTTGAAGAGCGACTGGGTGATACCGATATCAGAATGGACTCTCCTACAGCTGGAAAAGTAATCTTGAAAATCTTTTTTACTCTTTTGGCCACATATTCATGGGAGTGTAGATCCATTGACATAAAAGCTGCATTTCTGCAGGGTGATACTTTTCAAAGAGAAGTGTATCTGAAACCACCTAAAGAGACAACAGATGCAGAAGGAAAATTATGGAAACTAAACAAATGCATCTATGGCCTTAATGATGCTTCCAGGGTGTGGTATTTCTCGATGAGATCGGTTTTGTTGAAAATTGGTTGTATTCAACTAAAAACAGATCCTGCAATGTTTTATTGATAACAAAAGGAAACTTTCAGGCATCTTCATGATGCACATTGATAATTTATCGGGTGGTACTGCAGATTTTGAGAAATGTTATTAAGATTCGGGCAGAATTTAAGATTGGGAGTCAGGCTTGTGGGGCCTTTAAATATATTGGTTTATATATTAAGCAGACTAAAGGCCTGCTACCCAACCCGAACCCGACGACGTGTCGGGTTCGGTTCGGGTTGCACTTCTGGGTCCAGCATTCGGGGTTGGGTCGGGCTGGATCAGACACACTCTATCACCACCTCAGGTAAGTGACTCTAATGTTAATTTAGTTTTTGGACTTTAAAGGTGGTTTTGTTACAGTTATTTTAAGCTTGTGCAGGTAAGGAACAAAGTGAAAAACGGAAGGCAAGTTAAGTGATGGTCGGGTGCGGGTAACAATGGAAGGACTCGGGCTGGGTTGGGCTCAGGTCAGGTCTCATTTGAAGACCTGATCAGGTCTTTAAAGCAGACTAAGTCTGAAATAAGTTTGAATCAACAATCCTATCTAAAGAGTGTTACTCCCATCCTGGTTAATCGTGTTATGTCATCACAGAAAGATTATCTATCTAACGCAGAGACTGAGCAATTGCAATGCTTGGTTAGTCAATTAAACTGGTTGTGCACTCAGACTAGGCCTGATGCTAGTTTTGATGTGCTAGAGTTAAGCACGATGGTAAAACATCCAAAAGTTGAGAATGTTTCAAGGACAAATAAAACACAAAAACTAAATCTGGAGAAATGTGTACTGAAGTTCCCATCCTTAGGTGACCCAAAGAAAATGAAGTTAATAATTTTTAAGTGAAGCTTCACATGTTAATCTTGCTGATGGGTATTCGAGTGCAGCTCGTTTCATAATGTTTCTGATGGGTGAAAATGGAAAATGTTGTCCTCTAATTGTCAAATATTTTGGGTGAAATTCTGAACAAGGGACATACTGAAGTTAGGATACCTATTGAATGTTATGTGGATAATTGTTCTTTGTGGGACAATGTACACTCCTACAAAATGAAGTGAGAAAATACTACATATTGACCTTGCTGGATGGAAACAAATGCTGGAAAGGAAATCTCCAAACTTAATTGAGTAGATGCAAGTCATCAGCTATCCAATTTTTTCACAAAAAGAAATACTAGTACAAAGAAATTGTCAGGGGTGCTAGTGGAGGGGCATCTCACAATGTGATGCTTTGTATCCAATATGGATTGTTTTTAATGTTCTTTGTGCATGTTAATGATTTGTACATAAAGGAATTTATTTTGAAATGTTGTTTGAACGTGTCAATCAAGTTGTATTATAAAAGAAAGAAGGGAATCTGTTAATGTTAATTGTGTATCAATGGTTTGATTATATGCAGGTGAAGGGTGTTAATTGGGGTCTTAGTTGAGCACTTATAAGCAGACGCTCAGTGAGACTGGTGGAGATTTTGAGTGAGGAGCTACATGTTTGTAATCCTTTTACTCTGCACAATAAATGTGAAACTGAGTAAAGATAGGCTCCAACATTTTCCTTCCATAACAAGCTTTCTGGAGTTTATCAAGATCACCAGAAGGAACGGAATCCTTCTTCATTTTCAGAACCCAATGTCCATCGTTCCCAAACCAGATGTAGAGTAAGTCCCTCCACAGGCCAGACACCAAGCAAAGTTCCCTCTACGCTGCTCAGAGTCTACCGTTTCCAGTCTTAGACAATCACCACAACTGGACCAGTATCCTATACCAGGCATCCCTGTCACTCAGATTGTCCATCTGGTGCCAAATTATGGACAATTTCTACACCAGTTGACTAAGTTTTAAGTCTGCTGAAAATTACTTTCAGTATTTCTGCATTCATCAGAGAGGAATTTTCATTTCATCAAAGTTGAATTCAAATCCACATCATATAGGTGAAAGAACAGTTTTGTGCTTACAATACCACCCAGTATCTCCTCCCCTCCCCACCAAAATCCATGCAAATTCAGAAAATTCTTCAACCCTCACTTGTCCTTGGTATTTTGATTTCAAAATAAACTCACCCTCTCCCCACACTTTTTCTTTAAGCAGTTGTTTTGAGTAAACTGATATGGAAAAATTCTCCTCAGTAACCACAACAATAAGATTATGATTGGCTATCCCTCACAGGCGAGGATGATTGCCTTCCGGGAGTCCGAAGCTGGCTGATAAGACCGATTCAGAATCTACAGATTTTGTAGCGCGTAGGGCATTTGTTATGTGGGATGTCTGCTGTGTATTATTAGTTTGGGTCATGGCTTGTTCTTTCTGCCACTCTTGCTTTTCCTCTTTTTGTAATCGTTGGGTTTCAAAATGCTGGGATCCTTCCCGCAGACTCAGCCTCCATCTGGTTCAGTCCAGGATGGTGGTCTCCCAGGAATTGACGTCAATGTTGCATTTCTTCATGTTGGCTTTCAGCACATCCTTGAAGTGCTTCTTTAGTTCTCCTCCGGTGCATCTGCCCTGAGAGAAGACCACCTGCTCTGGGAGCCTGGTATCTGACATCCGATTAAACACTAGTGAACACGAGTCATGCCAGCTAAGATAATCCTAGAGAACATTCTATTGAAACAGTTTTTACTATGCAAGCTGCTATAAAAAAGTGAAAATAGAGTTCAAACTCACTAAATGAGGAGATGAATATGAAGTAATTATCCCATGACCTGAATCAACACAATGGGTCAACTCATTCAGCAACCTTTTTTGCTGGATCTGACAGAACTATGCTACAGACTTCAGATTAGTGGCTGTGCTGTAACAAAAATCAAAGAAGGCTGTGATATAATCTACACTATAAAGGACACAAAGACCCAAGATGTTGCAGGTAACAACAACTACACTGAAGTACAAATCCCTTATGTCAGATATCCTATGCGTTCATAATTTGAGTCATTAGTCTTTTACGTAAAAGTTATCTTCACTGCTTTTGAACGCTTCAAATGCTGATCTTTAGTTACTTTATTTTCTCTCCCCAAGCTGTACACCATTTGAGTATGAGGGACTATTACTACCAGGGAATCTTGATATTGATGTTATTACTATTTCATAACAAGAACCAAGACTTTTTTTAAAAATGTAATTCATTCTAGGTCACTTACACTGCAGAATGAAGCAATCCCTCTCATAACTGCACAGTAAACCCCCGCGGGGACAGAGTGATGCCCAAGATTAGCACACTCTTCCGCCATTTGTAGAACAGTGCTTCAGACTGGTGGGACGACAGCTGGAAAGTCCTCCAGAATGAGTTTGGGGTCATCTCAACTCAAAATATAGCCCCGTCATGTTAAAACTGCTGATCTCAATAGGTTCACACTGAAAAACCATAACGGAAGTATCACACTGGTGTCTTCTAAGGTTGCAGTTAAGATACATCATTGGGAGCAAAGGTGACGGTAAAGATTTACCCTGTATTCAACCATTCCATACTTAGGCTGGGAGTTCCTCCAGCACCAACCTTCCTTGCCTTGAAGGCGACAAAAAAACCTCTGCACAGTGAACTCGTTTTGCCTCATCAAAAGTTGATTAAAATCAGATCACATTTTTCTCTTTTGAGGGTAACTTGCAGTATAAATAGGGGCTTCACACTACATTAGGGTTGCATGCTGTCTCAAGACACCAAATGCAAGTTTTAGAAAAGCTATGACAATAACAGTTATATTTCACCAAAACTAAGAACACACAATAGCCAGATTGTTCGTTGCAGGATATTAACAAGGGGGGGGGGGGGGGGGGCGGGGGGGAATAGGGATCTACACTGCAGAATTACTTAACTCAATGAAACAGATGAAGCAGTTGCTCATTTGGATGAAACCATGTGCAAGACAGACGTGGATGATCCTCATATTTACTACTGTTGTGAGCTATGTCTAAAGCAGATAATCTATTTGCTTAAGCAATTTTCTCCCAACATTAAATAAAGTTTTTTTTCATTCTTTGAATGTTCTTTATTATCTACAAATGTTAGAAGAGGAGAGACGAGGAGGAAATTATCACTAAAACTTCATGTTAAGAATTGAAGACCCTTGTGATCTTTGCCAACTGCAACACAATGCAGATCAGCAGCTTTCAATTCTTTTTGATAAGGCAGCCTGTGGAATCATTCTTTAAATGTTTCCACACTTTAATTACAGTTAGAAACAGTGAGTTTGGAGAGTAGGGACTATGTCAGGAGGATAAAATCACATTGAAAGAATAAGGAGAAGTCAGTAGGCTTCCTTATTTATGTTTCAGGAGTAAACCAAACTGTGCCATGGGGATAGGTTAATCCTGAGTTCACGTTAAGATGTTCTTAAAGGCAGAAACATCAATAAGATGTGCACTAACAGTGATCAGTAAAGGTGCAAAGACTCCTCCATGTGAGTTACTTGATTCGTAAAGTAACTAATGTGGCTACAAGTTGTGTGGAATGAGTTTTGTTGTGAATCTCCTAATTCAAAGATAGACATCCAACAGTGAGCTTACTGAAGTTTAAATCCTCTAACATTGCCCCTGCCCTAGCTGTGAACTCACATCTTTCTCTAGTTTCTCTCCTATCCCCCCTCATGCCCTCTCTGAGGTCATCTTGTCCATGAGACCCACCTGCTCCCTGGACCCTATTCCCACTAAACTGCTGACCATCCAACTTCTCCTCCTGGTCCCCATGTTAGCTGATATTGTTAATTGTTTACTCTCTCAAGGTGCTGTCCCTCTCTCCTTTAAATCTGTCATCACCCCCTCCTCAAAAACTAACCCTTAACCCCACCGTCCTTGGAAACTACTGCCCCATCTCCAACCTCCCTTTTCTCTCCAAAGTCCTTGAACATGCTAGCACCTCCCAAGTCCATGCCCATCTTTCCCAGAACTCTATGTTTGAATCCCTCCAATCAGGTTTCCATCCCTGCCACAGTATTGAAACAGCTCTTATCTAAGTCACAAATAACATCCTATGTGACTCTGGCAAAGGTAAACTATCCCTCCTCAGCCTTCTCAACATGTCGGCAGTCTTTGACATGGCTGATCACACCATCCTCCTCCGATGCCTCTCTATTGTCATTCAGCCGAGTGGGACTGCACTCACCTGGTTCCATTCTTACCTAAGCTAGGCCAGAGAATCACCTGCAGTGGCACCATTATCTCTGGTGTCCCCCAAGGATCTATCCTTGGCCTCCTCCTATTTCTTATCCACATGCTGCCCCTCGGCAACATCATCTGAACGCACAGCATTAGTTTTCACATGAACGCTGACAACACTCAGCTCTACCTCACTACCTCATGTTCATGCTTTTGGCTAGGGCTGTTCATTATTCTGCCATTAACACTCTCTCTGAACTAATGCTTTGTCTTTCACTATACCATTAACACACTCGTTTTTGCCTTTGCCCCGTGACCTCATTGTCAGTTAATCTCTCTGGCCCTCTGTCCTATCACACACCTTCCCTTTTGTTATCTTTCTCACCCACCCCCGCAACCTCCGCTTTACCTGCTTAAAACCTATTACATTTCTAACCTTTGCCAATTCTGATGAAAGGTCACAGACCTGAAATGTTAACTCTGCTTCTCTCTCCACAGATGCTGCCAGACCTGCTGAGTATTTTGTTTTTATTTCTACCTCACCACCACTTCTCTTGACTCCTCCACTGTTACAAAATTATTAGACTGCTTATCCAAAACCCAGGACTGGATATTATTATGACCAAGGCTGAAGTAATGCACTGTTAATTCAGTCCCACTACTCCACAGGTCATAGCACATCAAATAGTTTCCTAGCTACGGAAGACTAGTCAAATTAAACACTGTATTCTCCCCCAGAATAAAGCACACCAAACCAGGTTTCTTTAAACAACAACATTAACTATTTATTAGAAAATAAATAATAGGTCTTAACTACTAATGAGATAAATCTATATGTATGAGAAAACTCCTTAATTCCTTAACCCTCATGCACACACACATACATTCAAAAAGAAATGGTTAACCGGTTTCAACAGGGTTTTTTGCATTACAACTGTTTTTTAGGGATAGAAGGAATAATAAAAAGTAATTGAGGTTCACGTCCTGGTCGGATGTTTTCGGTACGGTGAGGTGAATAGTCGGATGCCACTCAAAGTCTCTCCAGGCGCGATTGATGAACAGTCTGTGATGGGTTGGTGTTCACGGCAATGTAACTGCAGCAGATATCACATAGGTCTTCCATCAGGGGTGTAGCAACAGGTCTGCTTGGGTTTTAGAAGTAACCGTCTGGCTGTCAAAGAATCCTTTAGATTTCAGAATTTTCTTAGAACACAGGAGGCAGCAGGAATGTCACTGGATGCAGAAATTCTTCAGAGACCGGAGGCAACAGTAATCTGGCACCTTTCAAATGCAGGATTCCTTTTCAAGAGATGCAAGTCTCCTTTACAGAGAGAGGTAACACTTTTCTGGATCTTTTCTCTCTTGCTCCAGGATCAAGAAACACATAGAAGTCCAAGATTTTAGTACAAAAATAAAATCTTTTGTGACAATGGGCAGAAATTTCCTCCAATTAAATTTTGGGCAGACTGAAGCCATTGACTTCAGTTCCCAGCCCAAAATCTGTTCCCTAGTTACCTACTCCATTAATTTCCTTGGCAACTGTCTGAGAGTAAACCAGACTGCTCGCAACCTTGTCATTTTGACCGAGATGAGCTTCCGACCACATGTTTGCGCCATCGCTAAGATCACCTGCTTCCACCTCCCGTAACATCACCCCTGCCTCAGCTCATCTGCTGCTGAAACACTCATTCATGCTTTTGTTGCGTCTAGACTTGACTATTCCAACGCACTGCTGACTAGCCTCCCAAATTCTACCCTCTGTAAACTTAAGGTCATCTAAAACTCTGCTGCCCATGTCCTTACTTGCACCAAGTTCTGTTCGTCCAGCACCCCTTTGCTCTCTGCCCTATATCAGTCAAGCAATGTCTTGATTTTAAAATTTTCGTCCTTGCTCTCAAATCCTTCCAAAGTCTCACCCCTCCCTATCTCTGTAATCTCCTCCAGCCCCACAATCCTCCAAGATATCTGCACTCACCTAATTCTGGCCGCTCGAACATCCTTGATTTTAATTGCTTCACCACTGGTGGCCATGCCTTCAGATGCCTAGGCCCTGTGTTCTGGAATTCCCTCGCTAATCCTCTCTGACTCACCATTTCTCTCTTCCTTTAAGACGCTCCTTAAAATCTACCTCTGACGAAGCTTTTGATCATCGGCCTTAATATTGCCTTATGTGGCTCGCAGTCTAATTTTGCTTTATTATACACCTGTGAAGCACCTTGGGACATTTTGTTAAAGGCGCTTTATAAATATAAGTTGATGTTGTTTAATTGCCAAATTAAAATGAATAACTAGATCTCTGCAACTCTAATACTATTATGCCAGAGCTCTGAAAGACAGTGATAGCAGAATCTGCATCTAGCCTTCAAGGGATGCAGTGCTGGAATGAATATGGTTACCGTGACCTCCTGGGCAAGATCAAGCCCAGACATTCTTGAAGTCTTCTGAAGAGGTTTAGATCCAAAGACCATGACTTGCTGTGGATGGCAGAATGTGCAAAACTTGAAGCATAGCTCACACCCCCAAGTAAGGTTTCAAAGCAAAATACAATACTCAGTGAAAGAATCATTCTAAATACCAAAACTCAGACAAGGGAAACACAAAAACAATTCAAGTTGGAACCAGTCAATACCCAGATAGAAAAGGTTTTTCCCCTCAAGAACACCTCCTTCTGGGACAGCAGCAGCAAAACTCTTGCCAACAGGAAAAAGTAACAGAAATGTCTGATGGTCCTCATAGATCTTAGGAAGTATAAGATGATCATACGGTTCACATGACATGTTGGTGTTCTGTTTGATTCTTTACTGTTGGTTTATCCAAGTACTAATCAACAATGGCTTGGATTTATTTGGTGCCTTTAACGCAGTAAAACATCTCAAGGCACCTGACAAGGTCGTACACAGATAAAAGTTGACGCCAAGCCAAAGGAGGCGCGAGGCAAAAAAGATGTCAGGACAGGTATCAAAGAGATGGATTTTATGAAGCATCTTAAAGGGATGTGTGAGATATGGAGTGTTTAATGGAAAAACTAGAGCTTTGAACCTAGACATCAATGTGGGATGAAGGAAGTAGGGGATGTAAAAGAGACCAGAATTGGAGGAACACAGAGTTCTACAGGTTTAGGGCTTGACTAGATTACAGAGATAGGAAAAGGTGAGGCCATGATGGATTTCAATACAAGGATTTTTTAAAAAGGAAGACCAGGAGCTAATGTAGGTCAGCGAGCACAAGGATGATGGATGAACAGGACTTGTTGAAGTTAGGATAGGGGTAGAATGGTTTTGAACGAGTTTGAGTTTATGAAGGGTAGATAAATTAGGAACAGCAGGGAAACAACGGATTGCTTTGTCATCTGCACAATTAGTTGGAAAACCTCTAAGAACTGTAGAACTGCTTTACAAGCAAATGGTTCACACCGCTGTCAATTCTCATGTTGCCTACCAAGATGGACAGGAAAGTAAAACAAGGATTTAAAAAAATTTTTTTTTTTTTTTTACACACACACCTTCCCCACACTATCCCCATATCTACTGGTTCCCTTAGTATACAAAACATATCCATCTCTGACTTGAATACAGTCAACAACTGAGCATCCACAGCTCTCTGGGGTAGAGAGGTCTAAAGGCTCATGACTAAGTCAAGAAATTACTTCTCATCAGACCTAACTAGCTGAGCCCTTAGTCTGAGACTGTGAGCCCTAGTTCTAGACTCTCCAGCTAGGGGAAACATTCTCCTAGCATCTACCCTATCAAGCCCATTAAGAATTTTACATGTTTCAATAAAGTCACCTATCATTCTTCTAAATTCCAGGTAATATAGGCCTAGGCTACTCAATTTCTCCTCAGAAGAGAATTCCCTCATCCCAGGAATCAGTCTGGTGAACCATGTTACTGAACTGTGGTTAAGCAACCCAGGAGTCATTTTCGGGAATTCGGGAACTCAAAACAGTTATTCACAAACATACAATAAAACAGACACATTCAAAGAAGAAAGGGAGAAAAAAATCCACAGGTATATTTTTAGTTTAATATTAGAATATAAGTTAAGCAATTTCCTTTTATTTTATTTTGAGATACAGCACTGAAACAGTCCCTTCGGCCCACTGAGTCTGTGCCGACCAACAACCACCCATTTATACTAACCCTGCAGTAATCTCATATTCCCTACCACCTACCTACACTAGGGGCAATTTACAATGGCCAATTTACCTATCAACCTCTTTGGCTGTGGGAGGAAACCGGAGCACCCGGCGAAAACCCACGCCATCACAGGGAGAACTTGCAAACTCCGCACAGGCAGTACCCAGAATTGAACCCGGGTCCCTGGAGCTGTGAGGCTGCGGTGCTAACCACTGCACCACTGTGCCGCCCTATATTTGAAAATATATTTTTCCTGCAGACAATGCTGACGGGAAATATCTCTCTTTATCGGTAATGAATTAACTATTCAAAGGTTATTGACCTGAAACGTTAACGGTTTCTCTCTCCACAGATGCTGCCAGACCTGCTGAGCATTTCCAGTTTTTATTTCAGTAGACCATGATGTTAATACAGACGAAAACATTGAGTTTAACTACACAACACCTTAGGAGTAAATGGTAGTCACAAATAGATATTCCCAAATTTTTATAAGCTGGGAATCTCAAGCTTCAGAAGCAAACCATGCAATGAAAGAAAAAGCATAATTGTTTTAATGACAGCATCACTAAAAACACACCCGTCAATGTGCAAGTCATGATGATCTAAAATGCACCGCCTAAAAGATTGGTGGAAGCACACTGAATGGTTACTTTCAAAGGGGAATTGGATAAATATTTGAAGGGAAAAAATTTAGAGCTGTGGGGAAAAGAGCAGGGGAATGGGACTTATTTAATAGCTCTTTCAAAGACATGGCACAGACACTCTGGACCAAATAGCCTCCTTCTGTGCTATATGGTTCGATGATTCAGTTAACACTTGATGAAGGGAGGAAAAGAGGAGGAAGGTTAAATCCAGTTTGTTTCACATGCTCCTTATTTGGGCATTACATTGTGACATGAGAAATCACATGTGCAGCTGTGTTCTTCTACCTCTGGAGTTTCACAAGCTCTGCATCACTAATTCACCAAGAGTAATTCCAATTGTCCTGCATTTAATAGCCAGAGTCACAGATATCCACTAGTAAAATATAAAATTGATTTTAGCCAGTTAGTACACCCTGCAACACTGAGGTGGTGTTTGCAGTGCAGCAATACCAGCATATGTTGCCCAATCTACTTCAGGTAATTACAATTCATCTTCTGGATGGAATGTTAAATGCAACACCTCACATTACTACAATCAGCATGCGTGAAAATTGTCAAGGAATGAGTAGAACTGATTGAAGTTGCTAGCCAGTGGGCACCAAGTCATTCCATCCAGAAAAAGATTCTGTTGTACTGATCACTCCAAATAACAAATTATTTCATACATGTTCATACAATTACCATTCTGGCTATCTTGCACCATTTTCAAAGTGCATGGTTATTTCTCAATTCAAATTTGTCACCAGAATACTATTTGGCAATTCCCAGATTAAATGTCACTACAGTAAGTGACAGCTCCACCCTTACTCATGCTATTTCTCCCAAGATCTCTCTTCCTAACCCCAATGTTATGTACCATTCCCTATCAACAAGAAATAGCACTGGAGCAACTAGGAATAACACAACACAACCTCAAGAACCACACTTCTGTCAATTCTCTTTGAAGTTCTGCCCATGTTAGAAACTCACTGTTTGTCAAATCTATGCTATCAATATTGAAACAGCATCTGGTACTCCCTCAAGGTGCAGTTCCTGACCAAAATCAGGACAGCAAGTATGCAGAAACCTTTAACGTCATGAATTATGGAGCACAAAGTAAAACACTAAAATTGCTGTGAAGTACATTGCTAGCAGGAAATGCAGTTTACTATTTCTGCCCTTTAAGACTGTCAATGGATTGGGACGGGCTGCAGAATTTGCAACTCTGCTGCAAACCTCTGGGAACCTTGTTTCACTCTGAATTGAATCAAACATATACTTGGAGCATTATGATGCAAATTCACCAAAACACAAATGCCATCACATTACCAGCATTAGTCTCTCCATATGGGACGCCTTGTTTACTTTGGGTTTAACAGTAATGGTGTGTATGTAGCTTGTACCCAATACCTGGCAGGAATATTACTGCCCTCACGATCTGGTACACGGCAAACATCCGTCTTGAAAAGATTACTAATCCAGTACTCAACAAATATTCCAAAAGCTAGCCCAAAAGGTTTGGAGTTAATCTCTCCTTCATCTGCTTGAATGCAGTAACCTTCTTTCTACTTAGAACCAAAGATAATCATCAGTACATCAGCACATTCATTCTATTAAATGTTGACAGTGTTTCCCGTAATTCATCATGCATCACAGTCATTGCCCAAGGAGCTTTTGTTTTCAACAGGTTTCACAAATTGAACTACTTTACCCCTGACTCTACCCATGGAAATAAGTAGACCTGAACACAAATTACCTTTTTAAACCTCTTGCTCAGCTGTACCAGTCTCAGCACACTTTCACTTCCATCAATTCTGTTCCTGTTAACTCATTAGCCACGCTTTGCAATCAAATAAACAAGTTGTACGGTGCACAAATTTAGATTTTGCTCACAAGGTCAAATTCACAGTTTAGCTAAAGATAGCAGGGACACAAGGTACTATCAAGCAAACAATCAACTTGCAACAAAAGCCCAGAGACTCATAAGCATTGCAGAACAGCAATAGAATCAAAACTGAAATGTCACACTGACCCTATCAGCAAGATTTCCATGGTGGCTGGAATGCTGATTTGAACACCATCAGCAAGTATTTACATTCAAGACCTAACTTTCTCCTCACTAGTGAATGCAACAGAAAAAGATAGACCTAGAATGGAAGAATGGCAATTCCCATTAATTGACTCTGTTTTTGCTTAAAAGAATTAAGCAAATGATTAAGCTTATGATTAAGCTTCCTTGTAAAATGAATCCAAAGAGCATCAAAATGCAAGTTATCATGCTCAAAATACCCTGGAATTGTTTTCTTGCCAATTAGAGTTAGACTGCAAGGGAAGCATGTCATTGCATGGTCAACTTCAACAAGATACTTTCATGGCTTTGTAACTATGATCGCCACTGGCTGTAAAGAGTCAATTTAGTGGTAAAATATTTTTGATTGTGAGGAGGTAAGGAGAAGGTCCATCATTACTATAGGGGTTAATTCCTTCTAATCTCTTCCTGCTTTGACAATGCATCAAGGATTGACTTGATCATGTCTTCTTTCATGCCATAGTCAATCTTCCAAGTCTAGGTTTTTGATGAGACTGAAAAATAAACCACCAGTGAGTGTTTAAAAAAAATGCCGCATTCTCCAAAACAGACTGGGAGGGGTGGCACAGTGGTTAGCACCGCAGCCTCACAGTTCCAGGGACCCGGGTTCGATTCTGGGTACTGCCTGTGCGGAGTTTTGCTGGAGAAACCATCCTGCTTTTATCTGGAGACACTGTTGCAGTTTCAGTCGATGAGTATATTCAAGTCAGAGATCAACAAATTTTTCGATACTAAGGGAAGCAAGGGATATGGGGATAGTACAGAAAGGTGTGGCTGAGGTAGAAAATCAGTCACAAACTTACTGAATGGCACAGCAGGTTGAGGTACCTCAACACTGCAGCACTTCCTCAATGTAGATTGGCACTTCAGTGCAGTACTAAGTTTTTAAGTCCAACAGCGGGGCTTTAACCCACAAATTACTGATTCAGAGGCAAGAGTGCTACCAATGAGCCATCAGGCAACAGGTTTTCATCAGGCGAAATAGATGACTGTATGAGGCACTTGTTATGTGGACAGACTAGAGAAGCTGGGTTCATTCTAAGAACAAAGAAGGTTAAAAGTGAGATTTAATAAATGTGTTCACAATTGTGACCTGTTTTGATGAAGTAAATGGGTATAAATTATTTCCACTGGCAGGAGATCACAGATTTAAGATAGATGGCAAAAGAACTAGAAGAGATGAGGATTTTTTTTTCAGCACAGCAAATTATAATAATCTGGAATGCACTGCCTGAAAGGGTGGTAGCAGATTCAATACTGACTTTCAAAAAGGAATTGGATAGATACTTGAAAAGGAAAGCTAAGGGAGTAAACCCTAACAGAAAATCCGGAGTGGAACCCCGTAGGCGGTCATGTGTCACCTTTGGCATGTTTCCGGCAGTTCCTGCAGCCATACCGGTGCCAAACGTCGTGCTCTGCACTCCTTTGGACCCCACCAGAAAGGCCGAGAGGGGGGTTTTGACGCTTGGGCAACTCTCAACCTCCATACATTCGCCCAGGCATGCGCCATGGAGAGGTCACTCCATAGTTGCCTCACAGCGACTGACACCACTGACCACCTCTAGGCGCTTACCCATTGTCTCTCGAGACAAGGAGGCCAAAGAAGAAGAAGAAGAAGAAGAAACAGCACCACAGGGAAAGGGGAGAACTCTCTGAGAGCTGGCAAACTCATGATGGGCCAAATGGTCTCCTTCTGTGCTGTATGATTCTATGAATATAGATTTGAATGGTGAACTATTATAAAGACGCAAATAAATATCAGTGAAGCAGAAATGCGAGCATTAACAAGCTCTAAACAGATGGTCAAACAGGAATTAAATCTAACATCGTACATCAACATGAGACAGGAAGAAATGAAGCAAGACTTTTCAAAACATCCCTGGTTTGTATCATCTATTATCAATAATTGACACCATTAACTTCCTACTTGGCTATGCTTCATGACAGGAAGGAGGCCTTTTTAAATCACCACATTATATCAGTCTCAGTTAACAGGAAGTGAAGCATTTTTATTGAGAAGTAGCACTTCTGTATATAATATTGCTTCATGTAGCTCTACAATACATAAAATGTCTTACAAGCACTATTATCAATCCCACAATATGCAACATTTGACAAACAGAAAAACACTTGTATACAACTAAGTACAATCAATATTCAGAACCATTAATATGTGAGTTAACCCAGAGAAGACAGTATCCATTCCATTTGCCTCACTTTGTCTGCAGCAGACAGATGAGATTCATCAGCAATTTCCCTGTGGGACACTCCATTAGACCCCGATAAAGGAGAACACACAATTTTTTTCTATCCCAGGACAAAAGGCACGCTACCATGTGCAGCGAGCACAGTACAAGAAATAACCATATGCACAGTGGTAATTAGTTAACCAGCCTGCGTTAAATTACAGGCTTAAAAAAAAAGTTTACATTTTGCCCAACTTCTGCACTGGAGACACACGAACTCCCTAGATCAGGAGAAGAGAATTATAAAAACAAGGAGAGATGTATTTTCTATGATGTATTGTATGTATGGATTATGTATGGATCCAGACATTGATGGGAAAGCCTACATTTATTGCCCATCCATAACTGTCCCTGAAAAGGTGGTGGTAAGCCACCTTCTTGAAGCGCTGCAATGTGTGCTATAGGTACACCAACTGTGCTATTAGGTAAGGAGTTCCAGGATTTTGATCCAGCAACAATCACGGAATGGTGATATTTACAATTCAGAATGTTCTGTGACTTGCAGGGGAACTTGGAGGTGGTGGTGTCCCATGCACCTGCTGCCCTTTTCCTTCTAGATGGTATAGGTCGCAGGTTTGGAAGATACTGCTGAAGGAGTCTTAGCGATTTCCTGCAGTGCATCTTATAGATGGTATACACTGCAGCCACGGTGGTGGAAGGAGTGAATGTTTAAGTTTGTGGATGGGGTGCCAATCAAGCAGGCTGCTTTGATTTGGATGGTGTCGAGCTTGAGTATTGTGGAGTTGCACTCAATTCTGCAAGTGAAAAGCATTCCATCACACTCCTGACTTGTGCCTTGTAGATGGTGGCACTGGCTTGAGGAGTCAGGTGGTGAGTTACTCGCTGCAGAATTCCCAGCTTCTGACCTGCTCTTGTAGTCCCAGTATTTATATGGCTGGTCCAGTTAAGTTTCAGGTCAATAGTGACCCCGCAGGATGTTGATGGTGGGGGATTCAACAATGGTAATGCCATTCAATGTTGGGGGAGGTAGTTAAGATTCTCTCTTGCTAGAGATGGTCAATGCCTGCCACTTGTGTGACATGGATGTTACCTGCCAAGCCTGAATGTTGTCCAGGTCTTGTTGCATGTGGACACAGACTGTTTCATGATTGGAAGAATTGTAAATGGAAGTGAACAGTGTACAATGAACAGCCCACTTCTGACATTATGATGGAGAGAAAGTCAGTGATGAAACAGAAGACAGTTGTACTCTAAGGAAATGCTGCAGTGATGTCCTGTGGCTGAGATGATTGGCCTCCAGAAACCACAAATATCTTCCAGAAAGGAGCCATACTTCAAATGGACTAGGTAGGTCCAGGATCCTTAAGGAAAGGATAAAAGGGTCGGTCAGAAGGACTTTACAATAGCAAATTGTGGGGGGGGGGGGGGGGGGGGTGTGATCTGGGCTCAGGTGGAAAAAGTTGCATTAATAGTTCCAAAACTAAAAAAAAGGGAAGTAGCATAACAGTCAGAAATTATGGCTTTAGGCAATACAGGTAAAAGAAAAGTTAAGTGATTAAACCAGAAGACAGAAATAAACAGCTGAGTAAAACATTAGAGCAGAAGGACAGCTTTGGGTGTGTGGCCCAAGTAAGTGTTCTTTGTACAAACACATCAAGTATAAGGAACAAATTGTATGAATTGCTGGTGCAAATTCAACTTGGAGAGTATGACATGGTAGCCATTAGTGAGATATCGATGTAAGACTGTCAGGACTGGGAACTAAATATAAAAGGTTATATGGTTTACAGGAAAGTTAGGGTAAAATGGTAGAGGGGGAGGAGCAGCCTTAGTGATTAAGGATGAAATCGCTTCTGTGATAAGAGAGGATATAACGCGAGGTACGCAGGCAGTGAAGAGTTTATGGGTAGAGTCATAGAGAGATACAGCACTGAAACAGGCCCTTCGGCCCACCGAGTCTGTGCCGACCAACAACCACCCATTTATACTAATCCTACATTAATCCCATATTTCCTACCACATCCCCACCATTCTCCTACTACCTACCTACACTAGGGGCAATTTACAATGGCCAATTTACCTATCAACCTGAAAGTCTTTGGCTGTGGGAGGAAACCGGAGCACCCGGCGGAAACCCACGCGGTCACAGGGAGAACTTGCAAACTCTGCACAGGCAGTATCCAGAACTGAACCCAGGTCGCTGGAGCTGTGAGGCTGCAGTGCTAACCACTGCACCACTATGCCGCCCCAAATCTGAAATAAAAACAAGAAATGCTGGAAATACTCAGCAGGTTTGGCAGCATCTGTGGAGAGAGAAGCAGAGATAACATTTCAGGTCAGTGACCCTTCATTTAATATCATCTTTTATATAACAAGGTGCCCTAAGGAGGAGCAATGGACTCTGAGCAGAAGTTAGGACTGAAAGCACTGCCAATGAGATAAGTTTGAAGAAGTAGGGAGGGAAGTTACAAGGCAGAAGTCAAGGAAGAAATACAGGGCAGGAGAGCTGAATGCTCTTTACTAAAGTCTGGCGATGATGAGTGTGATTAGTAGGCCAGAGTTAGAGGAGCAGAAGGTGTTCTGAGGTACAGAGAGCTGGCAAAGTACAGGGCAGCAAAGCCACGGGGATTTTTAAATCGTGACATTAATCAACAGTTGGGTCACAGGATGGAATTTCCAGCTGTAGGGTATGGAAGGAGAAAATGCAATTTCACCCAACAAATCTTTCCACAAGATCATAAAAATTTCTCAACCTTGTGTTAAATCCCTCCATGACCTGGCACCTCCCTACTGGTGTAATCTCCTCCAGCCCTACAACCCCCAAGATATCAGCACTCCTTCAATTTTGGCCTCAAGCATTCTTGATTTTAATCCACCACTGGTGGCCCTGCCTTCAACTGCCAAGGCCCGAAGCTCTGGAATTACCTCCATTAAACCTCTCAATTTCTCTACCTCTCTTTTCTCCTTTAAGATATTCCAGAAAACCTACCTCTTTGACCAAACTTCTGGTCATCTGCCTTAACATCTCATGTGGCTCAGTATTAACTTTTGTTTGACAACATGCATAAATGTATAAATACTTGTTGTACAATCTATTGTCGTCATTTACCCTACCAACTTAGTCCTGAGCAACAATTGTACAAAATACTCCCTAATCCCCAAAGTCAATCAAAAGGACAGAATATTTATCCATCCCTACAATTCAGTCCTGACCTGTTGCCCTCTGCAGACAACAATCACCCCCGGCATCACACAATACCAGCGCTGCTCCACCCTAGTGCCAACACAATAGGAACCACTGGGTCCCATGCAGTATTTCTGATCACAAATGTGAAATACAACCATTCACACCCCACCCCCACTCCCCTGTTTATAAAATCAGGGTCCTAAACTCACTTTTTTTAGTTTAAAGTTAACAAAGCAACCTATGGCTTGGTGATGACAAGATGTACCACCTGGTAGACTACTGAACACAACAGACAAGGACGGTCCAATTCCTGATCTATTAGCTAAGCTCACCCATGACAATACAGTCCACCCTAAGCACCAGTGATTAAGGAACAGAGGTAAAAATGTCAGTGTTCGCACACCTCGCCACTACAAGGACACTGTGGTTTTCATACATTCACTTCAGGTGAAGACAGGATCAGACTTAGCTGTGATGTCTCCAACAGCCAGTACTCACTCATGTCCATATGTAGTCATGGAGAACAGTTACTCTGCTATGCGTCCATGCATTCAGGAGAGATGAATACGAGGGAAAAATCACATGGGTGAGATTCCCCTTTCAGTTACTTTTCTTTCCCTCACAAAAACACTAGTGATTGATCAACCTGCTCCCGGGCCTCTGCCAGTGCCGGTCTGAACCACAAGGTATGGGCAGTTAAACCTTTCAACAGTCAAGAGCTGAAAAAGAATACACAGCTAGACACAGGCTGTTAAATACACTAAAGTATACTCACCAATGACAAATTATACCAACATGCTTTTTTCTTTATTCATTTCATGGGATGTGGACATCGCTGGCTAGGCCAGCATTTGTTGCCCATCCTAATTGTCCTTGAGAAGGTGGTGGTGAGCCACCTTCTTGAACCGCTGCAGAACATCTGGTGCAGGTACTCACACAAGTGCTGTTAGGGAGGGAGTTCCAGGATTTTGATCCAGCGACAGTGAAGGAATGGCAATATATTTTCAAGTCAGGATGGCGTGTGGTTTAGTGGAGAACTTGCAGGTAGTGGTGTTCGCACGAGCTGGCTGCCCTTGTCCTTCTAGGTGGAAGAAGTCGCGGGTTTGGAAGGTTTTGTCAAAGGAGGCGTGGTGAGTTGCTACTGTGCATCTTGTATACGGCAGATATTGCTGCCACTGTGCGTCAGTGGTGGAGGGAGTGAACGTTTAAGGAGGCTGCTTTGTCCTTGATGGTATTGAGCTTCCTGAGTGTTGCTGGAACCACACTCATCCAGGTAAATGGAGATTATTCCCTCACATTCCAGACTTGTGTCTTGTAGATGGTGGACAGGCTTTGTGGAGTCAGGTGGTGAGTTATTCGCTGCAGAATTCCCAGCCTCTAACCTGCTCTTGTAGCCATTTATGTGGCTGCTCCAGTTCAGTTTCTGGTCAGTGGTAACCCCCGCAGGATGTTGATAGTGGGGGATTCAGCGACGATAATGCCGTTGACAGTCATGGGGAGATGGTTAGATTCTCTCTTGTTAGAGATGGTCATTGCCTGGCACTTGTGTGGCACCAAAGTTAGAGTCATTTATAGTATAAAAGGAAGTCATTTGGGCCATCAAATCCATGCCAGCTCTCCGTAGAACGATCTGGCCTGTCCCATTCTCCCACTCTATCCCCGTAGCCCCGCAAGTGTGCTTGCTTCAAGTGTGCTTCCAAGGAATACTGTGCTCAATTCTGGGGCACCACTCCTCAGGCAGGATAAAATGGCCTTGGAGGGATGCAGCATAGTTTCAGTTGAATGATAACAGAGCTAAAAAAGTGAAATTATTAGACCAGGTTGGTTTGTATTCTTCAAGTTAAGAACGTTGACAGGAAAGGACCTGAATTTAAATACCCTAAATTGAGTTCTGCTGAAGGGTCACTGACCTGAAACGTTAACTCTGCTTCTCTCTCCACAGATGCTGCCAGACCTGCTAAGTATTTCCAGCATTTCTTGTTTTTATTTCAGATTTCCAGCATCTGCAGTACTTTGCTTGAATTTAAATAGCGCCTTTCGCGACCTCACAACATCCTGACATTCTGAAGCGCTTAAAAATGTAAAAAGGGAGTTGATAGAGTAAAACTTGCCACTTATCAGCCCAAGCCTGAATGTTGTCCAGGTCTTGTTGGATATGGACTCGGACTGTTTGAGTACTTGAGGAGTTGCGAATGGTGCTGAACATTGTGCAATCATCAACAAATATCCCAACTTCTGAACTTATGATGGAAGGAAGGTCATTGATGAAGCAGAAGATGGTTGAGCCTAGGAAACGACCCTGAGGAACTCCGGCAGTGATGTATTGGGTCTCAGATGATAAGCCTCCAACAACCATAACCATCTTCCTTTGTGCTGGGCATGACTCCAACTAGTGGACAGTTTTCCAACTATTTACTTGAAATTTTGATCATACGTCTTTATTCTCTCCCCTTTAAATTCCTTCACTTCTGTATTTGCATTCTGTCACAAAAATATGCTTTATGTCGAATGATGATTTTTAATCCACCAGCTGGAACCCCCAACTGAATTTTTTAAAAAACAGAAATTAAAGGTGACTTGATGCTTGCAGCTAAAGATGGCTACCCCAGTTTACATCACTGTACCTTCCACATTCCAATCCATTGAGATGGAGACACCATGTCTACAAAGACCCATTAAGGACAATGACCTGGGGAAATCTGAGTAAATCACATATTCTGTCCCCATTAGCAAGGCATCAAGGCAATCACCTGAAATATTCAACCTGTGGAGGCGGACTACTAAACCTTGAACAAGGGGACACTGGCTGTGAGACAGGGATTTCCAGGCATGGACTAATTAAGTTGCAAGGGGGAATGCACGAGTAATGACCATGTCTGAATCACTGGGTGACAGTCATCTAACAGGTCACCCTTCGTGTGCTTCAGTTTCTGTTTTCCCTGCAGTAAGGAGACAAGCAGCTAGACGCTGACGAGAGAAGACCCTAGTGGGGTCCCTCCTTCCTCCCTTTCTCTCCAACCCACCTTACAAGCTTCGAACCCTGTTTGCTGACCATGACCAACCAGGGATGCCCCTGCTACAAACAGAGACCCCTTGAAGGAAATCAACCCCGTACTACTGTCTGCAGGAGAACAGCAACATCAACTATCCACATCTTCAAATCAGAAGCATCAGGACCACCGAAGGAAAGTCGCACAACCACCAAATTCAGCCTGAAGCCAGCCGGGTCAACAACCTCCACAGACTGTATAACCCTTTTATTTCTCTGGACCCTAATTTGACCAATCTATCCTCCCCCCTCACTCTGTAATCTATTTGTGTGCATGTGTCACCTTCATGTGCGTGTGTGTGTAAGAGAAAGTCGGAGCGTATTGTATTATTTTTACTTAGATCGGTTTAAGTATAATAAAGCTACCCTCTTTCGTTGTTAAACTCAAGAAAATCTGTCCAATTGGTTCTTTTTATGATCACAGTATAAACAGTTAAACACTCACTGATTTGGCAAGCTTTTACTTTTCAAAAAAGTAAAGCGGTTGTGGTCAAACAAGGAGAGAGAAAATAGGGGAACCATTCGACCCCTCCTCACCTGATAGTAACAATTCTCTTTCACATTCTTCATCCTCACACTCCAATAAACCTGTCACAATCTCCCAATCCCTTCTCTCCCTGTATCTCATTCTCTCCCTTATGTTAATTTTCCCTCTTTTCTCTCCTTCCCCTCTCTCATCTCCTCCTTATTTGAAAATATATGACCTCAATTAAAATGTACAGTCTGCACTACAGCGCAGTTAATTTCTAAAGCATTAGCTACCTCCTGCTCACTTAATTAACAATTATTGATACTCTCACTTCTAGGATTTTACCTCAAACAGGTATGGAAAAACGTAAATTAAAATAATTCTTAAAACAGCTTATTAAAAAAAATCAGGGAAAAATCTGATAGCTAAGTAAACTTTTCTTCCCCTCATCCTGATGACCACCTTCATGTGCGGCTGCATCAAGCTGTGTGTAGACCTCCAGTACGCAAACTCCAAGTGTCACTACGTGCTGAGGTTCTATCTGTCCCCGGTGTTGCGAAGGATGGGCCTGGTCACATTGCCACGGAACGCTCCATCCAGTTGGACCGTGCCGTACCACCTATCCTTTGTGGAGCAGTTTCTGCGGGAAAACACCTTTGACCACCGATCCATCAGGCAGTGGTCTGCACGGAATGTCCTCAAGGTCCTAAGGGAAAAGAAGACGGGGGATCCTGTCGGATGGTTCCCCGAGCAGACCGCCAAAGTCATTAGGCGGAATGCCTCATCACCAGAACTTTCAAACAAGCACCAAGATGTAGCTTGGCTGGTGGTGAGAAGAGCCCTCCCTGTCAGATCCTTCCTGCACGCCCAAAGTCTCGCCCCCTCTGCACAATGCCCCCGCGGTGGCTGTGGTGGGGAAGAGACGGCTGCCCACCTCCTCCTGGAATGTGTCTTTGCAAAGCAAGTGTAGAAAGAGATGCAGTGGTTTTTGTCAAGGTTCATCCCAAGCAGCTCTGTAACACAGGAGTATGTGCTCTACGGGCTGTTCCCAGGGACACACACCGAGACAAACATCAACTGCTGCTGGAGGACTATCAATTCGGTGAAAGACGCCCTTTGGTCTGCCCGAAACTTGCTGGTCTTCCAGTGCAAAGAGTTGTCCACGACCGAATGTTGCAGACTGGCACATTCCAAGGTCCAGGACTAGTGCTGAGGGACGCACTAAAGCTTGGGGCAGCCGCATCAAAGGCTCAATGGGGAAAGACCACAATGTAAGGTCCCCCCACCAAGCTGAACTGAGGGGCTGGATCCATGGGAAACCCCTCGAACTGTATTGGGAAAATTTTCATTTGCTGTGAAATGCAAAAATGTAATTGGCATGACAAATGTGAAATGGAAGGGTGATGAGGAACTCATGATTGTAATGAAGCAAACGGACCTCAATTGCACAGTTTGTATTTTTTGACTTGGTGCTGTTTGAAACTGGTAATGTAATTTTTACAGATTTTTTACAAATAAAGTATATTTTGGAAATAAAAATAACTTTTCTTCCCCTCCATTGCTGAGTAACTAGTCATATCAAGGTGCAGTTTCCCTCCCATTCCTGCTTGATCGTATTGATGTTATTTAAATCTGAATTGAACACGAAGCAGGAAGATTTCTCAACACACTTGTGCCATGTAGGTTACAGCAAATTAGCAGCTCGCAAATGCTCAATAAAAATAATTTTTGGGGTTTGTAGCATTTCCTCGTCTATTCTGCAATAACAAAATGGAACCATTTTCAACATTTATTTAACTGAATTTACAATCTTTTCAAGTTCAGCACAAACTGAATTAGAAGTTGCTGTGCTCTCACTACAGGCTTTTTTTAAATGCTTTAACTGCCCAGCTTGTGCACGCAGTCCCTAAAGACGCAGATTGCTTTCTTTGATTTTCTGCACCTCCCACATCAGGACTGAGTACATGAATCAGGCAGCTAAACAAAGCCACCAATGAGCCTCATTTCAGCCACAAAAATGATGTGTATATCTCACATTATCTCTGTTGCTCACCTCTATGCTAAGAGCTGCACATGCACGTCACCCGTTCCCTGTAAAGGGGCACTCAGCCTCTTACACAATGCCCAATGACACCAGTATGGCTCCACTATAATTCAGTAGTATTTGGATAGAGAAAATACCAAGCAGCTGGACACAAAGGATTATAAAGCCAGTGATGTGGGACCTGAAGATATACAGAATCAATGTCCTAGTGCCATGTTACTAGAAGGTTTTTTCAGCCACTGAGAATCAAACATTTATACTTCATTCACCACAGAATTTTCAATATATCAAGGGGATTCAAATCTCACATGAATTCCTTAATGAAATTACCATTCCCAAAACAAATTATAGTAAAAGGAGCCACTTTGTAAGCAGATTTGTAAAGGGTGAAATCATATCTGGCACTTCTAAATGTCAAAAAAAAAAACAAAAAGTCAGATTTCATGGATAGCTGCAGGCGGTAGCCAAAGGTCACACTGATTTGCTCTTACAAAATGAATCCAATTAACTTCCAATGAGTACTCCTAATGCTGATGTGTTAAGACAGTAACTGTTTTAGCCACAACAGTGCTGGTTAGACCAGTTTCTGTATTAATACAAATTTCTGTGCCAAGGGAATGTTACACATTGCAAGAGGTACAACTGTGAAATCATTCTGGAATAAAATGCTCCTCCCGCCACAATTTGCCTTTGCGCTGGGATTGCTAGCTGCAGCTTAATCAGGTTTTAATTCTGAAACTTTCTGACCTGTTACTTAAGCTTTAACAAAACTGATTACTTCTCAAATTTCATATCTGACATCAAACAGATTCAGAGAGAAAGAACATAGGATGCATGTATGCATCACTATGAAGTGCTGCCTACATTCAGTACATTCCTTTTATGGCAATGCAAGCATTATAGTCTCAAACTTCTACCTCTCATATGTGTGCACAAGGCACACATTTAGTCCATTCCACCATTATACAGTCCTTAACAGCAAGCATATTGAATTCTGAATGTCCCATAACCTTGAACACAACATAAATTAGGAGCCAAGCCCAACAGTCTTATAAAGTCTTAGAACGGAGAGCCTTACAAGGTGGTTAAATCTGCTAATTTCTTTTCCACCACAGAATGACAAAGAGTACACCAGACATGAAGTAATAATTGCTGTCACAAAACAGGTATGATGATTTCAATGAAAACACGTATGCAATAGAAGTAAGTCATCATTGATAGTTATATCTTTTTGACCCAACTGGCATCTAAGTGAAGCAGGTCTGACTCAGAAGCCTACATTTCACATAAATATTCAATTCACAATACTTTCATCTTAAAAACAAAATATTATTGAGGGTCTACTTCACAGGTGAAGCGAAAAAAACAACCAGAATTTCAGTTAGTTCAAGGCACTGATAAAGTCATTGGACTTTGCACTCTCACCGTAACAGTCCTTAGAAGCAAGCACATTGAATTTTGAATAACCTTGAACACAACATAAATTAGGGGCCTAGTCCCAACAGCCTTATAAAGATCTTAGAACTGAGAGCCTTACAAGGTCGTTAAGTCTGCTAATTCTTTTCCACCAGAGAATGACAAGCTCAAAAATCTTTCATGTACCAGGTCCAGCACCTAGGAAATCAGTCTCCTACATTGATAGGAAACCAAAATACCGTGGATGCTAGATATCTGAAAAACAGAAAAGGCTGTAAACACTCAAAAGGACATTGACCTAAAATGTTAACTCTGTTTCTTTCTTCACGGATGCTGCCTGACCTGCCGACTGTTGCCAGAATTTTCTCTTTTTATCCTACATTGATATTCAGCCAAAGATCTAAAAGCTTCACTTTATTACCTCTATAACATCTCACATCATGTACTAACTCAAACCCTTACACATAATTGCAGTCTAAGTGCACAGTGGATCCTGAAAATCAAAATGTGGCACAATACATTCCTGTGCATAAGATGCTCCAATCTCACAAACCTACAAGACCAGAAGGAATCTCTGTGTAGATTTAGAGCACAATGCACTTATAGCACTGCCACAATACAAATGATATCCCTTTACAAAGGCCCTGTTTGCAGTAATGCTAAACATCTTTAAGCTCTCCGTCAATGTGCAACAGTGCACCCCTGAGACCACATCATACTGCTAGTTTGAGCCAGACGCCAGATGCTCTAACATTTCTTGTAAGCAGTACTTTGGCTCTAATGCCTACATCGTCACGCTTGGAGTAAACTGCCTGTGTACCCGATTTCTTGCCAGAGTTCCCAAACTGAGTTAAACTGATGGAGCGACTAGAATTGATTCAGGCAAGAAAGGGGGACATTATTAGCCAAGATTTCTGTTCCTCACAATTATCCAGTGACCCCTGTTGGTTGTTTGTACTTTAGAGTTATACAGCACAGAAACAGGCCCTTCGGCCCATCGTGTCTGTGTCGGCCATACAGCACCCAACTATTCCAATCCCATATTCCTGCACTTGACCCGTAGCCTTGTATGCTATGCATACTTCTTAAATGTTGTGAGGGTTCCTGCCTCCACCATCTCTTCAGGCAGTGTGTTCCAACCACCCTCTGGGCGATAAAATGCTTCCTCAAATCTCCTCTAAACCTCCTGCCCTACCCTAAATCTATGCCCCCTGGTTCTTGACCCCTCCACTAAGGGAAAAAGTTTCTTCCTATCTAACTTATCAATGCCCCTCATAATCTTGTACACCTCAATCATGTCCCCCATCAGCCTTCTCATCTCCAAAGAAAATAACCCTAGCCTTTTCAGGCTCTCTTCATAGCTGAAATGCTCCAGCCCAGGCAACATCCTGGTGAATCTCCTCTCCACTGCAATCACATCCTTCCTATAGTGTGGTTCCCAGAACTGTACACAGTACTGCTGCTGTGGCCTAACTAGCGTTTTATACAGCTCCATCATAATCTCCCTGCTATGATATTCTATGCCTCGGCTAATAAAGGCAAGTATCCCATATGCCTGCTGCTGCCTTCAATGATCTATGGACAAGTACACGTCCTTCTGACCTTCTGTACTTCCTAGGGTTCTACCATTCATTGTATAATCCCTTGCCTTGTTAGTCCTCCCAAAATGCATTATCTCACACTTTTTAGGATTAAATTCCATTTGCCACTGCTCCGCAAGAGCGGCGGCAACAAGAGCGGGAACAGGCGAGAGGACCCGGGAGATAAAAGGAGCCGAAACCAGAGACCAGAAGCGGCAGCGAGAGCGGGAACAGGCGAGGGGAGCCAGGAGATAAAAGGAGCCGAAGCCAGAGACCAGAAGCAGCAGCGAGAGCGCTCTGTTCTGTTCTGTGGACCTGCTTGACCAGCAAAAATTGAAGTGTGACGTCACAGGAGAGCTGGTAAGTGATTGGTGGGTATTTCTTTCTTCCATTTGAGCAGCGGGAGCGGTGAGAGCGCGAGGCAGGGAGCAGCCGGGAAGTACTTACCGCGTGATTCGGTGGACGCGGACACGGGGACTGCTGGGTAAGTGAGCTTATATATTCGGGCAGTGGCTAAACCCGAAGCACTACACGTGTACTGTCTCCCACCCATCCTTCTCCTCCTCTAACCAAAAGAAAAGGACTCTTGTGTGGAGGGTTTGGTAAGGTAAGGTTTTCCTTTATTTATTTTTTTTATCTCTTTTGTCAATTTAGAGCAGAGGGGATGGAAGCTAGGGCAGTTGCATGCTCCTCTTGCAGGAAGTGGGAGGTAAGGGTCACCACTTGGGTCCCTGACTTCACCTGTGAGAAGTGCACCCAACTCCAGCTCCTCACAGACCGCGTTAGGGAACTGGAGCTGGATGAACTTCGGATCATTCAGGAGGCTGAGGGGGTGATAGAGAGCAGTTATAGGGAAGTAGTGACACCTAAGTTACAGAATAAAGGTAGCTGGGTGACCGTCAGGGGAGGGAAAGGGAATAGGCGTACAGTGCAGGGATCCCCTGTGGCCGTTCCTCTCAATAATAAGTATACCGTTTTGGATACTGTTGGGGGTGGGGGGGGAACCTACCAGGGGAAAGCCACAGCGGCCAGGTCTCTGGCACTGAGCCTGGCTCTGTGGCTCAGAAGGGAAGGGGGGAGAATAGGAGAGCAATAGTGATAGGAGATTCAATGGTTAGAGGAACAGACAGGAGATTCTGTGGTCACGAACGAGACTCCCGGATGGTACGTTGCCTCCCGGGTGCCAGGGTCAGGGATGTCTCGGATCGAGTCTATAGGATTCTTAAGGGGGAGGGGGAGCAGCCAGAAGTCGTGGTACACATCGGTACCAATGACATAGCTAAGAAAAGGGATGAGGACCTGAAAAGCGAATATAGGGAGTTAGGTTGGAAGCTAAAAGACAGGACGAGCAGAGTAGTAATCTCAGGATTGTTACCGGTGCCACGTGCTAGTGAGGCTAGAAACAGAGAGCGAGTGCAGCTGAACACGTGGCTACAGAGCTGGTGTAGGAGGGAGGGCTTCAGATATGTGGATCATTGGGATACCTTCTGGGGAAGGTGGGACCTGTACAAGAAGGATGGGTTGCATCTGAACTGGAGGGGCACCAATATCCTGGGCGGGAGGTTTGCTAGAGCTCTTTGGGAGGGTTTAAACTAGTTTGGTAGGGGGATGGGAACCGGAGCTACGGATCAGTGGATGGGGTAGCTGTTGAACAGGCAGATACAGAGTGCAGAGAGTCTGTGGGGAAGGTTAGACTGTTGACAGGGCAAGGTTGCAGCCAGTATGATGGGTTGAAGTGTGTCTATTTTAACGCAAGAAGTGTCAGGAATAAGGGTGATGAACTTAGAGCATGGATCAGTACTTGGAGCTACGATGTTGTGGCCATTACGGAGACTTGGCTATCACAGGGGCAGGAATGGATGTTGGATGTTCCGAGGTTTAGATGTTTCAAAGGGAATAGGGAGGGAGGTAAAAGAGGTGGGGGAGTGGCATTGCTAATCAGGGATAGTATCACAGCAGCAGAAAGGGAGGTTGTCGAGGAGGGTTTGTCTACTGAGTCAGTATGGGTGGAAGTCAGAAACAGGAAAGGAGCAGTCGCTTTATTGGGAGTTTTCTATAGACCCCCCCCCAATAGCAACAGAGATACAGAGGAACAGATTGGGAGGCAGATTTTGGAAAGGTGCAGAAGTAACAGGGTTGTTGTCATGGGTGACTTCAACTTCCCCAATATTGATTGGAACCTCCTTAGTGCAAATAGTTTGGATGGGGCAGATTTTGTCAGGTGTGTCCAGGAAGGTTTCTTGACTCAATATGTAGATAGGCCGACTAGAGGGGAGGCTATGTTGGACTTGGTGCTTGGCAACGAACCAGGCCAGATGGCAGATCTCTCGGTGGAGAGCATTTCGGTGATAGTGATCACAACTCCCTGACCTTTACTATAGTCATGGAGAGGGATAGGAGCAGACAGGATGGGAAAATATTTAATTTCCCTTGTTCAAGAAAGGGAATAGGGATAACCCTGGGAATTACAGACCAGTCAGTCTTACGTCGGTAGTGGGCAAATTATTGGAGAGGATTCTGAGAGACAGGATTTATGATTATTTGGAAAAGCATAGTTTGATTAGAGATAGTCAGCATGGCTTTGTGAGGGGCAGGTCATGCCTCACAAGCCTTATTGAATTCTTTGAAGATGTGACAAAATACATTGATGAAGGAAGAGCAGTGGATGTGGTGTATATGGATTTTAGCAAGGCGTTTGATAAGGTTGCCAATGGTAGGCTCATTGAGAAAGTAAGGAGGCATGGGATACAGGGAAATTTGGCTGTCTGGATACAGAATTGGCTGGCCCATAGAAGACAGAGGGTGGTAGTAGATGGAAAGTATTCAGCATGGAGCTCGGTGACCAGTGGTGTTCCGCAGGGATCTGTTCTGGGACCTCTGCTCTTTGTGATTTTTATAAATGACTTGGATGAGGAAGTGGAAGACTGGGTTAGTAAGTTTGCCGATGACACAAAGGTTGCTGGAGTTGTGGATAGTGTGGAGGGCTGTTGTAGGTTGCAACGGGACATTGACAGGATGCAGAGCTGGGCTGAGAAGTGGCAGATGGAGTTCAATCTGGAAAAGCTGTGAAGTGATTCATTTTGGAAGGTCGAATTTGAATGCAGAATACAGGCTTAAAGACAGGATTCTTGGCAGTGTGGAGGAACAGAGGGATCTGGGGTCCACGTCCATAGATCCCTCAAAGTTGCCACCCAAGTTGATAGGGTTGTTAGGAAGGCATATGGGGGGTTGGCTTTCATTAACAGGGGGATTGAGTTTAAGAGCCGCGAGGTTATGCTGCAGCTCAATAAAGCCCTGGTTAGGCCACACTTGGAATATTGTGTTCAGTTCTGGTCGCCTCATTATAGGAAGGATGTGGAAGCTTTAGAGAGGGTACAGAGGAGATTTACCAGGATGCTGCCTGGACTGGAGGGCATGTATTATGAAGAAAGGTTGAGGGAGCTAGGGCTTTTCTCATTGGAGCGAAGAAGGATGAGAGGTGACTTGATCGAGGTGTACAAGATGATGAGAGGCATAGATAGAGTGGATAGCCAGAGACTTTTTCCCAGGGCAGAAAGGGCTATCACCAGGGGGCATAATTTTAAGGTGATTGGAGGAAGGTTTAGGGGAGATGTCAGAGGTAGGTTCTTTACACAGTGGTGGGTGCGTGGAATGCACTGCCAGCGGTGGTAGTCGCAGATGCATAAGGGACATTTAAGCGACTCTCGGATAGGTACATGGATGATAGTAGAATGAAGGGTATGTAGGTAGTTTGATCTTAGAGTAGGTTAAAGGGTCGGCACAACATCGTGGGCTGAAGGGCCTGTACTGTGCTGTACTGTTCTATGTTCCGCCCATCTTACCAGCTCATCTATATCTCCCTGTAATCTAAGGATTTCCTCCTCACAATTTACAACACCACCAATTTTCATGTCATCTGCATATGGATTTTTTTTAAAATATGGATGTCAAGTTCAGTTGTGAACCCCATCACTGTCAAATAGCACAGCAATCACCAAGGATTGCCATTTTGCCCACTTGCCACCAGTGCTTGTGAAGCTATACTTCAGCAAGTGATCACATTCAGGAGAAGACCACAAGAGAGTAAGTGAAGAATAAAACCTTATGAGACCCTATATTGTGCTTTCTGGCCATACACAACTTCAGATTCATTACAACACTCTCTGGCATGAAAAAAAGGTACCAGAACTGCAGGAAAACTCCAGATCAACGTCCCAATCTGAGGGGAAAGCGGTAAAACACTTAGCAATAGGCATTTTCTGAGCACATCGGCCTTTCGAGTATCTGAGGAAGCATGAACATGAGAGGGAGGGGATGCCAGGCTTCCGCCGGAAATATACAGAGTACTGATGTACACACCGTGGATTCAGTGAGTGCAGATCCTAGGCGCCAGCCCAGCCTAGACAGACCGGGCTGGTTGTAAACAAGCTGGCTACAGATGGAGACCCCAATCAAAAAGGTGACAGTAACCGGGGGCAAGGGAGAATGTACTCAGTATTCAGAGCTGAAGCTCTCTGCTCATGGGACCGGCCTGAGAGCTGCAGAGGCTGTTGCCAGGCAGATGGGGCGGGTGCCGCTCAGCCTCCCGCTCTGGGAGTCACTCGCCCACCTCCGGCTCTCCACAGCCGCGGCCTAGCCGCCTCTCAATCACCCGCTTTACATGCTTGCTGACAGCAAAGTGCTCACATTCGCAACCCGCTTCAGGCGCTGGGTCTCGGCAGAGGGCGGGCGGGCGGGCGCCGCTCCCCGGTTCTCCCTCCGCCTGCTCCCCGTTCCGGGATCGCTGTCAGTACCTGAGTGAAGGAAACAAGCGCCGCCATCTTCCCGACGGAGCAGCAGCCGCGCACTGACCGCCAGGGCCCGCGCACGCACGGCCCCGTCAACACGCCCACCCGTGCGGGGGCGCGCGCGTGACGTCCAGCATAGTTTTCGGAGGTGGGAGAATGAAGCGCCATGACGTTTAATACCTGCGGGGACGCGCATGTATCAGGAAGCGAAGTGCCTGCTCCAGGGCTCGGCAACGTGTCTGTGGTAAAAAAAAAAATTGGGGTCCATGACTGGCAATTTTAGGAAATGAGAAAGTTTCCATTGACTTCTTCTTGCCAGACAAGTCCGACTTTAAAGAAAAAAATCACAGTTGTCAGTTTCACAGTTGACTGGTGCTGAGAGCGGGAACAGCGGCTTCCGAACTCCAGATAAGTTCGGTTTTTTCCGGCGGGTTCCGACTTCATTAAAAAAGCCCGCTCAAAACCCCGAACTTGTTCTGAGTTCAAAAGCCGCTGGTCTCGCTCTCAGCACCAGTCAGCTGTGAAACTGAGGGCTCTGGTCAGTTTTTTTTTTACTCAATCACAAAGCGGCTTTGTGTGGGCGGGGAGGGGGGGGGTGTGGGCGAGGAGGGGGGGGGGGTGTGGGCGAGGAGGGGGGGGGGGTGTGGGCGAGGAGGGGGGGGGGGTGTGGGCGAGGAGGGGGGGGGGGTGTGGGCGAGGAGGGGGGGGGGTGTGGGCGAGGAGGGGGGGGGGTGTGGGCGAGGAGGGGGGGGGGTGTGGGCGAGGAGGGGGGGGGGGTGTGGGCGAGGAGGGGGGGGGTGTGGGCGAGGAGGGGGGGGGGGCGTGTGGGCGAGGAGGGGGGGGGCGTGTGGGCGAGGAGGGGGGGGGGGTGTGGGCGAGGAGGGGGGGGGGGTGTGGGCGAGGAGGGGGGGGGGTGTGTGGTGTGGGCGAGGGGGAGGGGGGGGGTGTGGTGTGGGCGAGGGGGAGGGGGGGGTGTGTGGTGTGGGCGAGGGGGAGGGGGGGGTGTGTGGTGTGGGCGAGGGGGGGGGGTGTGTGGTGTGGGCGAGGGGGAGGGGGGGTGTGTGGTGTGGGCGAGGAGGGGGGGGTGTGGGCGAGGAGGGGGGGGTGTGGGCGAGGAGGGGAGGGGGGGTGTGGGCGAGGAGGGGAGGGGGGGTGTGGGTGGGGAGGGGAGGGGAGGGGAGGGGGGGTGTGGGAGGGGAGGGGGGGTGTGGGCGGGGCGAGGAGGGGGGGGTGTGGGCGAGGGGGGGGGGTGTGGGCGGGGAGGGGGGGTGTGGGCGGGGCGAGGAGGGGGGGGTGTGGGCGAGGAGGGGAGGGGTGTGGGCGGGGAGGGGAGGGGGGCGAGGGCGAGGAGGGGAGGGGGGAGGGGTGTGGGCGAGGAGGGGAGGGGTGGGGGGGAGGGGTGTGGGCGAGGAGGGGGGGGTGTGGGCGGGGAGGGGGTGGGGTGTGGGTGTGGGCGGGGAGGGGGGTGTGGGCGAGGAGGGGAGGGGGGGGGTGTGGGCGAGGAGGGGAGGGGGGGGTTGTGGGCGAGGAGGGGAGGGGGGGGTTGTGGGCGAGGAGGGGAGGGAGGGGGGGGTGAGAGAGGAGGGAGGGGGGTGTGGAGGAGGGGGCGCGGGGAGGGGGGGGTGTGGGAGAGAGGGGGAGCAGAGGGGGGTTAAGGGAGGAGGGCATGAGGGGCGGTGGGGTGGGGAGAGAGTGGGCCGGTGGGGGAAGAATGGGGGCAGGTGAGAGAGAGGGCAGGGCGGGGGAGGTTAGAGAGGAAATGAGAGGGAGGGGGTTGGGGGTTGTGAGAGTGTCAGGGCGGGGGCGGGGGGGGGGGAAGAGTTGAGAGAGAGGGAAGGGGGGTTGTGAGAGTGTAGGGGGAGGAGAGGAGGAAAGGGGCGGGGGGAGAAGAGAGAGAGGGGGCAGGAGAGGTGAGAGAGGGAAGGGGTGGGGGGAGGAGAGGGAGGGAGAAGGGCGGGAAGGAGAAGAGGGAGGGAAGTGGAGATGATGGATGGATGCAGAGGGAGGGCATGGGGATTGACACAGAGAGGGAGGGAGAGAGAGAGCTAGAGGGGAGAGAAAGAGATCAAGATCACACCTGACAGTTGGACATCTATTTAGATTCTCTGCATCGCTACATCAAGTGTACAGGCAGACATTGCCTACTGGTGCAAGCATAAACAATGCCGCGTACTCATTAAATAGGGAGAAATGTGTTTTAAATCAGACTGTGTTTTGATGGCATGAGGTTGGCTCTACACTTTTACAAAGTAATTGCCCCCATGTCCATGGCTCAGTCAATAATTTTGTCAAATGTCTGTGGTGCAACATGTTGGTGCCTATCTGTAGTCTTATTTTTCCACATGTTGGCAAAGGCTGGCGTCAATTACATCAAACAACATTGGGGATCAACCTGTCCAAATGTTATCGAGTCATAGAGTTTTCTATAGACCTAAATAATAAAAGGGTGGTAAAAGGAGGAGTGGGGCCAATTAGGGACCATAAAGGGGATTTACACATGAAGGCAGAGGGCATAACTGAGTTAGTAAATGAATACTTTGCATCTGTCTTTACCAAGGAAGAAGATGCAACCCAGGCAATGTTGAAAGAGGAGGGAAGTTAGACACTAGAGGGGTTTAAAATTGATAAAGAGGAAGTATTAGATAGACTGTCTGTACTTAAAGTGGATAAAACACCAGGACCAGTTGAGATGCATCCAAGGATACTGAGGGAAGTGAGGATGGAAATTGCAGAGGCACTGGCCATAATTTTTCAGTCTTCCTTAGACTTGGGGGTAGTGCCAGAGGACTGGAGAATTGCAAACATTGCGCCCTTGTTCAAAAAAGCGTGTAAAGATAAGCCCAGCAACTACAGACCAGTCAGTTTAACTTAGGTAGTGGGAAAACTTCTAGAAAAAATAATTCAGGACAAATTCAATAGTCGCATGGACAAATACGAGTTAATTAAGAAAAGCCAGCATGGATTTCTTAAGGGAAAATCATGTTTAACTTGCTGGAGTTTTTTCGGGAGGTAGCAGAGAGGGTTGATGAGGGCAATGCTATTGATGTGGTGTACATGGACTTTCAAAAGGCATTTGACACAGACTTGTGAGCAAACTTGTAGCTCATGGAATAAAAGGGACAGTAGCAACATGGATACAAAATTGGCTGAGTGGCAGGAAACAAACAGTTGTGGTTAATAGATGTTTTCGGGCTGGAGGAAGGGTTGTAGTGGAGTTCCCCAGGGATCAGTGTTGGGACCCTTGCTTTTCCTGATATATATTAATGATCTAGTCCTTGGTGTACAGGGCACAATTTCAAAGTTTGCAGATGATACGAAACTGAGAAGCATTGTGAACTGTGAGGAGGATAGTGTGGAACTTCAAAAGGACACAGACAAGTTGGTGGAATGGGCAGACAGGTGGCAGATGAAGTTCAATGCAGAGAAATGTGAAGTGATTCATTTTGGTAGGAAGAACACGGAGAGACGATATAGAATAAAGGGTACAATTCTAAAAGGGGTGCAGGAGCTGAGGGACCTAGGTGTATATGTGCATAAGTCATTGAAGGTGGCAGGACAGGTTGAGAGTGCTGTTAATAAAGCATACAGTATCCTTGGTTTTATTAATAGAAGCATAGAGTACAAGAGCAAGGAAGTTATGTTGAGCTTGTATAAGACACGAGTTCGGCCTCAGCTGGAGTATTGCGTCCAATTCTGGGCGCAGCACTTTAGGAAAGATGTGAGGGCATAGGAGACAGTACAGAAAAGATTCACAAGTATGGTTCCAGGGATGAAGAATTTCAGTTATGAAGATAGTTTGGATAAGTTTGTACTGTTTTCCTTGGAGAAGAGAAGGCTAAGAGGTGATTTGAAACAGGTATTCAAAATCATGAGGGGTCTGGACTGAGTAGATAGAGGGAAACTGTTCCCACTCGTGAAAGGATCGAGAATGAGAGGGCACAGATTTAAAGTATTAGTAAGAGAAGCAAAAGTGACATAAGGAAAACTTTTTTCACGCAGCAAGTGGTTAAGGTCTGGAATGCGCTGCCTGAGAATGTGGTGGAGGCAGGTTCAATTGAAGCATTCAAAAGGGAGTTAGACAGTTATATAAAAAGGAAGAATGTGCAGGGTACGGGGAGAAGGCAAGGGAATGGAACCGAGGGAATTGGAGCTGGTGAGGGAACCAACAAGAGGGGAAAACATATTTGACCTCGTTCTCACCGATCTGCCTGCCGCAGATGCATCCGTCCATGACAGTATTGGTAGGAGTGACCACCGCACAGTCCTTGTGGAGACAAAGTCCCGCCTTCACATGAGTATACCCTCCATCGTGTTGTGTGGCAATACCACCATGCTAAATGGGATAGATTTTGAACAGGTCTAGCAATGCAAAACTGGGCATCCATGAGGCGCTGTGGGACATCAGGTGGCGGAAGACGTTCAATGCAGAGAAATGTGAAGTGATTCATTTTGGTAGGAAGAACATGGAGAGACAATATAGAATAAAGGGTACAGTTCTAAAGTGGGTGCAGGAGCAGAGGGACCTCGGTGTGTATGTGTATAAGTCATTGAAGGTGGCAGAACAGGTTGAGAGTGCGGTTAATAAAGCATACAGTATCCTGGGCTTTATTAATAGGGGCATAGAGTACAAGAACAAGGAAGTTATGTTGAACTTGTATAAGACACTAGTTCGACCTCAGCTGGAGTATTGTGTCCAATTCTGGGCACCGCACTTGAGGAAAGATGTGAGGGCATTGGAGAGAGTACAGAAAAAATTCACAAGAATGGTTCCAGGGATGAGGAATTTCAGTTATGAAGATAGATTGGAGAAGTTAGGACTGTTTTCCTTGGAGAAGAGAAGGCTAAGAGGTGATTTGATAGAGGTATTCAAAATCATGAGGGGTTTGGACAGAGTAGATAGAGAGAAACTGTTCCCACTCATGAAAGGATCGAGAACAAGAGGGCACAGATTTAAAGTATTTGGTAAGAGAAACAAAAATGACCTGAGGAAAAACTTTTTCACGCAGCGAGTGGTTAAGGTCTGGAATGCACTGCTTGAGAACGTGGTGGAGGCAGGTTCAATTGAAGCATTCAAAGGGAATTAGACAGTTATTTGAAAAGGAAGAAGGCAGGGGAATGGAACTGAGGGAGTTGCTCTTTCAGAGACCCAATTCGGACATGATGGGCCAAATGGCCTCCTTCTGCACTGTAACAATTCTGTGACTCTGTGAATAGGTTTCACTCTCCTAGATTCTCAGATCGTAAACAGGGAGCCAGGGGCTCTAAAAATTGCTAACATCTCGAAACAAAGGAAGGCCTAGATAGTTTTGCTAAGGCCAGACCAATGGACTCTGAATATTGTAAAAGGAAAACGGCTATTGACTTTTGATTTTGGATAAATTCAACAGGCGTTGCCATGTCTGTAGGCTGTCAGGAAGACATGAAGACCAGCATGGGCAGCCTCAGAAGAGAGAGAAAGAGAAAACAACTGCTCGCAGAGCACTCATACAGCGAAAGGCTAAGATTTGAATCTGGTTCGAAGGCTCGGGGTTTGAGGAGGAGGAAAAGATGAACAGGGTCACCAGTGATTGCCTTGAAGCCCAGTCGAGTGTGCTCGGAAGAAGTGATCGAAGAGGACATTGGCTTTGTTAAGGAAACTAGGAGATCCAACCCATTGCAACTGGGAGGAGTTTAGGACTTTTAACTGCAAAGATACCTTTTTGCTGAGGACACTGAAACGTACAGATGTGTGGGGTTTTGGAGTGTGTTAATAAATTAATGGGAAATACCTTTCTCTGTAATTTAGTGTATTAGCTAACTAATAAGTACTGTTTAATTAATGTTGATTTTTTAGTTTAGTTGTTATAGTAAAAGTCCTAAAATGTGAAATCTTGTCATGTAATACTTTAATTGGTGTGGGGAATTTATGTCTCTTGTTTTAAAGTTAACGGTCTCAACTGGTGTTGTAACAAATTGGAGGATCGTCTGGGATATGAATTCAGCAGCTGTAAAATGGATAAACTGGAATTTGCTGAAATTTAAATGAACAAGATTTCCTGTACTCATAAAGAAAAGTCAGCATGTCTACTTTTAACTCTCAAGCCTTTGCGGAGAGAGGAGATTTGACTCCCAATGATTTGACACAGTTAACAGTGGATGCGTTAATGGCTGCAGCAGAGCAAGTGGGGGTTAGTTTAAGATCAAAAGCTTAAAAGGCAGAAATTGTTGTAGTGTTGGCTCAGCATTTTAACCTTGAGGAAGAAAAGAATGATCTTGGTAGTTCTCAGATTGAGTTAGCTAGAATTCACTTACAAAGGAGGCAACTGGAACATGAAAAAGAAGAAAGGGTAAAAGGCAGACAATTACAACTTGAAATGAGAAAACTTGAACTCGAAAGGGACGAAAAATAAAGAGAAAGAAAGGGAAGCCAGGGAATTTGCACTGGATAAAGAAAAGCTTAGATAGCACGAACAGGGGATGGCAGGAAGGTTAGAGGATGAATGCAATGTAACTCCTGGTTTTGATTTGGCAAGGAATATTCACTTAGTGTCTAAATTTAGTGAGGAAGGAATTGAAATGTACTTTGTGTCCTTTGAAAGAATTGCCATGAAATTGCAATGGCCGAAAGAAAGTTGAGCAATTTTATTGCAAAGTGTGTTGGTGAGAAAAACATTAAAGGTATATTCAACACTTTCGGAGGAACAGTCAAGTGACTATGAAATGGTTAAGACGGCCGTTTTCAATGCCTATGAGTTGGTACCAGAGGCTTACCAACCAAAATTCAGGAATTTAAAAAAGAAACAGGGCCAGACATTTATGGAATTTGCTAGATAGAAGGAAATGGTGTTTGATTGGTGGTATAAGTCAATGAAGAATGAGTAAGACTTTGTGAGCCTTAAGGAAGTAATCCTAATGGAAGAATTTTAAAATAGTGTCCCTCCTGGAATAAGATCCTACCTAAAAGTTGGTAAAGTAAAGGATGCTGCAGTAATGGCAGATGATTACAAATTGACCCACAAAAGCAGTAGTTACAGACTCCATTTTGGAAGTTTTCAGAGGAATTAGATGGAAAGGTTGATAATGAAAAGAGATCTGGTTTTAGTGAGAGAAAGGGTAAAGGAGAAGATACAGGCAATCCTCAGAGTAGGAAGAAAGATAATCAGGAGACTCGGCTTGAGTCAAAAGGACCAACATGTTATTTTTATAATAAAAAAGCGCACATAGAATCAGAATGTTGGAAGTTAAAAGGCAAACCGGTAGCTGTGATAGGTTTACAAAAGCCTGTCCTGAAAATGATGCCCCAATAGGAGGTGGGGCATAGTGGTATTCAGGGGAGGTGGTGGCACAGTGCTATTGTCACTGGACTAGTAACCCAGAGTACCAGGGAATTGCTCTGGGGACATGGGTTTGAATCCCGCCACAGCAGAAGGTGGAATTTGAATTCAATTAATAAATCTGGAATTAAAAGCTAGTCTAATGATGGCCATGAACCCATTGTCAGTTGTTGTAAAAACCCAGCTGGTTCTCTACTGTCCTTTAGGGAAGAAAATCTGCTGTCCTTACCTGGTTTGGCCTACATGTGACTCCAGACCCACAACAATGTGGTTGACTCTTAAATGCCCTCTGAAATGGCTTAGCATGTCACTCACTTGTATCAAACTGCTACAAAGTCAATAAAAAAGAATGAAACCAGGCAGATCACCCGGCATCGACCTAGGCATTGGAAACGACAACAGCAAACTCAGCCCTGTGGACCCTGCAAAGTCCTCCTTACTAAGATCCGGGGGCTTGTGCCAATGTTGAGAGAGCTGTCCCACAGACTAGTCAAGCGACAGTCTGACATACTCATACTCACAGAATCATACCTTACAGACAATGTCCCAGACGCCGCCATCACCATCCCCGGGTATGTCCTGTCCCACCGGCAGGACAGACATAGAAAAATAGGAGCAGGAGTAGGCCATTCAGCCCGTCGAGCCTGCTCTGCCATTCAATACGATCATGGCTGATCATCCAAACTCAGTAACCTGTTCCCGCTTTCTCCCCATATCCCATGATCCCATTAGCCCTAAGAACTATATCTAACTCTTTCAAGTATATATTTAATGATTTGGCCTCAACTGCTTTCTGTGGTAGAGAATTCCACAGGTTCACCACTCTCTGGGTGAAGAAATCTCTCTCCTCATCTCAGTCCTAAATGGCTGACCCTTTATCCTTAGACTGTGACCCCTGGTCCTGGACTCCCCCACCATCGGGAACATCCTTCCTACATCTAGTCTGTCCAGTCCTGTTAGAATTTTATCGGTTTCTATGAGATCCCTTTTCATTCTTCAAAACGCTAGCGAATACAAGCCTAAACTATAGTTGTACTTAACTAAGGGGTAATTGAATAAAAGAAATGGCAGCCAGTGTAGTGTATTGCTCCTCCTGCAGAATGTTCGAGGTGAGGGAAACCTCCGGTGGCCCTGCCGACTTCACCTGCTGGAAGTGCATCCGTCTCCAGCTCCTATCAGACCGTGTTAGGGAATTGGAGCTGGAGCTGGATGAACTGAGGATCATTCGGGAAGCTGAGGGGTTGATAGATAGAAGCTACACGGAGGTCGTTACTCCACAAATCAAAGGCAGCTGGGTAACAGTTAGAGGTGGGAAGAGGTCAGTGCAGGGATCTCCTGTGGTCGTTCCCCTCAACAACAAGTATACAGTTTTAGATACTGTTGGGGGGGACGGCCTATCGGGGGCAGGCTGCAGTGACCGGGCCTCTGGCACGGGGTCCTGCACTGTGGCTCAGAAGGGAAGGAGGGAGAATGGGAGAGCACTAGTCATCGGGGACTCGATGGTGAGGAGTACGGACAGGCGGTTCTGTGGGCGCAGGCGAGACGCACGGATGGTTTGTTGCCTCCCTGGTGCCAGGGTCCGTGATGTTTGTGATCGCGTCTTCAGGATCCTTAAAGGGGAGGGGGAGCAGCCAGAGGTCGTGGTGCACATTGGCACCAACGACGTAGGAAGGAAGGGTGGCACAGATGTTAGAAGTGAGTTTAGGGAGTTAGGCTGGAAGCTGAAAGCTCGGACGGACAGAGTTGTTATCTCTGGTTTGTTGCCGGCGCCACGTGATAGTGAGGCTAGGAATAGGGAGAGAGCACAGCTGAACACGTGGCTGCAGGAATGGTGTAGGAGGGAGGGCTTCCAGTTCTTGGATAATTGGACTGCATTCTGGGGAAGATGGGACCTGTTCAAACAGGACGGGCTGCATCTGAACCAGAGGGGCACCAATATCCTGGGAGGGAGGTTTGCTAGTACTGTTCGGGAGGGTTTAAACTAGTTTGGGAGGGGGATGGGAACCGGACTTGTAATCCAGGGACCAGTGGGTCCACTCAGAAAGACAAAGAGTGTAGTGAGGTATTGGGGAAGGTAGCACTGTCACAGAGGACAGATGGGCACGGAGAAGGGTTAAAGTGCGTATACTTCAACGCAAGAAGCATCAGGAATAAGGTGAGTGAATTGAAGGCGTGGATGGGCACTTGGGACTACGATGTTGTGGCCATCACTGAAACGTGGATAGGTGAGGGGGAGGAATGGTTTTTGGAGGTACCTGGTTATAGATGTTTTCATAAGATTAGGAATGGTGGTAAAAGAGGTGGGGGGGTGGCATTGTTAGTTAGAAATAGTGTAACAACTGCTGAAAGAATTTTCGAGGAGGATCTGCCGACTGAGGCACTGTGGGTTGAGGTCAGGAACAGGAAAGGAGCAGTCACCTTGATGGGAGTTTTCTATAGGCCCCCCAATAGCAGCAGGGAGGTGGAAGAGCAGATTGGGAAACAGATTTTGGAAAGGAGCAGAAGTCACAGGGTAGTAATTATGGGGGATTTCAACTTCCCAAATATTGATTGGCAACTCTTTAGATCGAATAGTTTGGATGGGGTAGTGTTTGTGCAGTATGTCCAGGAAGCTTTTCTGACTCAGTATGTAGACTGCCCGACCAGAGGGGAGGCAATATTGGATTTGGTACTAGGTAATGAACCAGGGCAAGTGATAGAGCTGTTGGTGGGCGAGCACTTTGGAGATAGTGATCACAATTCTGTAGCATTCACTGTGGTAATGGAGAGGGATAGGTATGTGCAACAGGGCAAGGTTTACAATTGGGGGAAGGGTAGATATGATGCTGTCAGGCAGGAACTGAGGAGCATAAGTTGGGAGCATATGCTGGCAGGGAAGGGCACGGTCGAAATGTGGAACTTTTTCAAGGAGCAGATAGTAGGGGCCATTGATAAGCATGTCCCTGTCAGACAGGGAAGGGATGGTCATGTGAGGGAACCGTGGTTGACAAGAGAGGTTGAGAGTCTTGTTAGGAAGAAGAAGGATGCGTATATAAAGTTGAGGAAAAAGGGCACAGGCATTGCTCTGGAGGGATACAAGATGGCCAGGAAGGATCTGAAGAAAGGGATTAGGAGAGCTAAGAGAGGGCATGAAAAATGCTTGGCGGGTAGGATAAAAGAAAACCCCAAGGCCTTTTACGCGTATGTCAGAAATATGAGGATGACTAGGGGGACCATAGGTCCGGTCAAGGACAATAGCGGGAGACTGTGTGTTGAGCCGGAAGAGATAAGTGAGGTTTTGAATGAGTACCTCTCTTCGGTATTTACGAATGAGAAGGGGTGTATTACTGAAGAGGACGGTGTGAAACAGACTGGTAAGCTCGAGGAAGTGCTCGTTAGGAGGGAAGATGTGTTGGGGTTTTTGAATAACTTGAAGATAGACAAGTCTCCCGGGCCTGACGGGGTATATCCAAGGATGTTATGGGAAGCAAGGGATGAAATTGCAGAGCCGCTGGCAATGATCTTTTCATCTTCTCTGCTGACGGGGGTGGTACCAGGTGATTGGAGGGTGGCAAATGTTGTGCCCCTGTTCAAGAAAGGGAATAGGAACAACCCTGGGAATTACAGGCCAGTTAGTCTTACTTCGGTGGTAGGCAAGTTGATGGAAAAGGTGCTGAGGGATAGGATTTCTGAGCATCTGGAAAGACACTGCTTGATTCGGGACAGTCAGCACGGTTTTGTGAGGGGTAGGTCTTGCCTCACAAGCCTGATTGAATTCTTTGAGCAGGTGACCAAGCAAGTGGATGAGGGTAAACCAGTGGATGTGGTGTACATGGATTTTAGTAAGGCATTTGATAAGGTCCCCCATGGTAGACTTATGGAGAAAGTCAGGAGGCATGGGATAGTGGGGAATGTGGCCAGTTGGATTAAGAATTGGCTAACTGATAGAAGGCAGAGAGTGGTCTTAGATGGTAAATACTCAGCCTGGAGCCCAGTTACCAGTGGCGTGCCGCAGGGATCAGTTCTGGGTCCTCTCCTGTTTGTGATTTTTATTAACGACTTGGATGAGGAAGTCGAAGGGTGGGTCAGTAAATTTGCAGATGATACAAAGGTTGGTGGAGTTGTGGATACCGAGGAGGGCTATTGTCGTCTGCAAAGGGACTTGGATAGGTTGCAGTGCTGGGCTGAAAAGTGGCAGATGGAGTTTAACCCTGAAAAGTGTGAGGTCGTCCATTTTGGAAGGACAAACATGAATGCAAAATACTGGGTTAACGGTAGGGTTCTTGGGCATGTGGAGGAGCAGAGAGACCTTGGGGTCTATGTGCATAGATCATTGAAAGTTGCAACTCAAGTGGATAGGGCTGTGAAGAAGGCATATGGGGTGTTAGCGTTCATTAGCAGAGGGATTGAATTTAAGAGCCGTGAGGTGATGATGCAGCTGTACAGGACCTTGGTAAGGCCTCATTTGGAGTACTGTGTGCAGTTCTGGTCGCCTCATTTTAGGAAGGATGTGGAAGCCTTGGAGAGGGTGCAGAGGAGATTTACCAGGATGTTGCCTGGAATGGAGAATAAGTCTTACGAGGAAAGGCTGAACATTCTAGGCCTCTTCTCATTAGAAAGGAGAAGGATGAGGGGTGACATGATAGAGGTTTATAAGATGATCAGGGGAATAGATAGGGTAGACAGTCAGAAACTTTTTCCCCGGGTGGAGCAAAGCGTTACAAGGGGTCATAAATTTAAGGTGAAGGGTGGGAGATATAAGGGGGATGTCAGGGGAAGGTTCTTTACCCAGAGAGTGGTCGAGGCATGGAATGCCTTGCCTGGGGAAGTTGTTGAGTCAGAAACTTTAGGGACTTTCAAAAGGCTTTTGGATAGGTATATGGATAAAGGAGAATGATGGGGTATAGATTAAATTGTCCTTGACAGAGGACAAAGGATCGGCACAACATTGTGGGCCGAAGGGCCTGTTCTGTGCTGTATGTTCTATGTTCTATGTTCTATGTAAACGACCCAATCTCTCTTCATATGTCAGTCCTACCATCCCAGGAATCAGTCTGGTGAACCTTTGCTGCACTCCCTCTATAGCAAGAACATCCTTCCTCAGATAAGGAGACCAGTACTCCAGATGTGGTCTCACCAAGGCCTTGTATAATTGCAGCAAGACATCCTTGCTCCTGTACTCGAATCCTCACGCTATGAAGGCCAACATACCATTTGCCTTCTTAACTGCCTGCTGCACCTGCATGCTTACTTTCAGCGACTGATGCACAAGGACACCCAGGTCTTGCTGCACCTCCCCCTTTCCCAATCTATCACCGTTCAGATAATAATCTGCCTTTCTGTTTTTGCCACCAAAGTGGATAACCTCACATTTATCCACATTATACTGCACGCTAATCTCTTATGTGGGACCTTATTGAAAGCCTTCTGAAAGTCCAAATACACCACACCCACTGGTTCTCCCTTATCTATTCTACTAATTACATCCTCAAAAAATTCCAGTAGATTTGTCAAGCATGATTTCCCTTTCGTAAATCCATGCTGACTTTGTTCGATCCTGTCATTGTTTTCCAAGTGCTCTGCTATTACACCTTTTATGATGGACTTTAGCATTTTCCCCACGACTGATGTCAGGCTAACTGGTCTATAATTCCCTGTTTTCTCTCTACCTCCTTTTTTAAATAGTGGGATTACATTAGGTACCTTCCAATCCGTTGGAACTGTTCCAGAGTCTATAGAATTTTGAAAAATGACCAGCAATGCATCTGCTATTTCTAGGGCCACTTCCTTAAGTACTCCGGGAGGTAGATTATCAGGCCCTGGGGATTTATCGGCCTTCAATCCCATCAATTTCCCGAACACCATTTCCCTACTAATACTGATTTCATATAGTTCCTCCTTCTCACTAGACCCTCTGTTCCCCAACAATTCTGGGAGGTAATTTGTGTCCTCCTTTGTGAAGACAGAACCAAAGTATGTATTTCATTGGTCTGCCATTTCCTTGTTCCCCATTATAAACTCCCCCATTTCTGACTGTAAGGGACCCACATTTGTCTTCATTAATCTTTTTCTCTTCACACACAGAGAGAGATACAGCACTGAAACAGGCCCTTCGGCCCACTGTGTCAGTGCTGACCAACAACCACCCATTTATACTAATCCTACATTAACGCCATATTCCCTACCACATCCCCACCTTCCCTCAATTCTCCTACCACCTACCTACACTAGGGGCAATTTACAATGGCCAATTTACCTATCAACCCACAAGTCTTTGGCTGTGGGAGGAAACGGGAGCACCCGGTGGAAACCCACGCGGTCACAGGGAGAACTTGCAAAGTCCAGACAGACAGTACCCAGAACTGAACCCGGATCGCAGGAGCTGTAAGGCTGCGGTGCTAACCACTGTGCCGCCCCTATACATATCTTTCGAAGCTTTTACAGTCAGTTTTTATGTTCTCTGCAAGCTTACTCTCATATTCTATTTTCCCCTTCTTAATCAATCCCTTTGTCCTCCTTTGCTGAATTCTAAACTTCCCCCAATCCTCAGGTTTGCTGCTTGTTCTGGCCATTTTATATTTCTCCTCATTGGATCTAATACTATCCCTAATTTCTTTTGTAAGCCACGGTTGAGCCATCCCTCCTGTTTTAATTTTGCACCAGACTGGAATGAACAATTGTTGTAATTCATCCATGCGCTCTTTAAGTGCTCGCCATTGCCTTCCCACTGTCAACCCTTTAAGTAATGTTCCCCAATCTATCATAGTCAACTCGGGCCTCATACCTTCATAGTTTCCTTTAGATAGATTCAGGACCCTAGTCTCGGAATCAACTCTCTCACTCTCCATCTTAATGAAGAATTCTATGATGTTATGGTCACTCTTCCCCAAGGGATCCCGCACAACAAGATTGTGTTGTAATTCTTTCTCATTACACAATACCCAGTCTAGCATGGCCTGTTCTGTAGTTCGTTCCTCAATGTATTGGTCCAAAAGTCCATTACATACGCACTCCAGGAATTCCTCCTCCACAGTATTATTGCTAATTTGGTTTGTCCAATCTATATGTAGATTAAAGTCTCCCATAATTACAGTTGCACCGTTATTGCATGAGTCTCTAATTTCCTGTTTAATGCCATCCTCTACATCACACTGTTGCTTGGGGGTCTATATACAACCCCCACCAACATTTACTGCCCGTTGGTGTTTCTTCTACCCATACATATTCCACATCAAGATTCTCTGAGCTAATAGCCTTCCTCGCTATTGTATTGATTTCCTCTTTTACTAACAACACTACTCCACCTCCTTTCCCTTTTTTGCCTGTCCTTCCTAAATAATGAATACCCTTGGATGTTCAGTTCCCAGTCTTGGTCAACCTGCAGCCATGTCTCCGTAATCGCAATTATATTGTATCCATTTATATCTACTTGCGTGGTTAAAACGCCTACCTTATTGTGAATACTCCACGCATTGAGGCACATGCCTTTAGGCTTGTCTTTTTAACATTGTTAGTCATCTTAGCATTATTTTGCACTAGGGCCCTATTTCTTTCTTGCCCTTGATTTCTATGCCTTCCACTTTTGTCTTTTTGCCTCCTGTCTTTCGTTTCTATCCTTGTTTCCTCCTCCTCAGTCTCCCCACTCAGGTTCCCATCGCCCTGCCATTCTAGTTTAAATCCTCCCCAACAGCAGTAGCAAATGCCCCTGCGAGAACATCGGTTCTGGTCCTGCCTGGGTGTAACCCGTCCCGCTTGTATAGGTCCCACCTTCCCCAGAACCAGTCCCAATGTCCCAGGAATCTAAATCCCTCCCTCCTGCACCATTTCTCCAGCCACTCATTCATCTGGTCTATTCTCCTGTTCCTATACTTACTAACCTGTGGCACAGGAAGTAATACTGAGAATACTACCTTTGAGGTCCTGCTTTTTAATTTAGCACCTAATTCCTTAAATTCATTTTGCAGGACCTCATCCCTTTATCTACCTATGTCGTTGGTACCGACATGTACCACGACCACTGGCTGTTCACCCTCCCCCTTCAGAATGTCCTGCAGCTGGTCGAGACATCCTTGACCCTAGTGCCAGGAGGCAACATACCATCATGAAATCTCATTTGCGGCCACAGAAATGCCTGTCTGTCCCCCTTACAATTGAATCTCCTATCACTATGGCTCTCCCAGTCTTTTTCCTTCCCTGCTGTGCAGCAGAGCCTTCTGTGGTGCCACGAAATTGGCTGTTGCTGCTTTACCCTGGGAGGCCATCACCCCCCAACAGTATCCAAAGTGGTATATCTGTTTGAGAGGCGGATGGCCATAGGGGACTCCTACACTACCTGCCTGCACCTACTACTCCACCTGGTGGTCATCCATCCCTTTTCTGTCTGTGCAGCCATTACCTGCGGTGTGGCCACCTCGCTAAACATGCTATCCACAACGTCCTCAGCATCGCGGATGCTCCATAGTGAATCCACCTGCAGCTCCATAATGCTTGTAGCCAGTAGCTGCAGATGGATACACATCCTGCACACATGGTCGTCATGGACACTGGAAACGTGCCTGATTTCCCACCTAGCAGAGGGGGCAGCACAGTGGTATACAGTCAGGAGAGAGTTGCCCCTCAACATCGACTACGGACCCCATGAAGTCTCATGGCATCAGGTCAAACATGGGCAAGGAAACCTCCTGCTGATTACCACCTACTGCCCTCCCTCAGCTGATGAATCAGTATTCCTCCATGTTGAACACCATTTGGAGGAAGCACTGAGGGTGGCAAGGGTGCAGAATGTACTCTGGGTGGGGGACTTCAATGTCCATCACCAAGAGTGGCTCGGTAGCACCACTACTGACTGAGCTGGCCGAGTCCTAAAGGACATAGCTGCTAGACTGGGTATGTGGCAGGTGGTGAGGGAACCAACACAAGGGAAAAATATACTCGACCTCATCCTCACCAAACTGCTGTCGCAGAAGCATCTGTCCATCACAGTATTGGTAGGAGTGAACAACGCACAGTCTTTGTGGAGATGAAATCCCGCCTTCACATTGAGGATACCCTCCATCTTGTTGTGTGGCACTACCACCGTGTTAAATGGGATAGATTTCAGACAAATCTAGCATTGCAAAACTGGGCATCCATGAGGCACTGTGGGCCATCAGCAGCAGAATTGTACTCAACCACAATCTGTAACCTCATGGCCCGAAATATTCCTCACTCTACCATTACCATCAAGCCAGGAGACCAACATAAAAGCAATCTACTGCAGATGCTGGAAACCTGAAATAAAAACAAGAAATTCTGGAAATAATCAGCAGGTCTGAAAAACTTCTCCTTCAACTCCACTCACTTCCTTCAATGGGTACCCATATGGATCCTAGTTATGCCTGTCTTTTTGTGGGATATGTCGAACATTCCTTGTTCCAGTCCTACTCAGAACCCCTGCCCCAACTCTTTTTCCGGTACATTGATGACGGTATCGGTGTTGTTTCCCACTCCTGCCCCGAACTGGAAAACTTTATCAACTTTGTTTCTAATTTCCACCCTTCTCCTACCTTGACATGCTCCATCTCTGACACTTCCCTTCCCTTCCTCGACTTCTCTGTCTCCATCATATCCATTATAAGCCCACCGACTCCCACAGCTACCTCGACTACATTTCTTCACACCCTGCCTCCTGTAAGGACTCTATTCCATTCTCCCAGTTTTTCCGTCTCCGACGCATCTGCTCTGATGATGCTACCTGCCATGACAGCGCTTCTGATATGTTTTCCTTTTTCCTCGACCAAGGATTCACCCCCACTGTTGTTGACAGGGCCCTCAACCGTGTCCGGTCCATTTCCCGCACCTCTACCCTCACCCCTTGCCCTCCCTCCCAGAACCGCGACAGGATTCCCTTGTCCTCACTTTCCACCCCTTCAGCCTCCAGATCCAAAGGATTATCCTCCGCCATTTCCGCCACCTCCAGCGTGATGCCACCACCAAATGCATCTTCCCCTGTCAGCATTCCGAAGGGATCGTTCCCTCCGCGACACCCTGGTCCACTCCTCCATTATCCCCACCACCTCGTCCTCTTCCCACCGTACTTTCCCCTGCAATCAAAGGAGGTGTAATACCTGCCCATTTACCTCCTCTCTCCTCACTATCCCAGGACCAAAACACTCCTTTCAGGTGAAGCAGCAATTTATTTGTACTTCTTTCAATTTAGTATACTGTATTCGCTGCTCACAATGTGGTCTCCTCTACAATGGGGAGACCAAACGCAGACTGGGTGACCACTTTGTGAAACACCTCTACTCAGTCTGAAAGCATGACCCCAAGCTTCCGGTTGCTTGCCATTTTAACACTTCCCCCTGCTCTCATGCTCCCATCTCTGTCCTGGAATTGCTGCAGTGTTCCAGTGAACATCAAACCAGGCTCGAGGAACAGCATCTCATTTACCGATTAGGCACACTACAGCCTGCCGGACTGAACATTGAGTTCAATAATTTCAGAGCATGATGGACCCCCCATTTTACTTTTTAGTTATTTTTTCTTTTTTCTTTTTAAATTTTTTTTGTGTTTATTTTATCTTATTTTATCTTACTTTGTTCATTTTGTCTACCCACTGTTTTTTTACATGTTTGTGCTTGTGGCTGTTCAGTTTTCAGTCCATTAACATCCTATCTGCACTAATGCTTTGTCTTTCAACACACCATTAACATATTGTTTGCCTTTGCTCCACGACCTTCTGGTCAGCTATTCTGTGACCTTGTCCTACCCACACCTTCTCTTTTGTTATCTCTTGCCCCACCCCCGCTTTACTTGCTTAAAACCTTTCACATTTCTAATATCTGCTAGTTCTGAAGAAGGGCCACTGACCTGAAACATTAACTCTGCTTCTCTCTCCACAGATGCTGCCAGACCTGCTGAGTTTTTCCAGCATTTCTTGTTTTTATTTAAGCCAGGAGACCAACCCTGGTTCAATGAAGTGTGCAGGAGGGTATGCCAGGAGCAGCACCAGGCATACCTCAAAATGAGGTGTCAACCTGGTGAAGCTACAACACAAGAGTGCTTGCATGCCAAACTGAGTAAGCAGCACGCCTTAGACAGAGCTAAGCGGTCTCATAACCAACGGATCAGATCTAAGTTCTGCAGTCCTGCCACGTCCAGCTGTGAATGGTGGTGGACAATTAAACAACTAACTGGAGGAAGTGGTTCCACAAATATCCCCATCCTCAATGATGGGGGAGCCCAGCACATCAGTACAAAAGATAAGGCTGAAGCATTTGCAATAATCTTCAGCCAGAAATGCCGAGTTGATGATCCATCTCGGCCTCCTCCTGAAGTCCCCAGCATCACAGATGCCAGACTTCGATTCACTCCGCGTCATATCAAGAAACGACTAAAGGCACTGGATAGCAAAGGCTATGGGCCCTGACAATATTCCAGCAATAGTACTGAAGACCTGTGCTCCAGAACTTGTCACGCCCCGAGCCAAGCTGTTCCAGTACAGCTACAACACTGGCATCTACCCGGCAATGTGGAAAATTGCCCAGGTATGTCCTGTACACACAAAGCAGGACATGTCCAACCCAGCCAATTACTGCCACATCAGTCTACTCTCAATCATCAGTAAAGTGATGGAAGGTGTCATTGACAGGGCTATCAAGCAGCACTTGCTCAGCAATAAGCTGCTCAGTGACGCTTAGTTAGGGTTCCGCCAGGGCCACTCAGCTCCTGATCTCATTACAGCCTTGGTTCAAACATGGACAAAAGAGCTGAACTCAAGAGGTGAGGTGAGTGTGATTGCCCTTGAAAACAAGGCAGCATTTGACCGAGTATGGCATCAAGGAGCCCCAGCAAAACTGGTGTCAATGGGAATCGTGGGAAAACTCTCCGCTGGTTGGATTCATACCTAGCACAAAGAAAGATGGTTGTGGTTGTTGGAGGTCAATCATCTGAGCTCCAGGACATCACTGCAGGAGTTCCTCAGGGTAGTGTCCTAGGCCCAACCATCTTCAGCTGCTTCGTCAATGACCTTCCTTCAATCATAAGGTCAGAAGTGGGGATGTTCGTTGATGATTGCACAATGTTCAGCACCATTCGCGACTCCCCAGATACTGAAGCAGTCTGTGTAGAAATGCAGCAAGACCTGGACAATTTCTAGGCTTGGGCTGGTGAGTGACAAGTAACATTTGCGCCACACAAGTGCCAGGCAATGACCATCTCCAACAAGAGAGAATCTAACCATCTCCCCTTGACATTCATTGGCATTACGGTCGCTGAATCCCCTACTATCAACATCCTGGGGGTTACCATTGACCAGAAACTGAACTGGAGTAGCCATATAAATGCTGTGGCTACAAGAGCAGGTCAGAGGCTAGGAATCCTGCAGTGAGTAACTCACCTCCTGACTCCCCAAAGCCTGTCCACCATCTACAAGGCACAAGTCAGGAGTATGATGGAATACTCTCCACTTGCCTGGAAGGGTGCAGCTCCAGCAACACTCAAGAAGCTCAACACCATCCAGGACAAGGCAGCCCGCTTGATTGGCACCCCATCCACAAACATTCACTCCCTCCACCACCCTCGCACAGTGGCAGCAGTGTGTACCATCTACAATATGCACTGCAGCTACGCACCAAGGCTCCTTAGACAGAACGTTCCAAACCCGCGACCTCTACCAACTAGAAGGACAAGGGCAGCAAATGCATGGGAACATCACCACCTGAAAGTTCCCCTCCAAACCACACACCATCCTGACTTGGAACTATATCGCCGTTCCTTCACTGTCGCTGGGTCAAAATCCTGGAACTCCCTTCCTAACAGCACTTTGGGTGTACCTACCCCACATGGACTGCAGCAGTTCAAGAAGGCAGCTCACCACCACCTTTTCAAGTACAATTAGGAATGGGCAATAAATGTTGGCCTGGCCAGTGACGCCTACATCCATAAATAAAGAAAAAAAGGTGCTGCTGACAAGTCTGTGGCTTTGGTGATTTTGAATAAGGAGCAGAGGTGTTCTCCCCTATATGCTGATGAATTAAATCAAGTCCTTGAAGGTTATAGAAGTTTTTTGTTCAAGAATAAGGTGTCCCCATATCCATCTGGTTGGCAGGAAAAAATTGCTCTGCTTAGAAATACAGGGGCAACTTACCCGTTAATGGTAGCAAGGGATGTGAATTTTCCTCCAAGTAGTTCAGTGAATGCAAAAGTCCTAGTGTTGGGCACTGAGGGAAGTTATTTATCTCTTCCATTGTGTAAGGTTAATTTACAATGTGATTTAATCACCGGTCCTGTAACAGTGGGTGTCGTCACTGATTTGCATATTGAGGGGATGGATTTGTTGCTCAGAAATGACTTAGTTGGGGATAAGGTATTGGTGTCTCCAGTGGTTTCGGAAAAGCCAGTGGAGGTTGCTATACTGAAGTTTTGCAGGAAGAAATTCCCAGAATATTCCCAGATTGTGTTGTAACAAGATTACACAAGATGTAAAGGACTCAGGACATATCTGGCAGCTGAAACCTTTTCAGGAATTTGAGTAGTGAAGCTGAATTATTTATCAGATCCTTTGTGATTGAAGTACAACAGGCAGATCCCAATTTAAAGAAAATATCTCAGACAATGTGTTCTGAGACGGAGACTGAGAAAATCCCTGAGTGCTATTATATTAAGAATAACATTCTAATGAGAAAGTGAAGACCTCCCCAGAGACTCGCTGAGGATTGGGCTGTAGTTCATCAGGTGGTTGTTCCCCCAGGATAACGCCGAGAAATTTAAAGGATTTCCCATGAGATTCTGATTGCAAGTCATTTGGGTATTCGGAAGACACAGGCTAGGGTAATGATGCATTTTTACTGGCTAAAGCTGCACAGGGATGTGGTCGACTTCTGTAAAACATGTCATATGTCAGATAATTTGGAAGCCACAGCCTTCGTTTAAACCAACCCCATTAATAACGATAGCTGCTTTTGACAAACCGGTTGGGTTGTTGTGGATTGTGTCAGACCCACAACTAAGTCAGGTGACAAGTTTCTCCTAACCATCATGGATTTGTCCACTAGGTTTCCAGAGGCAATACCCTTGAAAAAGATCACAGCGAAAGTTGTGATTGAGGAGTTGATTCAGTTTTTCACTTGATCTGCATTGGCAAAAGAAATGCAGTCAGACCAGGGGTCAAATTTCATGTCGGGGTATTTCAAGAGGTCATGAGTAATTTGGGAGTGAGACAACTCAAATCATCTGCTTATCATCCGCACTCACAAGGATATCACCAAACCATTGTCTTGAATATCTCCATGATTGGATAAGGGGATATCATTTGATTTGCCACCAGGGACACACCAAATGAGTCCATTGGTTTCAGTCTATTCGAATTGGTCTATGGGAATGAGGTTAGGGATCCCCTTAAACTCATGAAGGAGAGATTTTTAGCACAGGAAGAAGAAACTACTCTCTTAGATTATGTGTCAGAGTTTCGAGAGAGACTCTCAAGGGCTCATGAGATGGCCAGAGAACATCTCAAGGTTTCTCAGGAAGTGATGAAAACCCAAGCGGATAGAACAGCAAACGCACATAGTTTTCAACCTGGAGACAAGGTGCTAGTTTTGTTGCCTTTGCCTGGGGAACCATCGAAAGCTAGGTTCAGTGGGCCTTACTTCATTAAGAGGAAACTCAGTGAAGTGAACTATTTGGTTAGTACCCCAGACAGACAGAAAAGTCAAAGGGTGTGTCATATAAATATGTTGAAAAGATACTATGACCATGAACATTGTCAGCCAGTAAATGTATGCCAAATGACAGAAGACGAGGATAAGGATAGTGTTAATTTTAATGGGCTGGATGAAGGGGCAGAGACTGAGAACTCTCAGATTGAAACCCCTGCAGTGAAAGTGGCAAACACAGAAGTGTTAGTAAGTTTAGATACAGTTATACACTATCTTTCTGTAAACATGAAAGGGGGACACAGCTGAGGTGTTAAAAGAGTTTAAAGTAGAATGTGCATATAAGCAAGGTCAGACTCCTCTAGCTATTCATGGGGCTGATGTAGGGACAACTACACCCATTAAACAGAACTCTTATTGACTCAATCCTGATAAATAGGCTTAGGTCAGAGAAGAGGTTCAATATATGCTAAAGAATGATATAAATGACCCCAGTCAATTTAGCTAGAATTCTCCGGTTGTGCTGGTACCGAAGCCAAACAGTTCCAAAAGATTCTGTATTGATTATTGGAATGTCAATGCAGCAACTAAACCAGACTCTTATCCAATCCATTGATTTAAGGATTGTATTGACAGAGTGGGGAATTCAGTCTTTGTTAGCAAGATTGATTTATTGAAAGGATTTTGGCAAGTCCCTTTGACCGACCATAACCCATTAAGGTTTTTAGAGAAATTCAGGACAAAGAACGCCAGATTATTCCGATGGAGTTTACTGTTACAACCATTTACCCTAAAAATTGTGCCTGGTACAGGAAAGAGCAATGTAATTGCTGATGCTCTATCCAGAATTTAAAGAAAGTGTGTAATAGAGAAACTCAGAGGTATAAACATATTGTTTCCTGTATAAAATGTAAAATATTAACAATTGCAATGTTTACAGTGTTATATGTTGATGATGTAGAAAAATCATTACTACAGTAATGAACTTTCTATTTTGGGAGGGAGGTGTTATGAATGCTGGACTTTGTAGTATGACTATGTTTCAAAAACTGTGATTTTAATGCAGCATAAAAGGATTTGGAGGAGACATGTGACCTCACACCAAGTCTGCTCAGAGACAAGCCGGGGTCTTAGTTACCCACAACACAAGAAACCCAGATCAAAGACCCTTTTGAAAGCAGAGTGCAAGGTTATAACACCAGAAGGCCAATGAGTTTCACTCTCCTAAACTCTCAGATTGTAAACAGGGTGCCAGGAACTCTAAAAATGAAAATTTGCATTGCAGTTGCTAACACGTTGAAACAAAGTTTACAATGGCCAGAAAAAAGGAAAACAACTATTGACTTTTGATTCTGGATAAATTCAACAAGCGTTCCTAGGTTTGTAGGCTGCAAGGAAAAAAGAAACTAATATTGAATCAGGGACAGGGACTCACCAAAATTAACGTAAGCAAAATAACAGTAATGAAGAAAATAATGGCACTAAAGAGTGGCAAATCCCCAGGACCAAATGGTTTCCATCCCAGGGTTTAAAGGAAGTCGGTGAGAACATTGCAAATGCCCTAACTATAAATCTTCCAAAGTTTCTTTGATTTGGGAACCGTCCCTTTTGATTGAAAAGTTGAGCATATCACTCTGCTATTTAAGAACATAAGAACACAGAAAGGTGAGAGAGGGCAACGAGGGAATTATAAACCAGTTAGCCACTTTATCAAATGTCTATTGTCCCATTCCCCTTATCTAATTCCTTCTGGACTTTTTACGTTTTTTTTTAATGTATCTGCCTCAACCACCCTTTCAAGTCGGGCATTCCAGATCATAACCACTCATTATGTAAATGTTTTCCTCATGTCTCCTTTTCAATACTTTAAAATCTGTGTCCTCTGGTTCTCAACACTTCCAATGTTCCAATGGGAACAGTATCTCTGTTTAGATTGAATTTTTTGAAGAGGTGACTAAAGTCAGGTGAATATCTATGGATGTTATTTGCATGGACTTCTAAAAGACATTTGATAAAGTTCATCATGAGAGACTGTTAGCTAAAGTTGAAGCCCATGGAACTGTGGTCACATTATTGAGCTGATTAGGAAAACAAATAGGATAGATAGAGAGCAACTAATTCGGCTGGTTGGGAAGTCTAGGATTAGGAGGCATATACTAAAAATTAGAGCCAGGCCTTTCAGGAGTGAAATCAGGAAACACTTCTATGCAAAGAGTGCTAGAAGTTTGGAGCTGTCTTCTGCAAATGGCAATTGATGCTAGATTGAGGTTAAGGAAGTGTTTAATTGAGGTTTTTAGGATTTTGAAAAGAACTGATAGAGTGGATAGAGAGAAACCTTTTCCACTGGTGGAATAAGGCAAGGAGTCATACTCTTAAAATCAGAGCCAGGCCATTCAGCAAAGTTAGGAAACACTTCTTCATGCAAAGAGAGGTAGAAATGTAGAACTATCTCCCACAAAAAGCAGTAGATGCTAGCTCATTTAATAATTTTTAAAGCTGAGATCAATTGTTTTTTGCTAGACAAGGGTATAAAATGATTTGGAGCCAAAGCTGGTGGCTGTAGTTAAGATACAGATCAGCCATGATCCCATTGAATGGTGGAACCAGTTTGAAGGACTGAATGGACTACTCCCGTTCCTCTGTCTCTAGTTGGTGGCAGTTCCGTGGCTGACAGAAGCCCAGAAGTCAGAGGCCCTGCCGAAATGACTGCTCTTTATGGTGAGGCTAAAAGGTGGTTGTTGTCAGGCAATTGAAGCATGGCTGCAGCACAGCCCTGTCTGATCCTGTTCTCACTCAATGTCCAAAAACAGGCAACTCTGCCTGGAATCATTGGATAGTAACCAGAAGCTGGAGTCAGTGGCTGATGTGCCCCACCTAGTGCAGGAAGGACTGAGATAATTGTTGTATCCCAACTGCTTAGTCGACTGGAACTGGCCCCCATAGCACAGCCTGGGGATCAAAGCTGGAGCCCTGCTATTTGTTTGTTCCCGTTTGCATTGTGCATTTACCAGGTAGCTGATGTCACCCGTGGCTCCATGGTAGAATGGGTTCATGTCAAACTCCAGAAACCTGAGCACATAATCTAGGGCAATACTCCCAGTGCAGTACTCAGGGAAGTGCTGCACTGTCAAAGTGCCACCTTCCAGACGAGATGTCAATTTAAGATCACATCTGCCCTCTCAGTTTGACATAAAAGGTTTGATAGCACTACTTAAGAGAAGAGCAAGGGAGTTCTCCCCGGGTCCTGAACAATATTTATCCCTCAACCAATACCACTAAACTAGATGATCTGGTTATTATCGTATTGCTGTTTGTGGGACTTTGCAATGTTTCCTACATTACAACAATGACTACACTTTAACAGCATTTCAATGACTGTAAAATGTTTTGAGATGTGCTAAGGTTGTGAAAGATGCTATAAAAATGCAAGCTCTTTCTTTCAAACTAGCCTCGTATCACTGCTGAATGCTCTTCTGAACTTCAGCTGCCAGTTCAATTAATTAATTAATTTTTTAATTCATTCATGGGATGTGAGCATTGCTGGCAAAGCCAATATCTATTGCCCATCCCTTATTGCCCTTGAGAAGGTGATGGTGAGCTGTCTTCTTGAACTGCTGCAGTCCATGTGGTGGAGGTACAATGCTGTTAGGAAGGGAGTTCCAGGATTTTGACCTAGCAACAGTAAAGGAATGACGATATAGTTCCAAGTCAGGATGATGTGTGGCTGAGAGGGGAACTTGCAGGTGGTGGTGTTCCCATGTGTCTGCTGCCCGTGTCCTTCCAGGTGGGAGAGGTCGTGGGTTTGGAAAGTGCTACCAAAGGAGGCTTGGCGAGTTGCTGCAGTGCATCTCATAAATGGTACACACTGCTGGGACTGTGCGTTGGTGGTGGAGGGAGTAAACAGTTAAGGTGCTGGATTGGGTACTGATCAAGTGGGCTACTTTGTCCTGCATGGTGTCAAGCTTCTTGAGTGTTGTTGGAGCTGCACCCATCCAGGCAAGTGGAGAGTATTTCATCACACTTCTGATTTGTGCCTTGTAGATGGTGGACAGACTAAGGTGAGTCAGAAGGTAGGTTATTTGCAGCAGAATTCCCAGATTCTGACCTGCTCTTGTAGCCACAGTATTTATATGGCTACTCCAGTTAGGTTTCTGGTCAATAGTAGCCCTGAGAATACCGATGGTGAGGGATTCTGCTATGGTAATGCCTTGAATGTCAAGGGCAGATGGTTAGATTCTCTTTTGTTAGAAGTGGTCATTGCCTGGCACTTGTGTGGCATGAATGTTACTTGCCACTTGTCAGCACAAGCCTGAATGTTGTCCAGGTCTTGCTGTACGTGGGCACAGGCTGCTTCGGTATCTGAGGATTCTCAAATGGCACTGAACATTGTGCAATCATCAGCGAACATCCTCACTTCTGACCTTATAATGGAGGGAAGGTCATTGATGAAGTTGCTGAAGATGATTGGGGCTGGGACATTAGCATGAGGAACTCCTGCAGTGATATCCTGGTGCTGAGCTGATTGGCCTCCAACAACTGTAACCATCTTCCCTTATGCTAGGTATTGAAGATCAGATATGTAGACAGTGCCCAACTCCCCGTGTGAGCTCAGTTAGCTCTATTTACAAACTTCCCAACTGAATTCAAACAGGATTGTGGTTCTGTGACAGATCGGCGGTGAGCTTCAAGAACGGCAGGGCGCACGCGTGACATGTCGCCGCGCAGCCACCGCAATATTTAGCGCGGCTCATTTAAATGGAAGGGCCGGGACGCCCGTTCCACTGACTTAGAGGGGGCGGCTGTTCCCAGGCAAGGGTGTCCGACGCCAGCACCATTTTTAAAAGGCTTCAGGCCCTTCAGACTCATTAAAATTTTTAAAGTCACAGAATGGTGAAAAATAAAGTTAGACATTTCTTCACACTTTCAATCCCCTTTCCCACACCCCCAATGATTAATCAATTCATTAATTGCCCTTTCCCCTGAAAAAACTTTTATTCCGATCCTGATCTTTCCCCCCACAACTTTATTAACTTTAACCCTCAACCCCTTCCCACCATCCCCTCCACCAATCAGGTTTTCCCCACCCTGAAAATTTCACTCCTCCCCCCTCCCAACCAATGTTCCACCTCGGATCTCCAAACAGAGATCTGAAGGCACGGGAGTTCCGGCAACCAGACGTAATATCGGAGCAGGACAGCCGTCGCTACAAGGCACATCATTATTCATTACCATTTATTTCAATATTTAAATTAAGTCTCCGGTGAAATGGAGTGGGGACTTCCCGGCGTCCAGACCCATGGTGGGCCTCTCCTGGAGGTATTTCCGGGCCCCCTCCCACCATGACCCCCAACATCAGGAGGCTGGTAAAATCCAGCCCAGTATAACACTGCAGCAGGGAGGGGCATTGTCTCTCAGGCACATTGGTGGGGCAAGGTGTCTAACCTGATCTGGGAGTGACAGACTAACATTTACTGGGTGTGAAACAACATTTTTAAAAAGTCACCTGCTTTTGACAATGAATAAAAGAATCAGAGGACAAAATAAAAAATTCTTACAAACAAAATATTTACCCTTTCCTGTTATATTATTCTTTTGATTTATTTGACCATGGTTATGTCCCATGGCATTGCTCTCAGACAGGTTTAACATATTTCCTTATTTGGTACTGTGTGGTACTGGGTACAAACCATGAATTGTTTGCCTTTTGTATGGCCTTGTCTACTTACACATTAGTAATCTGTGTGCCTGCTCATTAAGGTCTTTTTACTCCTCTATACCTTTTCATATTTTAAGTACAATAGGAAATTAACAGGATACATCTGGCTACTGCCAAAAACTAAAGCCCGTCAATTGCTCCCTTGAATATCAAGTTATTTCTTACTTAAATTTCCCCACATTCTCTGCCTCCCTGAGAAGTCCATTTGCACACATTCACCATCCACTTTGTAAGTAGGAAAGTCTAAATTGCCTGTGCCCCTTCCCTGTTCTCAGCTTGGATGTAGAATTTGTGGCAATCTCAATCATACAATTGGGTTTCAATCTATCTGTTCACTGAAGAATACTGAATACTTCAACATTTTCCCAAACCACAGGAATTGTTTTGCAAATCAGAAAATTGAGGAGTGGGCTTTAACAGTAGAAATCTTTCAATTACACAGCATATCATAATTTCCTGTTTGAGAGTCCAATATATAGTGGTTGTTTTGGAAATAGGAGTTAGTTTGAATTATCACCATAACAGGATATCATGCAAACAATGGTTGAGCATTCAGAATGAATTGCGGGGTGGGCGGATGTGGTGGAGACAGGTGTGAATGGAGTAGTACAAAATGGGGAAGACAGGATGAATGGCAGCACCATGAACTAGGGCAGAATTGATCAATAGGTTAACTGATGGGGCAACATTGTCCAATATATTAACAATTCATGATTAATTAGGAATCCAGATGTGGCTAATTGCATTCTGATTAATAAATAGAAAGCGAATCACCATTATTAGGCATAGCGCATACATGTGTACTTTTATATGCTTTCTTTTGGGCCTCCTTATCTCGAGAGACAATGGATACGCGCCTGGAGGTGGTCAGTGGTTTGTGAAGCAGCGCCTGGAGTGGCTATAAAGGCCAATTCTGGAGTGACAGGCTCTTCCACAGGTGCTGCAGAGAAATTTGTTTGTTGGGGCTGTTGCACAGTTGGCTCTCCCCTTGCGCCTCTGTCTTTTTTCCTGCCAACTACTAAGTCTCTTCGACTCGCCACAATTTAGCCCTGTCTTTATGGCTGCCCGCCAGCTCTGGCGAATGCTGGCAACTGATGTATGCTTTACATCCTTGGTTACTGAATGGTGGTAGATGTTTATTAAGTAAATATTTCCAAGCGAAGTACATTTACCTATATTGTGTGTTACTGCACTTTCTAAAAATGAGTGCATGTGGATAAAACGATGTTGTCATAGCCACACCAGTGGACAATACTAAATTTATTTTATTTATTTATTTAGAGATACAGCACTGAAACAGGCCCTTCGGCCCACCGAGTCTGTGCCGACCAAGAACCACCCATTTATAATAACCTTACAGTAATCCCCTACCTACACTAGGGGCGATTTATAATTGGGAGAGGAAAGGGGAGAAGGTAGCAGTACAACTGGGGAGAAGTGTCAAATGGTGAAGTATGAACTGGAGGGGTGGAGGAAGAAAGAGAATGGTGGCAGTATGAGCTGGAGGGAGGGTGACGAATGAAAGCTGGTAGGGTCAACCGAGAGGAGAGGGGAAGACCAAGGCTGGTGTAACTAGATGTAAAGGGCCAATATGAACTAAAGAGGAAGAAAGTGTCCACATGAAATGGGATGGTGGGAGGGAAAAAATGAGAAAGGGAGTATTTCAGAACTTGAACTTGGAGAGACTGGCTAGTGGGGGGTATCTCTGTGAAGAGGAACAGAGGAAGTTAACTATTGAAGCCTTCAGGGAAGTGATAGCCTCTCCAAGTTGGATACATTGAAATGTCACCTATTTTTCTAGGGTTTTTTTAAGCTTAAAAGTCCATCAATTCTGAAGGCTTTTAAAAAGGATTTAAAATTACCTAAAATATACCATGCCCTCAGAACTGTACGCAGTGGGCTTGGGAAAGAGGGAGAGGCAGGGAAGAGTCACCATTTGTAAGAAGTATCTATAGTTTTAAACTGTCTGTCCATATCCTGACCAATAGCATGTACTAATACACAAACAGCTCTGGGAAACCTATGACCTGTTAAGGGACCCACCTATTGTATTCATACTACTAGATATCTAGTCTCATGTTGAGCAGCTTCAGAATGAACAAGTATAGGCTTAAGAGCTACATGCAATTTTTTCCAAGTACACAAAGTGAATTTTTGCCTTCCCTTCCCCCAATATAATATAGAAATTACATTTCCTAAACCATCAGTCTGCAACATGCTCATGTGGTGCCTGGATTAATGTGAATGTAAATCATACTATTTCATACTTTCCAATTGGTACGTATTTCAAAAATGTTACTCATCTCAGCAGTTTTACCTTAGAGGAACGTCTCCAGAAAAGAACAGGCCAAGTTATCTACAAGGGCAAATCACTAGAATCAAGTCTCATTATAATGGTACTGTTATGTATAGGACTGCTCTTTCCCACATTGTATAGAATCATATAGAGCAAAAAGAGCCATTCAATCCATAGTGCCTGTGCTGGCTCTTTGAAAGAGCTATTCAATTAGTTCCACTCTCCTGCCCCATAGCCCTACAATTTTCTTTTCATTTCAAGTATATATCCATTTTCCTTTTGTAAGTTGCTATTGAATCTGCTTCCATCAGTCTTTCAGGCAGTGCATTCCAGATCATAACTCACTGTGTAAATACCTTTTCTTCTCTTCTGGTTCTTTTGCTGATTTTCTTCAATCGGTGTCCTTTGGTAATTGACTCTCCTGCAAGTGGAAAGTTTCTCTCTATCTACTGTATCAAAACCATTCATAATTTTGAACATCTCCATCAAATATCCTGTTAACATTCATGCTCTAAGGAGAACAATCCCAGTTCCTCCAGATAACTGAAGTGACTCCTCCCTGGTACCATTACCATAAATCTCTTCTACACCCTCTACAAACTTTGACTTTCTTCCTAATGTGGTGCCCAGAATTGGTCATAATACTCCAGCTGAGGCCTAAACAATGACTTATAAAGACTTGGCACAACTTCCTTGCTTTTGTACTCCTCGGAGCTTATTACACCTAAAACAACTGGAATGACGATAAACTGGTTAAGTTTTTTACTACACTTCCCTGCCCCAACTGAATTCTCTCCCAAAGGCATTGAATCAGTTGTTCTACCGGTTCTAGCAGCCCTTCAGTTCATATACACACAACATAAGAAATAGAAGCAGGAGTAGGTCATTTAGCCCTTCAATAAGATCATGGCTGCACCCTTCATAATTTATTGCCCATCCCTAATTGCCCTTGAGAATGTGGTGGTGAGTTGCCTTCTGGAAATGCTGCAGTCCGTGTGGTGTAGATACTCCCACAGTGCTATTAGGAAGGGAGTTCCAGGATTTTGTCTAAGCACGTCAAGCAGTGGCAACATATTTTCAAGTCAGGATGGTGTGTGGCTTGGAGGGGAGCTTGCATGCACCTGCTGCCCTTGTCCTTCTAGGTGGTAGAGGTCATGGGTTCGGAAAGTGCTGTCGGAGGACCCTTGGTGTGTTGCTGCAGTGCATCTTGTAGATGCCACTGTGTGTCAGTGCTTGGTTCTCTAGAGAGTGAGCCTGGGGAGTTACTAATGGAAAATAAGGAAATAGCGGAGGAATTGCTCAGCAATAACTTCTCATTGACACTCAGTTTGGGTTCCACCAGGGCCACTCAGCTCCTGACCTCATTACAGCCTTGGCCCAAACACAGACAAAAGAGCTGAACCCCAGAGGTCAGGTGAGAGTGACTGCCCTTGACATCAAGGCAGCATTTGACAGAGTATGACATCAAGGAACCTGAGCAAAACTGGTGTCAATTGGAATCAGGGGGAAAACTCTCCACTAATTGGAGACATACCTAGCACAAAGAAAGATGGTTGTGGTTGTTGGAAGTCAACCATCTCAGTCCCACGACATCACTGCACGAGTTCCCCAGGGTCGTGTCCTAGGCCCAACCATCTTCAGCTGCTTCATCATTGACCTTCCTTCAATCATAACGTCAGAAGTGGAGATGTTTGCTGATGATTGCACAATGTTCAGCATCATTCGCAACTCCTCAGATACCGAAGCAGTCTGTGTCCATATGCAGCAAGAGCTGGACAACATCCAGGTTTGGGCTGATAAGTGGCAAGTAACTTTGCACCACACAAGTGCCAGACAATGACCATCTCCAACAAGAGAGAATCTACCCATCTCCCCTTGATGTTCAATGGCATTACCATCGCTGAATCCTCCACTATCAACATCCTGGGGATCACCATTGATCAGAAACTTACCTGGACCAGCCACATAAATACTATGGCAACAAGAGCAGGTCAGAGGCTGGGAATTATGCGGCGAGTAACTCACCTCCTGACTCCCCAAAGCCTGTCCACCATCTACAAGGCACAAGTCAGGAGTGTGATGGAATACTCTCCACTTGCTTGGATGGGTGCAGCTCCAACAATACTCAAGAAGCTTGACACCATCCTGGATAAAGCAGCTTGATTGGCACACCAGCCACAAACATTCACTCCCTCCACAACGATGCACAGTGGCAGCAGTGTGTACCATCTACAAGATGCATTGCAGCAACTCACCACGGCTCCTTAGACAGCACCTTCCAAACCCGCGGCCTCTACCACCTAGAAGGACAAGGGTAGCAGATATATGAGAACACCACCACCTGCAACTTCCCCTCCAAGACACACACCATCCTGACTTGGAACTATATTGTCATTCCTTCACTGTCACTGTGTCAAAATCCTGGAGCTCCCTTCCAAATAGCACTGTTGGTGTGCCTACACCCCAAAGACTGCAGCAGTTCAAGGAGGCAGCTCACCACCACCTTCTCAAGGGCAATTAGGGATGGGCAATAAATGCTGGCCTGGCCAATGACACCCACATCCCACGAATAAAAAAAGGAACAGATTTTTCCCTCTGTCTTCACTGTAGAGTATATAAATAAGATCCCAGAAATCATGGTGAATCAAGAGTTGAAAGGGAGGGAGGAACATAAAACAATTACCATCACCAGGGAAAGAGAAAATTATTAGAACTAAAAGCTGACAAGTCCCCATATCCTAGGATCTTAAAAGAAATGGCTGCTGAGATAGTGGATGCATTGGTTTTAATTTTCCAAAATTCCCTAGATTCTGGAAAGGTCCCTTCAGATTGGAAAATAGTAAATGTAACTCCGCTATTCAAGAAAGGAGGAAGACGGAAAACAGGAAACTACAGGCCAATTAGCTTCAAATCTGTCATAGGGAAAATGCTGGTATCTACTATTAAAGGAGGTTATAGCAGGTCATTTAGAAAATCTCAATGCAATCAGGCAGAGTCAACATGGTTTTGTGAAAGGGAAATTGCGTTTGACAAATTTATTAGCGTTCTTTGAGGAAGTAACAAGCAATGTGAATAAAGGGGAACCTGTGGATGTACTGTACTTAGATTTCCAGAAGGCATTTGACAAGGTGCCACATCAAAGGTTACTGAACAAAATAAGAGCAAATGGTATACGGAGTAACATATTAGTTAACCAATCCTCTAATTTTTCTAACAGGAAACAGAATGTAAGCATAAAGGGGTCATTTTCAGGTTGGTAAGCTGTAACTGGTGGTGTGCTACAGGGATCAGTGCTGGGGCCTCAACTATTTACAATCTATATCAATAACTTGGATGAAGGGACAGAATGTATGGTTGCTAAATTTGCTGATGACAAAGCTAGGTAGGAGAGTAAGTTGTGAAGAGGACATAAGGAGTCTGCAAAGGGATTTCTATAGGTTAAGTGAGTGGGCAAAGATTTGGCAGATGGAGGATAATGTGAGAAAGTGTGAACTTATCCACTTTGGCCAGAAAAATAGAAAAACAACAAAGTATTTAAATGGAGAAAGATTGTAGAACTCAGATGCAGAGGGATCTGAATGTCCCAGTACATGAAACACAAAAAGTTAGAGTGCAGGTACAGCATGTGATTAAGAAGGTAAATGCAATGTTGTCATTCATTGCAGAGGGAATTGAATATAAAAGTGGAGATGATTTGTTATAGTTGTACAGCAATTGATGAGACCACATCTGGAGTATTGTGTACAGTTTTGGTCTCCTTACTTAAAGGATATAATTGCATTGGAAGAAATTCAGAGAAGGTTCACTCAACTGATTCCTGGGATGAAGGGGTTATCTTATGAGGAAAGGTTGGACAGGTTGGGTCTGTATTTTTTGGAGTTTAGAAGGAAGAGAAGTGATCTTGTTGAAATATAGAATCATAGAATGGTTACAGCACAGAAGGAGGCCATTCAGCCCATCGTGTCTGTGCCACCTTTCTGCAAGAACAACTTACCTAGTCCCACTACCCCTTTTCCCCATAGCCCTGCAAATTTTTCTGTTCAGATAATTATCCAATCTCTTTTGAAGGCATCGAATGAATCTGCCTTCACCCCACTCTCAGGCAGTGCATTCCTGATTCTAACAACCCACTGCATAAAAGAGTTGCTCCTTATGTCGCTGATACTTTTTTCTTAAATCGGGTTTCCTATGGTTCTGGATCCTTCATCCAATCTGAACAGTTTCTCCCTATCTACTCTGTTCAGACCCCTGATGATTTTGAACACATATCAAATCTCCTCTTCTCCAAAGAGAACAGACCCAGCTTCTCCAGCCTATCCACATAAGTGAAGTTCCTCATCCCTAGAACCATTTTCATGAATCTTTTCAACATATAAGATCCTGAGGGGCCTTGATTTTGAAAGGATATTTCCCCTTGTGGGAGAGACTAAAGCTGGCGGGCACAATTTAACAGTAAGGGATCTCACATTTAAGACAGAGATGAGGAGAAATTTTTCAGAGGGTTGTGAGTGTGTAGACCTCTTCCCCAGAAAGCAGTGGAGGCAGGGTCATTGAATGTTTTTAAGGCAGAGATAGACAGATCCTTGACAAACAAGAGAGTCAAAGCATATTGGGGGTAGGCAAGAAAGTGGAGTTGTGTTCACAAACAGATCAGCCATGATCTTATAGAATGGTGGGGCAGGCTCAAGGGGCTGAATAGACTATTCCTGCTGCTGGTTCGTATGGTGGAGGGAGTGAATGTTTTAGGTAGCGTATGGGTCGAGTTTCCTGAGTGTTGTTAGAGCTGCATTTATCCAGGCAAGTGGAGAACATTCCATCACACTCCTGTCTTGTGCCTTGTAGATGGTGCACAGGTTTTTGGGAGACAGGAGGTGAGTTATTTATATGGCTGGCCCAGTTAGGTTACAGACAATGGTGAAAACCCATAGGTTTAGTCAGGGTACACTAGACCAATGCAAGAAAAGGGGCCCTGATGGAAAGCACAGCAGACCAGGCTGTGGCTTTAATTGTGGCAGTAAAACCCTGTAAACCTACTGCTGAGAGTGTAAGAAAACTGAACAAAATCTCAGTTACCAGGATTTTGTGTCCAGAGGAAAAGTAACCCCATACCCCTCGAGTGAGGTAAGTAAGTCTATCGTCATACTTAGGGATACAGGGGCCACCCTATTCCCTTCTGCTGGGAAAAGGCTGGACCTTTCCACCAGAGAGTGCATTGAATACTAGAGTGCTAGTAAACGGTATCGGAGTAAAGTATATGCCCATACCTTTATACAGGGTACACCTGGAATGCGACCTTGTTTCAGGACTGGTAACCGTGGGGATTGTTCCCAGTTTACCTGTGGATGGGGTCGACCTGCTCCTGGGTAATTATTTGACAGGGGCGAAGGTGGTAGCTTCCCCCGTGGTTTTAGAGAGACTGAAAGAGGTCGGGGAGACAGAGCAGTTACGGGAAAAGGTCCTTGGCAATTTTCCTGACTGTGTGGTGACCTGGTCCATGGCCAAACAAGCTCCGTCAGAGGAGGCCGAACTGGCTCTGCAGGCAGATGATCCTACTGCCTGGTTATCTGAAACCTTCTTTGGGAAGTTAGAGGACTCAGAGGATGGGTTAAACAGATCTTCCTTGATCGAGGCTCACAAGCCAACCCAGGGTTAAAAAAGTTAGCACAGACTGTCCAAACTGAAGCCGAAGCAGAGGGAGTTCCAAAGTGCTACTATTTAAAGAATGAGGTGCTGATGAGGAAGTGGAGACCTCCTCACAGACCTGCAGACCAAAAGCGGACAATGGTTCACCAGGTCGTGGTGCCACCAAGGTACCATAAAGAAATATTGAGAATAGCCCACGAGATTCCAATGGGTGGACATGTCAGTATCAGAAAAACCCAAGCCTGTATAAGACAACTTTTTCACTGGCCACAACTCCACAAGGATGTGGTGGAGTTCTGTAAGACTTGTCACATGTGCCAGTTTGTCAGGAAACCTCAATCTGCAATAAAACCTGCACCCCTAATTCCCATACCGGTTTTGGTGGAACCATTCAGCAGAGTGCTGGTAAATTGTGTGGGACCCTGCCGAAAACAAAAGGAAGCCACCAGTATCTTCTCACCATTATGGATGTGGCTACTCAATTTCCAGAAGCTATCCCTCTAAGAACTATCTCTGCCAAGGTAGTGGTGGAGGGGCTAACCCAATTCTTCACCCGATATGGGCTGTCTGCTGAGATCCAGTTGGATCCGGGCACAAATTTCATGTCCAGTATTTTTCAAAAGGTCATGGGGAATCTGGGCATAACCCAACTAAATTCTTCAGCCTACCACCTACAATCACAAGGGACTTTGGAGCTGTATCACCAGACCCTAAAGACAATGACCAGGGCATACTGCTATGCCTATCCCCATGACTGGGACAAAGGGCTGGGATTTCTTCTGTTTGCTACCAGGGACTCACCCAATGAGTCCACTGGCTTTAGTCCCTTTGAATTAGTTTATGGACATGAAGTGAGAGGTCCTCAAACTAATCAAGCAGAGCTTTTTGAAGCACAGGAATGAATCTTCCCTGTTAGACTACATCACCATGTTCCCAGAATGGCTCAAGAGAGCCTGTGCAGTGGCTTAGGAACACCCAAAAACCTCCCAGACAGCTGTGAAAAGGCAGGCAGATAAACATGCCAAGGCCAGAACATTTCAGCCGGAGACCATGTGTTAATGCTATTACCAATAAAGGGTGAACCATTGAAAGCCCAGTTCAGTGGCACGTACAGAGTAGTAAAGAGATTTAGCCAGTTGAATTATATAACTGACATGCCAGATCGTAGGAAAAAGCAAAGGCTGTGCCACATCAATATGTTAAAACGGTATCACAGCCAGAAAGGAGACAAACAAGCACAGGTCTATCAGTCAGTCAGGAAAGAGGAGGGCGAAAGAGACAGTGAGAACGAGTTAGAGGGAAGCCTGGAGGATTCCCAAATTGGACCCCCTACCATCCGGTTAGCTAACACTGAAACGTTAGGGAAATTAGATACCAAAGCCTCCTATTTAAGCACAGAACAAAGAGAACTAACAAGGCTGCTCACTGCTTTTAAAGGATCAGCAGGGACAAACCAATGTACATAACCCTAACCCTACATGATGTGGATGTAGGAGACCCCTCCCATAAAACAAAACCCCTATTGCCTATGTCCCTGGAAACTGACCCAGGTTCAGGAGGAAATTCAGATGAAGACCTAGAAATTAAAGATTTAAATTCTGAAGAGAGGCACAGATTTGGAGGGTGGTGATGGTGGTGGTGACTGCAAGTCAAGTATCCGAACTGAGCAGGAATTGTGGGCCAGGCTGGATGAGCACAGGAAAAACTATATATAAAAAAACACTGGATGATCTTCAAAGTTATGAACAACTTTGAATCCAGGGTTGAGTTCACTGATGCAGAAAAACTTGAAAAGGAAGATATTGCAGAAATACACGAGGAAACTCAGTGCATGCGGGAGCACAAGCTGATTGAGCCCAGTCAAAGCAGTTGGAGTTTTAGACAGGGCTCTAGAGGGTTACAAGGTAGCCAGGAAGGAACTGAAGAATGGATTTAGGAGAGCTAGAAGGGGACATGAAAAAGTGTTGGGGGGTAGGATTAAGGAAAATCCCAAGGCGTTCTACACTTATGTGAAGAACAAGAGGATGGCCAGAGTGAGGGTAGGGCCGATCAGGGATAGTGGAGGGAACTTGTGCCTGGAGTCGGAGGAGGTAGGGGAGGTCCTAAATGAATACTTTGCTTCAGTATTCACTAGTGAGAGGGACCTGGTCGTTTGTGAGGACAGCGTGGAACAGGCGGATATGCTCGAACAGGTTGAGGTGAAGAGGGAGGATGTGCTGGAAATTTTGAATGATATGAGGACAGATAAGGCTCCGGGGCTAGACGGGATATACCCAAGGATATTACGGGAAGTGAGGGAAGAGATTGCTGTGCCTTTGGCGATGATCGTTGCGTCTTCACTGTCCACTGGAGTAGTGCCGGATGATTGGAGGGTGGCAAATGTTGTTCCCTTGTTCAAGAAAGGGAATAGGGATAACCCTGGGAATTATAGACCAGTCAGTCTTACGTCAGTAGTGGGCAAATTATTGGAGAGGATTCTGAGAGACATGATTTATGATTATTTGGAAAAGCATAGTTTGATTAGAAACAGTCAGCATGGCTTTGTAAGGGGCAGGTCATGCCTCACAAGCCTTATTGAATTCTTTGAAGATGTGACAAAATACATTGATGAAGGAAGAGCAGTGGATGTGGTGTATATGGATTTTAGCAAGGCGTTTGATAAGGTTCCCCATGGTAGGCTCATTCAGAAAGTAAGGAGGCATGGGATTCAGGGAAAGTTGGCTGTCTGGATACAAAATTGGCTGGCCCATAGAAGTCAGAGGGTGGTAGTAGATGGAAAGTATTCAGCATGGAGCTTCGTGACCAATGGTGTTCCACAAGGATCTGTTCTGGGACCTCTGCTCTTTGTGATTTTTATAAATGACTTGGATGAGGAAGTGGAAGGCTGGGTTAGCAAGTTTGCCGATGACACGAAGGTTGCTGGAGTTGTGGATAGCGTGGAAGGCTGTTGTAGGTTGCAACGGGACATTGACAGGATGCAGAGCTGGGCTGAGAAGTGGCAGATGGAGTTCAACCTGGAAAAGCTGTGAAGTGATTCATTTTGGATGGTCGAATTTGAATGCGGAATACAGGCTTAAAGACAGGATTCTTGGTAGTGTGGAGGAACAGAGGGATCTTGGGGTCCATGTCCATAGATCGCTCAAAGTTGCCACCCAAGTTGATAGGGTTGTTAAGAAGGCGTATGGTGTGTTGGCTTTCATTAACAGGGGGATTGAGTTTAAGAGCCGCGAGGTTATGCTGCAGCTCTATAAGGCCCTGGTTCGACCACACTTGGAATATTGTGTTCAGTTCTGGTCGCCTCATTATAGGAAGGATGTGGAAGCTTTAGAGAGGGTGCAGAGGAGATTTACCAGGATGCTGCCTGGACTGGAGGGCATGTCCTACGAAGAAAGATTGAGGGAGCTGGGGCTTTTCTCATTGGAGCGAAGAACGATGAGAGGTAACTTGATAGAGGAGTACAAGATGATGAGAGACATAGATAGAGTGGCTAGCCAGAGACTTTTTCCCCAGGGTGGAAAGGGCTATCACCAGGGGGCATAATTTTAAGGTGATTGGAGGAAGGTTTCAGGGAGATGTCAGAGGTAGGTTCTTTACACAGAGAGTGGTGGCTGCGTGGAATGCGCTGCCAGCGGTGGCAGTAGAAGCAGATACATTAGGGACATTTAAGCGACTCTCGGATAGGTACATGGATGATAGTAGAATGAAGGGTAGGTAGTTAGTTTGATCTTAGAGTAGGTTAAAGGTTCGGCTCAACATGGTGGGCCGAAGGGCCTGTACTGTGCTGTACTGTTCTATGTTCTATGAGTTCCCAAGTTGTGCTCGTGCCCAATCCCAAATGATAAAAAAAGTAGAGTATGGCTATGACAGTGAGACTGATGAGTGTGCACATATAGTTTCTTTTTGATTTACGACCCCATCATGAAATATTTCATTGCACGTGGTGGGGAGGTGTTACACCAAGGTGTTCTGTTGAATGATTTTCTTTGGTCCACTGGTTGGAGATCTGAATTTATTTTTAAGACATTTTTTAAAAGACATTAAACAAAGACAAGCTGCCAGCAAAGTCATCCTTTCAGCTTCAGCTGTTCACCTAGTTTGCAACACTGTATCCTATATTACAAAGGATGGTGAGGAGACACGAAATGCCTGCTAATTTCCCAGCAAGAACCAAGACCCAGGAAGTTTAAAGGAACTAAAGTTCTCTCAGCAAGAAATACTACTACTATGTTCGAATCATTGAGTGACTGTCAGATGACAACCCCCACACCATCTGTTGTTCTGAACTGGTGCTTTCTCGGCAGCAGAGGAGAAGCAACTGGGCTCTGACATGAGCAGACCCTAAGTGGGGGTCCTTCTCTCTCTCCATTCCAGCTTAAAAGCTTTCAAATCCTGTTTGTTGACTGGCCAGCTTTGCATACTCCTGCTACAATCAGAAACTCTGTTGTAGGAAATCATCCGCATCGCTGTCTCCAAAGAGACGAACCGAACCAGTCATCCACCTCTTCAAACTAAAAGCCTCAGGACCACCGAATTCTGCTAGAAGCCAGTCAAATCACTAAACCTCACAGACTGTATACCATTTTTTTTAAAAATGGACTAACTCCTTGCCTCACTGTAACCTATTTGTGTGTGTGTAAACCTCCAGAGTGTGCATATGTGTGTGTGCACGCAAGTGAAAGTTGGCGCGTTGTTTATTTTATTAATTTGGTTTAGGTACAAAAAGTTAGCCTTTAACTCAAGAAAACTTGCCTAATTGGTTCTTATGATCATAGCAAGTAAGTAATCAAACACCTACTAAATTGGCCAGTACATCCAATTTAAGAACGAAACTTGTTGTGATCAAACCAAGAGAGGAAAGAGGGAAGCCCTTCGACCCCATCTCACTTGACCGTAACATACCATTTAAAAAACATACGGCTTTTCTATTTTGCTTACCAAAGTGGATAGCTTCTCGCGCACCCACATTATACTGCATATGCCATATTCTTGCCCACTCACTTGTCTTTATCCCTTTATAGCCTCTTTGTGCCCTCCTCACAGCTTACTTTCCCACCTAACTTTGCATCATCAGCAAACAGTACACTCAGTCCCCAAATCATTGACATGGATTGTATATAGCAGAGGCCCAAGCGCTAATCCTTAGGGAACACTGCTAGGTAGAACCTGCCAACATGAAAATTATCCCTTTATTTCCTTAGCAGGTCTGGCAGCATTTGTGGAGAGAGAAACAAGAGTTAACGTTACAGGTCTGTCGTTCCAGCACTTTGTTTTTATTTCAGATTTCCAGCATCCAAGTATTTTGCTTTTATTCCTTTTATTTCCTACTTTGTTTTCTCACCCTGATAATTACAACCTCAAAACCCAACACATTTGGGTAAACATGAATTCCCTTTCATAAATTGGTGTTGACTTTGCCCAATAATATGATTTTCAATGTGCCCTGTTATCATGTTCCTATCTCATGGATTCTAGCAATTTCTATGCTGTCAAGCTACTGGCCTATAGTTCAGTTTTCTCTCTCACTCCATTCTCAAAATAGCAGGGTTACATTTGCTACTTCCAATCCATGAGAATCTCGAGAATTCTGGAAGATCAAAACCAATACATCCACTGTAGGCTATCAGGTCCAGGGAATGTGTCAGCTTTTAGTCCCATTAATTTCTCCAGTACTATTTCTTTAATACTAATTTATTCACTAGATCTTTGGTTCTCCACTATTTCTAGAATGTTTCTAGTGTCTTCTCCTGTGAAGACACAGCACTTGGTTAATGTCTCTGCTATTTTCTTAATCCCCATTATAATTTCTCATCTCTGCCTCTAAGGGACCCAATGTTTGCTTTTGCTAATCTTTTTATTTTTACATATAGATTTTACAATCTTTTCACATCTCTTGCTAGTTTACGCTCATTCTATTTTCTCTATCAAATTCGCAGTCATTCTTTGCTGAATTCTAAAAAATGCTCAAGCTTACTGCTCTCTGTTAACATTATGAAGCCTCTTCCTTTAATCTAATACTATCTGAACTTCTCATTAGCAATGGTTGGAACACTTTCCCATGGGTTTTTTCTTTAAGGGAAAATATATTTGTTGCGAATTATGAATTCTTTGTGTTCGCGTTGCTCATCTATCATTCTTTTAATCTAGTTTCCCAATCTACCTTAGCCAACTCATCCCTCATATCTGCATAGTTTGCTTAGTTCAGATTTAAGACCCTAGTTTCAGTCTTAGCTATATCATATTCAAGCTCAATATAAAATTTGTATTGTGATCACTCTTCCTCAGACTCCTCTACTATAAAGTTATTAATTAACCCTTTTCATTCCACAATATTTGAACTAAAATAGCCTCTTCCCTAGCTGTCTCCTCAAAAATAGTATCTAGAAAACCATCTTGAATACATTGCATTATCTCACCCTCATGCAACTATAACAAATTTGGTTTACCAAGTCTATATGAAGATTAAGTCCCCCCCCATGACTTTTCTATTACCCTTGTTACATACCTGACACTACAGATACTTTTAGGAGGCCTATAAAATACTGTTTTCTGCCTCTGGTTTCTCATCTCCAGCCAAACTGATTCTATATCTTGATTTTCCCAAGCTATGGTTCTTTCCCTCTACATGAAAAAACATTGGCGTGCAAGATAAAGGAAAATGCTACGGCGTTTCATAAGTATATTAAGGGCAAGAGGATAACCAGGGTAAGAGTAGAGCCCATTAGGGACCAAAGTGGCAACGTGTGTGTGGAGCCGTAGGACAAAGGTGAGGTTTTAATTTATTACTTTTCATCTGTGTTCATTATGGAGGAGGACGATGTAGGTGTAGACATCAGGGAGGGGAATAGCGATATATTTGAACATATTAGCATCGAAAGGAAGTATTGGATGTTTTAGCGGGCTTAAAAGTGGATAAATCCCAAGATTTACCCCAGGCTGTTATGTGAGGCAAGGGAGAAGATAGCCTTTTTCAGATCCTCTCTGGTCACAGGAGAGGTACCAAAAGACTGGAGGACAGCAAATGTGGTACCATTATTCAAGAAGGGTAGCAGGGATAAACCAGGTAATTACAGGCCAGGGAGTCTAACATCAGTGGTTGGAAAATTATTGGAAAAAATTCTGAGGGACAGGATTAATCGCCACTTGGAGAGGCAGGGATAGTCAGCATGGCTGTCAGGGGGAGATCGTGTCTGTCCAACTTGATTGAATTTTAAAGGAGGTAACTAGGTGTGTAGATGAAGGTAAAGCAGTTGATGTAGTCTATATAGACTTCAGTAAGGCTTTAGATAACCAACCTCCCATGCGGGACCTTAAGGTAAGAACCCATGGGATCTAGGGTAATTTGGCAAATTGAATCCAAAATTGGCTTAGTGGCAGGAAACAGAGGGTAATGGTTGAGGGTCATTTTTGCGAGTGGAAGCCTGTGACTAGTGGTGTACCACAGGGATCGGTGCTGGGACCCTTGCTATTTGTAGTGTACATTAATGATTAGACGCGAATATAGGAGGTATGATCAGTAAGCTCGCAGGTGACATGAAAATCGGTGTCGTAAATAGTGAGGAAAGCCTTACAGGACAATATAGATGGGCAGAGCAGTGGCAAATGGAATTTAATCCTGAGAAATGTGAGGTGATGCATTTTGGGAGGACTAACAAGGCAAGGGAATATACAATGGATGGTAGGACCCCAGGAAGTACAGGTGGTCAGAGGGACCTTGGTGTACTTGTCCATAGATCACTAAAGGCAGCAGCACAGGCAGATAAGGTGGTTAGGAAGGCATATGGGATACTTGCCTTGATTAGCCGAGGTATAGAATATAAGAGCAGGGCGGTTATGGTGGAGCTGCAAAAACACTAGTTAGGCCACAGCTGGAGTACTGTGTACACTTCTAGTCGCCACACTATAGGAAGGATGTGATTGCACAGGAGATTCACCAGGATGTTGCCTGGGCTGGAGCATTTCAGCTATGAAGAGACACTGAAAAGGCTAGGGTTGTTTTCCTTAGAGCAGAGAAGGCTGAGCGGGGACATGATTGAGGTATACAAAATTATGAGGGGCATTGATAGGTTAGATAGGAAGAGGCTTTTTCCCTTGGCAGAGGTGTCAATAACCAGGGGGCACAGATTTAAGGTAAGGGGAAGGCGGTTTAGAGGGGATCGGAGGAAAAATGTTTTCACTCAGAGGGTGGTTGGAATCTGGAACGTACTGCCTGAAAGGGTGGTGGAGGCAGGAACCCTCAAGGTTTTAAGTATTTAGATGAGCACTTAAAACGTCATAGCATACAAGGCTACGGGCCAAGTGCTGGAAAATTGGATTAGAATAGTTAGACCTGATGGGCCGAAGGCCTGTTTCTGTGCTATATAATTATGACTCTACTGTTTGCACCCCATCCTTTATCAGGGCTTACTCTGCCCCACCCCCAATGTTCCATTTTGCCTATCTCTTCTAAACGAGAAGTTCCCAACCTTGGTCACTCTGCAACAGCTATTAGATCAAACCCATTTATTTCTATCTATACTATTATCTCATCCAATTGGAGGATAGTAAGCATCAGTGGTTGTGGAAACCAAGTTGAGTCTGACACACGCACACACACTTTCCAACAAGAATGGTTGCATAGTGATCACAAGGAGGAATTCCACCCCTAACCTAGACATGCTGAGATCAGTTGTACTGCTCCTTATTGTCAACCTAGTTAAGAACCAACAGCACAGATCAGGTTGGTGTGGCCTATCACACCATTTTAGGCATGCAAGTCTACACCAGCAGAATTTAAACAATACGCCTCATTGTAGGAGTGCAACTGGTACATGTGGGGTTTTAAATGGCTGGTTTTTTGGGGGGGGGGGGGGTAAATTTTGTATAAAAGGTGACAGATGTCCTAGTTTGAGAATGATGCACTAGGCATCCAGCAAACAGATGCACTATAACACTTCAATAAAAGCAAAACACTGCGGATGCTGGAAATCTGAAATAAAAACGAGAAATGCTGGAACCACTCAGCAGGTCTGGCAGCATCTGTGGAAAGAGCAGAGTTAACGTTTCGGGTCAGTGACCCTTCTTCGGAACTGGCAAATATTAGAAATGTCAAAAGGTTATAAGCGGGTGAGGATGGGATGGATAGAGATGACAAAGGAGAAGGTGTAGATTGGACAAGGCCACATAGCTGACCAAAAGGTCATGGAGCAAAGGCAAACAATATGTTAATGGTGTGTTGAAAGACAAAGCATTAGTACAAATAGGGTGTTAACAGACTGAAGGTTGAATAAACAGGTACAAACAAGAAAAAAAAGTGGGTAAGCAAACTGAACAAACTAAGTTGAAATGAAATAAACATGAAAAAAGTTGTAAAAAATGAAAAAAATAACTAAAAATCTAAGTAAAATGAGGGGGCCGTCATGCTCTGAAATGATTGAACTCAATGTTCAGTCCGGCAGGCTGTAGCGTGCCTAATCGGTAAATGAGATGCTGTTCCTCGAGCTTGCGTTGATGTTCACTGGAACATTGCAGCAATCCCAGGATAGAGATGAGAGCAGGGGGGTGTGTTGAAATGGCAAGCAACCGGAAGGTCAGGGTCCTGCTTGCGGACTGAGCAGAGGTGCTCTGCAAAGCGGTCACCCAGTCTGCGTTTTGTCTCCCCAATGTAGAGGAGACCACATTGCGAGCAGCGAATACAATATACTACATTGAAAGAAGTACAAGTAAATCGCTGCTTCACCTGAAAGGAGTGTTTGGGGCCTGGGATAGTGAGGAGAGAGGAGGTGGAATGCTGACAGGGGAAGATCCTCTGCCATTTCCGCCACCTCCAGTGAGATGCCACTACCAAACGCATCTTTCCCTCCCTTCCCGTCAGCGTTCCGAAGGGATCGTTCCCTCCGTGACACCCAGGTCCACTCCTCCATTACCCCCACCACCTCGTCCCCATCCCATGGCACCTTCCCCTGCAATCGCAGGAGGTGTGATAGCTACCCATTTACCTCCTCTCTCCTCACTATCCCAGGCCCCAAACACTGCTTTCAGGTGAAGCAGCGATTTACTTGTACTTCTTTCAATGTAGTATACTGTATTCGCTGCTCGCAATGTGGTCTCCTCTACATTGGGGAGACAAAACGCAGACTGGGTGACCGCTTTGCAGAACACCTCTGCTCAGTCCACAAGCAGGATCCTGACCTTCCAGTTACTTGCCATTTCAACACTCCCCCACCGCCCCCCCCCTCCTCTCCTCTGCTCTCATCTCTGTCCTGGGATTGCTGCAATGTTCCAGTGAACATCAACTCAAGCTCGAGGAACAGCATCTCATTTACCGTTTAGGCACGCTACAGCCTGCCGGACTGAACATTGAGTTCAATCATTTCAGAGCATGACGGGCCCCCCATTTTGCTTAGATTTTTAGTTATTTTTTCTTTTTTATATTTTTTACAACTTTTTTTTTTCATGCTTATTTCATTTCATCTTAGTTTGTTCAGTTTGCTTATTTTATTTCATCTTAGTTTGTTCAGTTTGCTTACCCAGTTTTTTTTTCATGTTTGTACATGTTGCTGTTCAACCTTTAGTCAGTTAGCACCCTATTTGTACTAATACTTTGTCTTTCAACACACCATTAACATATTGTTTGCCTTTGCTCCATGACCTTTTGGTCAGCTATGTGGCCTTGTCCAATCTACACCTTCTCCTTTGTTATCTCTTGCCCCACCCCCTCCTCACTTGCTTATAACCTTTGACATTTCTAATATTTGCTAGTTCCGAAGAAGGGTCACTGACCCAAAACGTTAACTCTGCTTCTCTTTCCACAGATGCTGCCAGACCTGCTGAGTGGTTCCAGCATTTCTCGTTTTTATTTCACTATAAAACTTCCTTGGCTTTAATGATCTACTCTACAAACTCAGAAGAGCAGCCCTACCAGTGTCATCTTTCCATTTTCCAAACCAACTGTCTGACTGAAATTGCTAATTGGAGATAAAAACAGAAAATTCTGGAAACACCCAATAGGGCAAATAGTATCCATGGTGGGGGGGGAGAGAGAGAGAGAGAGAGAGAGAGAGAGAGAGAGAGAGAGAGTGAGTTAATGTCTCAGGTCGATGACCTTTCATCCTATTGACGTGCGTTCTGAAGTGGATTGAGCCAAACCAACTCATTTCATGTAGGATCCTTAAAGCAAGAGGAGGTTTCCATTCACCAGCCTGGGCCACATTTAAATCCAGGTGTGAAATCCAGAGGTGATGGGTTATTAAAATAAAATAGGCTAACAGGTTAATGTCTGACCAACTATGCTTTTATAAACAAAGTAATTTAGCTTCATTACGTTAAGTAAAAATCAAAAAGAAAATACATTCTGAACACAGAAGGAAACAAACGACTATAATAAAGCTTTGTAAAAAGCCTTTATTGTAGTTAACACTGAAACATTGTGAATCCCAGGAACATTCAGCAAATCAGCTCTAATGTCAAAGGTACCTGATGCATGACTGGGGCTTACAATTCATTCCGACTCAAGAAAGTATTAAAAGGGCAAATTGAGTCATAGGCTATAGTTGAGAGGTCAACTGGAAGGATCACCGGTGTAAAAATGTGAATTATGATCGTGTACTGGTCCAGTGAATTAATGCAATATCAGAATGAGAGCAACAGTATAAATGAAACTGATCAGAAGGATTGTGAGCAATAGACTTGCACCAAATGCACCCCTTTCAAGTCTTAGACAGTATTGCTCTCCAACAGACTGTAGGTTAACTTTTTTTAAAAAAACAAAATAACTCTGGAGTTGAAGAATGAGACAGCAGTCAGCAGAGCAACATGCCCTGTGCCTCAGCAGTGGACCAGTACAAGGCCTGTACCACCGAACCAGTGGGTAGGTAGCAGAACGGTGGAAGTGCAGGTGGGAAAGAGAGGGTGAAACAGCACCAGTACTAAATAGGTAATGTCCCCTTCCCCTATAAGCTGCATTTCCAATTACCTTTCAGAGACTAGCATCTGGTTTTCAATTGATACACAATCAGAGGAATTTTCAAGCCTTTTAAAGTGAGCAGAACTGAGCTGTATTGTACCGGGCTTTGTTTTATTCAATTCTAGTGTTCCTCGATCTATTTTGGGGAAGGCGGGGTAGGGAAGGTTGTAATCAACAACCATCATTAGTTGCTGTTCCCAGACTGGCTGCGTTGACAATGAAGCTGAACCATGAACAATCCATCATTTCAATTCCCCCCACTCCAAATCATCAACAAGCACAATATAATCCCATCAGAAGAATAACCAAAGAAAATCAACTTAGTGTTGACCCTTTCCAAACCCTTCTACATTATGGCATAAATAGCAAAACTGCAGAACAGAGGAGTTTCTGATGTCCAATTAAATTAAGCACTGAGCCCAATCAAGAATTCCCACTGGTATCTACTCCCTCCTCAACCACAACACTCTCTCCCCCCACCCCCCCCCCCCCACCCCACCCCCGAACTCCTCATGCTGTTCCAACACTGGAGGTTGGACCCACTCTTTGGTCACAAAAAGTTAACAATTCGGCTGACTAGCCCCCAAGCAAACCTCCCCAGGATTAATTGTTTGATAACCGAAACAATTAGAAGGTACGCAACTGAATGGACTTCAAACTAATTCATTCTCAGGCCAGGTGGTTTCAGTAAGGGTCACTTCAGTAGGTAAGTTATGGTACAGACTATCAAGCTCGGCTGAAGTATGCACAGATTCCACATGATACAGAGGAATAAGAGCTTGGCACTGAGAAAATGAAGGGGATGAAAATAGTGAGCTTGGGTGCTAAATGTGGACTTAAAAGGACAGAATACTGAGGGGTTGTTGGGATCTTATTGTTAGCTTATATCCTTGAAAGGTAAAGTGCATCCTGTATACATTCTGAACAGTTACACGTTGTTGGAAAGTTTGTAAATAAAAAGATTTTTTTTTGATTAGTGACTTCAAGTTCCTTCAGTAAACTAACCACAAAATAGCAGAAGACTTAAATTAAAAAAAGCTCAAATAACATCCACTTGGTGAATAAAAGCTTTTTTGCTATTTTAAACTGCCAATGATGGGAGGCTACTGTCAAAAAGCTTGCATTTGAAAATATTTCTCAACAATCCATAAGCGGTAATTTTTTTTGCTCCTTTTAAAAAAAAAAATGAGACAGTATCGCTTCTCGTCAGACTATTCAGGGAACAATTCGAGGTGTCGATGAAATTTATGCAACTCACTTTTTTTTTTATATAAAGTTTGACACAGATTACATATACAAAATAAAACCAACTTCAGTGGTCAAAAAAGTCTGGGTTCCATTTATGATTCCCAAGGCATCAGTCAGGTAACTGCAGTGAAACAGCAAATTTTCAGCTATCTGCCTACCAGGTGAGACACAAAGGTTATTATTTCACCTGTGCCTCAGACACCTGGCCAATATTATTCAAACATAATTGAATCAGCTCAACTGTGCCTCATTAAATTCTGCAGAAAGTAATGGTGTGCAAGATTCCAATTGTGAATGCTAACACATAGCTACCGAGTTCAGAAGGAAAAGATGGAAGTAACTGGATTACAAGTAGAAGAAAAAGAACAACAGTGGTAACTGCTCAGGACAGCCCATGGCAGAGCAATGGCCCAGCAGAGAGAGAAGCAGTAACGCAAATCCATTTCTTTTTGAAGCATGTCAAAGCTAATTTTTTTGAGTTATCAACTGATGCAAACTGGAAACTATTACAAGAGACCAATGTCCAGTTCTGTTGCGTGCCTCAATGACCAAAGCCATTTTCCTAATGATAATACCTTTAGGCTCCGCTGGACCAGTGATGGAACATTTATTCCAGCCCTTTAACGGTAAATAGTCACCTCTCACCGGAGTCAGGATAAGCAAAGCATACATCATGACAAGCACCACTGGGACCCTGGAAAAAATACACTAAAATATTCACCCCTCGACCAAAGTATGACCAAACCCCTCCTTATCCACTCAGAAATGACACATCATTGTGATTTACAAAGGTGCTTTAGCAAGTCTTGAAAATAACTATTCATCCAATCTGTGCACCTCAATGTTACTTAACTCCTGCATCTAGGACAGGTACATAATCATTTTCTATAACCTGTCTTGGGGACAGCTATGCTATTTCTTCCTCACCACCCAACACCCCAACCCCCACTAAATTTAACTGAACATGAATTTGCTGCATTCAGTAGTCTGTGGGATGCATCAGTGTCGTGTAGGCTGTTTCTGACTGCCTTTCCATGCCTATTGCTATGGAATCATTTTCATGTGCTGCCCTTGGTCAAAGCCTGGATATTATCTATTTGACACTCTAAACTGGGGCCAGTTAGTGCTATTAATAATATTGATTCCACAAAGTAGTTTAACATTAAGAAACAAGCTACGTGCAGTACTCGAGAGTGAGCTCTAACAAACTTAAACTGCTGCTACTTATTCAGACAAGCTAAAGATTCCTGCAGTGATTGCAAGCTGCTGTTTAATACCGTGCTTTTTTTTTTAATAAAGATACAGACCGCAACACACACTTTCTAAACAGCAATGCAAGACAGGTTGCTTTTTAAATACAGCAGTTTTCAAACGTGGGAAATTTTGTGTTTTTATTTTAAAAAAACATTTTGTTGCCTTACTACCAGTACGGTTGAATTTCCAATAGTTGGCAGACACAAACCAGGCAATATCTTATCGGGCATCACAACAGCTGCCAGCTTCATTCCAGAATGGCAATCTCAGGTCTACTACTTAATGATTGTACATTTCTGTCCACCAGCCCCTCCTCCCCCACTTCTCCCGCCCCTGACACAAACATACAAAGAAAAAAAATTACTGAAAATTCTGATTGTAGGCAAGTTTGAAACATTACTCTGCAGAAGCACTTTGGCCTCCGGCCTCTTCCAACCAAATCCAGGCCCATATTCACAAAAGGCACAAATGCATAAAGTGTTATATCTAAAATTCAGGGGCTGGGGAAATTTTGGTGCATATACTGTATAAACTTTTGTGAATACAGGCCCCTACTAGCCCCGAACCCCCCCCCACTGGCTAGTCGTTATGAGCTGTCAAATGTCACCTAGTATAGACTGACCAAAGGGATACTGTGTCTGATTTGTTTAAATATGTGCTTTCCAGTGCTGCACTTCACAATGCTGATAGGGCCAGGTAATACACACTAGGCCTGGCCTCACCAAAAACCACCCACTGCAGATACAGAAAGTGAGCTGGCTTCTGGAAAGAAGCATGGGTGAGGGAGGAAGGGAGGAAGGAGGGGGAGGAAGGGGAGGGAGGGAGAAAAAAAATCATTCATCATCAAAGTTCTGCTGGAGAAGGAAGTTTGCAGCAAGGTTTTCATTCTTCTCACAGGCAAAGTAGGCCTGAATGACAAGTCCCTCAGGGAAACCAAGCGCCTTTAACTGAAAGAGGAGAACAAAATATTAATTGTAGCAATTTGATTTTTTTCCTTCCTCTTCACTAGAGACATATGTAAAAAAAATAACAGTAAGTAGTCAAACCCCTGCTAGTAATAAGAGCATAGGAGGGCAATGCATTGGAATGACAATACACGTGCAGCATCACAGATGCTACATCTCCACATTTCCATCAACTCTCTGATCTTAGAGGGTGGGATTGAACAGAAGTCATGCTCGAAGAGAGGGGAAAAGCTCTTTGCAGATCACCATCAAGAGACACAAAAGCAGTTAGAAGTGAAGGTAGTAACTGAGTATTCTTTTCACAACCATCAACAAGAGACACCATAGTACTGGATGCCCAACAGAATGTCAACAAGTGATGAGGTGCTGGTTTGTACCTGTGATTTTACAGAGATCTCCCAATCTTAACTCTGACCAAAAAAACAAGCAATAAGCTTAAGACTAAAATCCTCCCTACAGGGAGGGAAACTAAATTGAGGGTATGATTACCCCAAGCAATCATGTAAATTGAGCATGTTCTCACTGAAATAGACAGATGAGAGGTGATGTGATTGCGGTTTTTAGGATTATAAAGAGTCTAGATAATGCTGACCACGACAGCTATTGCACCTTGTCCAGACTAGTACAAGAAGATGACATGGCCTGCGCTTGAAGTGGGTAAATGCAAAACTAATCTGTGGAGACAATATTTCAGTAAGCAAGTGGTCAACATATGGAAAAAGCTCCCTAGGGAGGTAGTGGAAACAGTTAGTATTGACTAATTCAATTGCAAACATCTTGCATTTATCTAGTACTTACTGGCTCGGTGAAATGTCCCTAGGTCCTTCACAGGAGCATAATCAGACAAATTTACACAAGAAAGGAAAAGATATTAGGGCATGTGATCAAAAGATTGGTAAAAGAAGTAGGTTTTAAAGAATGTCTGAAGAGGGACAGCTTTAGGCAAGGAATTCCAGAGCTTCAAGTCTAGACAGCTGAAGGCACAGCTGCTAACGGTCGGGAGAATGAAGTTGGGCATGCATAAGATGCTAGAGTTGGAGGAATACAGAGTTCTGGGAGGGTTGTGGGACTTGAGAAGAAATGAGGCCATGGAGCATTTTGAACATGAGAATATTAAAAAGTGTTGGACCAGCAGCTAATGTAGGTCAGTGAGCATAGGAGTGATTGGTGAACTGGATTTGGAGCAGTGTTTTGAACGAGTTCAAGTTTAGTCAAGGGTGGAAGATGGCAGCCGGACAGGAAAGCACTGGAATATTCAAGTTTAGAGGAGGATTTCAGCAGCAGATGGGTTGAGACAGAGGTGGAGACAGTCAATGTTATGCAGGTGGAAGTTGGCACTTAGAGTGATGGAGAGGATTATGTGGTCGAAAGCTCAGCTCAGGGTCAAATAGGAACAGATGACTTTGGACCTATGATTCCCAAATTCTCAACCAGTGCGGTTTTCCTGGCATCATTTCTGGATTTGGTATAGATTAATTGAGAGACTGATAGTCATGATTAGTCAACAACTCTATTCATTGTTGCATGATGCCACTACCAGGATGGTAGAAGGTAAACTAGATGGGCCATCGCTTTTTTTTTGTCTGTAAATTTGGAAATTCCAACATTCTTAACAATCCATCACCAAGTTTTCAACTCGCCCCTCCTTTCCCAATACCTTACGAGGATACACACTGGATACTTGGTAGAGTATGATGGACAACTGTGTGGGGGAGGGGGGAGGAGGAGGGAGATTAAATAGAGAGTTAGAAGAGGGAATGAATTTCACATTTTAAACAAATGATAAAACAATGCAAAACTGACCTGTTCTAGGTACTACAGGACACATTTCACATGAGTGTTTGAAGAGCTAACAGCTGCTAGCTACACTTGTTCCACACGTAACTGAGACAGAATCTTTAATCTAAGTGTATAGGTATGTTGCTGTCATTGATAGGAAGATTATTCAACATTTACATTTTCAAAATAACCCCAGCCCTATTCCAGTAAATTAAACTGATCAATACAGTCTTCAGCTCATCTTAGTTCTGGGAGGTAGGGAACAAGCATTTGGTCAGTGGAGGGGGAAATTCCACTGTAGTGTTCATACACCAGTAGGAGACTGGCTATATCCTTATCTATCTTTTTCTTTAGCCGGGTACTTTAACTCCACCCTTATTCATTTTGGAAAACTTTTTCCAAACTTGCATAATTTAGGAGAGAAGTTACAAGTTCTGTTTCTGCATCACCAACATCCACCCTTTCTGACAGTACTAGCTTTCCAATTAATTTTCTGTTTAGCAACTATTGTGTCCTTCCCTCTTTAGAATTTTCCTACATCACTTCTGCCAGAGAGAGAGTGGACCTCCAGCAATAGTGTTGTGCAGCTGGTCACTCAGGTGTGCTACACCTTCATTGCTATATGAAAAATTTGGTCTCTCCTCACCATCACCCATAGGCAAGCAACACAGCTGAAATTGATAGCTGCAGATTGGTACCCAAGTCCTAACGTTTTGTAGCTCTTCTATTGTTCATGCTACACAACACGATCACTCTTTAACCATTATAAAAGCTATCTTTAGAATAAATGGAACTAAGCTCCCTATTCCTAACTGTGTGCTGACTTCACTTCATTTTCATACATTAGATGCATAATATCCCACTGAAGACAAACACCTCACCAAATGAATCCTGATGGAAGCAGAAAAAGGCCTGGAGAAACTGTGCTGGGTATCAAGGGGCAAGAGCCAAATGCATACTCTAGCAAGCCTGATTACTTCGAACTTCTACACAAGTTCTAGGTAACAACATAGGCTGGGAGAAGGTTCTACAGGCATTGGTAGGAGTATGTGAAACTTCATCACTAGAAGGCTGTGCATATAGTTTGGATTCATATAAGTTAAATCTTAACAGCTGTATTCTTGTCATAAATGTGGAAGGCTGCCTTAAGCAATAGCAACTTTGTTGTGCTACTCTAGTTTTGATCCTGTATATACCCACAGCCTAGCCATGTATCTCTGGTGACAGCATGGAAGAAGCCAAGCATCAAAGGAAGGGCTCCCCTAGGGCTACAAGAATCAATCCATGCAGATCTGGGCTTTGAAAACTTAACTGAGCTGCACCGCACTTATTTCATATTTGAAATCGCCCCACTATAATGCATTAGATAGTGTGTGGAAACATAGCATTTCCCTACTGCTGGGTAGCTTGCCTCACTTAGAAACATATGGGAAACAGAATCAACAATGTAAATAGATATTTTTAAAAGTTGTCAGTCCTATTTTGTTTCAGCTTTAGAACATCTATTTTGGCCTCAAACGATTATCCTCAATTACCACACATGGAAATGTAGATTGGAAGTTTGATGCCTGTATTACTTAGTGATATTTTTCCTATTTCACATGACTCCCTTTATTACATTTTAGTTTAGAAATCTTTGCATGCACAATAATAAACATGTGTTCAAAATTCACTCACCCTTTCTATTGCTTCCTTTTCCTGGGGTGTAACCTGGATGTAGTTAGTGTGTGGTGACCCGTGACCTTCTGCCCCTTCACTTCCAGCCTCTCCCAAAGGATCATTCAACATCTGAACAAACTGCTCCTGGTGCTGAGTTATTTGCTGGAAGACCATCAAAAACATAATGAGTGGGCATCAGTGGAATTGCTGCATAGGGACACAGCTCCAATCAACAAGTAACTCCTTGACCTCGGAAGCCTTATACATGAGGTGCAGCACTTAAAATACACAATTCAATAATTGGAGAGAAGTTATTAAATCTGAGAGCACATCATTATTTAGTACTTCTTTTTGTGTGCATCAAGGTGATGAGTGTTGCTACTGGGGAATGGACACTTTCCATTCGAAGCACTAAATTTAAGCAGGCCCAAATCAAATGTAGCACAGCTAGATGCAAAGTAAAGCTAGTCAAGCCTGCTCTGCCATTCAAAAGGATCATGGTTAATCATCTACCTCTGCCATTTTCCCCACTATCCCCATATCTCATTAGTATCCAGACATCTATCGATTTCTGTCTTGAACATGCTCAATGATTGAGCTTCCACAGCCCTCTGGGGTAAAGAATTCCACAGAAAGTAAAGAAATTCCTCCTCATCTCAGTTTTAAATGGCCTGTCCCTTATTCTGATACTGTGTCCCCTGGTTCTAGACTCACCAGCCAGAGGAAACATCCTATCCACATCTACCCTGTAAGAATTTTGTAAGTTTCAATGAGATCACCTCTCATTCTTCGTAACTCTAGAGAATACAGCACAGTTTCTGCAATCTTTCCTCATAAGACTACTCTGCCATCCCAGGGATTAGGCTGGTGAACCTCCATTACACTCCCTTAATGGCATGTTTACCCTTCCTCAGATAAGGAGACCAAAACTGTACACAATACTCCAGGTGCAGTCTCACCAATGCTTTATATGATTTAAGCAAGACATCTTTGCTCCTGTACTCAAATCCCCCTGCAATAAAGACCAACATACTATTTGCCTTCCTAATTGTTTGCTGCACCTGCATACTAGCTTTTAGTGACTCATGAACAAGGACACCCAGGTCTCTTTGGACATCAACACTTCACAACCTCTCACCATTTAAAAAAAATACTCTGCCTTTCTGTTTTTCTCTACCAAAGTGGATCACTTCACACTTATCACATTATATTCCATCTGCCATGTTCTTGCCCATTCACTTAGCCTGTCCAAATCCCTTTGAAGCCTCCTTGCATCTTCCTCACAACTTACATTCCCACCTAGTTTTGTGTCAATAAATTTGGAAATATTACAATTCGTCCCCATATCCAAATCATTTATATAGATTGTGAACAGCTGTGGCCCAAGCACTGATTCTTGCGGTATCCCACTATTAACAGCCTGCCAACCTGAGAATGACCCATTTATTCCTACTCTGCTTTCTGTCTGTTGACCTATTCTCAATCTATTGCAGTATATTACCCCCAATCCCATGTGCTCTAATTTTGGTTATTAACCTCCTGTATGGGATCTTATCAAAAGCCTTCTGAAAATCCAAATACACCACATCCACTGGTTCTCCTTTATCTATGCTACAAGTAACATCCTCAAAAATCTCCAACAGGTTTGTCAAACATTATTTCCCTTTCACAAATCCATGTTGACTCTGCCCAATCATATTATTTTCCAAGTGTCCAGTTATCTCATCCTTTATAATAGATTCTAATATCTTCCCTACTACTGACCTCAAACTAACAGGTCTGCAGTTCTCGGTTTTCTCTCTCGCTCCTTTCTTAAATAGTGGGGTTACATTTGCTACTTTGTCTGCAGTAACACTTCCAAAATCTATAGAATTTTGAAAGATAACCACCAATGCATCCACTATCTCTATCGCCACCTCCTTCAATACTCGGAGATGCAGCTCATGTAGTCCAAGGGATTTATCAACTTTCAATCCAATTAATTTTCACTACTACCTCTTTTTTGATACTAATTACCTTCAGCTCCTACCTAAAGCAGCTTTTACAGTCTGCCTTTATGTTTCTAGCTAGCTTGCATTCATAATCTTTCTAATTGGTTTCTTGGTCCTCCTTTGTTAGATTCTAAATTGCTCCCAATCCTCGGGCTTACCACTTTTTCTGGCAACCTTATAGGCCACTTCCTTTGACTGAATACAATCTTGAACTTCCTTTGTTAGCCATGGTTGATTCACCTTTCCCGATGAGAGACTAGTAAAACTGGCCGTTTTTCCATTCAAACAAAGAAACGGAATTTTGAACAAATCTGCTAATCTTTTAACAGGGGTTTTGATATGGTAAAAGAGGAAACTATTTGCATTGCTCACTGAATTGATAACTAGAGGTAAAAATTTATCACAAGAACAAAGGGAGAGGTTAGAATATTTATTTTAACTCAGAGTTGTTGGGACCTGAATTGCCTGAACAGGACCAGTGATGCAACCATAATCCATAATAGCTCTTAAAAGGGCAGTAGGTAAATACTTGGAAAAGAAAATTCTCAAGGGTATGAAGAAAGGGACTAATTGGATATCAGAGCTGGCACAGCTGAAATGGGAAAAGAGCAGGGCAGTGGACCTAATTGGATAGCTTTTTCAAAAAGCCAGCACAGGCACAATGGGCCAAATGACTTTCTTCTGTTCTATATGATTTTATGAAAACCATGTGTTAATATTTACAAGTAATGTGGGTTTTGACAAAGAAAGGTGCAGTGGTCCTGCAAGACATGGGGTTGCCCTTGGATAACATCGACTCATCCAGCAACCAACCCAGGATTGTTTACATTGGAGCAAGTATTGACCAGTGTCAGAAAAAAGTAGAACAGTCCATGATTACACTCTGAACAAATTGTTCACTGGCATTGCCAATTGAAAAAGGTACCATAATCATGAGGAGCCTTACAGAACAAATTCTTACCGTACAAATCCTTAACCAAGGTTGCACAAGTACTGTATACAAAGAGAATGGGGGTCGGAGCAGAAAGGTTACTGGCAGAAACAGAGAGATACACTACATTGTTCAATTAAGAGAACCAAAAGGATTTCTGGAGAGTCCTTGCCAAAAGATTGCTAAACCTATATTTTGGGCTTTCTGCCACAGATCTCTTGACCTCCCTTTGGGCAGGCTGCCAAAAACATTTTGCATAACTCTCTGGCCCATGAACAACAGGGAAGATGGCTCATTGTATGGAATTAAAGGATGAAAATAAGTCAGTAGTTTAATACTGGAACACAATATGTGGACACTTTGGATAGCACAGACAGCAGTTACGATCAAATAGCAGAAAAAGCTGCCTGCACTCTGGATCAATCAACTCCAGTGCAAGAGGAGAAAAAACTTGAAGTTGCATTAGTGTAAGATTTCTACTTCCCATTTTATAATATTTAAGAAATAGGTTTAGGCTGCCCAAACTCATACAGCCAACAGTAAACTTGCAATCCATCAATTTCGTTGAGCTGTAGCATGAAGATAGGATGATGGGTAATTTGAAAGCCATGGCATGTCTTTTTTTTTAAATCACCTTTTATAGTCTTTTCAATTGTTTATGCTGGGGAGAGGGAATAAATCACAGCTTCCGATCTCGATTGCTATACAGTGCCACCAACTGGAAAAGTACAGCTGTGCAAGCAAATAAAGTATCAGGACTGCTGTGATGTCCCTCACAAACCAAATGCCCTGCCGGGGCTCCCAGTTTGGGTTTATATGTGGAGAACAGCCATTTGGGGCAAGGCACTAAGGCACTGTTGGCAGACATGGAACAGTACCCCAGGGAAAGTAACAAAACAAAAAGAGGAGATAGAACTGCAAGGAGTCAGTTTTGCAGACAGTGACACTGATGAGTGATATTAGACAAGCAACAAAGGGCTACCACACCTGTAACAGCGTTGGGTTGTCTCTACCGAGCTGCTGGAGGAGGGCCGGCAGTAGTGCTGGGTTCTGCTGTATTATCTGACGCATCTGCTGAAACTGGGGTTGAGTTCGCAGAAATTCCAGGGGGTTGCCTGGAAGAGATAACCAATAGTTAGCAACCTGCACAGACCAAAACTAGGACCTACATTTAAGTGAATTTAACCTGCATAATTTCATGCATTATATATACACAAGTCTCTAGTTCCATATTCTTTCACAGTAGTTTACAATCACTGTGTATTCTTGTATTAACAGCAGTTCATAGACTAACTGCTCACCATGCTACTCACTACCAGTATGACAGCTCACTACATTTCCCTGCACTAACAATTTTTTGTGATTACTTGCCATGTTACCCACATTAGCAGTGAAGTTCATCACTTTGCGCAAACTAATCGATTGTACTCACTGCTTGGAGTAGACTGTGATGCTGGCTGTGATGGTGGTTGTGTTGTGACTCGAGGTTGTGGTTCCTCTGGGACTTCCGGCTCTGCTGGGATTCCCTAAATGAAGAGCAAAACACCGATTACACACCTTTCTTTATATTCAACCACACAAACTAAAGGCAGCACTATAAATCAAACCAATTATGAAACAATTTTTGCAAACCCCACCCTCAACTCGCCATCACCTATGAAACAAGTACTTCAAGGTGAGGAGTAAAGCAAAAAGAATAGAGCGCCCCCAAAATTAAGCATTAACATAATCGGAATTACAAAACCAGAGCAACATAACCAGAGGCTGGAATAGGTCAGTGCCAAGCATGCTTCATTCTTGAACAAGTGACAAGAGTCACAATTTTTCAATCTTGGGTTGGTTACTCCCTGGCTTAGCCAAGGAGAAACGAGTACAGTTCCCTAGCCACAGCTGTGTAACCTCTGAAGTGAAAATGGTAACAGAGTCACCCTAGTTTTGCTTACAATAAATGGAATCATTAGGCCAAGTTAGCAAGCTACTGCCTCAATCTCAATTAACACCATGTTTTAAAAGAAGGAACTTTGCCATCAGTACTGTTTGAAAACTATATCAATTCTGGCATTTTTGTTTCAACAAGGGAGGTACAAAGCAAAGCATGGAGACCAGAAGAACTGCCTTAAAGAGTCGAGTCCAGCAATTTGAGTGAGTCTAAGACGATAAGTGTACGGTGCTATTAACAGTGTATGCTAATTCAGTATCCTTGTACAGTTGGGACAAACTCCAATGACTGCATTTGCCCAGTGTAGGACTTGCCATTGAGGCACCACAAATATAAAAACTTCGATCCCGCTACTCCAGATGTAGCACATTAAAAACTCAATATCCTACGCTAATCTGTCAGATGATCTCACTGCTCAAATACTGATTAAACCCTTGAGTGATGACTACCAAAACAGCATGGGATCATAGAGTGGACCTGTAGCTTACTACTAGGTGCTGTAGCTCTGGTGCTCTACTTTTGAGTCCAATAATTCATGTATTCTGCAACAGTCCCATTTAGGGAGCATTACTTTATCAGAAAATTATGCCACTCTGCTCTTACTTGAGCACACACACATTAGATTGAGGGCGAGTTATTACCACTGGTTACCACCAATTCACTGCTGCACTAAGGACTACCTCATTTGATAAAAAAATGTTGTGGAAATTAAGTGCCTTCCGTTAGGCTGTGCACTTCATCTCTCTCATGGTAGAATGAACAAAGGCATTGTCTGGCATAATGCTACCATGAAGATCAGAAGATCCCAGGTTCTAGCTGAGCTCAGCAAATAAGGCACTAAAGTTGCCATCAAGGCAAGGAAGAAAATAGGTATAGGATCAAGATGGCTGTAATGCACTCCAAGAACAAATAACCTGTTCAGGCGTACTTATAAAAAAATGTCCATGTAGGCAAAGTATTTCATACATATAAATTGCACTCCAACAAAGGTTAGCATCTTTAGAAGAGGAATGAAAAAAGGGTGGGGCAAAAATGGGTATTAAAAGCATAATTGCCCATTATGTAACTATTGTCACTGACAACTGAGTGTATGCATAAATGGGTCAGTTCATGGTTGGCAAGATGTAATGAGTGGTGTGCCACAGGGATCTGTGCCGGAGCCTCAACCTTTTACAATTTATATAAATGACTTGGATGAAAGGACCGAAGGTATACTTGCTAAATTTGCTGATGACACAAAGATTGCTAAGGAAGTAAGTTGTGAAGGAGGACATAAGGAGGCTACAAAGGAATATAGATAGGCTACGTGAGTGGACAAAGATCTGGCAAATGAAGTATAATGTGGGAAAATGTGAAATTGTCCATTTTGGCAGGAAGAATAAAAAAGCATATTATCTAAATGGTGAGAGATTACAGAACTCTAAGATGCAGAGGGATCTGGGTATCCTAGTGCATGAATCGCAAAAGGTTAGTATGGAGGTTCAACAAGTAATTAGGAAAGCTAAGAGAATGTTATCGTTCATCGCCAGGGAATTGAATACCAAAGTAGGGAGGTTATGCTTCAGTTATACAGGGTATTGGTGAAACCACATCTGAAGTACTGTGTACAGTATTGGTCCCCTTATTTAAGGAAGGATGCAAATGTGTTGGAAGCAGTTCAGAGAAGGTTTACTAGACTAATACTTGAAATGGGCGGGTTGTCTTATGAGAAGTTGGACAGGCTAGGTTTGTATCCGCTGGAGTTTAAAACAGTAAGAGGCGACTTGATTGAAACATGCAAGATCCTGAGGGGTCTTGACAGGGTGGATGTGGAAAGGATGTGGAAGAATCTAGAACTATTTAAAAATGAGGGGTCGCCCATTTAAGACAGAGGAGAAGTTTTTTCTGAGGGTCATGAGCCTTTGGAACTCTCATCCTCAAAACGCAACAGAAGCAGAGTCTTTAAATATTTTTAAGGCTGGGGTAGATAAATTCTTGATAAGCAAGGGGGTGAAAGGTTATCAGGGGTAGGCAGGAATGTGGAGTCGAGGTTACAAGCAGATCAGCCATGATCTTGTTGAATGGCAGAGCAAACTCAAGTGGCCTACTCCCGTATGTTTGTATGTAAGTGGAAGGAGGAAAGGCCATTCAGCGCATTTTGCTCATCCCAATCATACATATAATCTTTCAGGTCATTTTCAACTCTCTCTTGGATTCGCACTAAACCAGTGCCTCCCTCTAATGGCAAGAATGAATACTTCAATACTTTAAACATCCCAGAGTCCAGTTACGACTCACCGTCAGAAGATACTCCACAGCTCTGTCTGGGTTGTTGAAGCTTGCCCGTAGCGCTGCAAGAACCTGCTCCCGTTCATAGCCCATTGACATGATCTCTGCCACCAGATTTTCATAAGCCTGTCCTGTAACTAGAGTAAATGCTCATAACTGAACCTATTCTGCTCCAAACAGGAAACCAATCCACTGACAGATGAAGGCTAACAGACTAAACTGGGATATTTCCTGAACCTTTTTAAACCGAACATATTGCCAATTCCAGGAGGTCTTTGACAAATGGATTTTGCAACCTGGGTACCAGTCAGTCAGTCTGTTATTGAGAGATAACAACTCTCTGGGCAAATATCAGAATTCCACCTTAGCAAACATATTTGTTTCTTTTTAATATTTCCATTTACAGTAAATCTCCACGTCATGCAGTCTGTGCAGAGTACATGCGATGGAATAAAGTAAAACCAGAGCAGGGTGGCCCTTCAATTATATCTGTTCCACAGAGCTAGGATTTCCTTCTGTGATAGTAATACCAACTATGGCGCCTACAGGACATGGAACTATATATATCCCAGCAGGTCAAGAATTTGAGGGGAGTAAACTGGAAAAATGGACAGAACTGCTACTTACACAATGCCTGATAACAGCCCCACACATGATGCATATTTCCTGCTTAATTCATTACATGCTCCATAGGGAGTTTATTTGGTTCACTGCTGGTTACTGATGACACTAGCTGTCTCAATGCAACTTTCCTACAGTTTATCTGCTTTATTTTATTCCTGTATCTAAAAATGAGCAATTTTCCTATGGAATACTAATTGATATCAAAACATAGATAAATGAAAACTGACAGTCACCAGCTGAGTTACAAATGTGACAGCCAGGTCTTTTTTTTTTTTTTAAGATTTTAACAGCCAACTTGATTCAATTATTAACCTTAAATATATATTTTTTTTACATTTACTCTGCCAATCTTTACCTCACCCCTTGTTCTTTTATATTTACTGTTTTGCTGTACATCAATCACAGGGTTGCAAATATTGCAGATGTGATACTAGAAAGGAAAGGTGATTTAATGCCAGCCCAATATGTAACCTAGCATCAAGTCGAGTTCAGAGACATACATTATTTCAGCAGTCTGAGAATCTCCTGTGCTCACTATTTGCATTTTCATGGTATCTCAATATTGTTTTGTAGCTGACCTTCTCCTCAGCTGCCGCCACTGCCTCTATGACTGGTTAATAGGAGGTGCAAGTGACTGCCTGTGTTAGCTCGTGAAATGTATTAACCAGTTTTACTTTACACTACCACATGAATTTAAGTTTCAATGTGAAAATTTGGATGAAATAACTTGTTAGCTGTTTGGCATTCTTGGTTTTCCCTAAATATTGACTCCAAAGATGCCAATTAGAAAATCCAATATAGTTTGACAGGATTGCGTCAATGGAGCAACTGGCACAACATTCAGAACCCTTAGATTATCCCAAACACCCAACAAGACAATTAATCAGCAGTGCAAACTGCTGGGTTCCACCAAAACCCTAACTTATAGCAAGGAGATGATGATCTTATTTAAATTACAATCCAATTGAATACACTGCTTTTTGACCAGTCATAGGCACTGGCAGCAGCCTAAGAATAGGTCAGCTGCTGATTCATTGGCTGCGGAACAGATTAATGTGGAAAAGCCTGAAAAGGAAAGGTGTACAAGGAAGAGATCAGAAACTGCTACTTAACTATAGAAGGTAAGAACATATGAAATAGGAACAGGAGAAAGCCATTCAGCCCTTCGAGCCCACTCTGCCATTCAATGAGATCATGGTTGATCTTCTACTTCAACGCCATTTTCCTGCACTATCCCCATAACCTTTGATGTTTTTAATATGTAGAAATCTACCTCAGTCTTGAACATACTCAACGACTGAACTGCCACAGCCCTCTGGGTCAAAGAATTCCAAACATTCACCACCCTGAGTGAAGAAATTCATCCTCATTTCAGTCCTAAATGGCCTGCCCTTTATTTTGAGACTGTGTCTCCTGGTTCTAGACTCCCCAGCCAGGGAAAATATCCTTCCTGCATCTACCCTGTCATGCCCTGTAAGAACTTTGTATGTTTGAGTGAGATCACCTCTCATTCTTCTAAACTCCAGAGAATAAAGGCCCAGTCTATTTAAACTTTCCTCATAGGACAATTCCTCCATCCCAGGAGTTAGTTGGGTGAACCTTCATTGCACTCCCACTATGGCAAATATATCTTTCCTTAGGTAACGAGACCAAAACTGTACTCAATACTCCAGGTGTGGTCTCACCGAGGCTCTATATAATTGCAGGAATACATATTTACTCCTATACACAAATCTTCTTGTAATGAAGGTCAACATACCATTTGCCTTAATTGCTTGCTGTACCTGCAGGTCAGCTTTCAAGTGGCTCATGGACATGCACACCCAAGTCTCTTTGAAATTCAACACTTCCCAGCCTCTCAGCATTTAGGAAATACAAAGTATTTCTGTTTTTCCTACCAAAGTGGATAACCTCATTTCTTCACATTGTATTCCACTTGCCAAATTTTTGCCCACTCGCTTAGCCTCTCCAAATCCCCTTGAAGTGTCTTTGCATCTTCCTCACTACTCACACTTCCACCTAGTTTTGTGACATCTGCAAACTTGGAAATATTACATTTAATCCCCACATCCAAATCATTGATTTAGATCGTGAATAGCTGTGGCCCAAACACTGATCCTTGCGGTATCCCACTAGTAACAGCCTGCCCATCTAAAAATGACCCATTTATTCCTACGCTGTTTTCTGTCCGTTAACCAGTTTCTCAATCCATGCCAGCATATTTCCCCCCCCCCCCCCCCCAATCCCATGTGCTCCAACTTTGTTTACCAGCCTCTTGTGTGGGACCTTATCAAAAGCTTTTTGAAAATCTAAATAGACCAATTCATTGGTTCCCCCTCATCTATTTATTTTTATTTTATTTAATTTATTTTATTTTTATTTAGATACAGCACTGAAACAGGCCCTTCAGCCCACCGAGTCTGTGCCGACCATCAACCACCCATTTATACTAATCCTACACTAATCCCATATTCCTACCACATCCCCACCTTCCCTATATTCCCCTACCACCTACCTATACTAGGGGCAATTTATAATGGCCAATTTACCGATCAACCTGCAAGTCTTCGGCTGTGGGAGGAAACCGGAGCACCCGGTGAAAACCCACGCAGACACAGGGAGAACTTGCAAACTCCGCACAGGCAGTACCCAGAACTGAACCCGGGTCGCTGGAGCTGTGAGGCTGTGGTGCGAACCACCGCGCCACTGTGCTGCTAGTTACATCCTCAATAAACAGGTTTGTTTTTTTTAAATTCGTTAATGGGATGTGGGTGTCACTTTATTGCCCATCCTAATTGCCCTTGAGAAGGTGGTGGTGAGCTGCATTTTTGAACCACTGCAGTCCATGTGGGGTAGGGACACCCATAGTGCTGTTAGGCAGACAGTTCTGGGATTTTGACCCAGCAACAGTGAAGGAACAGCAATATAGTTTCAAGTCAGGATGGTGTGTGAACTTGCAGATTGTGGTGTTTCCAACCATTTGGTGCCCTTGTCCTTCTAGGTGGTAGAGGTCGTGGGTTTGGAAGGTGCTGTCGAATGAGCCTTGGTGCGTTGCTGCAGTGCATCTTGTAGATGGTACAGACTGCTGCTACTGTGTGTCGGTGGTGGAGGGAGTGAGTGTTTGTGGATGGGGTGCCAATCAAGCAGCCTGCTTTGTCCTGGATGGTGTCGAGCTTCTTGAGAGTTGTTGGAACTGCATCCAACACACTACTGACTTGTGCCCTGTAGATGGTGGACAGGCTTTGGGGAGACAGGTGGTGAGTTACTCGCCACAGGACTCAGAGCCTCTGACCTGCTCTTGTAGCCACACTATTTATATGACTACTCCAGTTCAGTTTCTGCTCAATGGGAACCCCCAGGATGTTGATAGTGGAGGAATTCAATGATGGTAATGCCACTGAAGGTCAAGGGGAGATGGTTAGATTCTCTCTTATTGGAGATGGTAATTGCCTGGCACTTGTGTGGTGCGAATGTTACTTGCCACTTATCAGCTCAAGTCTGGATATTGTCCAGGTCTTGCAGCATTTCTACACGGACTGCTTCAGTATGAGGAGTCGCGAATGGTGAACATTGTGCAATCAGTGAACATCCCCACTTCTGACCTTATGATTGAAGGAAGGTCATCGATTAAGCAGCTGAAGATGGTTGGGCCTAGGACACTACCCTGAGGAACCCCTGCAGTGATGTCCTGGAGCTCAGATGATTGACCAACAACCACAACAATCTTCCTTTGCGCTAGGCATGACTCCAACCAGCAGAGAGTTTTTCCCAATTACCATTGACTTCAGTTTTGCTAGGGCTCCATGATGCCATACTAGGTCAAATGCTGCCTTGACGTCCAGGGCAGTCACTCTCACCTCATCTTGAGTAGTCCTCATCTCTTTTGTCCATGTCGAACCAAGGCTGTAATGAGGTCAGCAGCCGTGTGGCCATGGCAGAACACAAACTGAGCGTCACTGAGCAGGTTATTGCTAAGCAACTGCCGCTTGATAGCACTGTCGACGACACCTTCCATCACTTTACTCATGATTGAGAGTAGACTGATGGGACGGTAACTGGTCGGGTTGGGTTTGTCCTGCTTTTTGTGCACAGGATGTACCTGGGCAATTTTCCACATTGCCGGATAGACACCAGTGTTGTAGCTGTACTGGAACAGCTTGGCTAGGGGTGCGGCAAGCTCTGGAGCACAGGTCTTCAGTACTATCGCCGGAATGTTGTCAAGGCCCATTGCCTTCAGGCGTTCCTTGATATCGCTTAGAGTGAATCGAATTGGCTGAAGACTGGCATCTGTGATGCTGGGGACTCCAGGAGGAGGCCGAGGGGGATCATCCACTCGACACTTCTGGCTGAAGATGTTATTTTTTATTTATTTAGAGATACAGCACTGAAACAGGCCCTTCGGCCCACCGAGTCTGTGCCGACCATCAACCACCCATTTATACTAATCCTACATTAATCCCATATTCCCTACCACATCCCCACCTGTCCCTACCACCTACCTACACTAGGGGCAATTTATAATGGCCAATTTACCTATCAACCTGCAAGTCTTTGGCATGTGGGAGGAAACCGGGGCACCCGGAGGAAACCCACGCAGACACAGGGAGAACTTGCAAACTCCACACAGGCAGTACCCAGAATTGAACCCGGGTCGCTGGAGCTGTGAGGCTGCGGTGCTAACCAATGCGCCGCCCAATGCTTCAGTCTTATTTTTTGCGCTGATGTGCTGGGCTCCCCCATCATTGAGGATGGGGATATTTGTGGAGCCACCTCCTCCAGTTAGTTATTTAGTTGTCCACCACCATTCACAGCTGCATGTGGCAGGACTGCAGAGCTTAGATCTGATCCAGTGGTTATGGGATCGCTTAGCTGTCTATCGCACACTGCTTACGCAGTTTGGCACACAGGTAGTCCTGGGTTGTAGCTTTATCAGGCTGACACCTCATTTTGAGGTATGCCTGGTGCTGCTCCTGGCATGCCCTCCTGTACTCTTCATTGAACCAGGGTTGGTCTCCTGGCTTGATGGTAATGGTAGAGTGGGGGATATGCCAGGCCATGAGGTTACTGATTGTGCTCGAGTACAATTCTGATGCTGCTGATGGCCCACAGGGCCTCATGCATGCCCAGTTTTGCATTGCTAGATCTGTTCAAAATCTATCCCATTTAGCACAGTGGTAGTGTCACACAACACGATGGAGGGTATCCTCAATGTGAAGACGAGACTTGGTCTCAAGCACTGTGCGGTGGTCACTCCTATCAATACGGTCATGGACAGATGCATCTGCAGCAGGCAGATTGGGGAGGAAGAGGTCAAGTAGGCTTTTCCCTCTTGTTGGTGCCTTCACCACCTGCTATGTCCTTTAGAACTCCAGTTCGGTCAGTAGTGGTGCTACCGAGCCACTCTTGGTGATGGACATTGAAGTCCCCCACCCAGAGTACATTCTGCGCCCTTGCCACCCTCAGTGCTACCTCCAATTTTGAAAGATGACCACCAATACATCTTCTATCTCTACAGCCACCACTTTCAACATTCTGGGATGTAGATCATCAGGTCCAGGGGATTTACCTACTTTCAAGTCCCATTCATTTCTCTAATACTTTTTCTATTTACTAATATTAATATCTTGCAGTTCCTCATTTACACTAGTCCCTTGATTCTCCATTATTTCTGGGAGGTTTTTAGTATTTTCCTCCATAAAGACAGACACAAAGTATTTGTTTAGTTTCTCTGCCATTTCCTTATTCCCCATTATAAATTCTCCTGACTCCACTTGTAATGGACCCATATTTATGTTTGCTAATCTTTTACTTTTTACATACCTATAGATGCTTTTACAGCCTGTTTCTATGTTTCTCGCTAGTTTACTCTCATTCTATTTTCCATTTCTTAATCTTTTTCTTGGCCCTCCTTTGCAGAATTTTGAAATGCTCCCAACCCTCAGGTTTACCATTTTTTTGACAACTTTATACACCTCTCCCTTTGCTCTAATACATCCTTGATTTCTTTTGTTAGCCATGGTTGGAACACTTTCCTTGCTGGGTTTTTGCACGTTAAAGGAATGTATTTTTGTTGTAAACTATGTATTAGTTCTTTAAATGCTAGCCATTGCCCGTCTACCTCACACCTTTTAACATAGTTTCCCAATCCCATAGCCAATTTGCCCCTCATACCTTCACAGCTTCTCTGTTTAGATTAAAGACCCTAGTTTCTAATTGAACTACATTACTTTCAAACTGAATGTCAAATTCTATCATATTATGGTCACTCTTTCCTAAAGACTCCTTTACAACAAGATTAATTGGTCCTTTTGCGTTACATAATACTAGATCGAAAATAGCCCATTCCCTAGTTGCTTCCTCAACATACGACTCTAGAAAACCATCTTGCATACATTCCAAGAATTCCTTCCCCACATTAGTACTAATAAAGTTTACCCAGCCTATATGTAGATTGAAATCCCCCATGATTACTGTATTACCCTTGTTATATACACCTCTAATTTCCTGACTTATAACGTGAATTACATTACCATTGCTGTTTGGTGGCCTATAAACAACTCCGACCACACTTACTTGCTTTAGCCAACATAATGCCAACGTGTGTAAGCATCATCTTTTCTTTCTAGTATCACGTACACTATCATCTAGTGGCTAACATACATATTAATACAGCAAAAGTGTGAAATTAATCCTTACTGTGTGCCAGTGCCTAATATTTGAGCAGTAATACAAATCCTTCCTATTAAACTCGATCAAACGTACCTAATGTAGAGGAGGCTGTTTCCACCAGATTCAAGTCTATTTCTTCAGCCACAGATCTAAAACAAAAGATCACAATTCAACAGTGACGTTTAACTCATCATATACCTCAACATAGAAAGCAATTCAGAGGCTGGTTCCAATATTTACAATGCAAGTACCCACAATGTAGTGATTTTCTATGAACATGCTGCATCAGTTCAATGAACTATACAGAATGTATTGGGCTGCAGGCCTGTATTTTTTTTTTTAAGAACACAAAACTTGCAACTTAACCCTGACCAAGGACTCACTCAACGTAACACAGCAGCAAGTTATATTCTTGGTATCAAACAATGAAAGTTTATTATTGATTGTTTGCGAGTTAAGAGGCGGCACCAAATTTCCATACAATGTACATAGCACTGGAAATTACTTCTTAAACAGTCATTGCCATCAAGTACAGCACAACCTGAGAGCAATAAAATGCAAATCTACTTGAAACAATCACATTATTTTCACAAACACTTAGGACTGATTTTACTTTCTCCTTATATCATGCACCAATCATGGCAGGACAGGCTTATTCTCATCTTCTGTCAAGTCTTGTTCTTGGATCTGACATCCAGGAGGTGCATAGGAGCAAGCTGCCTGAATTTTCCATCCCTACAAATAAGCTTGCAACTTCAGTTAAATACTTCTGACAGCAGGGCTGGGATTGTGGGCATATTAAATGGGGACTGCAGAGCTGTGCTGCTTTACCAATTTTAAAAAAAAAAACAATTGCTGCAAAACTCAGTTTGATTAACCACAAGCAATCTAAACACACCCAAATCTCTTGACAGCAGCACACACAATAGAACTGCATTGTTAGCTCCATGATAAACAATATAACGTCACCTGGAAATTAATGATGTCAGTGCTTAAAACTTTACGATGAGGATGGGACGATGTGTTGGGAATCCCAATGTACTCTGCCATGGAAGGCAGAGATATGGACTCATGCTCATAACACTGTGCATACTAAATCCCAATTTCAGCCTACGGTAAGCAGAGGCAGAGTGGGCTAGCTATTACCCGGGGATGGCTTAAGACAAGGGGAAAGAAACAAAACAGGAGGAAGAGCAAAATGACAAGTCCCACTAATAAAATGAGACTGTTCTGAGGTGCTACATGCTCAACAAAAAGGAAAACCTGAATCAACAAATCTGCAAACAAAACCTGGAAAATTCACATTTTGGAACACAAATAATCAATTCAAATAATAAAACTGCACTGCATGTGTATATCTTGAAATTTTAATGCAAACCACATGCAGTTCCAGTTTCCAGGAGTCAAAAATTCACAGCAGCTCCAGACCAAAGTTCTTCATAAGCCTAATTGGATCTTTTGAAAAAAATCAGGCGCATCAGGGGAGAAATTGAAGTGATTTGTTCTTCTTTCTTCCATTCACTTAGTGCGTACAGCTAGACACTAAGTTCCAGAGGGAAAAAATTGAAGCTCTTCAAACTTAATTTAAAAAAAACCTCCTGAAAATTCAGTGAAATGTCCCAAAAGGTCTTTTCCCAAGAGTACTGCTGCTTTCCTCCCTAACTTCAGCACATAGCGTAGGTATTAACGTCCTGCACCTTCCCTACCCAACTTTATTGTACCTTGGATTAAGTGCTTCAGAAACGGCACTGGTTTCTTCTTTTGTTTCTTCCTCCTTTGGCTTTTCTTCTGTGACTGTGCTAGAAGAATCTGATGTCGGAACTGTAGCCGGTGGTGAGGCAGGGGCAAGAGAAGTGGCACCTGAGGTTGGAGTAGGGTTAGAGGTGGAAGTTTGACTTAAAGGTGAAACTGAATCTGAAATTAAGGTTGGAACTGCAGTTGAAGCTGGAGTCGCAGTTGAAGTTGAAGTTGCAGTTGAGGTGGACGCAGCTGCTGTGGTACTCGCTGAAGCAGGCACTGGAGCAGGCTGTGTTGTTGGTTGTGCAGGCGCAGGAGCTGCCTTAGGCTGTTTTTAAAGAAGAAAAAGTTAATTTATGAATAATACTGAAACAAAAAGAGTACTTGAGCACCACAACACAGCCAATCGAGACACCAATTTAATGCCAGCCTCAAATGATAATCATAGGCTTCCTCGAATGTCCATATTTTGACAGTTTCTTTTCTTGTACTGTTCAAAGATACCTTCCAGTAGATCCTACAGAAGATTATGGCCTAGTCCATCCCAATCAGCAGGGTGCCTACATGGGGGAGGATGGGGGAAAAGGCAAAATTGATTGCTTCATTCCTACAGAGTGTGAAAGGATGGGACTGTCTATCCAGCAGGGCTACAGGACTAGGGTTGGTTTCAGTCAAATAGCACTTGGTTCATAATTGCCTGACTAAAACTTCTATTCTGCTGCCAGAGTGAACATCCTTGCATACATGATGACAGCTACATGATTAGCTGCTCTTGCAGCAGTTTGATTTTTAATGTTTAGACAGAGTAGTCTGTCCAAAAATTGAAATATGGACTCCAAAGTAGCATCAGAGGGGGTTGGCAGCATCACATCTACCTTCTTGGTAATAAAAGGAAAGAGCCCAAGCTGACAAGAAAAACAACCAAAAATCAAGGGCAACATAGTCCTAAAAAACAAAAATGGTGAGGAAGGGAAAAAAAAACACACAATGCAGCTTTTAGGATTGATTGCTATATTTCAGAAATAGTTAAGATGACAAGAATATGGATCAAGGAATGCTCTGTAGTGTTGTAGTTACTTTTTCCTCAGAAATCATTGTTGAGGTAACGGAAAAACAAGCAGGTATTTTGAAAACTTACAAAAGCTCAACTGAGGCAACAAGTAACCAGTCGCATTTTTACAATTGTGCTGGTTGAGATGGTAGAAATTATTGAAAGGTGCCGCTTCATAATCAAAACCAGATACAAACAGGGCACTCAGGAAAAAAAACTGCAACGTCAATTAGAAGTATTGTCTAAACCCAAGATTGAGCATAATACAAAGTCAATGCCCCAATACACAAACAAATAAAACGTTTTTACAAGTTCAGCATCAGGACAAAATGTACATTGCTACCTTGTGGGGCCATGAAGTTTGTCTTATTTTAGCCCTGGATTCAAAAGCATTTTTATTAAAAAAAAGATCAGAACAAATCTACATTTGGCAATCATTATCAGATATAAACTGGAGATCCCAACTTGCATGTGCGTGCACACATTAGATTAGAGATACAGCACTGAAACAGGCCCTTCAGCCCACCGAGTCTGTGCCGAACATCAACCACCCATTTATACTTCTTTCTTTTTCTTCTTTTGGGCCTCCTTATCTCGAGAGACAATGGATACGCGCCTGGAGGTGGTCAGTGGAGTGACCTCTCCATGGCGCATGCCTGGGCAAATTTATGGAGGTTGAGAGTTGCCCAGTCGTCAAAACCCCCCTCTCGGCGACGTTTGGCACCAGTATGGCTGCAGGAACTGCCGGAAACATGCCAAAGGTGACACATGACCGCCTACGGGGTTCCGCTCCGGATTTTCTGTTAGGGTTTACTCCCTTAGCCTTGGTCTCTCCCGAGACTAATCCCATATTCCTACCAAACATCCCCACCTGTCCCTATATTTCCCTACCACCTACCTATACTAGTGACAATTTATAATGGCCAATTTACCTATCAACCTGCAAGTCAACCACGCAGACACAGGGAGAACTTGCAAACTCCACACAGGCAGTACCCGGCATCGAACCTGGGTCCCTGGAGCTGTGAGGCTGCGGTGCTAACCACTGCGCCGCCCACATACGTGCTGTTTCTTTGAAAGATGTGTGCACATTATGAGAGATCTGTGCTAATGAAGGCTCCCAACATGCAGCTCGCATAAAGAGGTGGCTAAAAAGTGATCCTGGACCCACACATTGGCAACTAGTGACATTAGCATGACACTTAATTCATGTTACAACTGAATCCAGATGCTTTTACGTTGGGTTATCAATTTAATTTGTACTAAATCCTTATTGAGGCGTGAATGCAGTTGATACAGTAAGAGAGTCATTTCTGGCACTGAAGGATGCCATTCGGCCCATCGGGTCCATGCTGGCTCTCCACGGAGCTATCCTGTCAGTCGCACACCCCCGCTCAATCCCTGTAGCTCTATTTCTCTCAAGTGGCATCCAACTTCCTCCTGAAGTCATTGATTGTCTCTGCTTCCACCACCCTTGTGGGCAGCGAGTTCCAGGTCATTGCCACCCACTGCATAAAAAAAGTGCAACCTCATATTCCCCCCGCATTTTTCGACCAAAACTTTCAATTAGTTAATTGGAACAGTTTCTCCTTGCCTAACATATTTAAGCCGGTCATAACCTTGTGCACTTCTATTAAATCTCCTCGCAATTGCCTTTGTTCCAAGGAGAACAAACATAGCTTTTCCAACCAAACTTTGTTAACTAAAATCCTCCAACCCTGGAATCATTCTGGTAAATCTCCTCCGCACCCTCACATTCTTCCTAAAATGCAGTGACTAGAACTGGATGCAATACTCCATTTGGGGCCTTACCAGAGCTTTATAAATGTTCAGCATAACTTCCCTACTTTTGTACCCAATGCCTCTATTTATGAAGCTCAAGATCCCACATGCTTTATTAATCTCTCGATATGTCCTGCCACCTTCAAAGATCTATGCACATGCACCCCGAGGTCCCTCTGTGCCTGCACACTCTTTAGAGAACTGTGATGTTAAGTCTATATTGCCTCTCCCTATTCCTTCTGCCAAAATGCAGGACATCACGCTTGTCAGTATTAAATTCCATCTGCCACCAGTCTGCCCACATTTGCGAGCCTATGTTCCGTTGCAGGCGGTTCATCTCATTGTTTGCTGCACCTCCAAACTTGGTGTCATCAGCGAAATTTGAGATTCTTCTCTGTACTCCAAGATCCAAGTCATTTATATATAGCAAAAAAAAAAAGCAATAGCCCCAGCACTGACCCTTGGAGAACACCACTGTCTACCATCCTCCAGTATGAAAACAACCATTTCCTATGCCTCGCTGTTTTCTGTCCTTAAGCCAATTTTTAAAATTCAATTGGACGCTGACCCTCCTATTCCACGAGCCTCAATTTTCTTAACCAGTCTTTTATGCGGTACCTTATGTGTTTTAAAATCCAGATAAACAACATCCACTGCATTCTTTTCAACCATCTTCTCCATTACTTCATCAAAAAACTCAAATTAGTCAAGCATGATCCACCTTTTACAAATCCATGCTGGCTATCCTTAATTAAGTCTAACCTCTAAGTGTCCATTGATTTTTTCCCCCCCGATTGTTTCCAAAACCTTGCCCACCACTGATGTTAAACTAACCGACCTGTAGTTGCTAGGTGAAGAATATCACATTCATCACTCTCCAATACTCTGGCACCTCCCCCACAGCCAGGGAAGATTGGAAGATTATGGCAAACCCAATCACCATCTCCATCCCCACTTTCTTTAGCAACCTGGGGCTGAATTTTATAAGCCCGCCACCGAAATCGGTGGCGGGTGGAAAAAATGGCAGCCCGCCCATACAGGCTGCACGTCAAAGTGCCGCAGCTCACTTAACTAGCTGGGGAGGGCTGAGCCCCCACCTCTCCCCAATCACACGGAGGGGGCAGGCTGTCCATCCCCAGCAATGGCGTCAGCTACCTGGGCACAGGCGAAAAAAATACATCTCTTTTGCCCCTTTCCCACCACCTCCCGCCCATATCCAGGGAAGATTAAATTAATTTGCTCCCCCACCACAACACTTATCTCTAACATCTGACTTCCCCCCCACCCCCAAACTGCACAAACATTCACCTACAACCTTTCACACCATCCCCTACACCCATGACACCAAATTGACTACATTCCCCCACCACCACCCTTCCCCCAACCCCGGCAGTGTTCCATCTTGTTTCGCCAGACGGGGTCGAAGGTGCGGCAGTGCTGGCCACCGGGGTGAAGATCGCTGCGGGACATCAGGCGGCGACGGGAAATGAATTAATTCAGGCATTTTAATTTAACCACGTGGTGGGGTTGGGGGGTGGGACAGCGGAGGTCACCACGAGGCCTCATCGCTGCTGGTAATATCGGGCTGGGCCCTGCCAGCATCGAGGTCCATGGCGGGCCTCATCCAGGGCCATCTTCAGACACACTGACGTTGGGATGCAAGTCATTCAGACCAAATGACGTATCTACCCTAAGCACAGCCAGCCTTTTTAGTAATGCCCTCACCCCTCAATTTTTATCCTATCCATTTCCTCCACTCTCTCCACTTAGACTGATATTTTGTCTGATTCCATTTTCTTAGTGAACACTGATACAAAGTACTCATGAAGTACATTAGCCTTGCTCTGCGCTTCCAAGCATATATTACCCTCTTTGTCCCTACTAGGTTCCACTCCAACTCTTACTACTCACTATTACATGCCGGTGGAAGATCTTTGGGTTCCTTTTCATGTTGACTGCCATTCTATTCTCATATTTTCCTTTTCACCTCCCCTCAACTTATTGTATATGTCCAGGTTCTCACTTAGAGTTATAGAGTTATACAACACATCAACAGGCCCTTCCACCCATGGTGTCCCTACCGGCCATCAAGCACCTATCTATTCTAATCCCATTTACCAGCACTTGGCCTGTAGCCTTGTATGCTATGGCGTTTCAAGTGCTCATCTAAATACTTCTTAAATGTGAGGGTTTCTGCCTCCACCAAGCATTCAGGCAGTGTGTTCCAGATTCCAACCACCCTCTGGGTGAACAAATTTTTCCTGAAATCCCCTCTAAACCTCCTGCCCCTTCCCTTAAATCCATGCCCCCTGGTTATCGACACCTCCGCTAAGGGAAAAAGTTTCTTCCTATCTACACCCCTCATAATTCTGTATATCTCTATACAGGTCCCCCCTCAGCCTCCTCTGCTGTAAGGAAAACAACCCTAACCTATCCAGTCTCTCTTCGTAGCTGAATGCTCCAGCCCAGGCAATACCCTAGTGAATCTCCTCTGCACCCTCTCCAGTACAATCACATCCTTCCTACAGTGTGGCGACCAGAACTGTACACACTACTCCAGATGTGGCCTAACTAGCATTTTATACAGCTCCATCATAACCTCCCTGCTCTTATATTCTATGCCTCAGATAATAAAGGCAAGTATCCCATATGCCTTCCTAACCACCTTATCTACCTATGCGGCTGCCTTCAGTGATCTATGGACAAGTACATCAAGATCCCTTTGACCCTCTGTACTTCCTAAGGTCCGACCATCCATTGTATATTCCCTTGCCTTGTTAGTCCTCCCAAAATGCATCACTTCAACCTTGTCAGGATTAAATTCCATTTGCAACTGCTCTGCCCATCTATATCGTCTTGTAATCTAAGGCTTTCCTCCTCACTATTTACAACACCACCAATTTTCATGTCATCTGCGAACTTACTGATTAGACCTCCTATATTCACGTCTAAATCATTAATGTACACTACAAACAGCAAGCGTCCCAGCACCGATCCCTACAGTACACCACTGGTCACATCACATCACTTGAGTTCACCTAACCATCAGACACCCTCTTTTTCTTTCATCCTGGTCTCCACCTCCCTCGGTCATCCAAGGAGCCCTGTTCTTGGTTCCCCTACTGTTCACCCTTGTTGCAATGTTCCTAGCCTGCACCTGAAGCATCTCTTCCTTAAAGATAACCCATTGTTCCAATACAACTGCTCTTCTCAGTCTTTGGTTCCATTCTACCCCAGCTAGATCCCTTCTCATCTCGTTGAAATTAGCCCTCTTCCAATCTAGACATTCTATCTTATTTGGTTCCTCGCTTTTCTGCATTACTCATCTAACTCTTATGATACATGATCACTCTTACCCAAGTGCTCCCCAACAGAGACTTGATCCACTTGACCCACCTCATTTCCCAGCACCAGATCCAGCAATGGCTCCTTTCTAATTGGGCTGAGAACTTACTGATCAAAGAAGTTCTCCTGAACACATTTCAGAAATTCTTCCCCCTCATTACTCTTTACTCAAATTACCCCAATCGATATTTGGATAAAGTCCCCTAATATCACCACTCTATAATTCTTGCACATCTGATTTCCCTACAAATTTGCTCCTCTATCGCTCCCTCACTATTTGGAGGTTTGGAGAATATCCCTAATAACATGATCATACCTTTAGTGCTCCTCAACTCTAACCGAATGAATTCTGTCCTACTCCTTCAAGGACACCCTCCCTTTCCAACACTGCAACGTCTTTCCTAATCAGTATTGCCACTCTACTTCCCTTTTTTCCTTCTTTCCTGAACACTTCATATCAGTGTTTATTAAGCACCCAGTCCTCACCACATTTAAGCCACATTTCTATTATTGCCACTACATCATATTCCCAGACTGCTAACTGTGCTTGTAGCTCACCAACCTTAGTCACCACACTTGTGCATTTACATAGATGCATTGTAATCTTGTCTTTGCATTCCTCATAGTCCTTCTCAGTCCACTCCCATCCAATAAGGAACTACTCCCTTCTCTAGTGCTGTCTAACACTCTCACATTATGCACCTTATTCCTCTTTTCTACTTGTACATGCTGGCGCCCATCTCCCTGACAATTTAGTTTTAACCCTCCTCAACCACATTCGTGAATGTCTCCGTGAGAACAATGGTCCCAGCCCTGTTGAGGTGCAACCCATCTATTGAATAGGTGCCTCCTGCCCCAGAACAGATCACAATGCCCCAAGAATCTGAAGCCCTCCCTCCTGCACCATGTTTCAAGCCACGCATTAATCCACCCTATCTTCCTACTTCAACTCTCACTAGCGTGTGGCACAGGGAGTAATCCAGAGATTACTACCTTCATGGTCTTTAACACCCTCCCTAGCTCCTGAAAATCTGACTGTAGGACCTCAATATCTGCCCTTGCTACGTCGTTGGTACCAGCATGTACCACAACTTCTGGCTCACTCACTTTCCCCTGCAGATTATCCTGCATCCTCTCAGTGATGTTCTTTACCTGGCACCAGGGAGGCAACACACCATGCAGGACTCATGGTAAAGGCCTGCTTGGGTCTGGAAAAAAACCCGACAGAACCACATCGGACCCGAGCCCTTCCAATTTTTCTCCACGCCCAACCCAACCACCGAAATATTCACTTTACGTACCTTCCGATTACCAATATTTTTTTCTGCTTGAAATACTTGCTGCAAGTTTAGCCAGTGAGCAGCCGAGATGCAGAGACCAGGAAGGTCCTGAGTGATTATTATAAAACATACAATATTTATATAAAAAATATAAAATTGTCAGGACACGAGTCTACACACATACAGTACTGTGTGTAGACTAGAATCCTGACACTGATCATTTTATATTTATGTAAATGCTATATATTTTATAATAATTAATCACTCAGGACCTTCCTGGTCTCTGCATCTCAGCTGCTCACTGGATAAACTTGCAGCAAGTATTTCAACTTGTAAAGCAAGAGTCTAGGTAATGTATAATGATATTTTCTGAGCCTTTGGGCAATTGCTGTGTTTATTTTAAGCAATACAGATACTGGTACAGTGTGGGACAACCTGTCTGTGCACAACTCCATGGGTTTTTGTTTAACTAGTGACCAGTCACTGACTTCGAGGCTCCAATCTTCATCTTTTTAAACAACCTTTCAAGTCCAATTAATACTGTGTGTCCCCGACCCGGAGCGGAGCCTGACAGCCGGACCCAGAAGAGCGACCAGACCCAAATCCGACACGTCGTCGGGTCCCGTCGGGTGGCAGGCCTTTAACTCACAGTAAGAGTTACAGAAATGCCTAACTGTTTTAGCGGGTTTAAAAGTGGATAAATCCTCAGGCCCAGATGAGATGTATCCCAGGCTGTTTATGTGAGGCAAAGGAGGAGATAGCAGGGGCTTTGACACAAATTTTCAAATCCTCTCCTGTGGCCGGACGACTGGAGGACAGCAAATGTGGTACCATTATTCAAGAAAGGTAGCAGGGATAAACCAGGTAATTACAGGCCGGTGAGTCTAACATCAGTGGTTGGGAAAATATTGGAAAAAATTCTGAGAGACAGGATTAATCCCCACTTGATGAGGCAGAGATAGTCAGCATGGCTTTGTCAGCGGGAGATTGTGTCCAACTAACTTGATTGAATTTTTCAAGGAGGTGACAAGATGTGTCAATCAGGGTAAAGCAGTAGATGTAGTATACATGGATTTCAGTAAGGCTTTTGATAAGGTCCTGCGTGGGAGGTTGGTTAAGAAGGTAAGAGCACATGGGATCCAGGGTAATTTGGCAAATTGGATCCAAAATTGGCTTAGTGGCAAGAGGCAGAGGGTAATGGTTGAGGGCTATTTTTGCAATTGGAAGCCTGTGACCACTGGTGTCCCACAGGGATCGGTGCTGGGACCCTTGCTGTTTGTAGAGTACGTTAATGATTTAGACGTGAGCATAGGAGGTATGATCAGTAAGTTTGCTGATGACACAAAAATTGGTGGTGCTGTAAATAGTGAGGAGGAAATCCTTACATTACAGGGAGATATAGATGGGCTGGTAAGATGGGCGGAGCAGTGGCAAATGGAATTTAATCCTGAAAAATGAGAGATAATGCATTTTGGGAGGACTAACAAGGTAAGGGAATATACAATGGATGGTAGGACCCTAGGAAGTACAGAAGGTCAGAAGGACTTGGTGTACTTGTCCATAGATTACTGAAGGCAGCAGCACAGGTAGATAAGGTGGTTAGGAAGGCATACGGGATACTTGCCTTGATTAGCCGAGGCATAGAATATAAGAGCAGGGAGGTTGTGGTGGAGCTGTATAAAACACTAGTTAGGCCACAGCTGGAGTACTGTGTACAGTTCTGGGCACCACACTATAGGAAGGATGTGATTGCACTGGAGAGGGTGCAGAGGAGATTCACCAGGATGTTGCCTGGGCTGGAGCATTTCAGCTATGAAGAGAGACTGAAAAGGCTAGGGTTGTTTTCCTTACAGCGGAGAAGGCTGAGCGGGGACATGATTGAGGTGTACAAGATTATGAGGGGCATTGATAGGTTAGATAGGAAGAAACTTTTTCCCTTAGTGGAGGGGTCAAGAACCAGGGGGCATAGATTTAAGGTAAGGTGCAGGAGGTTTAGGGCGGATTGGAGGAAAACAATTTTCACCCAGCGGGTGGTTGGAATCTGGAACGCACTGCCTGAAGAGGTGGTGGAGGCAGGAACCCTCAACATTTAAGTAGTATTTAGATGAGCACTTGAAACGCCATAGCATACAAGGCTACGGACCAAGTGCAAGAATATGGGATTAGAATAGTTGGGCTGGATGGCCGGCACAGACATGGGCCGAAGGGCCTGATTCTGTGCTGTATAACTCCATGACTCTATGCTGCATCCTTCTACTAGAGTCTTTCTTTCCCACTGTAATATCTTGGCTGAGAGTTATGAAATAGCTCCCGAAATGTCTGCCACTGCTTCTCTACTGTCCTATCTTTTAACCTCATTTCCCAGTTCACTTTAGCCAACTCTGTCTTCATACCCTTGCAATTGCCTTTAAAGTTTAAAACACTAGTCTTAAGCCCACACTTCTCACCCTCAAATTGATTGCAAAATTCTATCACGTTATCATTACTGTTACCTCGAGGCTCCTTTACGGAGGTCATTATTTAATCCTGTCTCATTGCACATTACCAAGTCTAGAATGGCCTGCTCCCTGGTTGGTACTAGAACATACTGCTCTAAAAAGCTGTCCCAAATACTCTCTACAAAGTCATCTTCCAGGCTATCTTTGCCAATCTGATTCATCCAATCTATATGTAGATTGGAATCACCCATGGTTAATGCAGCCTGTCTCATCTCCTTCCCATGAACTTGCCCACTCGTGTTTGTTGATTATCCAAATACAGCTAACCACTCTTCCACGTACTTTACTTCTTCCCTTAGTCTCATCACATCAAGCGTCAACTTTGGGAAGACTGAAGACCTGCTGTCAAGTTAAGGCTAATACTGTTCTTTAGCTGGGTGACAGGAAGAGTGCACTAGGTGACGTTGTGCCCAATTTCCTTCCCCACTGAATGGAAGTCATGACTTAAACACATTGCGCGGAGTTTCTTTGTGGTGCACTTTTGTGCAGGCTCCTTTTCAACATCTGACAGCTTTCCCAATATATTCAATTTACTTTTGCCCCACCAACCAGACCCACAACACCAGAATAACATCCTTTGATAAATTTTAAATATGTGCATAATTAAGAACCATTTTTTAAAAATTTATTGAAATAACCACTTCTTGCTGACATGTGGATGGTTCTGATTTGTCTCCTTCCCCAACAAAAAAAAATCCAAGACTGATGAAGAAATAACATTTCAGACATTTAAAAGTCAGACTTCATGAACATAAAGCGAAACAGTGAACATCCCATACTTCAGTACACTGGAAGCAATCAGGAATGTCAAATGACAGCTGTGGAGCACTTCTCAAACATATGTTTCAGAGGAAATATCAGCAATACCTGCATTCTCCATTTGCATGCCCATGACATGCAAGCTCGTCTGCAGAACAGAAGTCAGTGTGCAGCTACAAAGAAACCCCAGAACTCGTCCTCCCACTACCCCATGATCACCCTGGAGAGAGCAGGAACTTTCAAACTTCAGCTCTTTGCTACCAACTCTTCTACATCCAACTGCACTCCATCCTCAGTTAATGACATCAAATATGAGCTCATGGACTTGAGGATCCAAAAGCAGTCAGCTTTCCTCCTATCTGTGCCTCTTCTGATTCCCTCCCCAGCCTTGGCCTTCTCGCATCCAAATCCCCACTCCTTATTCCATAGTTTATTCTATACTTAACCATCACTAAACTTTTGTCCATAAAGTCTAGCATCTGCTCCCTCAACTCCCAAATTTAGCTCCATGCTTAGACATACATCGGTCCCCATAGCTACATCCTTCAAAATCACAACACTCCTCAGAAAACCTACTTCTAGCCACACTATTCACTCAGACGGCCAACCCTTTCCACCTTTTCTTCCTAAAGCCCTATAACACATGACAATTGCGATGCTCCCCTTTGAAAGCCCTCCATCCAGGCTTCGGCCTAATTTAGTTTAGTTTAGAGATACAGCACTGAAACAGGCCCTTCGGCCCGCCGAGTCTGTGCTGACCATCAACCACCCATTTATACTACTCCTACACTAATTCCATATTCCTACCACATCCCCAGTTGTCCCTATATTTCCCTACCACCTACCTATACTAGGAGCAATTGCTAATGGCCAATTTACCTATCAACCTGCAAGTCTTTGGCATGTGGGAGGAAACCGGAGCAGCCGGAGGAAACCCAAGCAGACACAGGGAGAACTTGCAAACTCCACACAGGCAGTACCCAGAATTGAACCCGGGTCGCTGGAGCTGTGAGGCTGCGGTGCTAACCACTGCGCCTGGGATCTTCCCTGGGATCATCCTGTATGGCTGACTATGGCTTGCAGTCCCTCCTCAACCACTTAGTAGGCTTCAACACAATGAACCACTCCCAGCTTCCTTGAGTCTCTTTCCTTGGCTACGCACTTTTGTCACAATACTCTCTACCTGGTGCATCCGAAGACACTTCGCCTCCATAGCTTGCCCATATGGTCACTTCTGGTAATCCCAGGGCACCATCCCTGGCCCCATTTCTTCATTTATGTAATACTTCCAATGACCAACTAACACAAGGAATATGCCACTTTCTCCAACTACCTATTTGACATTAAGAACAAAGAATAGTACAGCACAGGAACAGGCCATTCGACCCTCCAAGCCTGCGCCGATCTTGATGCCTGCCTAAATTAACACCTTCTGCACTGCCAGGGCCCATATCCCTCTATTCCCTTCCTATTCATGTATTTGTCAAGATGTCTCTTAAACGTCGCTATCGTATCTGCTTCCACCACCTCCCCTGGCACTCACCACCCTCTGTGTAAAAAAACTTGCGTCGCACATCCCCTCTAAACTTTGCCCCTCGCACCTTAAATCTATGTCCCCTAGTAACTGACTCTTCCACCCCGGGAAAAAGCTTCTGACTATCCACTCTGTCCATGCCGCTCATAACTTTGCAAGCCTCTATCATGTCGCCCCTCCACCTCAGTAGTTCCAGTGAAAACAATCCGAGTTTATCCAACCTCTCCTCATAGCTAATGCCCTCCAGACCAGGCAACATCCTGGTACCTCCTCTGTACCCTCTCCAAAGCCTCCACGTCCTTCTGGTAGTGTGGCGACCAGAATTGCAAGCAATATTCTAAGTGCGGCCTAACTAAGGTTCTGTACAGCTGCAACATGACTTGCCAATTTTTATACTCTATGCCCCGACCGATGAAGGCAAGCATGCTGTATGCCTTCTTGACTACCTTATCCACCTGCGTTGCCACTTTCAGTGACCTGTGGACCTGTACGCCCAGATCTCTCTGCTCGTCAATACTCCTAAAGGTTCTGCCATTTACCTCCCACCTGCATTAGACCTTCCAAAATGCATTACCTCACATTTGTCCGGATTAAACTCCATCTGCCATTTCTCCGCCCAAGTCTCCAACTGATCTATATCCTGCTGTATCCTTTGACAATCCTCATCATTATCCGCAACTCCACCAACCTTTGTGTCGTCCGCAAACTTACGAATCAGACCAGCTACATTTTCCTCCAAATCATTTATATATACTACAAACAGCAAAGGTCCCAGCACAACACCACTAGTCACATCCCTCCATTCAGAAAAACACCCATCCACTGATACCCTCTGTCTTCTATGACAGAGCCACTTCTGTATCCATCTTGCCAGTTCACCTCTGATCCCGTGTGACTTCACCTTTTGTACCAGTCTGCCATGAGGGACCTTGTCAAAGGCTTTACTAAAGTCCATATAGATAACAGCCACTGCCCTTCCTTCATCAATCACCTTCGTCACTTCCTCAAAAAACTCAATCAAATTAGTAAGACACGACCTCCCCTTCACAAAACCATGCTGTCTCTCGCTAATAAGTTTGCTTGTTTCCAAATGGGAGTAAATCCTGTCCCAAATAATCCTCTCTAATAATTTCCCTACCACTGACGTAAGGCTCACCGGCCTATAATTTCCTGGATTATCCTTGCCACCCTTCTTAAACAAAGGAACATTGGCTATTCTCCAGTCCTCTAGGACCTCACCTGTAGCCAATGAGGATGCAAAGATTTCTGTCAAGGCCCCAGCAATTTCCTCCCTTGCCTCCCTCAGTATTCTAGGGTAGATCCCATCAGGCCCTGGGGACTTACCTACCTTAATGCTTTGCAAGACACCCAACACCTCCTCCTTTTTGATAATGAGATGATGGAGACTATCTGCACTCCCTTCCCTAGGCTCATCATCCACCAAGTCCTTCTCCTTGGTGAATACTGATGCAAAGTACTCATTTAGCACCTTGCCCATTTCCTCTGGCTCCACACATAGATCCCCATCTCTGTCCTTGAGTGGGCCAACCCTTTCCCTGGTTACCCTCTTGCTCTTTATATACGTATAAAAAGCCTTGGGATTTTCCTTAATCCTGTTTGCCAATGACTTTTCATGACCCCTTTTAGCCCTCCTAACTCCTTGCTTAAGTTCCTTCCTACTGTCTTTATATTCCTCAAGTGTATTCCTCTGTTCCTAGCCTTCCAGCCCTTACAAATGCTTCCTTTTTCTTTTTGACTAGGCTCACAATATCCCACGTTATCCAAGCTTCCCGAAACTTGCCAAACTTGTCTTTCTTCCTCACAGGAACATGCTGGCCCTGGATTCTAATCAGCTGACGTTTGAAAGACTCTCACATGTCAGATATTGATTTACCCTCAAACAGCTGCCCCCAATCTAAATTCTTCAGTTCCTGCCCAATATTGTTATAATTAGCCTTCCCCCAATTTAGCACCTTCACCCAAGGACTACTCTTATCCTTATCCACAAGTACCTTAAAATTTATGGAATTATGGTCACTGCTCCCAAAATGCACCCCCACTGAGACTTCGACCACTTGGCCGGGCTCATTCCCCAATACCAGGTCCAGAATGGCCCCATCCCTAGTTGGACTATCTACATACTGTTTCAAGAAGCCTTCCTGGATGCTCCTCACAAATTCTGCCCCATCCAAGCCCCTAGCACTAAGTGAGTCCCAGTCAATAGAGGGGAAGTTAAAATCACCCACCACCACAACCCTGTTACCTTTACATCTTTCCAAAATCTGTCTACATATCTGCTCCTCTACCTCCCACTGGCTGTTGGGAGGACTGTAGTAAACCCCCAATATCGTGACTGCACCCTTCCTATTCCTGAGTTCCACCCATATTGTCTCGCTGCATGACCCCTCTGAGGTGTCCTCCCGCAGTACAGCTGTGATATCCTCCTTAACCAGTAATTCAACTCCCCCACCCCTTTTACATCCCCCTCTATCCCGCCTGAAGCTTCTAAAGCCTGGAACATTTAGCTGCCAATCCTGCCCTTCCCTCAACCAAGTCTCTGTAATAGCAACATCATATTTCCAAGTACTAATCCAAGCTCGAAGTTCATCTGCCTTACCTGTTATACTTCTCACATTGAAACAAATGCACTTCAGACCACCAGTCCCACTGTGCTCCGCAACATCGCCCTGCCTGCTCTTCCTCTTAGTCCTACTGGCCTTATTTACTATGTCCTCCTCATTTACTTCATTAGCTGTCCTACTGCTCTGGTTCCCACCCCACTGCCACACTAGTTTAAACCCTCCCGAGTGACGCTAGCAAACCTTGCAGCCAGGATATTAGTGCCCCTCCAGTTTAGATGCAACCCGTCCTTCTTGTACAGGTCCCATCTGTCCCTGAAGAGAGCCCAATGGTCCAGATATCTGAAACCCTCCCTTCTACACGAGCTGCTCAGCCACGTGTTTAGCTGCACGATCTTCCTATTTCTAGCCTCACTGGCACGTGGCACAGGGAGCAATCCAGAGATTACAACCCTAGAGGTCCTGTTTATTTAACTTACTACCTAACTCCCTAAACACCCCCTGCAGGACCTCATCACTCTTCCTGCCTATGTCATTGGTACCGATGTGTACCACAACCTCTGGCTGTTCACCCTCCTCCTTCAGAATGCCCCCTATCCGTTCAGAGACATCCTTGACCCTGGCACCAGGGAAGTAACATACCATCCTGGAGTCTCTTTCACGTCCACAGAAGCTCCTATCTGTGCCCCTGACTATAGAGTCCCTATAACTATTGCTCTTCTGCGCTTTGTCCCTCCCTGAACAGTGCCAGCCGTGGTGCCACTGCTCTGGCTGCTGCTGTTTTCCCGATAGGCCATCCCCCCCAACAGTATCCAAAACGGTATACTTGTTAGAGAGGGGGACAGCCACAGGGGATTCCTGCACTGACTGCCTGCCCCTTCTAGCGGTCACCCATCTATCTGCCTGCACCTTGGGTGTAACCACTTCTCTAAAACTCCTATCTATCACACTCTCTGCCACCTGCATGCTCCTAAGTACATCCACTTGCCACTCCAACCGATCCATGCAGTCTGCGAGGAGCTGCAACTGGGTACACTTCCTGCAGATGTAGTCGTCCGGAACTCTGGAAGCGTCACGGACCTCCCACATCTCTCAGGTGAAGCACTTCACCCCTCTGACTGACATTTCTATCACTAATTAATAAATTAATTTAAAATAAATAAATGCTTATTAAATCCTTACTAAATTATGATACTTAACTATGGATTAAAACCTGGATTAGCCAAAACTTCCTACTGCTAAAAGTAGGAAAAAAAGTTAAGTCTGGTCAGTCATTGTCAATGCATGCACAACTCCAATCTAAACTCTAATAACCTCCTTGGCTGTCACCTCAAGCCAAACCTTGTGAGGCAGAACCATGGCATAATGCCCAACCCAGAGCCAGTTTCCCTTACCAGAATGCTTTTCTTGATCCTTCAAACCATGGTTCACCTCCGTCGCATCTCTCCAACTCAGCTGCCAAAACTCTAGTCCATGCCTCATCACCTTGAGGCTTGAAACCTCCATTGCAATACTTGCAAACTTTACTGCTTCCATCATCCTTAAACAATTCATTTGGAATTCCATGGCCCACATTCTCATCCACACTCATTCCTATCTGGTTCCATGTGCCCCAGAGGATCAATTTAAAAACCCATCCATGGCTATGCCTCCCCCTACTTCTAGCGTATTTTGAAGCTCCTACATGCACCCTCTTTTTCTGACATCATTCCTTGCTGCTTTCTCTCTAGTGAAAAGAATTCCTTCACCCACTTTTCTCCCATTAACTCGAACTCTCTCCTCTGCCTCATCACCTCAATCCCTCCTTTCAAAAGACCGCTAAGAGCCTCATCAGCTTTTCTTGCTTGTATCACCACCCAACTGAATATTGATATAGCTCTCTATATATGAGGAAATCTATAGAAATAAAGGTGTTAGTCTACCTCGGTATTCACTTTCCTTAAATAGAAAGTAATTTACATGAACATTGAACCAGCATATTGCAATACCTCTGATTGTTGCAAATTGGGTTTTCACTTGTGGTCCATCATACATCCAAGTTACTAATCTGAGTCATGCTGTAAGGTGGTGAAGGAAGACCTTTTATGTGATGTACTTCACCACTCAGATCCTATTCAAGTCAAATCTCTTACCTTTGTTACCATAACCACTACGAAGTTCTTCTCGTCAATTTTGTAATCTTTAAGTTGTGTGTCATCGTTGAGGATTTTACCTGTAACAAACGGTCAGCAGTTAACTTGGACCTTAATGGATACACATTTTAGAACCAAGGCTTACAAATTCTCCTTTTCTGAAGTGTATCTGCAGGATACAAACAGTTTTCAAATGACCACCTACAAAGGGTTACACTCAAAACAAACTTATCACAGTGCAGACCTGTTCAAGTTATAAAGGGGAGCCATAAGTGCATAATTATACTGGGGAACATATATAGACTACAGTAGCCTAGTGATTGCAGTAGTGGATATGCAATGCAGAGGGCAGAATTCAAATCTTGCCACAGCAAATTAAACTGAAACAAATTAATCCGGTAACTTGTGGGATGCCACCAGAAAGTGATCACGAAAGCTGATTCAGTGATGGCCTTCATGGAGGGCATATACAGATTTTTTTTTAATGTAGAGATCAGAAAGGCTCCAAAGAGTAAGCTATGTGTGGAGTTAGCCAGGGAAGTGGTGGAAACACAACTTCTCTCAGCTATTAATGGTAAGACAAACTACACAGTTCAAGCAGAAATTGCTGAGAGAAGGCTAAATCCCAAGACACCAACACAGGGCAAGGGTTATGCTTTATTTTCTTCACTCGGCCAGTGTCAGTCAGGTTCATGTTATCTGCTCTTTAAAGGCCTGCTCGGGTGTAAAATTGAAACACAAGCCGGGCCCAACCCGACCACAGCCAACCTGATCCCGACCCAGGCCAGAGTCCTTTAATTTTTTTCTGCGTCCAACCCGACACGAATATTGCAATAAATTTAATGATATCAAACATGTCATCATGCTCTACCTTGCCCAAATGGTAATACTTGTGATCCGGTTCATCTGTTCCGGCAGCAGGCTATTCTTGCAGATTGAGTTGTGGGGAATCATGGGTGAGCCTGATCCCGTGAGTTCCTGGAGGCAGCACTGTCCAGCCCGACCCGACCCCGCATGCTGGACTCAGAACATAGCACCGACCTGACCCATGCAGTTGGGTCTAGTCAGGTTCGGGTCGGGTGGCCAGGCTTTACTGCTCCTTCTTCTTGCATCAATATTGGGAATCTATTTGTATATTAGAACCATCTCCACATAAATAGGCACAAAAATGTTGCGAAGCGCAAAGGCTGAAATGATCTCTCCTTGAAATAATGTGCTTTGCCGTAGCAATCATTTCATTCAGCAGATGGACAACAGAATCAATGGCATGCAACTCCTCCAGGGAGTGATAGGACCCAGAACATACCCAGAGGAGCAGAAAACATTCTCGCCTCGATTATCTTACAATTAAACAAACCTTTTCAAAATACAGGAGTGATAGGACATAGGTCTGTGATAATTATTCCTGTACACTGAGCTCATAATGTCTGTTTTGTCATCCAGACAGGGGAAAGGCACAAAGGAAACTAGATATTTCCTCAGGAGAGTAAAGTAGTCACATCATGATAAACTGAGAGAACAAACAACCTGCCCTCAGTCTAGAAAGCAGAAACAAAGTTCCAAATATCACATGCATTATACACAATCATAAATCATAGCCTCAGTTCATTATTTGAGGTCTGCGTCAGACTTCAGGAGGCCTCAAGAGGTAAACTACGGCCAAGCTACAATCAGAAGTAATTATGGCTGGGGCCCCTAGAATACGTGGACACCTCATGAATAATTACGTGGCAAGACGAGATAGATTCTCAGACAAGCCTGAAGTGCTTGGGGACATCTCTATAATCAGCTTTTAAATTTTTGTTTAAAAAACTGCTTGAAAGTGATGGCTTTATTTGTATATTTTAAATTCTTTAAAAACAAATTAACATGGTTGACTGATATTGTCACTTGTACCAAATGGTCTCACCTGACTTTTCACAAGTGAAAACAACTGGCTTACAGTCCGACAACTGACCTCAATCTTTGAATCCCTGTTGAGTTGCAGCTCATTAATACTCATATGTTTCACACCTTACATATTTGCAAAACTGAACTTGAATTTCTACAAAACCAAGTAACTATGCAGCTATCAATGAAGTTACATAACCTACATGCATTTCACATCAACAGGTGATTTCTACAAGGTATGAAATGCATGAAGTTTAATGAACTGCATATTAATGGTGATGCGAACACTTGTTTCCAATTGACAACCTGTAATTCAAACATTTGACACTGAGGCAAGACGCTTTTGTTCCAATACAATTACAATAGGGAACCCTATTTGGGGTGGAAGGGGCGGGGGAGAAGGGAAGCAAAAGAAACTAACAGTAAGAGGAATTCTTGTGGTTTATAGCATAAGGTCTTTGTGGTGACATGCACACAAATAACAGTAGGGTATAGATGTGTAAACATCTACATGATTCCTAGATCTAGGACAACTCAAGGTTTTAAAAAAAGGAGGAACGATACTAGGGAATTATAGACCAGTTAGCCTAACATCTGTTGTCAGGAAAATTACCAGAGTCTATCATTAAAGATAAGGTGACTGAACATCTTGAAGTTTTTCAACTTCTCAGAAAGAGCCAGCAGAGATTTGTAAAGGGTAGGTCATACCTGATGAACCCGATTGAATTTTTTTTTGAAAAGGTGGCTAAAGTAGTCGACAGTGGAATATCTATGCCCTTTATTTATCAAGACTTCCAGAAGGCATTTTCTAAAGGCCCTAAGAGACTGTTCACTAAAGTTGAAGCCCATGGAAGGGAGGACAAATTATTAACCTGGATAGGAAGTCAGTTGAGTGGCCAGAGACAAGGTAAGGATAATGATAGGTAAGCCAATTGGCAGAATGTGACTAGTGGTGTCCCACAAAAATCAGTGTTGGGGCCTCAACTATTCACTGTGTTTAATGATTTAGATGATTGGTAATTTGGATATGTGGCTGTGTAACCTATGACACCAAGATAAGTGACATTGTAAACTGTCCAGATGGATTCATAACATTACAAAGATATTGATAGGTTAAGTGAATAGGCAAATCTGTGGCAAATGGATTGCAATATAGGCAAACATGAGGTCATTCACTTTGAATTTAGAAAGAACATGGTGAAAAGCTAGATACAGTGCAGACCCAAGGAGACTTGGGGGTCTGGTACACACAATTAAAAGGCATGAACAGGTACAGAAAATAATGAAAAAGGTTAATAGAATGCTGGCCTTCATATCTACAGGAATGTAATGCAAAGGGGTAGAAGTCATGCTTCATCTATGCAAAGCTCTGGTTAGACCACTCCTGGAGTATTGCAATCAGTCCTGGGCACCAGACCTTAGGAAGGATATATTGATCTGGGAGGCAGCACAGTGCAGATTTACCAGAATTACACCAGGACTCCACAGGTTAAATTATAAGGCGGGTTTATAAAAACTAGGAATAAAAACAAGAAATGCTGGAACTACTCAGCAGGCCTGGCAGCATCTGTGGAGAGAGAAGCAGAGTTAACATTTCAGGTCAGTGACCTTTCATCAGAACTGGCAAAGGTTAGAAATGTAATAGGTTTTAAGCAAATAAAGCAGGGGTAGGGCAAGAGATGACGAAGGTAAGATGTTGATAGGACCAGGCCACAGACAATAACTGACCAGAAAGTCATGTAGCAAAGCCAAACGGTATGTTAATAGTGTGCTGAAAGACAAAGCATTAGTGCAGAGAGGGTGTTAACTGACAGAAAAATGAACAGCCCTGCCCCAAAGCAAAACATGAAAAAAAAAGTGGGCAGGCACATGGTTAAAAAAAAAATGAACCAAACTAAATTTAAAAAATTAAAAAGGGGCCAGTCATGCTCTGAAATTATTGAACTCAATGTCCAGTCTAGCAGGCTGTAGCTTGCCTAATCGGTAAATGAGATGCTGTTCCTCAAGCTTGCGTTGATGTTCACTGAAACACTGCAGCAAGCCCAGGACAGATATGTGGGCGTGAGAGCAGGGGGGTGTGTTGAAATGGCCAGCAACAGGAAGCTCGGGGTCATGCTTTCGGACTATAAAAACTAGGGTTGGATTCCCTGCAATTTAGAAAGTTAAGAGGTGATTTGATCGAAGTTGTCAACATATGAAGGGGAGCAGATAGAGTAGCACGAGAAAGCAAAACTATTTCCACTGGTTGGGGAGTCGAGGCAGTCTAAAAATTAGAAACAGATTTTCAGGAGTGAAATTTGGGAACACTTCTAGACATAAAGGTTGGTAGAAGTTTGAATACTCTTCCACAAGCAACAATTGATGCCACATCAGTTGTCAATTTTAAAAGTGAGATTGACAGATTTTTCTTAACCAAAGGTATCAAAAGACATGGGGAAAATATGGGCAAACGGAGTTAAGCCGCAGAAAAGCTATGATCGCCTTGAATGGGTGGTGGGGGGGGGGGGGGGGGGGGGAGGAAAAACAGTTTCAAATGGCCTCCCATCCCCATGTTCCTAACTCCACCTGCATGTCAGTTCCTCAGTGCGAATGTATCCTGTGAACACCTAAATAGCTTGAGCCATTATTCACACAATGTCATAGAGAGATACAGCACTGAAACAGGCCCTTCGGCCCACAGAGTCTGTCAACCAACAACCACCCATTTATACTAATCCTACATTAATCCCATATTCCCTACCACATCCTCACCGGTTTCCTTTTTATGTTGCTATAAAACGTTTTTACAGTCTGTTTTTATGTTTTTTCTAGTTTACATTCATATTCTATTCTCCACTTCTTTATCAGTTTCTTCGTCCTCCTTTGCTGTATTCTAAAATCCTCCCAAGCCTTGGGTTTACTACTATTTCTGGCAATTTTATAGGCCTTTTCTTTTAATCTTATACAATCGTTAACTTCCTTTGTCGTCCATGGTTGACTGCCTTTTCTTTTGATTTTTTTGTGCCTTGAAGGAATGTATAGTTGCTGTAAACTATGTAATAATTCTGTGAAGACTATCCATTGCCCATGTACTGTCATATTCTTAATGTATTTCCCCAATCCACCTCAGCCAATTTGCCCCTTATACCTTCATCATTTCCTTTGTTCAAATTTAACACCCTGGCTTCAGATTGATCTACCTCACTTTGTAATCAGTTCCTCAACATACAACAACCATCCCTAACGCACTCCAGAAACTTTTCCTCCACAGCATTAGTGCTCATTAGGTTCACCCAGTCTATATGCAGATTTAAGTCACTCGTGATTACTGTATTATCCATGCTACATACTTCTCCAATCTCCTGACCAATACCATGCCCTACACTACCACTACTATTTGGTGACCTATAAACAAATCCTACCAAATGATTGCTGCCCCTTGCTGTTTCTTAGCTCCACCCAAACAAAATGATTCCACATTTTGTTTTTCCGATCGGAGATCCTCCTTTACTAATGTACTGATCCCATCCCTTATCAGTGCAACACCACCTCCTTTTCGTCTGTCCTTCCTAAATGTTGAATATCCTTGAATATACAGTTCCCAGTCTTGGTCACCCTGTAGCCACGTTTCTGTTATGGCAATTGGATCATACCCATTTACCTTTGTTTGTGCCTTTAAATCATCTACCTTGTTGTGAATGTTGCGTGCATTCAGGTAGAGTGCCCTTAACCTTGTTTTCTTGACATTATTCTGCATTCTAAGCCTAGTTGATGTTCGCTTTTGTTTCGCCTGCCTTCTAATGTCGCTTGCTACTTTTCTACCTCCCGTTACCAGCTTTATTTCCAATTTGAGCTACCCCTCAGGTTCCCATCCCCCAACAAGCTAGTTTAAATCCTCCCCAACAGCACTAGCAAATCTCCCTGCGAGACTAATCTTGACACTTCTATTAAATCTCCCCTCAATCTCCTTTGCTCAAAGGAGAACAAATCCAGCTTTCCCAACTTAACCTTATAACTAAAATCGTCCATGCCTGGAACCATCAGGGGAAATCTTCTCTGCACGTTCTCAAGGACCCTCACGTCCTTCCTAAAGTCTGGTGACCAAAACTGGATGCAAAACCCCATTTTGGGCCCAACCATAGCCTTACAAAAGGTTCAGAATAACTTCTTTTCCTTAACCAAGGATTCCCACCCACTGTGGTTGACAGGGCCCTCAACCGCGTCTGGCCCATTTCGCGCACCTCTGCTCTCACCCCTTCCCCTCCCTCCCAGAACCATGACAGAGTTCCCCCTTGTCCTCACTTTCCAACCCACCAGCCTCCACATCCAGAGGATCATCCTCTGCCATTTCCAGCGTGATACCACTACCAAATGCATCTTCCCTTCCCCTTCCACAGGGATTGTTCCCTCCACGACACCCTGGTCCACTACTCCACTACCCCCAACACCTCGTCCCCTTCCCATGCAATCGCAGGAGGTGTAATACCTGCCCTTTTACCTCCTCTCTCCTCACTATCCAAGGCCCCAAACACTCCTTTTAGGTGAAGCAGCGATTTACTTGTACTTCTTTCAATTTAGTATACTGTATTCGCTGCTCACAATGGTCTCCCCAATGTAGAGGAGACCACAAACGCAGATTGGGTGACCGCTTTGAGAAACGCCTCCGCTCAGTCCGAAAACATAACCCCGAGCTTCCTGTCGCTTGCCATTTCAACACACCCCCCTGCTCTCATGCCCACATCTCTGTCCTGGGATATCTGCCGTGTTCCAGTGAACATCAATGCAAGCTCGAGGAACAGCATCTCATTTACCAATTAGGCACGCTACAGCCTGTCGGACTGAACATCGAGTTCAATCATTTCAGAGCATGACGGCCCCACACCGCCCCCACCCCTTTCTTTTTTGTTTTACTTTGTATTTTTTATTTTTATTTCATTTTATTTTAGTTTGTTTCATCATTACACTTTTTTTTAAAAACCATGTGCCTGCCCACTTTTTTTTTCATGTTATGCTTTTGGCTAGAGCTTTCATTATTCTATCATTTAACATCCTCTTTGCACTAACACTGTCTTTCACCACACTATTAACACACTTTGTCTTTGCCCCATGACCTCGTCAGTTATTCTCTGTGACCCTCTGTCCTATCAACACCTTCCCATTAGTTCTCTTTTGCCCCACCCCCACTTTATTTGCTAAAAATCTATTACATTTCTAACCTTTGCCAGTTCTGATGAAAGGTCACTGACCCGAGTTAACTTTGCTGCTCTCTCTGCAGATGCTGCCAGACCTGCTGAGTAGTTCCAGCATTTTTTGGTATTATTTCAGAATAACTTCCCTGCTTTTGTAGTCAATGCCTCTATTTATGAAGCCCAAGATCCCATATGCTTTACTAACCACTCTCTCAATATGTCCTGCCACCTTCAAAGATCAATGCACACTATGTGTTGACGAACTAGACAAGTTGCACCTTACCTGCATATATTAGCTTTTGCCCAGCAGCTGGAAAAGCATCACTTCCTTTCTCTGCTTCAATCTTTTCCTTCAGTGCCTTTACCTAAAGGATAAACAGGAAGAGGTCAGCATGTGAGTTTCTTTGCTGCTCCTAACTTCTACGATAACTGTACAGTCCAATAATGGATTTGTTCATTTTAATTTCAGCAATCTCAGAAATATGGTTTTGATATATTAAACCAATAATAAAGGCCCATGTGTTAAAAGCCAGGGAGGAGATTCAGTCACTGTACATACTGCTCTCAGCCTTTTGTCAAGTACCCAACGCCACAAGTGATACATTCTTTTATATCATATTTGTGTCCTTTGTACGGAAGCTAATCTCATTACTGGTGTTCACTGGATAAGAGAGAGAAGACACTGTGGCTATTGTATTATACAGAAATACCTTTTTAACAATATAATCACATTACCCATAAAAATGCCTTTCTGTGAACAAGGGGAAAAATCAGACCCAGTATGCTCAACCAGTAGTACTATGCAAACCAATGCCAAAGGCATGACAAGGCCAGAAACTATGACTACTGCAATAAACCAAAACTAACAATAGATTCAATGATAAGATTCGCTGCAAAATGTTACTTTGTCAAGATTCAGGTACTTATTGTTTGATACTTTTCAGAAAGGTGATCTGAATTAATACGTTAATGGTGCAAATACCATCTTAAATCATTTGCAGATTAACCTCTCTTCCCACTCTCCCATGAGACAATCACAGGTTTTCATCAGACAGCACTATGGTATGTGATACATCTCTGCCAGTCCTACTGGTATTTCAACCCAGTACTCAATAGCTACACATTCAGAACAGCCTCAGAATCAATTGGGAAATCTGACCCACAGTGACTATCAAGTCCAGCCAGTCTACTCACCACTGTAGACTTAATTGATCTACCAACAACTATACAACATTTAGGCTGCTTGGGGTGGTATGACAATTGGACCAGGAACAGTAGAAAAAGCTACAGTAGCTCCCATGTTTCTTTGTAGGAACAGATGTACCCCTCACAATACCCCAATACCACAACTATACAGTGTGCAGCTCAGCATTGTCTCATTCAGAAGTCTTTGACAACAGCATTTTTATTTCAAGTTTTTTCTAAATGCTGCTCACCACTTTAAAACTAGGTTTAGAACCTTGAATCTGTTTATTTTATTCACAAAGAGCTTTTCCCCCACTATTTCAAAACCATTATGCCATACACCATAGATCTAAACACAGCAATTTTCCAGTCACGAAAGTACGGTGCCTTTAATTCCATGTCCCACAATAGTCTTCAAAATGAACCATGAGCAATACAAAATAAGCCTTTCCTGCAATGTATTTAACAGCATTTTATAGACAGGCCTAAAAATCACACTTGTCAACTAGCCTGGCACAACTTACTTTCTGATTCTGAAGAGCAAAGGAATTTATAGATGTCAATCAACAGCTGTAGACAGAACAGTCAGTATTTCAGGTGCATTCGCTTCATCAGAACTCAGGTCATTGCTGGTAAATGTTACCCACCCAAAGTATCAAATGCATGTTTTCTCCACAAATGCAGACAGACCTGCTATGTGTTTCCAGCTTTTTAAGTTTCCACTGCCTGTAGTATTTTGATTTTTTTTTTTTTAAATATTAAACACACAAAGCAACTCGTCAAAGTACCAGCAACATCTATCCGGTCATCAATCTTTTTTTAATTCATTAATGATTCTCCAACATAAACATAAGCGGAAAAAGCAAAGCAATTTAGGGAGAGGTCAGATCATTACAGCAACATGTGGTGCACTATAAACTGGTCTATAATTACAAATATCTTTTTATTTCAAAATTTATTTTCAGGATGTGGCAACACTGCCTAAGGGTTTCAAACATCAGCCACACAGGGTGGGACTGGTGTCACGTGCAGACAAGACCAGATGCCCTTTCCAGAAGGCATCATTGAACCAGTTGGCTTTTTACAACAACCCTGCAGCTTTCATGGTCATTTTTCTGGTGCTGGTTCACTAATCGCCAGAGTTATTGGATTCAATTTTACTTGCTATGGTGGGATTTGAACTCTCAACCTCCCCGGGTTGCTCATCCTGTACCATAACCAATAGGCTACCACACAAATATCGTATGAACCAATAATTTATTCTTTCTTCACTGAACCTAACCTTTCATACAGTTTCCCTGCTTTGTTGTTGCTGATCTTACATGGCCTGCTCCAGCTGATCTGTTGAACACATCCTTGCCCATGTCAGTGTATTTAACTTCTTGTCATTTTCCCTTTCTTGTTAGATTTTTCACTCACCAAAAGCTATCTCACCCAGTGATGATCTTTCAATGTTTCTTCCAGCCCAGGTTCAAACCCAAATCAGGCCTTATAATTAGTTGTTTCATGAGATTATCCAAAACTTATCAACTCTGAGCAACATCACATTGCTGTATATTTGGCTGCATTGGTGCCTTGCATTAGATTTGCCCCGCTTCCAAGAAATCAGGTACCCACAAAGATAAAAGCACGTTCAATCTTTAACCGTATACTCACTAAAGACTTATACGATAGATCTTAGTTTTCAAATGAATAGACACCCATGTGTGTCCATCCCAAGAGTGCATGCAATCTACTTTTGCGACGAAAAAAAATTCACTAATCATAAACACAGGGCTTTAGATGACATCTGAAATAAGGAAGTTGCTAGTCTGAGAGTTGGAGATTTCTTTTTCAAAAAGATTTTTCTTCTGGATAGTAGTGAAGTACATCACCTCACTTTCACCTCTAGGTTTGGACTGATTGATGGGAAATGGTCATGATAACTCGTGACAAAGCCAAAAAGATCTGCTGGGCATTAGTATTGTGTTAGCTTCTTTCACCAGAAAAGCAACAAGAAACACTACATTTGCTGTGTTCCTTTTCTTTCCCACAACTCCTATTGCAGAAGTCCTGGCACAAACTTACATTTTAATAGCATTTTTAACCAAGCAAAGTATCCCAGGGCACTTAAAAGCATTACCAAGTCACAGGAGGAGATATCAGGACAGATGATCAAAAGCTTAGTCAAACAGGTAGGTTTTAAGGAGCATCTTAAAAGGAGGGAGAGAGAGAGAGAGAGGCGGCTAGGCGGAGGGGTTTAGGGCAGTAATTCCACAGCTTAGGGCCAAGGCAGCTGAAAGCATGACCACTGAGAGAGATTATAGGTAATTTGACACACACAAAAAAAGGTTGTCACTTGTGGTGCAGTAGGGAAACAGCTGCAGTGAGATCACCATGTCAACAGCTGATCAAAAATTCTATTATTACACAGCATTCCTTGCCCAAGAAGGCAGGGGAGAAGAGTTACTTGGTTCAGGCTGTCTTGCACTTCAACAAGGCACACAAAGGTACATACCTATGGGGAAGCTCATTTATTCCTAGCTGAGCCCCCACATTTGAGAACTGTGTGTCAATGGAGTGACATCCAATGCTCACCAATAATGCACAAGACTTTACCATTCAACATGCAGCAAGTACAATGGCTGAACCAATAACCAAACTAATGAGAAATCAACAACTTGCATTTACAGAGCACCTTTAACATAGAAAAACACCGCAAAGAGCTTCACAGAGGAGAAATGCCACAAACAACAAATTTTTGCAGCAGTATTAGGCGAGGTGCTTAAACGCTTGGTTTGAAAGCTGTGACATGGCTTTTAAAAAGAGGGAACGAAGATAAAAAGGTGAAGGGATCGGGAGACAGAATTCGCAAGAGTTGAACAAAGGTGGGTGAGTGAAGGGTCTGACAATAAAGACGAGATGGATGCGGGGGTGGGGGGGGCGCAAGAGGAGCAGAATAAACCAAACTACAGCAAAAGCACTCGGACACAGGAAGAACCAACGAAGACCAGCGAGGGTGAGGGTGATGTGTAAGCAGGGCTTACAATGGGTAAGGTATGAGTGGCAGAGTTTGACGTTTATGCAGGTTGAACACAGAAGGACAATAAGATGAGCTTGAGAGATGTTGAGGCAGTGATGATGGGTGATACTGGAAGCAAGCTTGGGAGTGGATAGGTCAAACAGAATGGGAGGGTGACATACTGTCTGTTTTTGCCTTGAATGAATAGTAAGGGAGATGAATGCAATCGATGGTAAACGTGCAACGTTTTTGGGTTTGGCAGGGTCCAAAAACAATGGTTTCAGCCTTTCTATTGTTCAGCTGAAGGAAATTCTGGCTTATCCAAGACAAGGTCAGACAGGCAGCCACCTCTCTCTCCCTCCTTTAACAGCAGAGTAGGTATGGGGCCAAGAGATATGGAGGTAGAGCTGGCTGTGACGAGTATGTACGTGGAAACTAATCCAATGTCTGTGGATGACATGACCACATTTGATAAGGAAGATAAGAGGGCCATGGATGGATACATGAAATAGTCCTGAGGTAACCAATGCCAATGTTTGAGGAGAGGCGGTTGATAACAGATACACAGGCTTCATTAGGAGCGGAACCAGCCCATTGAAGTGGTAAAGGGAGGGACGGAGGAAGTGGCAGATGCGCTAAGGATCATCTGCGAATCCTCACTGGATGCAGGCGAGCCGCCAGATGATTGGTACCATGTTTGCAGACCTCCACTGTTTGGGAAAGGTGCGAGGGATGGACCGGTCAGTCTGACCTCTGTGGTGGGTAAATTGTTGGTCAATTCTGTGGGACAGGATGGAATTGTTGGGGGAAGGTCATGTCTTACTAACGTGATTGAGTTTTTGGGGGGGGGGGGGGGGGGGGGGGTGGAAAGAGAGATTGGTAGGGGGTGATGAGGTGGATGTGGTCTGCATGGATTTTGGTGGGGCACTTGGCAGGGTCCCGCATGGCAGACTGGTCAGTGGAGTGGGAGCCCATGGGATGCAGGGAAACGTGACAGGTTGGGTCCAGAATTGGCTCGGGTGTGGGAGGCAGTAGTCGACAGATGTTTTTGTTAGCGGAGGGCTGTTTTCAGTGGCGTTCCACAGGGCTCAGTGTTGGGTCCCTTGTTGTTTGTGGTGTATATTGATGGTTTGGACTTGAATGTGGGAGGCATGATGGGAAATTTGCTGACGACACAGGAGTTGGCCGTGTGGTTGGTGGCAAGGGAGGGGAGGGTGGCTGTGGACTCCAGAAATGGTGTCGGTGGTTTGGTTGAGTGGGCGGGAAGGTGGCAGGAGGAATTCAATCCAGAGAGATGGGGGGGTGTGATGCATTTGGGGAGGGCGGATGAAGTGAGGGAATACACAATGGGCGGGAGGATATTGAGAGGGGTGGTAAAGGTGGGAGGCCTTGGAGCGCATGTCCACAGGTCCCCGGGGGTGGTGGGACAGGTGGATAGAGTGGCTAAGAGGCAAATGGATTGCTTTCCTTTGTTGGCTGAGGTATAGAGTGCAGGGGCATGGATGTGATGCTGGAACCATATACAACACTGGTCAGGCCACAACTAAAGTGTTGCGTACAGTTCTGGTCATCACATTACAGAAAGGACATGGTTGCGCTGGAGAAAGCATGGAGGAGATTTGCAGGAATGTTGCCAGGGCTTGAAAGTTGCAGCTATGAGGAAAGATTGGATAGGCTAGGGTTGTTTTCCATGGAGCTCAGGAGGCTGAGGGGTAACTTGATTGGGGTGTGCAAGATTATGGGGGGCCTGGATACAGTGGACAGGGGGGGGCCAGTTTCCCTTGGTGGGGAGGTCGGTTGCCAGGGGACACGGATTTGGGGTGATTGGTAGAAGAATTAGACGGGACATGAGGAAAAACTTTTTCACCCAGAGGGTGGTGGGTGTCTGGAATTCACTGCCAGGAACGGTGATGGAGGCAGAAACCCTCAATTCTTTTAAAAAGGTGCCTGAACATGTACCTGAAGTGCTGTAGCCTGCAAGGCTATGGACCAGGTGCTGAAAGGTGGGATTAGATTGGGTGGCTAGTTTTTCCGGCCGGCACGGACACGATGGGCTGAATGGCCTCCTTCTGTGCCGTAATTGTTCTATGATGCTGAGATTGTCCATGCTGAATGCTAGAGATGTTGATGAGGACAAAGAGACAGTGCATCACTATCAGAGTCAGAGGACATTGTTGGTGACAATGTTGGGGTAGGACTAAAACTGGACTATACAGAATGAACTTAAAGCTCAGGTCAAATAGAAGAGCTCTTGGAATCATGCCCACTTCAGCGTCTGCTCCCTGAAAAACATCAGATCGCAAATTTACTGCAATGATGATGAATGGATATTACCTTATCAAAAAAACACTCCCAGACTTCACAATACTATTAAAATTCCCATCAACAGATTCCTTACACTCAGCAAGAGTTTGTAAGCTAACAAACCCCAAAATTATTTCTCTCAGCTCCCCTGAAGTTACTGACTCTTCTCTGCAGCAATTTCACCAAAGCCACACATTTTGAGCACCCAGCCGACGTTGGCAGACCAACTGAACGCAGAAGAATCAGATCAGCTGGAGCTTGCCCTCACATGATTTCCACACATGCACTTTTAGCAGGAGTAACTGGACAACTATCATGAGCAGAAACAGAACAGTATCCAATTTTCTCCACTCATAACCCAAGCAGGCTGAGGTCAAATGTACCACACAGCTACTGCCCCAACCAAAATCAGCTAACCTTAAGTGTTTGTTACCCTGAATCCTGTATTAACATGGGCATGTTGCAAATGTGCACAACCATCCACTTGCAGACCGGCTCTGTTCATTAAGACAGCAATAGATAAAACGGTCTCAGTCCTTTTTATACTCTGGTTGATCTTGGGAGAAGAAATGGAGGTATGTTGAAGCATCTCTTCAAAATTTCTAAAATTGAAAAGATCTCTGCAGAAGGACAAATGCATAAAATATACTCCTTAATTAAAATATTAACTAAGGAAGGGGTTAGGAGAATTTTTATTAAACAGACAGTAGTTAGAAGATGGAATTCCCCACCAGAAACAGTAATAGAAACAGATTCCATAAAGCTTTAAAAAGAAATTTTACTTCTTGAAATAATTATCCTGAGTTTGAGTAAATACAGGGGATAGCTTTTTCAAACAGCTGCACAGGGTACAATGGGCTGAATGGAATTTTACAGCACAGAACGAAGCCAATGATTTGAACTAACAGCATATTTACTGTTTACAAAAAGTGACGTGGTGCTCTACAACATTCCCATTATTTTTAAAAGGTAAAAACCCTTTTTCCTCCTCAGCAGGAAGATGCCCTCAGAAAATTAAACCATCACTGCATCATGTGCCATAAATGCATTATCCAGTATAATAAAAGCAAAATACTGCGGATGCTGGAAATCTGAAATAAAAACAAAATGCTGGAAATACTCTGCAGGTCTGGTGAGAGGGAAGCAGAGTTAACATGGAAGCGCATTAAAGCGAAGAGGCTACTTGGCCCACCATGTATGTCTGTGCCAGCCGAAAAACTATCCCACCTTCCAGCATTTGGTCCATAGCCCTGCAGATTAAGGCACTTGAGGTGCATATCCAGACACTTTATGAATGAGTTGAAGGTTTCTGCCTCAACTACCCTTTCAGGCAGTGAGTTCCAGAACCCCATCACCCTCTGGGTGAAAAGGTTTTTCCTCATCTTCCCTCTAATTTTTCTACCAATCACTTTAAATCAATGCCCCTTCGTACTGACCTCTCTGCTGAGAATAGGCCTTTCACCTCCACTCGATCCAGACCCCTCAACCTTTGGTACATTTCAATCAGATCTCCCCTCAGCCTTCTCTGTCCCAAGGAGAACAACTCCAGCCTATCCAACCTTTACTCATAGCTGCATTTTTCCAGTCCTGGCAACATCCTCATAAATCTCCTCTGTACTCTCTCTAGTGCAACTGCATCCTTTCTGTAATGAGGTGACCAGAACTGCACACAGTAACTCATTGGTTAGGCCACAACTTGAGTATACAGTTCCAGCATAACCTCCCGGCTAATAAAGGAAAGGATTCCACATGCCTTCTTAACCACCTTATCCACCTGTCCTGCCAACTTCAGGGATCTGTGGATGTTCCCTCATTTCCTCTACACTTCAGTATTTTCCCAATTATCGAGTATTCCTTTGCCTTGTTTGACCTCCACAAATGCACCACCTCACACTTCTCCAGGTTGAATTCCATTTGCCACTTTTCTGCCCAGACCATCAATATCTTCTTGCAGCCTACAGCTATCCTCCTCACTATTACCACACGGCTAATCTTTGTGTCGTCTGCAAACTTCTTGATCATGCCCCCTATATTTATCTCCATATCGTTAATATATACCACAAATAGCACGGGACCCAGTAGTGAGCCCTGCAGAATGCCACTGGAAACAGTCCTCCAGTTGCAAAAACAGTCAAAACCCTTTGTCCCTTCCACTGAGCCAATTTTGTATCCACCTTGCTGCATTTCTGTATTCCCATGGGATTTTTTTTTTTTTTAAACCAGTCTGTCATGTGGGACCTTGCCAAAAGCCCTGCTAAAATCCATGTAGACCACCTCAACTGCACTACACTCATCTATCTTCCTTGTTACTTCAAAAAATTCGATAAAGTTGGTCAAACAAGATCTTTCCTTAACAAATTCCTTAGGGGCGGCACAGTGGCTAGCACTGCAGCCTCACAGCTCCAGCGACCCGGGTTCGATTCTGGGTACTGCCTGTCTGGAGTTTGCAAGTTCTCCCTGTGACCGTGTGGGTTTCCGCCGGGTGCTCCAGTTTCCTCCCACAGCCAAAGACTTGCAGGTTGATAGGTAAATTGGCCATTGTAAATTGCCCCTAGTGTAGGTAGGTGGTGGAAGAATTGTGGGGATGTGGTAGGGAATATGGGATTAATGGAGGATTAGTATAAATGGGTGGTTGATGGTCGGCACAGACTCGGTGGGCCGAAGGGCCTGTTGCAGTGCCGTGTCTCTGAAATTAAAAAAAAATTTTCTTTAAATCCATGCTGACTATCCTTGTGTCTTTCTAAGTGACAGTTTATCCTGTCTCAGAATAGATTACAATAATTTGCCCACTACTGAGGTTAGACTGACTGGTCTGTAATTATTCAGTCTATCCCTCGATCCCTTTTTAAAAGGAGGTACATTAGCAGTTCTCCAATCCTCCAGCACCACACCTGTATCCAGTGAGGACTGGAAAATGATTGTCAAACCTTCTGCTATTTCCTCCCTTGCTTCTTTTAACAGCCTAGGGTACATTTCATCTGGCCGTGATTTATCAATGTTCATACTTCCTCTCTCCTTATTTACCCTCTTACTCTTCATGTACTGATAAAACATCTTTGGGTTTACCTTGATTTTGCTTGCCAATATTTTTTTCATGCCCTCTCTTTGCTTTCCTAATTTCCTTTTTGATTTCACCCCTCCACTTTCAATACTCCTCTTGGCTTTCAGTAGTATTAATGTTTCAGGTCTGAGACCTTTCATCAGAGCTCTGATGAAAGGTCACAGACCTGAAACGTCAACTCTGCTTCTCTCTTCACAGATGCTCCCAAACCAGTTGAGTATTTCCAGCACTTTGTTTTTATTATACATAAATCTAAGGCATGTGCTGGTTAAATAGACTGTTTCCTGTGAAGCTGCTCCATTTAAAAGATCTTTCCTTTCCCACCACGCTCCCACCCCCCTATTTTCTTCCTTTTTCTGTTCTTGGGTAATTTCACTCATTGAACTACATCACAGTATTATATAGTATTTACAGCTCAGAAACAGGCCATTTGAACAGGTCCATGTCAAAATTACTCTCCACATGAGCCTCAGCAATTATCTTGCTTACAGTACAGGGCTGGCAGCTCCATGGAAAAGGAGGGAACAAAACAACATGCATAGACCTAGTGCCACTACTCTACATTTTCCCACCCAGCTGCCAACTGTCCCCTCCGCTATGGTAACAAAATGAATTTTAAATCTCTAAAAAGAGCAGGGACTGCTCCCAAGAGTCATTTTTTTTTCTTTCATTGGTTGAGAGCATCTCTGGCAAGGCTAGCATTTGTTACCCATCCCAAATTGCCCTTGAATGGTGGTGGTGAGCCACTTTCTTCAATCACTGCAGTCCATGTGGTGTAGGTACACCCACAGTGCTGTTAGAAAGGGAGTTCCAGCTTTTTAAATCCAGTGAAGGAATGGTGATATAGTTCTAGGTCAGGATGTTGTGTGGCTTGGAGGGGAACTTGCAGATGGTGGTGTTCCTACGCATGTTGCCCTTATCCTTCTAGGTGGTAGAGGTTGCAGGTTTGGAAGGTGCTGTTGAAGGAGCCTTGGCAAGTTGCTGCAGTGCATCTTGTAGATGGGACACACTGCTGCCACTGTGCATCGGTGATAGAGGGAATGCCGATCAATTGGGCTGCTTTGCCCTGGATGGTGTCAAGCTTCTTGAGTGTTGCTGGAGCTGCACCCTCCAGGCAAGGAGAGATTATTCCATCACACTCCTGACTTGTGCCTTGCAGGTGGACAGACTTTGGGGAGTCAGGTGGCGAGTTACTCGCCACACAATTTCCAGCCTCTGACCTGCTCTTGTAGCCACATTATTTATATGGTTGATCAATGGCAACCCCCAGAATGTTGGTGGTGAGGATTCAGCTATGGTAATGCCCTTGAATGTCATGGAGAGGTGGTTAGATTCTCTCGTCGGAGATGGGCATTGCCTGCCAATTGAGTGGCATGAATGTTACTTACCACTGATCAGCCCAAGCCTGAATGTTGTCCAGGTCTTGATGCCCGGGGGTACAGACTGCTTCAGTATCTGAGGAGTCACAAACAGTACTGAACATGGTATAATCAAACATCCTCACTTCTGACCTTATGGTGGAGGGAAGGATATTGATGAAGTAGCTGAAGATGGTTGGGCCGAGGACACTACCCTGAAGAACTCCTGCAGTGATGTCCAGGTGCTGAGATGATTGGCCTCCAACAACTACAACCATCTTTCTTTGTGCTAAGTATGATTCCAACCATTTTTCACCTTGATCCCATTGACTTTCAATTTGTTAGGGCTGCTTGATGTCACAGTTGGTCAAATGCTGCCTTCATGTCAAGGGCAGTCACTCTCACTTCACCTCTGGAATTCAGCTTTTTTTCTCCATGCTTAGACAAAAATTGTGATAAGGTCTGGAGCAGAGTAGCCCTGACGGAAGCCAAACTGAGCACTAGTGAGCAAGTTATTGCTGTGCAAGTGCAGCTAGATAGCACTGTCGACAACACCTTCCATCGCTTTGCTGAGGATTAAGAGTAGACTGATGGGGCAGTAATTGGTCTGCGTTTTGTGGACAAGACCTGGGCAATGTTCCACATTGTTGGGTAGATGTCAGTATTACAGCTGTACTACAACAGCTTGGCTAAGGGCATGTCTAGCTCTGGAGCACGTGTTCAGTACTACAGCTGGAATGTTGTCAGGGTCCATAGCCTTTGCTGTATCCAGTGCCTTCAGCCATTTCTTGATTTCACATGGATTGAATTGAATGAAGACTGGCATCTGTGATGTTGGGGACCTGAGGTGGAGGCCGCATAGGATTATCCACTCAGCACTTCTGACTGAAGATAGTTGCAAATGCTTCAGCCTTGTCTTTTGCACTGAGATGCTGGGCTCTGCCATCATTGAGGATGGGGATATTTGTGGAACCTCCTCCTCTGGTTAGTTGTTTAATTGTCCACCACCATTCACGACTGGACGTTGCAGGACTCTCGCTTCACTGTTTCTCCACTCCATGCACCATTTTCATCAGAGATCTTGAGCAACCTGCTCCCGAATCTCCTCCAAACACTCAAAAAGTAAAAAGGTGCCTTCCATACAACTGGAGTCTGTCCACAGCTGGGATTAGGAACTGACAGCACTAACCATTCCATAGCATCAAACCACCACATGGTACCACTGAAGTACTTAAATGTAATTATTCTAATAGCTCAATATCACTAACAAAATGGCTGTGAATCAAAACACGTTTGATTTTATGAACATGACAAATGTCCTGCGGCATTCCAACTGATTATGGAACTTTTGGGCAACACTTTTACAGTTGACTGGAACAACATCTATTAAAGTGAAAAATCCCTTAGCTGTAATAACGTGCTGATAAACCTGCGAAACTATGTAGTGCAGAAATTTGCAACACAGGCTATATTTATACTTTCCATCAATACTCTAATTTACTGACAAATCTACAATAATGTAGGAACTGTAGATCCTTTTGTGCAAAATTAAGCAGAGTGGCAGCAGTTACAGTAGCCTCTATTAACACAAATAGCATGTTAAAAAGTCAAGGAGTAACCACAAGACTGTATACCCAACTGAAGGTTTAGCCCTCAGTTGAAAACTACAGAATGCATTTACAACATTGGAAACCCATATTTCTGCTTGCAACTCATACCTGGTGTCCATTATTCTATTTATACAATATCGAAATCCCTTGACTAGGCTCCAGCCTGTAACACACTCTTGGCTGTCCATTATTGTCATTAATGTTGGTTGAGGGATAAATACAAAGAACACATTATCTAGCCATTATCTCATAGCAGTTAGTGGGACTTTGCTGTGCGCAAACTGACTGCCACATTTCCTACATTACAACAGTGACGACAACAACTTGCATTCATAAAGCACCTATAATGTAACAACGTCTCAAAGCACTTCACAGGAGCAACATAAAATAAAAAATGACACCAAATCACACCAGGAGATATTAGGGCAGGTGACCAAAAATTTGCATCAAGAGGAAGGTTTTAAGGGAGTGTCTTAAAGGAGGAGAGTGAGGTGGAGAGGTTTAGGAAGGGAACTCCAGAGCTTAGGGCCTAAGCAACTGAAGGTGGATACCAATGGTGGAACAATTAAAACTGGATGCTCAGAAAGCCAGAATTAGAGAGAGGAGCGCAGATATCTCAGAGGATTGTAGACTGGAGGAGATTACAGAGATAGGGAAGGGCTAGGCCATGGAGCGATTTGAAAATAAGGATGAGAATTAAAATAAAGGCATTGCTTAACGTGGAGACAATTTTGGTCAGCGAGCACAGGGGTAATGGGTGAAAGGGACTTGGTGCGAGTAAGGACATGGTAAGCAGAGTTTTGGACGACCTTAAGTTTATGGAGGGTAGAATGTGACAATAATCAAGTTTAGCAGCAGTTGAGCTGATGCACGGGTAGATTCAGGTGATGTCAGAGGTGGAAATAGGCAGTCTTAGCGATGGTACAGATTTTGCTTGGAAACTCATCACAGGGGTCCAACGTGATACCAAGGATGGAAGAGTCTAGCTGAGCCTCTGACATTTTCCAGGGAGACAGATGGAGTTGGTGACTAAGGAACAGAGTTTGTGGCGGGGACCGAAGTCAATGGCTTTGATCTTCCCAATACTTAATTAGAGGAAGATTCTGCTCATTCAGGATGATGGTCAAGCAGTCTGACAATTCAGAGATAGTGGAGGGGCAGGAAAAGTGGTGGTGAGGTAGAGCTGGGTATTGTCAGCATACAAGTGGAAACTGACAATGTTGTTAGATGATGTCACTGAGGGGACCAAGGATAGATCCTTGGGGGACACCAGAGGTAACGGGAGCAGGAAGGGAAGTCATTTGAGATGATGGAACATGGTGAGTGCAGTCCCAACCCCGCTGAATGACAGAGGTGTTGGAGAATGGTGTGATCAACAACGTCAAAGACTGCAGACTGGTCGAGGAGGAGGAGAGTTTACCTTTGTTGCAATCACATTTGTGACTTTGATAAGAGCCACTTTGGTACTGTGACAGAAGCAGAAACCTGATTGTTGGGATTCAACAAGGAATACCAGGAAAGAGGGGCACAAACTTGGCAGATGATTTTGAAGAGGAAAAAGTGAGTTTGGAGGTGGAGCTGTGGTTTGCAAGGATGGAGGTGTCAAAACGAGTTGGCTTTTTAAGGAGGGGGGTGGTGATGGCAGATTTGAAGGAGGGGGAGATGTACTTCATTGGCTGTAAAGCACTTTGGAACACCTTGAAGTTGTGTAAGGCACTATATAAGTGAAAGTCTTTCTTTCTATATATACACCATTTGACCCCCCTCAGATTAGTTACTACCTGTAACTCATCCCGAACTATCCAATACTATTGCTGCTACATCTGCACAATCAATCTGAAAAACTCTTTCAATTTCAAAGGCATTTGCTCCAGTAAATGACCAAAGCTGAAGGTGAACATTTTCATCTTTTTCAGAAAGAAAAGCAGGTTGTCTCCACTAGCTTTCTAAAATAAACGGTGGACTACTTCTCACACAAGCGAGGCAAGTCCCCAATAGGATGCTCCCTTTCTGAAGGCTGGAGCACATCTGGCCTCTGCATTCATTAGATTGCACCAGAAATTAGCGCTCCTCTGGGGTAACCTGAAAGAGTATATACATGCTGACAAGCCGATTGCACAAGCAGCTGGAAGCCAGCTTTAAGTCTGAATGAAGATACACTACTTCAACTGCTCTGGACAGTGAAGAAAGGAAACATGTTTAGAGGGGATGTGCGAAGCAAGTTCTTTACACAGAGGGTGATGAGTGCCTGGAATTTGCTGCCAGGGGAGGTGGTGGAAGCAGGTACGATAGCGACGTTTAAGAGGCATCTTGACAAATACATGAATAGGATGGGAATAGAGGGATACAGTCCCCGGAAGTGCATAAGGTTTTAGCATAGACAGGCATCAAGACTGGCGCAGGCTTGGAGGGCCGAATGGCCTGTTCCTGTCCTGTTCTGTTCTGTTTTTTTTTGATTCCTCTATGCAAACTTGCTAGCTACCTAGAAGTTAAACAGTGCATTTTAACAAAAACCTAGTTACTCTGTGCACATATTAGCGAGACGCTTTCCAAGGGAAGGACAGGATTAAGTCATTCAGGCATCCCCCTCATATACTAGCCCGTATTAAGTCATTGTTAACCTGGGAATAAGTTACCTGTGTATCCTCTTAGGGGAAAGTGTGAAGTACAAAGCAAATACTAAATTAGGAAAAAAAACACACCTCTCTACCCTGCTCACTCAAGAATAAAGAAATTCAGGATGACTGCCAGATATTAAAAGAGGAAAAATTCAAGTCACAGCAAAAATAAATTTTTTTAAACTTTTAAATGTCTGGAAAATTTATTTTGCTGGAGAAGCCTCCAGCCCAGACTGCAGTCTGCAGTGCACAAGCAGGTCAAAGATGGAGAATTTTAAAATTCTCCATCTTTGACTTTCATCATGTGTGCATTCACCATTTAAATGCTATCTAGAAAAAAGATGCACAGGGTCAATGAACAGAGAGCACTACAGAGTGAGGCAGCATTAGAAATTAAAACGGGTCCCATTTTTTCTCCAAGTGTTTGTCAGGACTCCGTTTCACAGGTGCCAGGCAGCAATCCTTGTTAAGATATGAATCCACGGGCACAAGTACCTTACTGAAATGGTCATTCTTCAGTTTACAAGCCAACAGTGAGTCAAGCCTACATTAAAGCCGAGCTCAATCCTGTTCGCCAATGCACACTTTCTAGCAGGGGTTACTGGACAGCAATAAAGAGGAACCCTGGTTCAAGTTTTCCTCTCCCCAGCCCAGCGGCTGAGATCAATTGTAGAACCCTGCGTCAAATTAGCTAAAGTACCGGCCAAGGAGTAAACCACAGAAGGCCGTTTGCTCTGAACAGTTCAAAATGGTCCATGGTCTGCTTATGAACTAAGCTTTGGGAAAGCTACAAACAGCACTTTTCAAACAACTGGTAACTGCCACTTTTCCATTAAACATAGGAGATCAGTAGCCATTACCTTCCACCATTGATCCATTTACAGACAATGCACAACCATGATTGCGTAATGCAATAGCCCATTTTCACAACATTCAGAAAATTCAGTATTAACATAGTGTTTGCTACAAGCAAGAAGTTCTCTCCTCTTTCGTCCTTTAAGATACTCCTTAAAACCTATCTCTGACCAAGCTTTTTTGGTCATCTGAACTAATATCTTATTTGGCTTGTGCCAAACTTTGTTTGATAACACACCTGTGAAGCATCTTAGTATGTGTTACTACATTAAAGGTGCTATATAAATGGAAGCTGTTGCTAACCCATTGAGTATAGATCAACTATCAGAAAATAAGGATTCGGTGCTTTAAAACTTGGTTTGTTTCGCCAGGCTTCAAATACAAACTTCTTTTAAATTAGTTTAACCCCTGTACTCCCCTAGTCCATTCTCACTCTTTCAGGCTCAAATGTTTGCTCTTTACAGATGCTGAAAAACCTGAGTGCTTCCACTATTTTCTGACTGATTCATATCTTCAGTATTTCAAGTCTTTTACCTTTTTTTTCCCCAAAAAAAGACTTCAATGAAAATAATCCAGAAGTTTTAAAGCTAATACCAACCTGACTTCGCCCCAGGGAGACATCTGACTAGTCTGAACCTTTGGTATGCCACAAACTGATTTACTCACCCAGAATCACACTTCCTCTACTTAATTTCTTTCTACTTATCAAATGCTTCTCACTTTAATATCACAATCTTACTCCACTACAGTTGTAAAACATTTGAGTAGCTTTATTACTACAATTAGTTTCATAGTAAATTACAAAAAGCAGCCTCTCAGGAGTACTTTCCCTGAAGGGCAACATTTTACGTTCAGACATCCCCCCGCCCTCCCGACCCAAGCAAAAAAAAAACACTAAACACAGTATTTTATAAAGGGACAACGGACTTAAATGTTGTCGATAGGGGGAAATGCCAGCCGTGAAGGTTTTCACAAGAGTAAGCGTGCATGACTTTTTAAAGTGATGATTTAAGCATAAGCTAACGTTATTTTTCTGAAAACTGGGTTGCTGTAGGGTTGGGGTTGCTGGTGTAACAACTGTTACTTAATGGAGAGTACTTCTCACACATTTTAGTATCGCAGCTCCAAGCAGGTTACAGACTTAACTCCCCTGCACACTTCGCACTGACAACTGTACTGAGTTGCTGTGTCATGGTTGTTTTGGGTCTGCTCCCAGTGTAGGTTTAACGTTACTCTTTCTAATTTGATACATCATGCCTAGTCCTTCTGCCTTCCCTGCCGAGGACTCGCCACACAGAAACGGGTTTACTAAACCGGCCAAACATAGAAAGTTCTCTCCCCCGATTAAAGCCCGGTGTAACTATCACCGGCGGGAGCTGGGTGGCCCAGGCGGTGAGCCAAACGGGTATTTTGTTGTAAGGGCGGCGCGTAAACAATCCGTTCCAAAGGCGTCGAGGGCCGAGTGGGAAGATCCCGCGAAGCCACTAACCTCAGAGGGTTTTTTTGGGGGGGGGGGGGGGGAGGAGGGGGGGTGGGAAAGAGAGGGCAAAGACGGCCCTAACTGACTGCCTATCAGCGGCCTAATGCCGCCAGGATCCCCGGGCTTTCCTAGGGCCACAGTACAACCGATGCCAACCGGAGTCCGTAGAAAAGGGAAGGCCCACTTTCAGCCCAGTGCGACCAGGCTTCCCCTTCACTCCTGCATGAAGAGACTAGGTTCACCTCCTGTTCTAGGGCCTGGGCCTACAGCGCCGCTCTCCTGTCTGCTCCCGCGGCCTGCTCTGAATGCGCCGCGGTCTCTTTTCGCCTAGCCTCCGCGACCCCACTACTCCATAGTATCTCGGGTCCGGACGGCTTGGGCCGAGTGCAGACCGCACAGACTCACCGTCTGCTCAGAGTCAATGTCTATGCGGAAGGTTTGCTGCTGGAGGGTCTTCAGCGTGATCTGCATCGTCTCCCGCTCTCGATCGGTCTAACCCCTTCCAGTCACTCAGAATGTCAGCGTGCGCGCCCCCGCAGCGTCCACACGTCCTCGCGCCGAAAATACTGCGTCATCACGCCGGGAGCCATCCGCCCAACGCCGTTGCGTCACCACCTGGCCAAGATGAAGACTGAGCTCAGGGGGGGGGGGGGGTGGGGCACGCACGCCGTTTCTCACGGCGCGGACGCGAAAGCAGCTGTCACGCTGAACTGTTTGGTGCGGGAGTCTCCGCCCCTTTGGCGGCGCAGCTTCAACCGACTGAGCCGCCTCTCCGCAGCCTGGATGAAGCACGTGACCGCCACGCTGCCGACGGAGAATGTTTGTGGCTCGGCGAGCGCGTGAATTAAAAGTGGAGTTTTTAAACTGTCGCTCAAGGAGTTGAGGGAATCAGCACCGGCACCACCTTCCGTCACAGGCAATAGACCTAAACCGAACTCCACACACACAAACACACAGCCTTTTTTCTCTCTGTATGTTCACCGCCGGCTTAACCGAGGCGCCTGGCGTGACGTCACCCGCACAGATGACGTAATCTGACCATGAGGTCGTCGAACGTCATTGCGCCCAAGCAGCTGGTTTCCCCAGGATCTCCTCTGCCCATTGGTATCTAGCTAGGGAGCTAGTAGCATTCTCACAATGGTCAGGGGGCCATTAGACCATTTTTAATTCGTGCATCTAAAAAGATCCTACAGTGTGCTCATTGCAGCATCCAATTGATTCTTAAATGTTGCACCCTTGTTTTAAACAAGGGTGTAAGAATAAACCCAGTAACTATAGGTCAGTCAGATTAATTAAGGAAGCCAGCATGGATTTGTTAAGGGAAAATTATGTTTAACTAACTTGATCGTGTTTTAGGGTGAGGTAATAGTGAGAGTTGATGAGGGTAATGTGGTGCATATGGACTTTCAAAAGGCATTTGATAAAATGTCACATAATAGACTTGCTAGCAAAGTTAAAGCTCATGGAATAAAAGGGACAGTGGCAGCATGTATAGGAAGCTAGCTGGGGGACAGGAAACAGGGAGTAATGGTGAACAATTGTTCTTTGGACTGGAGAAAGTTATACAGTGGGGTTCTCCAGGAGATGTACTAGGACCACTGCATTTCTTGATGACCTAGACTTGGGTGTACAGGCCACAATTTCAAAATTTGCAGATGACACAAAACTTGGAAGTATTGTGAACTGTAAGGGGGATAGTGATAGCCTTCAAGAGGCTGGTAGAATGGGCGCATATGCGGTAGTTGAAATTTAATGCAGAGAAATGTGAAGTGAGTCATTTTGGTAGGAAGAACAAGGAGAGGCAATATAAAATAAAGGGTACAGTTATAAATGGGGTGCAGGAACAGAGACATGTGGTACAGGTGCACAAATTGTTGAAGGTGGCAGGGCAGGCTGAGAAAGTGGTTAAAAAGTCATATGGGATCCTGGGCTTTATACATAAAGGCATAGAGTTCAATAGCAAGGAAGCTATGATGAACCTTTATAAAACACTGGTTCAGCTTCAACTGGAGTATTGTACCCAATTCTGGGCACCACACTTTAGGAAAGATGTGAAGGTTTTAGAAAGGGTGCAAAAAAGATTTACGAGAATGGTTGCAGAGATGAGGGACTTCTGTTACGTGGATAGACTGGAGAAGCTGGGATTGTCCTCCTTCGAGAAGCGCCAAAACCCGTGAGAGAGAGAGAGAGGAGCCAGAGCAGCCCGAGGAGCAACAGGACCGGAGGTTTCATAAAGAGAAATGAGTGGCGCAGTGGTTAGCAAAGCAGCCTCACAGCTCCAGGGACCCAGGTTCGATTCTGTGCGGAGTTTGCAAGTTCTTCCTGTGTCTGCGTGGGTTTTCGCCGGGTGCTCCGGTTTCCTCCCACAGCCAAAGACTTGCAGGTGGTAGGTAAATTGGCCATTGTAAATTGCCCCTAGTGTAGGTAGGTGATAGGGAATATGGGATTACTGTAGGGTTAGTATAAATGGGTGGTTGTTGGTCGGCACAGACTCGGTGGGCCGAAGGGCCTGTTTCAGTGCTGTATCTCTAAATTAAAAATAAATAAATAAAAAGCGCACCAAAACCCGTGAGAGAGAGAGAGAGAGAGAGGAGCCAGAGCAGCCCGAGGAGCAGCAGGACCGGAGGTTGAAAAAAAAACGCGCCAAAACCCGTGAATTACCTTTTGTTTCGGCGGACCAGGGGACTGCTGGGCAAGTAAAAACCTATATATTTGGGACAACAGGGTGTGATTGCAAGTGAGGCAGGTAGGGGGATCCTGAGTTCAGGAGTGGAGGAGCCTCAGCCTTTGACCTTCTCCAACAGGTACGAGATACTTGCTCCCTGTGTGGATGAGCCAACTGACCATGGCACCATGGTGCAGAAGGCCATTCAAGACGGGGGAGCAAAAAGACAAGTGGTAGTTATAGGGGATTCTATAATTAGGGGGATAGATAGTATCCTTTGCAAGCCGGATCGGGAGTCCCGCATGGTGTGTTGCCTGCCCGGTGCCAGGGTGCAGGACATCTCTGACCGGCTTGAAAGGATATTGGAGCGGGAGGGGGAGGATCCAGTTGTTGTGGTCCACGTTGAGACTAACAACATAGGCAAGGCTAGGATGGAGGACCTGTTTGGGGATTATAAGGCACTAGGAACGAAATTAAGGAACAGGTCCTCGAGGGTCATAATCTCCGGATTACTGCCCGAGCCACGTGCAAATTGGCTTAGGGATAAGAATATTAGGGAAGTAAACACGTGGCTAAGGGAGTGGAGTGGGAAAGAGGGGTTCCATTTCATGGGGCATTGGCATCAGTTTTGGAACCGGGGGGATCTGTACCGATGGGACGGTCTCCACCTGAACCGATCTGGAACCAGTGTTCTAGCGAAACGGATAAATAGGGTGGTCTCTAGGACTTTAAACTAGTGACTCGGGGGGGAAGGGAAAGGGAAAACGACAGGGAGTATGATGGTAAATAAAAAGGCAAGCAGCAGGTTAACATGTGTGCAGGAGGGTTTAAGTTCAAGGCAGACTATGAAAGAAGCAGAAAGGAAGGATAACTCAGGAGTTATTATTAGAGATGTTGGAAATCATGAGGGTAAGAAAGCTAGCATAAAGGCACTTTACCTGAATGCTCGTAGCATTCGTAACAAGGTTGATGAGTTAACGGCACAAATCATCGCGAATTAATATGATTTGGTAGCCATTACGGAGACATGGTTACAGGTTGGTCACAACTGGGAGTTAAATATCCAGGGGTACCAGACTATTCGGAAGGACAGACAGGAAGGTAAGGGAGGTGGTGTAGCTCTGATATTCAAGGACGACATCAGGGCGGTGCTGAGAGATGATATAGGTTCGATGGAGAATGAGGTTGAATCCATTTGCGTGGAAATTAGAAACTCTAAGAAGAAAAAGTCATTGATAGGCGTAGTCTATAGGCCACCAAATAATAACATCACATTGGGGCGGGCAATAAACAAAGAAATAACTAATGCCTGTAAAAATGGTACTGCAATTATCATGGGGGATTTTAATCCACATGTAGATTGGTCGAACCAGCTCAGTCAGGGTAGCCTTGAGGAGGAGTTCGTTGAGTGTATCCGTGATAGTTTTCTTGAACAGTATGTAATGGAACCGACGAGGGAGCAAGCTATCCTAGATCTAGTCCTGTGTAATGAGACAGGAATAATTAATGACTTCATAGTTAGGGATCCTCTTGGAAGGAGTGATCACAGTATGGTTGAATTTAAAATACAGATGGAAAGTGTGAAGATAAAATCCAATACCAGGGTCCTGCGCTAGAACAAGGGGGACTACAATAGAATGAGGGAAGACTTGGCTAAAGCAGACTGGAAACAAAGATTTTATGGTGGGACAGTTGACGAGCAGTGGAGGACTTTCAAAGCAATTTTTCAAAGTGCTCAGCAAAAGTATATTCCAGTGAAAAGGAAGGACTGGAAGAAAAGGGGTAATCTGCCATGGGTGTCTAAGGAAATAAGGGAGGCTACAAATTGAAAGAGAAGGCATACAAAGTGGCCAAAAACAGCATGAAACTAGAAGATTGGGAAAACTTTAAAGGTCAACAGAAAGCCACAAAAAGAGCTATAAAGAAAAGTAAGATAGAACATGAGAAAAAACTAGCACAGAATATAAAGACTGATAGCAAAAGTTTCTATAAATATATAAAACGGAAAAGAGTGGCTAAAGTAAACGTTGGTCCTTTAGAGGATGGGAAGGGGAATTTAGTTATGGGATATGATGAAATGGCCGAGGCATTGAACAGGTATTTTGTATCGGTCTTCACAGTGGAGGACATTAATAACATGCCAGTAATTGACAAAGAGACGAACGTAGGTGAGGACCTGGAAACAATCATTATTACGGAAGAGGTAGTGTTGGGCAAGCTAATGGAGCTAAGGATTGATAAGTCTCCTGGCCCTGATGGAATGCATCCCAGGGTACTAAAAGAGATGGCGGGAGAAATAGCAGGTGCACTGACGGTAATTTTCCAAAATCCGCTGGACTCTGGGGTAGTCCCAGCAGATTGGAAAACAGCAGATGTGACGCCACTGTTTAAAAAGGGAGGTAGACAAAAGATGGGGAATTATAGACCGGTTAGCTTAACCTCTGTAGTGGGGAAGATGCTTGAGTCTATTATCAAGGAAGAAATAGCAGGGCATCTCGATAGAAATTGTCCCGTTGGGCAGACGCAGCATGGGTTCATGAAGGGTAGGTCATGCTTGACAAATCTTTTGGAATTCTATGATGACATTACGAGCAAGGTGGACACTGGGGACCCAGTGGATGTGGTGTACCTAGATTTCCAAAAGGCCTTTGACAAGGTGCCGCACAAGAGGCTGCTGCATAAGATAAGGATGCATGGCGTTAGGGGTAAAGTATTAGCATGGATAGAGGATTGGTTGACTAACAGGAAGCAGAGAGTGGGGATAAATGAGTGCTATTCTGGTTGGCAATCAGTCACTAGTGGTGTGCCTCAGGGTTCAGTGTTGGGACCGCAATTATTTACAATTTATATAGATGATTTGGAGTTGGGGACCACGTGTAGGGTGTCAAAGTTTGCAGATGACACTAAGATGAGTGGCAGAGCAAAGTGTGCAGATGACTGTGAAACTTTGCAGAGGAACATAGATACATTGAGTGGGCAAAGATCTGGCAGATGGAATACAATGTTAATAAATGTGAAGTCATTCATTTCGGTAGGAGTAACAGTAAAAAGGATTATTACTTGAATGGTAAAAAGTTGCAGCATGCTGCTATGCAGAGGGACCTGGGTGTCCTTGTGCATGAATCGCAGAAGGTTGGTCTGCAGGTACAGCAAGTAATTAGGAAGGCAAATGGAATTTTGTCCTTCATTACTAAAGGGATTGAGTTTAAAAGCAGAGAGGTTATGTTGCAGCTGTATAAGGTACTGGTGAGGCCGCACCTGGGGTACTGTGTGCAGTTTTGGTCTCCTTACTTGAGAAAGGATGTACTGGCACTGGAGAGGGTGCAGAGGAGTTTCACTAGGTTGATTCCGGAGTTGAGGGGGTTGGCTTATGAGGAGAGACTGAGTAGATTGGGATTATATTCATTGGAATTCAGAAGAATGAGGGGGGATCTTATAGAAACATATAAAATGATGAAGGGAATAGATAAGATACAAGTAGAGAGGATGTTTCCACTGGCAGGTGAAGCTAGGACAAGAGGGCATAGCCTCAAGATTAGAGGGAGCAGATTTAGGACTGAATTAAGAAGGAACTTCTTCACGCAGAAGGTTGTTAATCTGTGGAATTCCTTGCCCTGTGAAGTCGTTGACGCTTCTTCAGTAAACGTTTTTAAAGCTAAGGTAGATATCTTTTTGAACAATAAAGGAATTAAGGGATACGGTGAGAGCGTGGGTAAGTGGATCTGAGTCCACGAAAAGATCAGCCATGATCTTATTGAATGGCGGAGCAGGCTCGAGGGGCCGGACGGCCTACTCCTGCTCCTAGTTCTTATGATCTTATGAGAGGAGATTTGATAGAAGTGTTCAAAATCATGAGATCTGTAGACAGAGTAGTTAGAGAGAAACTGTTCCCATTGGTGAAAGGGTCAAGAACCAGAGTACACTGATTTAAGGTGATTGGCAAAAGACCCAACAGTGACATGAGAGAAAACATTTTAACGCAGCAAGTGGTCAGTATCTGGAATGCACTACCTGACTGTGTGGTGGAGGCAGATTCAATTGTGGCTTTCAAAAGGGAATTCAAGAGAGAAAATTTGCAGGGCTACAGGGAAGGGCTTGGGCATGGGATTAGCTGAGTTGCTCTTGCAGAGAGCTAATACGGACATGACATTGCCAAATATGTGCAGTTTTGGCCTCCATATCTAAGGAAAGATATCCATGCATTGGAAGCGATACAGCAAAGGTTCACTAGATAGGTTCCTGGGATGAGAGAGCTGTCTTATGATGAGACGCTGAGTAATTTGGGCCTATACTCTCTGGAGTTTAGAAGAATGAAATGTGATCTCATTGAAACAAGATTCTGAAGGGGCTTGACAGGGTAGACACAAAGGTTGTTTCTCTGTTGGGGAAACTAGAACACGGGGACACAGCTCAAGATAAGGGGTTGATCGTTTAGGACTAAGATGAGGAGAAACTTCTTCACTCAGGGCATTGTGAATCTTTGGAATTCTCTACCCCAGAGAGTTGTGAATGCTCCATTGTTGAGTATATTTAAGACTGAGATAAACAGGTTTTTGGTCGCTTAGGGAATCAAGGGATCTGGGGAGCGGACAGGAAAGTGGAATTAAGGCAAGTCATCCTCGTTCCTAAGGGACTGCCTAAGAAGAAGAAGGGAATTGAGGCAGAAGATAGTATTAAATCATGGAACAGGCTCGAAGGATCGTATGGTCAACTTCTGCGCCTATTTCTCATGTTCTTATGGCCTCCTTCTCTGCTGTCACCATTCTATGCTTCCATGAGATGAAATGGTTCCAGTGCTGGATCTGGAAGTCCATTCCATGTGTTAATCATTAATTGTCTGTAGAAAAATGTCATAAAATTACCCTTTTACTAGATTGGACTTTTCCTACTCTGCAATTTAAAAGTAGCAGTCTCGGTTTACATTTTCTATATCTTTATATACCTCTAAGATTGCCTCTCCAATGACTCTTGGCTCAAAATATGACATTAGAATTAGCCTTGTGGCTCTTCCTTGTACTGCCTCCGATGCTTGAATGCTCTCCTGCTAGAAACACAACTGAATGTGACTAGAGCACTATAAGAAAAGAGGCTGCATTTATATAGCACCTTTCACAACATTCCAATGCACTTTATCGTCAATGAAGTACTTTTGAAGAGTTTTGCCAGTTTTGTACACACCAAGGTCCCATGAGCAGCACAACAAAAAGCACAAGATAATCTGTTTTGTTGGTTGAGAGGATAAATGTTCACCAGGACACCCAGAAAACTCTCCTACACTTTTTCAAATACAGGTGGATTTTTTACATCCCCATGGTTTAATGCTCAGTCCAAAAGACAGCACACACTGCCAATGCAACATTCCCTCAGTACTGTACTGAAGTATTAGCCTGGATCAGAGGGTCCTAAACTGTACTTAATTGCGTACCCCCTTCCATATCTACCAGTTGTTCACGTACCCTGACAGTATACAGGTTTAATATTTTAACCCCTTTAATGCCCAATCATTGTCGAAAATGCACATATATAACTTAATGGTTTAATTGTACGACTCGTCATTAATGTGATGGATGAAATTGGTTGTTTGAGTATAAGCGCATAATGTTTTGAGTGATATGTGATGGTCTGAGTCATAAGTTGCTCAGTAGATTGGATACAGAAGCATAGCAGCAAATTTTTCTGCACTCCAGAGTTGATTGAACAAAACTTTTGTTAACCCTCTGCACCTGCCCCACCTCCAGACTATCCCTATTCTTGAACTACTTTCATTCACAATTTGCTAGTTGTTTCCAAAGGTCTGACTATTGGAATATTCTCTCACTGACTGCTATTCCTGAATGCCATGTGTGGGGACAGATAAAGATGAAAGTGGCAGCCATAATCTCCGCTGCTTTCGAATCATAGAATCTTACAGCACAGAAGGAGGCCATACCCAAGTCCAGGTCATGTATATACAACAAGAAAAACAATGATCCTAATACCAGGCCCTGGTAGAGCACAAGACATCCTTCTCCACAACAAGAAAATAACATTTGTTCACCACTACACTCTGGGCCCTATTCCTTTTATTTGATACTGAACAACATTGCTACTCCTCTGCCACTGAAACCCTTGTTGATTCTTTGTCACCTCTAAACTCAGTTGAATATTCCAGTGCCCTCCCATCATCCACAAACTCCCACGTCTCCAAAACATAGCAAACAGTATCCTGTACTGCACTAGACAACAACTTTTATTTTCATCATACCTTTAACGTATAAAACGTCCCAAGGCACTTCACGGGAGCATTATAAAACAAAGAGTAACACCGAGCCACAAAAGGAGATATTAGATCAGATGACCAAAAGCTTGGCCAAAGAGGTAGGTTTTAAGGAGTATCTTAAAGGAGGAAAGCGAGCTAGAGAGGCAGAGAGGTGTAGGGAGGGTATTCCAGAGCTTAGGGTCTAGGCAACTGAAGGTGCGGCCACCAATGATGGAGTGACTAAAATCAGGGATGCACAAGCCAGAATTAGAGGAGCGCAGACATCTTGGAGGGTTGTGGGGTTGGAGAAAATCACAGAGTTAGGGAGGGGCGAGGCTATGGAGGGATTTTAATGCGAGGATGAGAATGTTAAAATCAAGATGTTGCTTGACCGGGAGCCAATGTAGGTCAGCAAACACAGGGGTTAAAATGGAACTTTGTGTGAGTTAAGAGACGGGCAGCAGAGGTTTGGATGATCTCAAGCTTACAGAGAGTAGAATGCGGGAGACCAGCCAGGAGTGCATTGGAACAGTCAAGTCTAGAGGTAACAAAGGTGTGAATGAGGCTTTCAGCTCCAGATGAACTGAGATAGGGGTGAGGTTGAGCGATGTTATGGAGGTGGAAATAGGCAGTCTTAGTGATGGCACGAATATGAGGTCAGAAGCTCATCGAGGGGTCAAATGTGACACTAACGTTGTGAATAGACTGGCTTAATCTTAAACTGTTGCCAGGGAGAGGAATGGAGTTGGTAGCTAGGGAATGGAGTTTGGAAGTTCTGTCCGTTGGATTGCTAACCTAACAAGTTTTGACATTTTTTTTTTTGGTTTTTCGGTAGATTTGTTGGGAATTTAGAGTAGAGGGAATGGAAGTTAAGGCAGTTGTATGTTCCTCCTGCAGAATGTGGGAGGTAAGGGTCGCCAAGAGTGTCCCTGCTGACTGCATCTGTGGGAAGTGCACCCAACTCCAGCTCCTCGAGAACCGCGTGCTGGAGCTGGATGAACTTCGGATCATTCGGGAGGCGGAGGGGGTTATTGAGAGGAGTTATGGGGAGGTAGTCACACCTCAGGTAAAAGAAGTAGGTAGATGGGTTACCATCAGGGGAAGGAGAGGGAACCAGCAGGCAGTGCAGGGATCCCCTGTGGCCGTTTCCCTCAACAACAGGTATACCGTTTTGGATACTGTTGCGGGAGACGACTTACCAGGGGTAAGCAATGGGGTACAGGTATCTGGCACTGTTGCTCAGAAGGGAAGGGGGAAGAGGAGCAGAGCATTAGTCATTGGGGACTCCATAGTTAGGGGAACAGATAGGAGGTTCTGTGGGAACGAGAGAGACTCACGGTTGGTATGTTACCTCCCAGGTGCCAGGGTTCGTGATGTCTCGGATCGTGTTTTTGGGATCCTTAAGGGGGAGGGGGAGCAGCCCCAAGTCGTGGTCCACATAGGCACCAACGACATAGGTAGAAAGAGAGATGGGGATTTAAGACAGAAATTCAGGGAGCTAGGGTGGAAGCTTAGAGCGAGAACAAACAGAGTTGTTATCTCTGGGTTGTTGCCCGTGCCACGTGATAGCGAAGCGAGGAATAGGGAGAGAGAGGAGTTGAACACGTGGCTGCAGGGATGGTGCAGGAGGGAGGGTTTTGGTTTCCTGGATAATTGGGGCTCTTTCTGGGGTAGGTGGGACCTCTATAAACAGGATGGTCTTCACCTGAACCAGAGGGGTACCAATATCCTGGGGGGGAGATTTGCTAGTGCTCTTCGGGGGGGTTTAAACTAATTCAGCAGGGGAATGGGAACCTAAATTGTAGTGCCAGTGTACTGGATGTTGAGAGTAGTGAGGTCAGGGATAAGGTTACAAGGACGCAAGAGGGCACTGGCACAGTGGCGCAGTGGTTAGCACCGCAGCCTCACAGCTCCAGGGTCCCGGGTTCGATTCCGGGTCCTGCCTGTGTGGAGTTTGCAAGTTCTCCCTGTGTCTGCGTGGGTTTTCTCCGGGTGCTCCGGTTTCCTCCCACAAGCCAAAAGACTTGCAGGTTGATAGGTAAATTGGCCATTATAAATTGTCACTAGTATAGGTAGGTGGTAGGGCATTATAGGGACAGGTGGGGATGTTTGGTAGGAATATGGGATTAGTGTAGGATTAGTATAAATGGGTGGTTGATGTTCGGCACAGACTCGGTGGGCCGAAGGGCCTGTTTCAGTGCTGTATCTCTAATCTAAAAAAAAAACCTGGTTTAAAGTGTGTCTACTTCAACGCCAGGAGCATCCGAAATAAGGTGGGTGAGCTTGCAGCATGGGTTGGTACCTGGGATCTCGATGTAGTGGCCATTTCGGAGACATGGGTAGAGCAGGGACAGGAATGGATGTTGCAGGTTCCGGGATTTAGATGTTTCAGTAAGAACAGAGAAGATGGTAAAAGAGGGGGGGGTGTGGCATTGTTAATCAAGGAGAGTATTACAGCGACAGAAAGGACATTTAAGGACTCGTCTACTGAGGTAGTATGGGCCGAGGTTAGAAACAGGAGAGGTGAGGTCACCCTGTTGGGAGTCTTTTATAGACCTCCAAATAGTTCCAGAGATGTAGAGGAAAGAATAGCGAAGATGATTCTCGACAGGGGCGAGAGTAACAGGGTAGTTGTTATGGGGGGACTTGAACTTTCCAAATATCGACTGGAAATACTATAGTTCGAGTACTTTAGATGGGTCAGTTTTTGTCCAGTGTGTGCAGGAGGGTTTTCTGACACAGTATGTAGACAGGCCAACCAGGGGCGATGCCACATTGGATTTGGTACTGGGTAATGAACCCGGCCAGGTGTTAGATTTAGATGTAGGTGAGCACTTTGGTGATAGTGACCACAATTCGGTTAGGTTTACCTTAGCGATGGGCAGGGACAGGTATATGCCGCAGGGCAAAAATTATAGCTGGGGGAAAGGAAATTATGATGCGATTAGGCAAGATTTAGGATGCGTAGGATGGGGAAGGAAACTGCAGGGGATGGGAACAATCGAAATGTGGAGCTTATTCAAGGAGCAGCTACTGCGTGTCCTTGATAAGTATGTACCTGTGAGGCAGGGAGGAAGTTGTCGAGCGAGGGAGCCGTGGTTTACTAAAGAAGTTGAAGCGCTTGTCAAAAGGAAGAAGAAGGCTTATGTTAGGATGAGACGTGAAGGCTCAGTTAGGGCGCTTGAGAGTTACAAGCTAGCCAGGAAGGATCTAAAGGGAGAGCTAAGAAGAGCAAGGAGAGGACACGAGAAGTCATTGGCGGATAGGATCAGGGAAAACCCTAAGGCTTTCTATAGGTATATCAGGAATAAAAGAATGACGAGAGTTAGATTAGGGCCAATCAAGGATAGTAGTGGGAAGTTGTGTGTGGAATCAGAGGAGGTAGGGGAAGTGTTAAATTAATATTTTGCGTCAGTATTTACAGTAGAGAAAGAAAATGTTGTCGAGGAGAAGACTGAGATTCAGGCTACTAGGCTAGATGGGATTGAGGTTCACAAGGAGGAGGTGTTATCAATTTTGGAAAGTGTGAAAATAGGTAAGTCCCCTGGGCCAGATGGGATTTATCCTAGGATTCTCTGGGAAGCTAGGGAGGAGATTGCAGAGCCTTTGTCCTTGATCTTTATGTCGTCATTGTCGACAGGAATAGTGCCGGAAGACTGGAGGATAGCAAATGTTGTCCCCTTGTTCAAGAAGGGGAGTAGAGACAGCCCTGGTAATTATAGACCTGTGAGCCTTACTTCGGTTGTGGGTAAAATGTTGGAAAAGGTTATAAGAGACAGGATTTATAATCATCTTGAAAAGAATAAGTTCATTAGCGATAGTCAGCACGGTTTTATGAAGGGTAGGTCGTGCCTCACAAACCTTATTCAGTTTTTCGAGAAGGTGACCAAACAGGTGGATGAGGGTAAAGCAGTGGATGTGGTGTATATGGATTTCAGTAAGGCGTTTGATAAGGTTCCCCATGGTAGGCTATTGCAGAAAATACAGAAGTATGGGGTTGAAGGTGATTTAGAGCTTTGGATCAGAAATTGGCTAGCTGAAAGAAGACAGAGGGTGGTGGTTGATGGCAAATGTTCATCCTGGAGTTTAGTTACTAGTGGTGTACCGCAAGGATCTGTTTTGGGGCCACTGCTGTTTGTCATTTTTATAAATGACCTGGAAGAGGGTGTAGAAGGGTGGGTTAGTAAATTTGCGGATGACACTAAGGTCGGTGGAGTTGTGGATAGTGCCGAAGGATGTTGTAGGGTACAGAGGGACATAGATAGGCTGCAGAGCTGGGCTGAGAGATGGCAAATGGAGTTTAATGCGGAAAAGTGCGAGGTGATTCACTTTGGAAGGAGTAACAGGAATGCAGAGTACTGGGCTAATGGGAAGATTCTTGGTAGTGTAGATGAACAGAGAGATCTTGGTGTCCAGGTGCATAAATCCCTGAAGGTTGCTACCCAGGTTAATAGGGCTGTTAAGAAGGCATATGGTGTGTTAGCTTTTATTAGTAGGGGGATCGAGTTTCGGAGCCACGAGGTCATGCTGCAGCTGTACAAAACTCTGGTGAGACCGCACCTGGAGTATTGTGTGCAGTTCTGGTCACCGCATTATAGGAAGGATGTGGAAGCTATGGAAAGGGTGCAGAGGAGATTTACTAGGATGTTGCCTGGTATGGAGGGAAGGTCTTACGAGGAAAGGCTGAGGGACTTGAGGTTGTTTTTGTTGGAGAGAAGGAGGAGGAGAGGTGACTTAATAGAGACATATAAGATAATCAGAGGGTTAGATAGGGTGGATAGTGAGAGTCTTTTTCCTCGGATGGTGATGGCAAACACGAGGGGACATAGCTTTAAGTTGAGGGGTGATAGATATAGGACAGATGTCAGAGGTAGTTTCTTTACTCAGAGAGTAGTAGGGGCGTGGAACGCCCTGCCTGCAACAGTAGTAGACTCGCCAACTTTAAGGGCATTTAAGTGGTCATTGGATAGACATATGGATGAAAATGGAATAATGTAGGTCAGATGGTTTCACAGGTCGGCGCAACATCGAGGGCCGAAGGGCCTGTACTGCGCTGTAATGTTCTAATTCTAATTATACTAATCCTACATTAATCCCATATTCCCTACCACGTCCCCACGATTCTCCTACCACCTACCTACACTAGGGGCAATTTACAATGGCCAATTTACCTATCAACCTGAAAGTCTTTGGCTGTGGGAGGAAACTGGAGCACCCAGCGGAAACCCACGCAGACACAGGGAGAACTTGTAAACTCCGCACAGACAGTACCCAGAACTGAACCCTGGTCGCTGGAGCTGTGAGGCTGCGGTGCCAACCACTGCGCCACTCATGTATTTATAAAACAAAGTATGCTATCGAGCCACAACAGGAGATATTAGGTCAGATGACCAAAAGCTTGGCCAAAGAGGTAGTTTTTAAGGAGTGTCTTAAAGGAGGAAAGCGAACTGGAGAGTCAGAGAGGTGTAGGGAGAGTGTTCCAGGTGTTCCGACCAGGTGAGAAAGAGGTCTAGGATTCCCTTTCAGCCTTCACCTGGTCTTACTGTAACAGGGTTTAATTTTAAACACACCAGGTTTTAGCTCCCGCTTGGTGAATCCTTGTTCACTGCTTTCCAGTGAAGAAAAAGAAACCAGCACAAACAGGCTTTCTTAGGTTTAAAGAAGAAAGATTGAAATTTATTAAACTTAAACTCTAATTCATTTAACGCCTACGGATGCACGACGTGCCCACGCTAGCATGCGTACACGATACACACATGCAGGTAGGGACAGAAAGAGCAGAAGAAAAATAAAGTGGGAAATTTTGACCAATCTCTGAAGAATTGTTTTTTTGTTACTGTGCTTCGAGCTCACTGTAGAGTCATTGATTGTAGATAGATCTTGCTTTTCGTTGGGGCCCAGTATTCTTCTTAAACCTTATTCGCTGTCGGAGACTTTTCTCTCTTGGGGTTCATGTGTCTTTAGTGGATTTTGGAGTTCCGTGAGAAAGAGATGGGAGCAGCCAGGAGAGGTCTTTTCAATCCAGCAGCAAACAGCTTTCTGCCCAAACTGTTTGTACAAATTCAAAAAGCTCAGGTTGCCCAGTAGGTTAGTCATGTGACTAGCTGGTTTGACCATGTCCATTTGTGTATTCAGCCATCTTCGCAGTCAACCTGGAATGCGAACTCCCCCATCTTCAATGCCTGGTGATCAAAACCCCATTGTGGGTTGAATGTCAGGGAATGGCTGCTTTGTCCTTCCAAACACTGTCTGTTAATATGCAAATGTCTTTTCCAGCCACAGCCGATCTGTTCAACAAGGCCTTCCTTCACTCCAGTAACAGTTTAAAATCAATGTTCATGATAAAATTAATGTGTCTCATTCTTGGCAGGTGGAGGCCTAGCATGATAGACGAGGAGGGAAAGTTTACCTTTGTCACGGCCACATAGGATGTCATTTTTGACTTTGAAAAGAGCTGTCTCGCTCCTGTGGCAGGGGCAGAAACCCGATTGGAGGAATTCAAACATGGAGTTCTGGAAATGGATTTGGGAGGTGACAATACATTCAAGGAATTTGGAGAGGAAAAGGAGATTGGAGATGGGATGGGAGGTTGGAGATGGAACGCTAGTTTGCAAGGGCGGTCAAGGAGAGGGGCGATGACGGCAGATTTAAGGGAGAGAGGGACAACATGGGAATCAGGAGGGAGAGTTGGGTGATCAGCAGTTTAGTGGGAATCCTCTTGGCATTTCATCGCGGATGTAGATTTTGGGAAGTTCATAGTCATCAGTTTCAGGCCCACTGGAGGCTAGTCAGGCCTATCCGTGACCAGCAGATTCTCCACAGTGGGTACAAGTGAAGGTGTAGTCACTGCTGGGGGCAATTGGATTTATCCTTCTCCTCCTTTTCACTTTCATGCTGGTTCTTCGCTCAGTCTCAAAGGTGTCTGTAGCCCTCCTGATGTGGCATCTCCAGGCACCACGATCTATGGCCTGCGTTTCCCACTGGCAATGGTCGATGTGGCACACAGAGAGGGACTTCTTCAGGGAGTCCTTGAAACGTTTGCATGGGGCCCCTCTGTTCCTTTTACCCGTGGTCATACGACACAATCTTGGGCAAGCGACTGTCGTCCATCCAGGCAATGTGACCCACTCAACGCAGTTGGCTTTGCAGGAGGATGGCCTCAATGCTGGTGATGTTGGCTGTTTCCAGAACTTCAATGTTTGTGATGCGATCTTGAGGATGCTGCAGAGGCAGCGCTGATGGAAGCGCTCTAGAAGGCGTACATGACGGCGGTATAGGACCCAGGACTAAGCACCATACAGAAGGGTGGTGAGGACTATGGCTTTGTACACTCTGAGTTTGGTCTGTGCTCTGAGGCTGTTGTTGCTCCATACATGTTTGTAGAGTCTGCCAAATGTACTGCTGGCTTTTGAGAGCCTATTGTCCACTTCCTTGTCTATGGTGGCATCAAACGAGATGATGCTCCCCAAATAGGTAAATTGTTTGACGGCATTCAGCTCAGTTCCCTCGATGACCATGTTTGGTGGTCTATATTCTTCATGGGGTGCAGGCTCCTGCAGGGCTTCAGTTTTCTTTAAACTGATTTTTAGTCCGAAGAGTTGTGCCGCCTCGGAAAAATGTGTTGTTATACGTTGCAGGTCTGACTGACTGTGGGCCAGGAGAGCAGTTATCGGCGAAAAGAAGTTCACAGATGTGTTTTTCTTGTGTCTTTGTGTGAGCCTGAAGACCTGAAGACGCCTGAGGTTGAAAAGGCCTCCCTCAGTCCGGAAGCATACGTAAACGCCCTCCTTAAGGTCTTTCATTTCCTGCTGCAGCATCATGCTGAAAAAGATGGTGAATAGGGTTGGAGCCAGCACACATCCCTGCTTCACCCCACTGGAGATTCAGAAGGTACTTGAGAGGTCGCTGTTTTTCTTGACTTGTCCGTACTGATTTTCATGAAACTGCTTCACCATGACCAGGAACCTGGGTGGGCATCCAAGTTTTTCAAAGATTTTCCAAAGTCCACCTCTGTCGAATGCCTAGGTGAGGTCTACGAAAGTGACGTACAGGCCTTTGTTTTGCTCATCACACTTTTCTTGTAATTGTCTGATTGCAAATACCATATCTGTGATGCCTCTGTTTGCTCTGAAACCACACTGGCTCTCCAGGAGGTTTTCTTCAGCAATGGTAGGCACAAGCCTGTTCAGAAGTATTCTAGCCAGGATCTTCCCAGCAATAGAAAAGAGGGTGATTCCATGGTAGTTGGAGCAGTCTGATTTTTCTCCTTTGTTTTTGTACACGGTGATGATAACGGCATCACGAAGATCCCGTGGAATCCTGCCCTGTTCCCAGTAGGCCGTGAAAAACTCATGGAGCTTGGTGTATAGGGCAGGGCCACCATGCTTCACGGCTTTGGGTGGAATTCCATCTGCTCTGGGGGCTTTGTTGTTCTTCATCTGGTTGATGGCAGTCACAGTTTCCTCCAGAGTTGGGCTCTCATCCAGTTTTTCTTTGACAGGCTGTCGTTGGATGCGGTTGATGGCAGTATCATGCACCTTGCACTTGGTGCTGAAGAGAGTTTCAAAGTGCTCCGACCAATGATCCAGGACTGACTCCTTGTCAGTGTGTAGGATCTTGCCATCGGCGCTCCTCAGGGGGTTTTGGGTTTGATATGCTGGTCTATAGACAGATTTTAGTGCTTCATAGAAACTTCTTATGTCGTCAGTATCAGCGTACGGTTGAATTTTTCCACAAGTGCGATCCACCAGTCATTTTGGATGTTCCTCAGTTTACATTGAAGGGTGCTGCATGCTTGACAATCGTCTGTCTTTTTCTCTTGGCTGGCTGGCTGAGCCAGGTGAGTCTGATGAGCTGACCTTTTTATTTTTAGCAGAACTTGAATTTCCTTGTCATTTTCATCATTTAGTGGGAAGAGGATCAAGGGAACAGGAGGTGGGTCTCATGGACGAGATGAGTTCAGAGAGGGCATGAGGGGAGATAGGAGAGAAATTAGAGAAAGATGTGAGTTCAGGGTGAGGGCAGAGGGAGCACTGTAGGAAGATTGGCCAGGTGGGCTAATGGAAAGGAGGGACCCGGCAGAGGCAGCTGTTCGATGGTCTCAATCTCAGTGACAAAGGAATCCATGAATTCCTCGCACTTATTGTTAAATGTGAAGGTGGAGGAGACAGGGTAGAGGGGTTTAAGAAGATGGTTTATAGTAGAGAAAAGAAGCCGGGGGTTATTTTTGCATTCCAGGATGGTCCTGGAACAGTGAGCAGTTTCAGCAGATGACAGGAGGACCCAATATTGTTTCATGTGGTCCAGCCAGATCTGGCGGTTGATTGCTAAACCAGTTGTCTGCCATATCCTTTGTAGTCTGTGTCCCTTGGACTTAAGGGAGTGGAAATGAGGGCCACACCAGGGTGGGGGGGGGGGGGGGGCGGGTGGTGGTGGACAGCCAGGGTGAGAGAGAGTAATGGTTTTATTGGGGACTAGGGAATCAAAGGTGGAGGTGAGGGTGTGGTCGAGCAAATCACCAGCTGCAGAAATGTTGTGACGAGCAGAGGACCAAAGGCTAGACAGTTGGGATTTTGAAAGTGCAGTTGTAAGTGAATGGGGGATAGTTTTTCTCAGGGATGGATGCAGAATGAGGTAGAGTTGCAGCATAGAAGGGGGATGTGGGTGGAGAGTGATACAAGGAAGTGATCAGAGTTGGCCTTATCTGTCATTGATACAATGGGAGTAGCAAGACCACATGAGATGGCAAGGTTGAGCAGGTGTCCATGAATATGGGTCGGGGAGTTTACATGCAGGGAGATATTTAGGGAGGTTAAACGGCAGTGAACTCAGAGGAGAGAGAACAATGATGAGTTGGGATGGAGATTGAAGTCACAGAGGATTGAAATCACAGAGGATGAAAAATTGTTCGGTGCAGAGGCTGAGGGAGGAAAGCAGTGACGATATCTCAGTGATAAAATTTTTATCGTAATTGGGAGGGCAATAGAGAATGATGATTTTGAAAGAGAGGTGAGAGGGGTGGAATAAGGTAGTTACTCGAAGGAGGAGGAAGTGCCAGAGGAGTAGGGGGTCAGGCCAAGGTCGCCATGCTGCCACCGCAACGGTTTTGGCAGGGCAGGTAGTGGAAGACATAGCCAGGCAGGGAAGCTTCATTAAGTGGCAAGGTGTCATCACCCCTCAGCCATGTTCGAATCTCCTTTATTTTAAATTTAATGTGAGATAATCTGGTAACTCCTGCTGGAAAGTGCATGCATAAAACTCAGGTGAGGCCAGCATAATTTATTGAATTTGAAATAATCCAAAATAGTTCCAAAAACAGCCATCAGTAATGGACATAGAAGATTAAACCATAGCTGCTCTAGTACAGGCTACAACACTGGCATCTACCCGACAATGTGGAAAATTGTCCAGGTGTGCCCTGTCCATAAAAAGCAGGACAAATGCAAACCATCCAATTACCACCCCATCATTCTATTCTCAATCATCAGCAAAGTGTTGGCAGGTGTCATCGACAGTGCTATCAAATAACACTTACGCAGCAATAGCCTGCTCACTGATATAAAAACAGAAAGTGCTGGAAATACTCAGCAGGTCTGGCAGCATCTGTGGGGAGAGAAGCAGAGATAACATTTCAGGTCTGTGACCTTTCATCAGAACTGGTGATTTTGATTTTGAAAGAGAGGTGAGAGGTGGAATAAGGTGAGATGCTGAAAGGAGGAGGAAGTGCCAGAGGAGTAGGGGGTCAGGCCAAGGTGTAATCTGGTGCCACACTGTCACCGCTATGGTTTTGGCAGGGCAGGTAGTGGAACTGCTGACTGATGCTAAGTTTGGGCCCCACCAAGGCCACTCAGCTCCAGCCCTCATTACAGTCTTGGTCCAAAATTGGACAAAAGAGCTGAATTCAAGAGGTGAGATGAGAGTGACTGCCCTTGACATCAATGCAACATTTGGCAGAGTGTGGCATCAAGGAGCACAAGCAAAATTGAAGCCAATGGGAATCGGGGAGAAACTCTCCAGTGGTTGGAATCATACCTAGCACAAAAGAAGATGGTTGTGCCAAATATCTAAGCCCCAGGACATTGCTGTAGGAGTTTCTCAGGGTAGCATCCTGGGCCCAACCATCTTCAGCTACTTCATCAATGACCTTCCCTCCATCATAAGGTCAGAAGTGGTGATGTTTGCTAACGGTTGCACAGTATTCAGTACCACTCGTAACTCCGTGTAGCAATGCAGCAAGACCTGGACAATATCCAAGCTTGGGCCGATAAGTGGCAAGTCACATTCGTGCCACACAAGTGCCAGGCAATTGCCATCTCCAATAAGAGAGAATCTAACCATCTCCCCTTGGCATTGAATGGCATTACCATCGCTGAATCCCCCACCATCAACATCCTGGGACTTACCATTGACCAGAAACTTAACTGGACCAGCCACATAAATATTGTGACTATAGGAGCAGGTCAGAGGCTGACTCCCCAAAGCCTGTCCACCATCTACAAGGTACAAGTCCAGAGTGTGATGGAATACTCTCCACTTGCCTGGATGCGTGCCGCTCCAACAACACTCAAGAAGCTCGACCCCAAATCTCCTTAGACAGCACCTTCCAAATCCGCGACCTCTACCACCGAGGAGGACAAGGACAGCAGATGCATGGGAACACCACCACCTGCACATTCCCCTCCAAGTCACACATCATCCTGACTTGGAACTATATCACCGTTCGTTCACTGTCGCTGGGCTAAAATCCCGGAACTTCCTTCCTACCAGCACTGTGGGTGTACCTACCTCCTATGGAATCCAGCGGTTCAAGAAGGTGGCAGACCACCACCCTCTCAAGGGCAATTAGGATGGGCAATAAATGCTGGCCCAGCCAGCGATGCCCACATCCTATGATCGAATAAGAAAAAACAATCAAGGACAAAGCACCCTGCTTGATCGGTACCCCATCCACCACCTTAAACATTCACTTCCTGCAGCAGTGGCACACTGTGGCAGTGGTGTGTACCATCGACAGGATGCACTCAGCAACTCACCAACCTCCTTTGACAACACTTTCCAAACCCACGACCTCGACCACCTAGAACAGGGTTCTCCAACATACGGTCCGCGGGCCAGGATCCAGCCCACCAAAGGTTTCCATCCAGCCCGCGGATGTATTTCAGAGAAGAGAAACTTTCCATTGTCTTCTTTCAGAACGAGTTTTTTTTAAAAGGCCGTCAGAAAACCCCAAATCTGTCCCTAGTTGGGAAACCACTGTTCCCGATGTCAGCACCTGTCAGCTGTGAAACTGACAGTGCAATTTTTTTTTTAAACTGACCAACCACAAAGCTGTTGTGCTGAGTGCTCCCACTCCCTGCAACTGTCAGAGGGGGGGGAGGTGGACAGAGAGAGAGAGGGAGGCAGAGATAGAAAGAGAGAAGGGGGAGCAGAGAGAGAGAGAGAGGGGGAACAGAGAGACGGGGGAATAGAGACACAGAGAGAGGGTAACAGAGAGAGAGCGGGAACACAGAGAGAAAGAGAAAGGGGGAACAGAGAGAGGGGGCAGAGAGAGAGAGAGGGGGACAGAGGGAAAGAGAGCGTTACGAGCTCACAGGACTTCAGTCTTGCTTGTACTGTGTCTTTATTGAACTAAACTTGTCATGGCTGCCTGCAGTGAGTGCCTCATGTTAGAGGTCACATGACTACAGCAAGCCAGGAGGTACATTTTGTACAGTATTGCACTTCTATCCCAAATATCTCCCTTTCCATTACAAAAACAATTTGCATACAATATCATTTGCACTGAGTTGCCCAAGCTTGTTTTTCCAAAAATATACTTTATTCATAAAAATCTGTTAAAAAATAAGATTACAAAAACAGTTCAAACAGTTCCAAATTGACATATCAGAAAGTGCAAAAGAAATCAGTTTCCTTCATCACAGAACGTGAGTTGCCTCACAACTCTTCCATTCCATTTTACCTGCAATGTACATTTGCATTACATAGCAAAACCATATTTTGGTGTATACAGCCCGAGGGGTTTTCCATGGTTCCAGCCCCTCAGTTCACTATGGCGGGAGGAACTTACACAGTGGTCTTTCCCATTGACCCTTTGCAGTGGCTGCCCCAAGCTTTAGTGCGTCCCTCAGCACGTAGCCCTCGACCTTGGAATGTGCCAGTCTGCAACATTCGGTCGTGGACAACTCTTTGCGCTGGAAGACCAGCAAGTTTCGGGCAGACCAAAGAGCATCTTTCACTGAGTTGATGGTCCTCCAGCAACAGTTGATGTTTATCTCGGTGTGCATCCCTGGGAACAGCCCGTAGAGCACAGACTCCTGTGTTACAGAGCTGCTCGGGATGAACCTTGACAAAAACCACTGCATCTCTTTCCGCACCTGCTTTGCAAAGACACATTCCAGAAGGAGGTGGGCAACTGTCTCTTCCCCACCGCAGCCACCTCGAGGGCAGCATGCAGAGGCAGAGAGATTCCGGGCATGTAGGAAGGATCTGACAGGGAGGGCCCTTCTCACCACCAGCCAAGCTACGTCTTGGTGCTTGTTTGAAAGTTCTGGTGATGAGGCATTCTGCCAAATGACTTTGGCAGTCTGCTCAGGGAACCATCCGACAGGATCCACCATCTCCTTTTCCATAGAGCCTTGAGGACATTCTGTGCAGACCACTGCCTGATGGATTGGAGGTCAAAGGTGTTTTTCTGCACAAACCTTTCCATGAAGGATAGGTGGTATGGCACAGTCCAACTGAATGGAGCATTCCGTGGCCAGACCCATCCTTCGCAACACTGGGGACAGATAGAACCTCAGCACATAGTGACACTTAGTGTTTGTGTACTGGGGTTCTACGCACAGCTTGATGCAGCTGCACACAAAGGTGGCCATCGGATGAGGGCGATGTTGGGTACGTTTTTCCCCCTTTTATCTAGAGGTTTGAACATCGTGTCTCTCCGGACCCGGTCCATTTTGGATCTCCAGTTAAAGTGGAAGATGACTTGGGTGACCGGCACATCACAGGAGTGGGGTATGGCCCAGACCTGCGCTACATACAGTAACAACGTGAGCGCCTCTCACCTGATGACCAGGTTCTTACCCGCAATGGAGAGAGATCGCTGCTCTCACATGCCCAGTTTCTGTTTTGCCATGGCTACTCGCTCCTTCCAGGTTTTGGAGCATGCCCTGGCCCTTCTGAACCATATCCCCAGTACCTTCAGGTAGTCTGACCTGATGGTGAAGGGGACAAAGGATCAGTCAGCCCAGTTCCAAAAGAACATGGCCTCGCTCTTGCCACAGTTTACTTTGGCTCCCGAGGCCAGTTTGAACTGGTCGCAGATGCTCATCAGTCTGCGAATGGACAGCGGATCCGAGCAGAAGACGGCGACGTCATCATGTACAGGGAGGCTTTGTCCTGAGTACCTCTGCTGTCTGGGATTGTCACCCCTCTTATGCTCACATCCTTCCCAATGGACTCAGCAAAAGGTTCGATGCAGCAAACAAACAAGACAGGGGAGAGAGGACAGCCCTGTCTGACTCCAGATTGGATCGGGAAACTTTCTGATTCCCACCCATTGATTGAGACTGCGCTATTGATGTTTGTGTAGAGCAGTTTGATCCAATTGCAGATTCCCTCCCCAAACCCCATTTTGGTGAGCATGTTCATCATGTAGGTGTGTGAAATCCTGTCAAAAGCCTTCTCCTGGTCCAGGCTGATGAGGCAGGTGTCCACCCTCCTGTCCTGTACATAGGCGATTGTATCCCTGAGTAGCACAAGACTATCAGAGATCTTCCTGCCAGGTACGGTACAGGTCTGATCAGGGTGAATCACCAACTCCAGAGCAGACTTGACACAATTGGTGATGACTTTGGACAGAATCTTGTAATCCACATAAGCAGTGAGATGGGCCTCCAATTTCTGATTTCCGCCCTCTCCCCCTTCCGCTTGTAGATGGGGTGATGATGCCTTTCCTCATGGATTCTGCCATGCTGCCGGCCAGAAGCATACTCTCATATACTTCCAGCAGGTCTGGGCCGACCCAGTCCCACAGAACCGAATACAACTCAACCGGTAAGCCATCGCTTCCGGGAGTTTTACTCGTCTCGAAGGATCTGACGGTCTTTGTCAGCTCGTCCAGATTGTCCCGCGGACTGTCATCTAAGACCTCCGTGATAGATGACAGGAAACACTGGGAGGCCCTGCTGTTCATGGGCTTCATGTCGTACAGCCTGGCATAAAAAGATTTGCTAATCCTTAGTATGTCGGACTGCTAAGACGTTACCGAGCCATCCTCTTCCTTCGGGCTGCTGATCACAGAGCTCTCTCTGTGTAACCTTTTGGAAGAAGTAACGCGAGCACGTCTCATCCTGCTCAATGAAGCGGACTCTGGACTGGAAGATGTTCTTGGAGGCCTCCGTGGCAAAGAGCGAGGCCTGCTGCCTCTTCACCTCTTGGAGATCCTCCTTGACCTCGATCCCTATCGACTGCAGCCGGAGCAGATTCTGCATTCTTTTCTGGAGTCGTGACATTTCCCTCTGGCTCTCTCTCGCCCTCTGAACACCTTTGAGGATAAAGAACCTCTTGATGTTCACCTTGATCGCCTCCCACCACTGCACCGGAGACTCAAAGACGGGTTTCACGGTTCTCCAATCTTTGTAATCCCTGTTGAGTTCCTCAATGTTCTCTGGGGTCAGCAGTATTACATTCAGCTTCCATGTCCCCCTGCCAACCCGCTGGTCGTCCTGTAAGTGACAGTCGGCCAGTAGGAGGCAGTGGTCCATGAAGAACACCGGCTTGATGTCAGTGGATCTGACCACAAATGCACGGGACACAAACAGGAAGTCAATCCTGGAACGTGCAGACCCGTCCAGTCTTGACCAGGTGTATCTATGCTGCACTTTGTCTGCAGATTTGATGAAAGCATCATGCAGCTTGGCATCTTTTACTGTTTCCATTAGGAATCTGGACAAAATGTCCAGTTTGCTGTCGTCACTGCCGGATTGTCCAGCTGCATCGATGATGCAGTTGAGGTCACCACCTAGAATGACCAGCCTGGACATTGCCAGCAGCAGTGGGAACTGCTGGAGGACAGTCAGCCGCTCGTTGTATTGGACTGGGGCGTACATGTTGATTAACCAGAGCGGAGCATTATTGTACATTACATCTGCTACAAGGAGGCGACCTCCCACCACCTCCTTAACTTCAGAGATGGTGAAAGTTTCCTCTTCACAGCAGAATACCCAGGCCAGAAGAAAGGGAATCATTTCCCCTGAACAGATCAATGGCCCGTGGGACCACCATCGCGACCACTGTCTGTAAGTGCTGAGGTGCGGTATCGCGCACTCCTGCAGAAACAGTAGGTCACCTTTGACCTTGGCAAGGTAACCCAAGGTTGAAACACATCGCATAGTGGATTTAACGCTATGCATGTTAATGGAAGCAATCTTTATACCCATTTAAAGCTGGATGTTGCTTACCACACCAGGTGTCCTTACTTGTCCCAGTCCTTGGGTATGTTCCTGCATGCCCATAGTGTGCACAAGCTGTTGCACATTCGTTGGGCTCAGAAAACCCTTCTGGTCACTCGGTGGTGGGGGGGGGGTTTGTTCCACTGGGGTGACATCAGGGGGGATTCTTGTAGGCAGCAAGTTTTGGACTGTCCTTTGCTGGTGGTGTCTTTCCCCTCTGTTCCTCCTCGAGGAGGTTTCTGCTTCCAGCTTCCTGGAGCTGGAGTGCGTTGGACGCTTCACTGCTCTTGGTTTCCCAGAGCTGGAGTGTGCTGGGCATCTCCCTGGACATCTCACTGGGTTCAGTGCTTTGGGGTTGGGGCGTGCTAGGCCCATCGCTGCTTCCAGTGTCATGGAGCTAGGGGGCTTTTTCTTCCACTTCTTTTGCAGGTGCCGTATTTCCGGCCCTTCCTCATCTGATGAGGAGCAGCTGCCGTAGTCCGTCTCAGACAGTAGCCTCCTCTTGCCACTGGTTTGGGTGGTGACCTGTTCTTTTTTTTGGGCTGCTTCTTTGTGGTTTTCCTTTTGACCACTTGCTACTCATCCGATTGTCCCACTGCTGCCTCCTCCTCCATTGATTGTCTGTTGAGGAGTTTCCAGGCACGGGGTAGGTGTTGGGTCACTTGTTGCAGCTACCTCCCCTTTCCCCTCCTTCTCAGATGGATTTTCCTCGCTGCGGGGAGGGTTGCTGGTCTCCTTCACAGCATGAGGCGTGTTCACCGTTCTTTCCTCCAGCCTTTCCTTGGACCTTGCCGCCTGTGCATAACTGAGGCAGCGCTTGGAGCAGGTCTTGTAGAGGTGGCCTGCCCCACCACACAGGTTGTAGCATTTACTCTGCTTCCAGTCCTTTGTGTGATGGCCTTCCTGCTTGCAGTTCTTACAGACGACTGTGCTGCAGTTGGCCGCCACATGATCAGATTTGCCACAGGTCCAACAAATTCCGGCTGCCCCGCATAGACCAAGAAGCCTCGACTTCCCCCAATAGCGAAGCTGGGGGGAGGATGGATGATGGCTCCATTGGCATCGACCTTCAAGGTGACCTTGACCTGCCGCTTGCTGATCCAAATCCCAAACGGGTCCTTGACCTCGGTGCTGCTCCTGGCCCCCTCGACGTACCTGGTGAGGAAGGTGAGCACATCCACGACAGGAACATGGGGGTTTTAGAGGTGGATTGTCACCAGCTGGTTCTGTTGCGATGGCAGCAGATTGACAGCAGTGCCTGGTTTTCCCCTCTCCTTGAACACCTTTAGGAATGTGATGCATCCCGCCACATTCTTGAACTTCACATCGAAATATCCACTGTTGGGAAGTCCTGCAGGCAGAAGATGTCTGCTGCTTGGAATCCACAGTATTCAATCAGGATTTTCTTATTGAAGAAGGCGCGGTCGATGGGTGCACCTCCTTCGCTATCTTTCACTGCCAACCTAACGGTGTTATGTACCTCCTGGCCTGGAGCTCTGGTGTTGGTTGCCATCATTTTTTGCTTGAAGCTTTCCCGGGACAGACAGTAAGACCGCAACCAACAGGAAAATAACAAGCACGGTAGATCAACGATCCCAAAGGGCAAAATGCTGTAAAAACGGCGCTGAAACCCCCCAAAAAACACAAAAACACCACCTGCAGGATCAAAGCTTCCTGATCATAGTCTCTTCCCTGCCAGGTAAGTGTGTTGCCTAAGTTACCCACTATGCACACAACTATGCTCATGCAGTAGCAGTTCGTTATTCTCGAGAGTCTCTGCACATCCATTGCACACGGCCTTTAAAACGTCCCTGTCTCTTAATGGTGCGCGTGCACGTTGACGTTGGCTGTTAATCTGGGTGATTTTCCTTCTCCGGGGAGTGTCGATCCCGTGTCACTTGTTGCTGCTGCGGTAACTGTTGTTCCCTTTCCGTTGTTGGGTGCTGTGGACTTCTGGGACTGATGGTTGATCTGTGGTCTGCGCAGTTGGTAAGTTCACATCTTCCTGATCAGTGCCTGCAGTGAAGCAACAGCTTCTCCAGTTGTGCGTATGTGCCTGCGGCTGCGACAGTTTATCCGCTCGTTCACTTCTACTGCGTACGATCGAGGTGACAACTGCTCTACACAGGTCCCAAATTGCCACTTGGGCTGACTCTTGTTGAGAGCATTGAAAGTTTGCACCCTGACTGGCTCTCCAATGCTCAATTCTGGCAATGATCTGGCAGTTTTGGCAAAATGAAATTTGGCTTTCTGCCGTTTCACCTTGATTTTGTCACTCATGCCTGTTACTACTTCTGGCTTCAATAGCATTTTTGCTATTGAAAGAGTAGTTTGGGTGCAGTGTGATATTAGTCTTTGTACCGGACTACTTTCCATGCCTTCAGTAGGTGAATTTCTCCACTCGAGGATTGCCTTGTATATATCTGTGCTGGATTTGCTCAATTTCTTTATGATTCCTTTCACTGCCGCCTCAGCCTTTCCATTTGACTGGGGATAGTGTGGAGATGATGTATGGTGTTGAATTTCCCAATCCTTCATGAAGCGGCTGAATTCTTCACTCATGAACTGAGGGCCTTTGTCTGTCATCACAATGTCTGGAATCCCGTAACGACTGAAGTGTGCTTTCAGGCATTCTACAATCTCACTGATTTACCTCAGCTGATCTGTCTCCGAGTAGTCAGAATAGTAATCTACAGTGACAAGATAATCAGTTCCTGCGAGAGTGAAGAGGTCTACTCCTAGCTTCATCCATGGTCTGTCTGGGATGTCATGTGTCATCAGCGGCTCTATAGCTTGCCTAGCTTGGTACTTGTTACACAAATTGCACTGGCTGATGTGGTCCTTGATTTCATTGCTCATGTTTGGCCAGTAGAGCACTTCACTTGCCTTCCTCAGACTCGATTCAATTCCTTGGTGGCTTGCATGGATGCGCTTTAGCATCTCTCCTCTCAACTCCTTAAGGATAATGACTCTATTTCCTTCGTACAAGATGCCATCTTGGGCTGTCAATTCATCTCAGTATGCCCAATATGCTCATGTGACCACAGGAGTGTCCTTGATGCTTTCAGGCCATCCTTCCATCATTACTTCTTGCAGCACTTGGAGAATTGCATCTTGTTGGGTAGTTTGCTTGATTTGAACAAGGCGCTCGTCAGTCAGATTCAATGTCTCTGCTGGGTTGATGACTTCCAGAACACGTCAAGCTGCAGCTTCACGTTGGATCTTGAAGATTTCACATTCTGTCATAGCATCCTCTACTTCCTTCATGGGGAGTACAGCTCTCGACAGTATGTCAGCGATCTACATCTGTTCCCCTTGCTTGTATGCCAGATCCAGATGATATCTCTGTAACCGGAGTAACATCCTTTGCAGATGCAGAGCAGGTTGTAGTGGCTTGAGGAAATTGCTTTGAAGTGGCTTGTGGTTGGACTCGACTGTCACTTTGTCTCCTACAGGTATTGATGAAAATGTTCACAAGCAAAGACAATGGACAGGTTCTCTTTCTCGATCTGAGCATAGGGTTGTTCTGTTTGCGTTAACACCCTGGATGCAAATGCAACCGGTTGTTCTTTCTGCATTAGGGTTGCTCCAAGTCCTATTTTGCTGCTGTCACACTGCAGGGTGACTTCATCATTTATGTCATAGTATTTCAGCACTGGCATTGCCGTAACTAGTTGCTTGATTTTAATGAATGCTGCTTCTTGTTCTGTGCCCCAATATCAGTGCACGTCCTTGGCAGTGAGTTGGCATAATGGTTCACACTCTGATGACAAACTGGGCAAGAATTTTGCTAAATAGGAGACACATCCAACAAATCGTTGCACTGCTTTTACATCTGTTGGTCGTCGCATCACTGCCACTGCTCTCACCTTTTCAGGATCCGGGCAGAGACCCTTTTACTGTCAGTAATGGCCTATGTACTTGACTTTGGGTATCTTTAATTGCAATTTTTTCTTGTTCAGCTTCAGGTTCATCTGGTAAGCTCTGTCTCGTAGTCGCATTAGATTTTGATTGTGGTCAACAATGGATTCTTCCATTGTGTCTCCACATCCATAAACTAGAAGATATATAGCTTCCACTCTGGGAAGATCACTAACTATGTCATACTGTCTGCATTGTTACTCCTCTGGAGCCATGGAAATGCCGACTGTATCTTCTAAACTGCATCCAGAATGTGGTTAGAAAGCTGCTGCTTTCATTCAGCTTTACTTGCCAGTAACCATCCTTTGTATCTAGCATCATAGAGAGATACAGCACTGAAACAGGCCCTTTGGCCCACTGAGTCTGTGCTGACCAACAACCACCCATTTTTTACTAATCCTACATTAATCCCATATTCCCTACCACATCCCCACCTTCCCTTAATTCTCCTACCAACTACCTACACTAGGGGCAATTTACCTATCAACCAGCAAGTCTTTGGCTGTGGGAGGAAACCAGAGCACCTGGCGGAAACCACACGGTTACAGGGAGAACTTGCAAATTCCGCACAGGCAGCACCCAGAACTGAACCTGGGTCGCTGGAGCTGTGAGGCTGCGGTGCTAACCACTGCACCACTGTGCTACCCCATCTAGGGTAGTGAAAATTTTTACTTCTGCAAATTGTGGCAAAATTCCTTCAATGGTTGGCATGGGGTAGTGAGATCTCTTCAGAGCTTTATTTAGATCCTTTGGGTCGATGCATACTCTCAGCTTTACAGGTTGTTTCACTGTTACCATGCTGCTAATCCATTCTGTAGGAGCTGTCACTTCCTTGATTATTCCCTTCTTCTCCAGCTCTTCTATCTTGTCTTTCAAGCTGGCCTTGAGGACAGCTGGAACTTTCCTTGGCAGATGTTGTATTGGTCTTACCCTCTCATCTACTTCGAGATGATATTCTCCAGGAAGACATCCTAACCCTGTAAACGCATTGTTGTACTCCCACAGGATCTGTTCCGTGGTCAATGGTTTAGTGCGCAGTGATACGTTGCAAATCTCTTTTGGCACATTGAGGGTTACCAGTCCAAGCTTTAGACTTGCTCCAGCTGAGACAAGTGGCTTTTGCTTGCCATTTATGATATGGAACTCCAGATCTTCATTCTTGTCATTGCAATGGGCAGTATGAGTAATTTGTCCTCTCGGCACTAGTATGTGCCATCATATAGCCTCAACCTTACTTTCAAGGGCTTCATTTCCGGATCGCCATTTTGAGCCATTTCGCACAGGTCTGTGAAGGTGCTGATGTTGCAAGACACACCGGTGTCTATCTGACACTTTATGTTGACTTGATGTTCTCCTTCTGCAGTCATCATTCCAACAGTTACAAACCATTTATCACCTATCGACCTGACTGAACCAACCCATTGTATGGTGATTCATCAGAATCTTCGGCTGATATTTCTCTGTACCTGCTTGTTGTGCTTCCTTCTAGCCAAACACTTGTGTGCAAAATGATTCAGCTTCTTGCAGTAAGAACACTGCTTTCCCAACGCTGGACCTGCCTTGTTTTCCTTTGTGTTATGTCCTCTGCAGTATCTGCATCCTGCCCTTTGTCCTTGATCTTTCTGCCCTTTCAGCTGGGAATATTTATCAGCATAATGTAAGGCCCGGTTTGTTCTGCCATGAATATGCTCTAGCTGCTGATTTACAACCTCAGCGCTTCTGCTCATGTCGATCACTTTCCTGAGAGTAAGTTTATCCTCTCTTAGTAGATGTTCTCTCACTGAAGGATCTCTTATGCCTAATATAATCCTGTCTTTAATTAGATCATCTTTTAGTTGCGAAAATTCACAGGATTCTGCGAGCTGTGTTAATGCAGTCACATATTGATCAATGGACTCTTTTTCACCTTGGGCCCTAATATTGAACACATACTGTTCATAAGTTGCATTCACTTCGGGTTCAAAGTGTGCCTTCAAGACTTTCAAAATTTCGGCTGTCTGGTTTTTTTTGTTCTTCAGAGAGATTTAGGGTGGAATACGCTTTGTAACAGTCTCTCCTCAACAGTGATAAAAGTGTAGCAACTCATAGTTGCTCTGGTTTGTTAATTAAATCTGTCGCAATTTTGTAATTTTGCCATTGCAAGTGGAAAAACTGCCAGTTCTCCTTTATATCACCTTTCATTTCGACTGGCACCGGGAGAGGAAAATATGCAGCCATCGTGTTTTACCCAGTGCTTTCAGCTGTGGCCTGCTTCTTTATTCCTTTTCTGTGGCTTTTAGCAGCTTTCGTCAGCTCTGAACATTCCTGTGTTTTTCCTTTAGTAGCTGTACTTCTATATAGCTCTTCAACACTCAATCTCAGCTCCACACTGACACCATGTTATGAGCTCACAGTACTTGCTGTGCTGTGTCTTTATTGAACTGAACTTGTCATGGCTGCCTGCAGTAAATGCCTCATGTTAGAGGTCACATGTCTACAGAAAGCCAGGAGGCACATTAACAGAGTATTGCCTTTCCATCCCAAACAGAGAAGGAACTCCTGATAAATGGACATCTATCTGGAATACTCCGCATCACTACAAGTGTGTGGGCAAACATTGACTACCTGTGCAAGCAAAAAAGTGCCAGGTATCTCAGTAAATTAGTGTCCAACATAGTGTGAGAAAGGAAGTCAATAAATTGTCTTCTCATTTTAAGCTTCTTCACAAAAATGCACATTTGTTGTTGTTTTGATTAATAGTAAGATAAATGTTAATTGCTTTTATCTTATCGAAATTGTCTCACCGGTCCCCTATGTAAGATAAAAATTGTAATGTGGCTCCCATACAAAAGGTTGGACAACCCTGGCCTAGAAGGGCAAGGGCAGCAAATAAAGGGGAACACCACCACCTGCAAGTTCCCCTCCAAGTCATACACCATCCTGACTTGGAATTATATCGCTGTTAGAACCATAGAACCAGTCTGCCATTTGGGGTCTTGTCAAATACCTTACTAAAATCCATGTAGACCACATCCACTGCACTACCCTCATCAATCCTCCTTATTACTTCCTCAAAAAATTCAATTAAGTTAGTAAGACACAACCTTCCTTGAACAAATCCATGCTGACTATCCCTGATTAATCCATGCTTTTCTAAGTGGCAGTTTATCCTATCTCTCAGAATTAATACTAATAATTTACCCACCACCGAGGTCAGACTGACCGACCTATAATTATTTGGCCTATCCATCACACCCTTTTTAAACAATGATACAACATTCACAGACCTCCAATCTTCTGGTACCTCGCCTGTATCTTGTGAGGATTTGAAGATGAACCTCAGAGCATCCGTTATTTCCTCCCTGGGTTCCTTTAACAACCTGGGATACAATCCATCCGGCCCTGGTGATTTATCCACTTTCAAGGATGTCAGACCCTCCAGTACTTCCTGTCTCATTATGCTTATCATATCTAATATTTCACACTCCTCCTCTTTTACTACAATTTCTGCATCATTCCTCTCATTTGTGAAGACAGAGACAAAAAACTCATTAAGAACCCTGCCCACATCTTCTGCATCCACACATACGTTCCCTTGAACATCTCTGATAGGCCCTACCCTTTCCCTCGTTATCCTCTTGCTCTTAATGTACTGATAAAACATCTTTGGGTTTTCCTTGATCTTACCTGCCAATATTTTTTCATGTCCTCTCTTTGCTTTTCTAATTTTCTTTTTTACTTCGTCCCTACACTTTCTATCCTCCTCTAGACTTTCTAAAGTATTAGATTTTGTGACTGTCATAAGCTTTCTTTTTATGCTTTTACTTACCCTGTAAGCTTCTAGATAACCGGGGGCTCTAGATTTGGCAGTACCACTCTTTATTTTTGTGGGGAAGTGCCTACTCTGTGCCTGTAGTATCTCGCTTTTGAATGCCTCCCACTGGTTTGTCACTGATTTTCCTTCAAGTACCTGTATCCAGTCCACTTTTGCCAGATCACCTCTCAGCTTCGTAAAATTAGCCTTCCCCCAATTTAGAACTTTTACTCCTGTTTTATCTTTGTCCTTTTCCATGATTATGTTGAAACTACCTGTATTATGGTCATTATCTCCAAAATGGTCACCCACTGCTACTTCACCCGCTTGCCAGCTTCATTACCGAAAACTAAATCTAGAATTGTGCCCCCTCTCATTGGGTTTGTTATGTGCTGGCTAAAAAAGTTCTCTTGAATGCAGTTCAAGAACTTTGTGCCCTTTGTGCCCTTCACACTGTTTGATCCCAGTTAATATTAGGGTAGTTGAAATCCCCAACTATTACTGCCCTGTTGTTTTTGCAGTGAGCAGTTTGCCTACATATTTGTTCTTTTATCTCCCTCTCACTATTTGGGGGTCTATAGTACACTCCTAGTAGTGTGGCTGACCCTTTTTTATTTTTATAGCTCCCGCTCGGGGTTGATTCCTCCCAGGTCCGCTGACTACCTCTCCGGTCTTCAGGTAAGTAAGGGCCTCGAGCCCTGCTCTTGATTTTTATAGCTCCCACTCGGGTTGGATTCCTCCCACGTCCACCGACTGCCTCTCTGGTCTTCAGGTTAGTGAGGGCCTCGAGCCCTTCTCTTGATTTTATAACTGTTGTTTCATTGTTGCTGCATCAAAATCCTGGAACTCCCTTCCTAACAGCACTGCGGGTGTACCTACACCACATGGACTGCAGTGGTTCAAGGAGGCAGCTCATCACCAGCTTCTCAAGGGAAATTAGGGATGGGGAACAAATGCTAGCCTTGTCAGCAAAGCTCACATCCCGTGAAAGAATAAAAAAATTGTAGTGAATGATGAACAGTGATGATACTCCAACCAAAGAACATAGAGGGAACTCAGCACTATAGAGGTAGGGCCACTGCTCATTATATAAATGGTATCATCAGTATTTAGCTGTTCACTTCATGGTATTTGTGGAACGCCAGCACTCTGCTTCCCATTCTTTTGATACAGTTATAAAAGAAAACATAATGGCTGTTTTCATTCTGCGAACAATATGATCCTCTGTACACTTGAGGTACATGATCTAGTGAGGAAACCATATATTCAGGTAACAACAACTTGGATTTATAAAGTGACTAACGTAATAACAAGTCTCAAAGCACTTCACAGGAGCCATTATAGACCAAAATTTGACACCGAGGCATGTAAGGAGATAATAGGGCAGCAGACCAAAAGCTTGGTCAAAGAGCGAGGTTTTGAGTAAGTGTCTTGAAGAGAGGAAGGTGAGGTAGAGAGATTGAGAGGTTTAGGGAGGGAATTAGAGAGATGAGGGCCGAGGCAGCCGAAGGCGGGGCCACCAATGGTGAAACAATTAAGACTGGGGATGCCAAAAGGGCAGAATAAGAGGAACGCAGATATCCCAGTGGTTTGTGAGGCTGGAGGAAATTACAAAGGTAGAGAGAGGTGAGGCCATGGAGGAATTTGAAAATAAGGATGAGAATTTTAAAATGGAGGCATTGCTTAACCAGGAACATGTGTAGTTCAGTGAGCACAGGCTACAAGTTGATGCAAGCTAGGACAAAGGCAGCAGAGATTTGGATGGCATCATGTTTGCAGAGGGTAGAACGTGGGATGCCAGCCAGAAGTGAATTATAATAGTAAAATCTAGAAGTAACAAAATGAAAGTTTTAGCAGCAGTTGAGATGAGGCAGGGCTGATGTCGGATGATGTTATGCAGGTGGGAATAGGCGGTCTTAGTGATGGTGCGAATATGTGGTCAGAATTGGAGGAAATATCTGCTCATCCAGTACTAGATCTGAGACAAGCAGTATGACAGTTTAGATAATAGTGGTGTCATAATGCTGCAAATAGATGGTATGTCATGTGCACTCCTACTGTCACGTGAAATAAAGGTCCAGAGGCTGCATGATTCTGCTATTTTGACTTGAAAGTAAACTGACACGGACTATCACTTAACTCTAACACCCTCCCCAAGACTTGTTAGGATGAAAAGCTATAATCATGCTTCTTGGAGGATGTGTATCCATCATTCTGCATCCTTTACATGCCATAGGACCATGACAAAGTAGGACAGTTTAGGAGGGAGGGAAGGCCTACCTAAGAGCCATAACACCAGTTGTCAGAATAGATCTTAACTCTTGCCTTGTTTTTAAACATATTTAGTCGATAGTTCAATTTAGTCAAGGGGTGCACGGAGAGGAGACTTCACCCGAGTGAGACGTAGTCAGAGAGTGAAGGTGCAAATTTGGTTCACGTGGTAAGTTTTTCTCAAGTTCAACTTAGATTAAGAGTTAGTCTCTGACATAGAACTTCCAAACTTCAAATTAGTTAAATTGTCTTGTTAAACAGAGAGCTGCCTGTGGTTGCAGTTACCTGTCAATCAGCTGAAAGTTTTTGGTTCAATACATGTTAATTACTGTCGCAGGATGCTCAGTGAGCTGATGACTCATCAGAGCCCCTACATAAGCAAGCAGTCAGGTTTTCAAAACACAGGGAGTAACCGGTGCGTGGAGAGGAGAGTACACCTCAGTAAGATGTAGTCAGAATGTGAAGATGGGAATTTGGTTCATGTGGGAATTCAGTGCAGTGGGGAAAGAGGTGCTCCTTTTTCTGCCTCCAGTAGCTGTAGATGATGCAAGTTGCTTCCCAGAAATGAAGGGCAAGCTTGAGACCTGGCGAAAGTTTGAAGAGCCAGGGTGGTGAGTTGTGGGTTCACAGCATTGCAAAGAAAATTGACGTGTGACGTTACAGCAAAGAAGGTAAGTGATTGGTTGGTGAACATTTTCTCTTTTTCTCTTATCTAAACAAAGGAATTTTAATTGGGGTTAGTATAACTTTAATTGAAATAATATCTAAGACTCCCCCGAGACAGAGAGGTGGTGGCGTAGTGGTATTATCACTGGACTAGTAACCCAGAGACCCAGGGTATTGCTCTGGGAACATGGGTGTGAATCCCACCATGTCAGAAAGTGAAATTTGAATTCAATTAATACATCTGGAATTTTTTTTTTAAAAAGCTAGTCTAATGATGGCCATGAAACCATTGTCGATTGTCGTAAAAATCCATCTGGTTTACTAATGTCCTTTAGGGAAGGAAATCTGCTGTCCTTACCTGGTCTGGCCTACATGTGACTCCAGACCCACAGCAATGTGGTTGATTCTTAAATGCCCTCTGAACTGGCCCAGCAAGCCACTCAGTTGTATCAAACCACTACAAACTCGATAAGGAATGAAATCGAACAGACCACCCGGCATCAACATGGGCACTGGAAACGACAACAGCAAACCCAGCCCTGTCAACCCTGCAAAGTCCTCCTTACTAAGATCTGGGGCTTGTGCCAAAGTTGCGACAGCTGTCCCACAGACAAGTCAAGCAACAGCCTGACATAGTCATACTCACGGAATCATACAAGCAATGTCCCAGATACTGCCATCACCATCCCCGGGTATGTCTTGCGCACCAGCAGAACAGACCCAGCAGAGGTGGCGGCACAGTGGTATAGTGTCGGGATGGAGTTGCCCTGGAGTCCTCAACATGGGCTCTGGACCTCATGAAGTCTCATGGCATCAGGTCAAACATGGGTAAGGAAACCTCCTGCTGATTACCACCTACCGCCCCCTGCTCAGCTGATGAATCAGTACTCCATGTTGAGCAGCACTTGGAAGAAGCACTGAGGGTGGCAAGGGTTGGAGACTTCAATGTCCATCACCAAGAGTGGCTTGGTGGCACCACTACTGACCGAACTGGCCGAGTCCTAAAGCACATAGCTTCTAGACCGGGTCTGCGGCAGGTGGTGAGGGAACCAATGAAATGAGATAGATTTCGAACAGATCTAGCAATGCAAAACTGGGCATCCAGGAGGCGCTGTGGGCCACCAGCAGTAGCAGAATTGTACTCAACCACAATCTGTAACCTCATGGCCCGGCATATCCCCCACTCTACCATTACCATCAAGCCGGGGGATCAACCCTGGTTCAATGAAGAGTGCAGGAAGGCACACCTCAAAATGAGGTGCCAACCTGGTGAAGCTACAACCCAGGACTACTTGCATGCTAAGCAGCATGCGATAGATCGAGCTAAGTGATCCCACAACCAACGGATCAGATCTCTGCTCTGTAGTCCTGCCACATCCAGCCGTGAATGGTGGTGGACAATTAAATAACTGACTGGAGGAGGTGACTCCACAAATATCCCCATCCTCAATGATGGGGGAGCCCAGCACATCAGTGCAAAAGGCTGAAGCATTTGCAACAATCTTCAGCCAGTCGTGCCAAGTGGATGATCCATCTCGACCTCCTCCTGAAGTCCCCAGTATCACAGATGTCAGTCTTCAGCCAATTCGATTCACTCAAAGTGATATCAAGAAACAACTGAAGGCGCTGGATACTGAAAAGGCTATGGGCCCTGACAATATTCCGACAATAGTACTGAAGACCTGTGCTCCTAGCCAAGCTCTTCCAGTACAGCTATAACACTGGCATCTACCCAGCAATGTGGAAAATTGCTCAGGTATGTCCTGTACATAAAAAAACAAGACAAATCCAACCCAGTCAATTACCACCCTATCAGTCCATTCTTGATCATCAGTAAATCACCAGTCATGGATGAGCTGGACATACAGCCAACAAAATCGGAACTCAGTGATGCCATTGATTCTCTAGCCAGCAGAAAAGCCCCTGGGAAGGACGGCATTACCCCTGAAATCATCAAGAGTGCCAAGCCTACTATACTCTCAGCACTCCATGAACTGCTTTGCCTGTGCTGGGACGAGGGAGCAGTACCTCAGGACATGCGCGATGCCAATATCATCACCCTCTATGAAAACAAAGGTGACCGCGGTGACTGCAACAACTACCGTGGAATCTCCCTGCTCAGCATAGTGGGGAAAGTCTTTGCTCAAGTCGCTTTAAACAAGCTCCAAAAGCTGGGTGAGCGCGTCTACCCTGAGGCACAGCGTGGCTTTCGTGCAGAGAGATCGACCATTGACATGCTGTTCTCCCTTCGTCAGATACAGAAGAAATGCCGCGAACAACAGATGCCCCTCTACATTGCTTTCATTGATCTCACCAAACCTTTGATCTCGTCAGCAGACGTGGTCTCTTCAGACTACTAGAAAAGATCAGATGTCCACCAAAGCTACTAAGTATCATCACCTCATTCCATGACAATATGAAAGGCACAATTCAGCATAGCGGAACCTCATCAGACCCCTTTCCTATCCTGAATGGTGTGAAACAGGGCTGTGTTCTCGCACCCTCACTGTTTGGGATTTTCTTCTCCCTGCTGCTCTCACATGCGTTCAAGTCTTCAGAAGAAGGAAATTTCCTCCACACAAGATCAGGCAGGTTGTTCAACCTTGCCCGTCTAAGAGCGAAGACCAAAATACAGAAAGTCCTCATCAGGGAACTCCTCTTTGCTGACGATGCTGCTTTGACATCTCACACTGAAGAGTGTCTGCAGAGTCTCGTCGACAGGTTTGCGGCTGCCTGCAACGAATTTGGCCTAACCATCAGCCTCAAGAAAACGAACATCATGGGACAGGACGTCAGAAATGCTCCATCCATCAATATTGGCGACCACGCTCTGGAAGTGGTTCAAGAGTTCACGTACCTCGGCTCAACTATCACCAGTAACCTGTCTCTCGATGCAGAAATCAACAAGCGCATGGGAAAGGCTTCCACTGCTATGTCCAGACTGGCCAAGAGAGTGTGGGATATCATTGCAGGAGTTCTTCAGGGTAGTGCCCTCGGCCCAACCATCTTCAGCTGCTTCATCAATGGACTTCCTTCAATCATAAGGTCAGAAGTGGGGATGTTTGCTGATGATTGCACAATGTTCAACACCATTCGCGACTCCTCAGATGCTGAAGCAGTCTGTGTAGAAATGCAGCAAGCCCTGGACAATATCTCGGCTTGGGTTGATAAGTGGCAAGTAACATTCGTGCCACACAAGTGTCAGGCAATGATCATCTCCAACAAGAGAGAATCTAACCATTTTCCCTTGACATTTAATGGCATTATCATCGCTGAATCCCCCACTATCAACATCCTAGGGGTTACCATTGACCAGAAACTGAACTGGAGTAGCCATATAAATACTGTGGCTATAAGAGCAGGTCAAAGGCTAGGAATCCTGTGACAAGTAACTCACCTCCTGACTCCCTAAAGCCTGTCCACCATCTACACGGCACAAGTCAGGAGTGTGATGGAATACTCTCCACTTGCCTGGATGGATGCAGCTCCAACAACACTTAAGAAGCTGAACACCATCCAGGACAAAGCAGCCTGCTTGATTGGCAGCCCATCCACAAACATTCACTCCCTCCCCTACCTATGCACAGTGGCAGCAGTGTGTACCATCTGCAAGATGCACTGCAGCAACACACCAAACCACCTTAGACAGCACCTTCCAAACCCATGACCTCTATCACCTAGAAGGAAAAGAGCAGCAAATGCATGGGAACATCATCACCTGCAAGTTCCCCTCCAAGCCACACACCATCCTGACATGGAACTATATTGCCATTCCTTCACTGTCGCTGGGTCTAAATCCAGGAACTCCCTTCCTAAAAGCACTGTGGGTATACCTACCCCACATGGACTGCAGCAGTTCAGGAAGGCAGCTCACCACTACCTTCTCAAGGCAATTAGGGATGGGCAATAAATGCTGGCCTAGTTAGTGATGCCTACATCCCATGAACGAGTAAAAAAAAGACACAAGAAATCTATTAGTAAGATTTTATTAGTCGTAGTAAGGCTAGCAGTAGTAAGTGCTGGCAGTAGTACTGGCAGGAGTTTATCAATTATAAATTAACTAAGAAAAATAAATTAATTAACACATCATAAAGATGGCAGGGCAGGCAATGTGTTGCAGCTGCAGTGTGTGGGAGCTGGTGGACGCTAGTGTGATCCAAGGCAAACATGTCTGCAGGAGGTGTCTGTGGCTCAGGGTGCTTTGGCTCAGAGTCAATGAGCTGGAGGCCAAGCTACAGACACTGCAATGCATCAGGGAAGGGAAAAGTTACCTGGACCCATTGTGCCAGAAGACGGTCACACCCCTGAGGATAGGGTCTTCTGATTTTGTCAGTGTTGAGGGACAGGAGGGTGTGACTACGAGTGAGGCAGTTAAGGGGATCGAGAAGGCAGAAGTGGAGGAGCCTCAGCCCTTGCAATTGTCCAACAGGTTTGAGGTGCTTTCAGCTTGTATGGATGAGAGCGAGGGCTGCAGGGTGGATGAGCAAACTGATTATGGCACCGTGGTACAGGAAGCCATTCAAGCGGGGGGAGTAAATAGAAATGTAGTGGTAGTCAGGGGGATAGGCACAGTAACATTCGTGCCACACAAGTTTCAGGCAATGATCATCTCCAACAAGAGAGAATCTAACCATCTCCCCTTGATGTTCAATGGCATTACCATCGCTGAATCCCCCACTATCAACATCCTGGGGGTTCCCATTGACCAGAAACTGAACTAGACCAGCATATAAATACTGTAGCTACAAGAACAGGTCAGAGGCAGGGAATCCTGCAGCGAGTAATTCACCTCCTGTCTCCCCACGGCCTGTCCACCATCTACGAAGCACAAGTCAGGTGTGTGATGGAATACTCTCCACTTGCCTGGATGAATGCAGCTCCAACATCATTGAAGGAGCTCGACACCATCCAGGACAAAGCTCCCCATCCACCACCTTCAACATTCACTCCCTTCGCCACTAACACACAGTGGCAGCAGTGTGTACCATCTACAAGATGCACTACAGCAATTCACCAAGGCTCCTTCAACAGCACCTTCCAAACCCGCGACCTCTACCACCTAAAAGGACAAGGGCAGCAGATGAATGGGACATCACAACTTGCAAGTTCCCCTCCAAGTCACACAGCAGCCTGACTTGGAGCTATATCACCGTTCCTTCACTGTCGCTGGGTCAAAATCCTGGAACTCCCTTCCTAACAGCACTGTTGGTGTACCTACACCCCAAGGACTGCAGCAGTTCAAGAAGGCAGCTCACCACCACCTTCTCAAGGGCAATTAGGGATGGGCAATAAATGCTGGCCTGGCCAGCGATGCTTACATCCCACAAACAAACGAAAAAAAAAGTTCTCTGCAGCCAAGAGCAAGAATCCAGAAGGGTGTGTTTCCTGCCTGGTGCCAGGGTTCGGGACATCTGCTTGGGGCTAGTGAGGAACTTGCAGTGAGAAGGGGAAGATCCAGTTGTTGTGATCCATGTGGGTACCAATGACACAAGTAGGACTAGGAAAGAAGTTCTTCATAGGGAGTCTGAGCAGCTAGGGGCTAAATTAAAAAACAGAACCTCAAAGGTAATAATCTCTGGATTACTTGATTATTACCTGAGCCACAATCAAATTGGAGTAGGGTAAATAAGATCAGAGAGTTAAATGCATATGTTACGACCAGGTGAGAAAGAGGTCTAGGGTTCCCTTTAAGCCTTCACCTGGTCTTACTGTAACAGGGTTTTATTTTAAACACACCATGTTTTTAGATCCTCTTTGGTGAATCCTTGTTCACCGCTTTCCAATTATAAGGCAAAGAAACCAGCACAAACAGGCTTTCTTAGGTTTAAGGAAGAAAAGTTGAAATTTCTTAAACTTAAACTCTAATTCGGTTAACGCCTATGGATAAATGATGCGTCCATGCTAGCATGCATACACGATACACACATGCAAATACAGAAAAGAGCAGAAGAAAAAATAAAGTGGAAAAGTATGAAACAATATCTGAAGAGTTGTTTTAACGGTTCTTCGAGCTCACTGTAGATACTTGATTGTAGGTAAATCTTGCTTTTTGTTGGGGCCCAGTATTCTTATTAAACCTTGATCACTGTAGGAGACTTTTCTCTCTTAGGGTTCATGTGTCTTCAGTGGATTCAGAGGCTTGTGAGAAAGAGATGGGAGCAGACAGGAGAGATCTTCTCAGTCCAGGAGCAAACAGACTTTCTGCCCAAACTGTTTGTACAAATTCAAAAAACTCAGGTTGCCCAGCAGGTTAGTCATGTGACTAGCTGCTGGTTTGACCACGTCCGTTTGTGCATTTGGCCATCTTAACAGTCAACCTGGAATGCGAACTCCCCCACCTTCAACGTCTGGTGTTCAAAAGTCCATTGTGGGTTGAATGTCAGGGAATGGCTGCTTTGTCCTTCCAAACACTGTCTGTTAATATGAAAATGTCCTTCCAGCCACGGCTGATCTGTTCAAGAAGTCCTCTTTTAATTCCAGTAACAGTTTAAAATGAATTTTCATGACAAAATCAATCTTCATGACAAAATCAATGTGCCCCGTTCTTGGCAGGTGGGGCCAAGTATGACAGTGTGGCTCAAAGATTCATGTGGGAGAAATGGGTTTCAATTCATCGGGCACTGACACCAGAACTGGGGAAAGTGGGAGCTGTACCGTTGGGACCACTTGAACCATGCTGGGACCAGTGTTCTGGTGAGTTGTATAACTATGGCAGTAGAGAGGGCTTTAAACTAAATAGTGGGGGCGAGGGAAAAAGTGAGGGAAGATTTGATAATTTAAAGAGAGAGTAGAAGGTAAGACAACAAGGTTGTAATAAGGGAATTGATAATCTGAGTGTGGCAGGAAAGGACAGCGTGTACAAACATAAGAGTGCACCAGCAGATAAGGCTAGAGGTTGTGAAAATAATAAAAGGACAGAAGTAAAGACACTATCTGAATGCACACAGCATTCGCAACAAGGTAGATGAATTGACAGCACAAATAGAAGTAAACAGGTACGATCTAATTGCCATTACCAAGACATGCTGCAGGGTGACCAAGGTTTGGAGCTGAGTGTTCAAGGGTGTTCGACAGTTAAGAAGGATAGGCAAAAAGGAACAGGAGATGGGGCAGCGCTGTTAATAAAGGATGAGATCAGTACATTAGTGAGTGAGGATCTTAGATTGAAGGATCAAGGTGTAGAATCAGTTTGGGTAGAGCTAAGAAACAGCAATGGGCAGCAAACACAATATTGAGGAACCAACTAGAAAATGGGCAATTTTAGATCTGGTATTTTGCAATGAGAAAGGGCTAATTAATAATCTCATTGCAAAGGAGCCTCAGGGAAGGGTGACCCTAATATGATAGAATTTACTTTAAGTTTGAAAGTGATGCAGTTTAAAGCCCTCTCAATTCGGGTCTTAAATCTAATCAAAGGAAACTATGAAGGTATGAGGGGCACGTTTGCTGTGGTCGATTGGGAAACTATATTAGAAGGTATGACAATAGACAGGTAATGGCTAATATTTAAAGAATTAATATATGGTTTACAACAAATTTACATTGCTTTGAGGCACAAAAACCCAACAGGAAAGGTGATCCAACTATGGCTAACAAGAAAAGTTAAAGATTGTATTAGATCAAAGGGTAATATACTGGCATGGATTGAGAATTGGTTAACGGACAAAAAATCAGAGAGTCGGAATAAACAGGTCATTCTCAGGTTGGCAGGCTGTGACTACTGGGGTACCGCAAGGATCAGTGCACAATCTAGCTCAATGATTTGGATGTGGGAACCAAATATAATATTTCCAATAAAAACCAGAAATGGTGGAAATACTCAGCAGGTCTGGCAGCATCTGTGGACAGAGAAGCAGAGTTAACGTTTCAGGTCAGTGGCCCTTCTTCAGAACTGGCAGATATTAGAAATGTTAAAGATTTTAAGCAAGTAAAGTGGGGGTGGGGCAAGAGATAACAAAGGAGAAGGTGTAGATAGGACAAGAGCATAGAGAAAAACTGACCAGAAAGTCATGGAGCAAAGGCAAACGGTATGTTAATGGTGTGCTGAAAGACATAGCGTTAGTACAGAGAGGGTGTAAATAGACTGTAAAGCACAAAGCACTCCAAGCACAAACATTAAAAATTTAAAAACAGAAACTAAACACACTAAAAAAACCTAAAATAAAATAACCAAATAAAAAAGACCTAAAACAAAATAACCAAAGAAAAAATAAAAAATAACTAAACATAAAAAGGGGAGGCCCGTCATGCTCTGAAATGATTGAATTCAATGTTCAGTCCGGCAGGCTGTAGCGTGCCTAATCATTAAATGAGATGCTGTTCCTCGAGCTTGCGTTGATGTTCACTGGAACACTGCAGCAATACCAGGACAGAGATGTGAGCATGAGAGCAGGGGGGAAGTGTTGAAATGGCCAGCAACCAGAAGCTCGGGGTCATGCTTACAGACTGAGTGGAGGTGTTCTGCAAAGCGGTCACCCAGTCTGCATTTGGTCTCCCCAATGTAGAGGAGACCACATTGTGAGCAGCAAATACAGTATACTAGATTGAAAGAAGTGCAAGTAAATCGCTGCTTCACCTGAAATATAATGTTTCCAAGTTTGCTGATAACACAAAACTAGGTGGAAATGTGAGTTGTGAGGAGGTTGCAAAGAGGCTTCAAGGGGATTTAGACAGGCTAAGTGAGTGAACAAGAACATGGTAGATGTTGCAGAATATTTCTTAAACGATGAGATTGGGAAGTGCTTGTGTCCAAAGGGATTTGGGTGTCCTTATTCATAAGTCACTGAAAGTTAACCTGCAGGTGCAGCAAGCAATTAGGAAGGTAAATGGTATGCTGACCTTTATTGCAAGAGGATTTGAGTACAAGAGTAAAGAATCTTGCTGCAATTGTATAGTGCCTTGGTGAGACTGCACCTGGAGTATTGTGCACAGTTTGGCCTCCTTACCTAAGGAAGGATATACATGCCATAGAGGGAGTGCAATGGAGGTTCACCAGACTGATTCCTGGGATGGTGGGATTGTCCTACATCTGAATATATGAATTAGGAGCAGGAGTAGGCCACTCGGCCCTTCGAGCCTGCTCTGCCATTCAACAAGATCACAGCTGATCTGATTGTAACCTCAACTCCACATTCCCGCCTACCCCTGATAACCTTTCATCCCCTTGCTTATCAAGAATCTATCTACCTCTGCCTTAAAAATATTCAAAGACTCGGCTTCCACCGCCTTTTGAGGAAGAGAATTCCAAAGACACGACCCTCAGAGAAAGAAGTTCACCTCATCTGTGTCTTAGAGGGGCAACCCCTTATTTTTAAACAGTGACCCCTAGTTCGAGATTCTCCCACAAAAGAAACATCCTTTCCACATCCACCCTGTCAAGACCCCTCAGGATCTTATATGTTTCAATCAAACCATACGAACATACGGACATACGAATTAGGAGCAGGAGTAGGCCACTCAGCCCTTTGAGCCTGCTCCGCCATTCAATAAGTTCATGACTGAACTGTTTACTCCACATTTGCACCTACTCCCGATAACCTTTCACCCGCTTGCTTATCAAGAATCTACCTATTTACCTATCTAGTTGGCTCTTATTTTTCTAAACTCCAGCAGATACAAGCCTAGCCTGTCCAACCTTTCCTCATAAGACAACTCATCCATTCCAGGTATTAGTCTAGTAAACTTTCTCTGAACTTCTTCCAACGCATTTACATCCTTCCCTAAATAAGGAGACCAATACTGTACACAGTACTCCAGATGTGGTCTCACCAGTAATAAAAACAGAAAGTGCTGGAAATACTCATTAGGTCTGGCAGCATTTGTGGAGAGAGAAGCAGAGTTAACATTTCAGGTCTGTGACCTTTCATTAGAACACAGGTCACAGACTTGAAACGTTAACTCTGCTTCTCTCTCCACAGACACTGCCTGACCTGCTTAGTATTTCCAGCACTTTCTGTTATTGTGTCAGATTTCCAGCATCTGCAGTATTTTGCTTTTATTGTGGTCTCACCAATGCCCTGTATAACTGAAGCATAATCTCCCTACTTTTGTATTCAATTCCCCTCACAATAAACGATAACATTCTATTAGTTTTCCCAATTACTTGCTAAATCTGCATACTAACCTTTTGTGATTCATGCATTAGGACACCCAGATCCCTCTGCATCTCAGAGCACTGCAATCTCTCACCATTTAGATAAAATGCTTCTTTTTTATTCTTCCTGCCAAAATAGGCAATTTCATATTTTCCCACATTATACTCCATTTGCCAGATCTTTGCCCACTCATTTAACCTATCAATATCATTTCGTAGCCTCTTTATGTCCTCTTCACAACTTACTTTCCTATCTTTGTGTCATCAGAAAATTTAGCAACCATATCTTCAGTCTGTTCATCCAAGTCATTTATATAAATTGTAAAATGTTGAGGCCCAGCATTGATCCCTGTGGCACACCACTCGTTACATCTTGCCAACCAGAAAATGACCTACATATGGGGGTTAGAAGCCATTTTCACCTATAGACCGGGCCAAATTTGACCTATATATGCACCTTAGTACAAGAAAGCCTTTATATGTGTGGGTTAAATGCTGCCATTGCCCTTTGATGGGAACTCACTTAACAGGTCATTGTTTAACAAATGACTTTAACAGGAGGGAGCCAAGCCATAGCATTTTATGGAACTGTATAGGAAGCTGTACCTGTAAACAGGCATAAAAACAAGAAACAAAAACAAGAAATGCTAGATTCACTCAGCAGGTCTGGCAGCATCTGTGGAAAGAGAAGCAGAGTTAACGTTTCGGGTCAGTGACCCTATAGTGGGGGGCTGTCATGCTCTGAAATTATTGAACTCAATGTTCAGTCCGGCAGGCTGTAGTGTGCCTAATCGGTAGATGAGATGCTGTTCCTCGAGCTTGCGTTGATGTTCACTGGAACACTGCAGCAATCCCAGGACAGAGATGTGAGCATGAGAGCAGGGGGGAGTGTTGAAATGGCAAGCAACCGGAAGCTCAGGGTCCTGCTTGCGGACTGAGCGGAGATGTTCCGCAAAGCGGTCACCCAGTCTGCGCTTGGTCTCCCCAATGTAGAGGAGACCACACTGTGAGCAGCGAATACAGTATACTACATTGAAAGAAGTACAAGTAAATCGCTGCTTCACCTGAAAGGAGTGTTTGGGGCCTGGGATAGTGAGGAGAGAGGAGGTAAATGGGCAGGTATTACACCTCCTGCGATTGCAAGGGAAGGTGCCCTGGGACGGGGACGAGGTGGTGGGGGTAATGGAGGAGTGGACCAGGGTGTCGCGGAGGGAACGATCCCTTCGGAATGCTGACATTCCCTCCGCGACACCCTGGTCCACTCCTCCATTACCCCCACCACCTCGTCCCCGTCCCAGGGCACCTTCCCTTGCAATCGCAGGAGGTGTAATACCTACCCATTTACCTCCTCTCTCCTCACTATCCCAGGCCCCAAACACTCCTTTCAGGTGAAGCAGCGATTTACTTGTACTTCTTTCAATGTAGTATACTGTATTCGCTGCTCACAGTGTGGTCTCCTCTACATTGGGGAGACCAAGCGCAGACTGGGTGACCGCTTTGCGGAACATCTCCGCTCAGTCCGCAAGCAGGACCCTGAGCTTCCGGTTGCTTGCCATTTCAACACTCCCCCCTGCTCTCATGCTCACATCTCTGTCCTGGGATTGCTGCAGTGTTCCAGTGAACATCAACGCAAGCTCGAGGAACAGCATCTCATCTACCGATTAGGCACACTACAGCCTGCCGGACTGAACATTGAGTTCAATAATTTCAGAGCATGACAGCCCCCCACTATACTTTCATTTTTAGTTATTTTTTCTTCCTTTTTTTTTGCATTCCTTTTTACATTTTTTACAATCTTTTTTTGCATTTATTTCATTTCATCTTAGTTTGTTCAGTTTGCTTACCCACTGTTTTTTTCAGGTTGTTTTTCTTCAGGTTTGCACTTGCTGATGTTCAATATTCAGTATATTCACACCTAATCTGTACTAATGCTTTGTCTTTCAACACACCATTAACATATTGTTTGCCTTTGCTCCGTGACCTTTTGGTCAGCTATGTGGCCTGGTCCAATCTGCACCTTCTCCTTTGTTATCTCTTGCCCAACCCCCACCTCACTTGTTTATAATCTGTGACTTTTCTAATATTTGTCAGTTCCGAAGAAGGGTCACTGACCCGAAACGTTAACTCTGCTTCTCTTTCCACAGATGCTGCCAGACCTGCTGAGTGAATCCAGCATTTCTTGTTTTTGTTTCAGATTTCCAGCATCCGCAGTATTTTGCTTTTATATAAAAACAAGAAATGCTGGAATCACTCAGCAGGTCTGGCAGCATCTGTGGAAAGAGAAGCAGAGTTAACGTTTCGGGTCAGTGACCCTTCTTCGGAACTGACAAATATTAGAAAAGTCAGGCACTGTTTTAAATCCTGTGAACATCCAAACAGCTAAATATAGTTGCGAGTGATACAGTTTTTAATTTCATTTGCTCTGGGATATGTTCAACGGAATTTAGTAGCTAAATCTTGCAACCAGTCAGCAGCCAGTCTAAAGTCAGCAGCGACATAGTGAATCAGAGAATCTGTGTAACACAAGCAAGTAGTAGTTTTATACTGACAATTAGGGGAAGGGAAGTACCTTTGTTCTCATTCTGAGGAGGTTAGTCTGTGTTTACTATAAATGTCTATTCAATAGCATTCATTCACTTGTGTTATGGTATACACTCCAAGATATCAGAAGAGATTAATGAAGAAGTGACAAAGAGAGTAAATGAATTTTCAAGATTCATTAGAGATGGAAATTGTGCCAAAGCACTGAAAAATGTGACACATTTTTTTCAACAGGGAAAAAGGCATCTATTGAGCATTTAACTTTATTTCAGTAGTGAGAACATTACCAGGAACAAAAGAAATGAATATTTAGAAGGGCTGATCAGAGTTAGGCAACATGAATTTGTGAAGTGTGAATTTGTGAAGGCCGAGATGTCTCATCCCCATAAATGTTTAATGCCGCTGTGACCTTTATGGCCACTGCCAATTGCCGTCCTCATCCTGTTGTGAGTTCCCAGGTCATCTTGAAGGAGGTGGCATAATTCTGTAACTACCTCCTTGAGTCAGCTCAGATATTCCATACCTCTTGCACCAGTGGCACTACAGAGCCCAATTTTGTGGCCTGAAAGTATAAGTAGAGTAATTTGGTGAACGTAGTTTATATGGACTCTGAGGAAACACAAGGAATCAGTTAAGAAAACGAAGGGGCTCTGGAATAAAACTTAAAATGGCAGTGTAGATAGAGAGTGACTAAAAGACAAACAGTAGAATATTGTAGCAAATGGATGTTTCACAGACAGGAAGGTGATGTTTAGTGGAATGGCCCAGAGATTTGTGTTGGCACCACTTTTAGTGATCTGCTTTTAGATACCAAAACTTGGTGAAGATACCAAACTTGGAGGAGTAGCAAACTGCCAGGAAGAATGTAGAAGACTACAGAAAGACATAAATAGGCGAGGGAGTGGGCAGAAGAGTGGCAGTGATAGTTTGATACAAAAAATTGGAAGGTAGTAAATTTTAGGAATGAAAATAAAATAAACCTTACATGGTAAATTTCTGCAGTTGAGGAGCAAGTGGCTGTAAGTGGGAAGACATGCAAATACTTAAAAGTCGGTGGACAGTTTTTAAAAAAACTTTAAGAAGGGCAAGTGGGATTTTTTGACTGGTTGATAGGGATTGAATACAAAACCTGTACACAATATTAAAATATATAAAAGAGCCGAGAAGAAAGCAGGAAAATGGGACAGTATAAAATGAGCCTTGAGCAGAAATTAAATTAGCATAGGTAAGAAGTGCTACAAATTTCTGGTTCTTTGACAGCTGACTTTGTCTCTTCACCTTCTCCATTGCTCCAAAGTTGTTGCTGCACTTTTTAATGGCCGGTCTGACATTAGTTTCTGGTAGAGCCATCTTTTCTTGCCTACTACCAACACTTGCATGCCTTTTGCCACAATTCCATCAAGCTCTCTGGCTGCCACATCCCATTGAACCTCGATGTACTGTTCAGCCTGGAGTTCAGCTTCCTCTTCCATATCTGTTACCAACTAGGCTCTTCAGCATTGCTCACATCCATCCAGCCTCTCCTCCTCCATGCCTTCATCAGCTTGAGATTCTGACAGTCTACCATTTGCCTTCCTTCCTCAATGCTTATCTAAAATGCTGCAGTTTCCATTCACATTAAAAGGCAGTGCAAAGATCACTATGGCTCTTCCCTTCTGCAACATTTTAATTTTTCACTCAGCACTTTGTTTTCTGGAATCCAGTGTCAGCCATGGCTCAGTGGCTAACACTCTCACCTCTGTGGTTGAAGGTTGTGAATTCAAGTCTGACCTGAGATTTGAGTACAAAATCTAGGTCAACTCCAGTACAATACAGAGGGAGTGCTACACTGTCAGAGGTGCTGTTTCTCAGATTAAGTGAGAATCTGTCTGCCTTTTTGGATATAAAAGATCCCATGGCACTATTTTTGAAAAGCGGAGGAGTTATCCCGGTGTCCGGGTCAATATTTATCCCTCAACAAACATCTAAATCAGATATTCTGGTCATTTATTTCATTGCTCTTTGTGGGACCTAACTGAGCAGAAATTGGCTGCCACATTTTCTACATTACAACAGTGACTACATTTCAAAAAGACTGCATTTGCTGACAACGCTACCGCTAGGGGGCGCTGTTGTGGCACATGCGCAAATGCAGCAAGTGCCACTAAAACGTCATAGTCTGCGACTTTAGGCAGCTGCCAGGACTAAAGATGGCACTGCTCAAATAATCACACGGAGGCAACCTAACAAACACATGTCAGCACACAATGGCCTGAGTGAGAGAGCGAACGAGCTGGCCGGGGCGCGGGCCAGGGAGGGGGGGAGCGGAGCGGTCGGCGAGTGGGCGAGCGAACGGCCCAGTGACGGAGTGAAGCGGAGCAGCCGGAGACAGCAGCGTGAGGGGGTGGCGGGGGGTGCGTTTTTCTACGCATGCGCCATAAATTTGCAACGGCAAAAGACTTACCAAACTGACCCGCACCCGGCGACACCAAGGTCTTTGGCCGCTCGCTCCCCGCGGCTCTCTTCGGCCTCTCTCTTCCGGCCATCCAGCCGTTCTCACCAGCTGCAGATCCCCCATCCAGCCGCTTTCTCCACGACCTCTCAACTGTACGTCAGGTATTGCAGCTCTCTGGTCCCTGCCTTTTGCATCCCTCTCTTCAGGAGCTTCTGAATTTAACTCCCTCCCACTACACCCTCCACACCCCCTCTCTACCTCCCCCCACCTCCCCACTCTTCCCCTCTCCCCCTACCTCTTCACAACCCCCCCTCTCCCACCCCACCCCTTCACAACCCCCTCCCTCTTTCCTCTCCCCCACCCTAGGGGCGGCACAGTGGCGCAGTGGTTAGCACCGCAGCCTCACAGCTCCAGCGACCCGGGTTCAATTCTGGGTACTGCCTGTGTGGAGTTTGCAAGTTCTCCCTGTGTCTGCATGGGTTTCCTCCGGGTGCTCCGGTTTCCTCCCACATGCCAATGACTTGCTGGTTGATAGGTTAATTGGCCATTATAAATTGCCACTAGTATAGGTAGGTGGTAGGGAAATATAGGGACAGGTGGGGATGTGGTAGGGATATGGAAGTAGTGTAGGATTAGTATAAATGGGTGGTTGATGGTCGGCACAGACTCGGTGGGCCGAAGGGCCTGTTGCAATGCTGTATCTCTAAAAACTAAAAAAACCCCAAGGACCACACCGCAGTTGAATATCTGTAGTGCAGTTGCAAAGTCGGGAAAATAACATCAAAAACCTCAACAATTCCAGGTTTAATTATTGAGAAATTTTATTAAGTGCATTAGACATTCGAGGCACTGCTGTGCATGGATACATGAGTGTTGTGTTGCCAGCATTCCCGTGAGACAGACAGGCCGAGTCTCTGCTATGCAGAACTAAAGAGATTGTTCCTGAAGAGCCTTGTGGTGAATGAACATGTGGCTCTCTATTCCACTACTGTATTGTCCATGTGAAGAAGGCAAAGTCACAAGAGTCTGAGCTCAGTCTATTCTTGGTGAATGTTCCCCAAATGCATCCCAATGTGCATTCCCAATTCATCCATAAATGCAAGGTTCCTTTCCGTATCGTGACAAGCTCCGCAGCATGATCCAGTTACCTTCGTTGCTTGAATGCTGACCTTAAGTCTCAAGGATTGTTTTCTCAAGGGCATGTTTTATGTGAAAAGAAATAAGGAAAGAACATCAGTGTCAGAGCTTCCCTCCTCCAATGAAATTACTGTTGAGCATGCTTTATGTTCTGCAGTAAAGGCATGTACTGATAACACCGCCAATGAATCACTTAGTACCCAACTCAGCTGTAGGAGTCAGGATGATGTAACTGCCCCTATCTCGTGATGGTTCAATGCTGCTCTCAGGGAAAACATGAATGATGTGAGGGTGCTGGAAAAAGAAGCACATTTCTTTTGGACAATGAACATAAAGCAGGCCATTTAGCCCAGCTGTTCCCTGCTCGTGGTTATGCTACTCCTGCACCTTCCCATCTGCTCCCATTTAATCCTGCCTACTACTATCAGCATCACCTTCCATTTCTTTCACTCTTATCTACCTTTGCCTTAAAGCAACATTGAGGATGGAGAACGGTGTGGCTGCACTCCCACCTCACCAGTTGTGTACTCAGCAAGAGCATTCACATTTGTGCTACCACTGGACACGGCATGCTTGTTTCTTTCAATGTTCAATCTCTTCTTTCTGAATGTTCCCTAAGTGCTTGACCGCTTTGGATGCCCTCTCTGCTTGACAGGCAGCAGCTGGCAATTGCGGAGTCTCACAAGGCTCTGCATGGTCGTTTCAAGGGCGGATGGGGAAACAGGTGGCAGTGTGTCCATGTGCACTGCTCTGATGGGTGCAGGAACAGGTGGCTGTGTGTCCATGTGCACTGCTCTGATGGGTGCAGGAACAGAGCAACTTACAACAGGGACTGGAGCACATGTACTGCCTGCACACAGCCCCAGACAATGGAAAGGATTTTGGTGCAGTGCAGTGGACTGGAGCACATGCAGTGCCCCAGACAATGGAAATGTTTTCAGAGCAACTTACCTTGGAGCAATCTCCTCTTTCTAATAAAAATGAAGCAGACTGAAATCTCCAAAACGACTAAATAATTGTGAGAAAATGCCCGACGAAATCTCTCTTCCTTCCACTTTCAGAAACTCGCGCCGAAGCTTTGACGCATGCGTGAATATCAGAAGGTTGATGCATGCGTGAATACCCATTGGCGTTGCATAAAGCTCGTGCAGAGGCCGACCAGATGTTGCACGAAGAAGCACACGTCACGCGATGACGTCATCGGCGCATGCGCTAACCAGTCCTGGCCAGCCGGAACTCAGCGCATGCGCAGAGAGCAGGAGACCGTCTGCGCATGTGCGCACCGCGGCGCAGCCTGATGACGTCAGCGGCAGGCTGTGTTGTCAGGAATCACTTTGTTTCAAAAATACTTTATTTACTGTAAAGGGCTTTGGGTCATCCAGAGGTCATGGTGAGTTTTTTACAGGGCTTTTTTCTCTCTAATCTAGGGTAGTCGTTTAAACTAGCACCGGAAAATTATAAAGTACTGTATTAAATTTACAGCTTAGATTAATTAATAGAATTTCAGTCAGGATAAATATAACAGTAACTGAATTAATAAGAGTTTTAGCACAGAGTAGATCTAGAGACATTTAAATTAAAATTAATAGTTTATACAAGGTGCTAACTGGATTACAAAAGAGGGAAGAGAGATGTTTTTCTTAGATTATGGATGGGCGGCTGAGACCTGTTGCTTTCAATTCCTGTGCCATGTGGGAACTTCAGGACACTTCACGTGTCTTGGGGAAACCACCTGTGTGTGAAGTGTCTCCAGCTGTTTCAGCTCGAGCTCAGGATTTCTGAGCTTCAGGGGCAGCCGCAGTCAATGTGGAAAACTGGGAGCAGGAGAGTTTCCTGGAGGCAGTGAGAGTTCAGGATAGCATATGGATGGCCATCCGGAAGAGTAAGAATATGCAGGAAACGCAGGAATGTTCAGTGTTTGTGCCACTTTCAAACCAGCTTTGGAGACTGCTAGGAGTGACATCTTAAAGGAGTGCAGTCCAGATCATGGCACCAATGGGCAAGAGACTGCACAGGAGGGAACAGCAAATGCAGTCCTTATAGGCAATTTCTTAGTTAGGGGGGCAGATAGGCATTTCTGTAACTGTCATCGTGAGCCCCGCATGGTGTGTTCCCTCGCTGGTGCCAGGGTAAAGGACATCATGGAGAGGATGCAGGATATTCTGCAGGACGAAGGGAATGAGACAGAAGTTGTGGTAATGTTGGTACCAACGACAGAGAGAGAGAGCAGGTATTGAGGTCCTACGGTCAAATATTCAGGAGCTAGGGAGAAAGTTTAGAAGTAGGACCTCGAAGGTTGTAATCTCTGGATTACTTCCAGTGCCACACGCTAGCCAGAGTAGGAAGTGAAAGATAGGGAGGATCAATGCTGGAGGAATGGTGCAGGATAAAGGCCTGCTTGGGTATAAAATTGAAACCTAACCCACCACAGCCAACCCGAACCTGACCCAGGCCCGAGTCCTTTAATATTTTTTGCGCTCGACCCAACCTCAGCTGAGCCGAATATTGCAATAAATTTAATGATATCAAACATGTCATTGTGCTCTACCTTGTCCAAATGGTAATACTTGTGATCCTGTTCATCCGTTTCAGCAGGAAGCTGCAGATGGAGTTGTGGGGAATCATGGTTGAGCCTGATCCCGTGAGTTCCCGGAGGCAGCACTGTCCAGCCCGGCCTGACCCCGAATGCTGGACTTAAATATAGACCCGATACGACCCGAACCCGACACATGTGGTCAGGTCCAGTCGGGTTTGGGTTGCGTAGCCAGGCTTTAGTGCAGGAAGGAAGGATTCAGATTCTTAGGTCAATGGGACCAGTTCTGGGGCAGGAGGCACCTATTCAAAAGGGACAGGTTGCACCTCAATAGGACTGGGACCAATGTCCTCACGGGGAGGTTCACTAGTGTGGTTGGGGAGAGTTTAAACTAAATTGGCAGGGGGATGGGCACCAGCATATAGTAGAAGAGAGGAATAAGGTACATAAAGGAGTGAGAGTGTTGAATATTACTCGAGAAGGAAGTAGTTTCATATTTGATAGCAGCAGACTAAGAAGGACTATGAGGAATACAAAGACAGGTTTAGAACGCGTGTATATAAACACACAGTGTGGTGAATAAGATTAGCGAGCACAAATAGCCATGTGGGAAGATGATGTAGTGGCATTAACGGAAACGTGGCTTAAAAAATGGTGAGGATTGAGTACTTAATATTTAAGGATATAAAGTGTTCAGAAAAGATAGGGAAGGAATAAAGGCAGGTGCGATGGCAGTACTGATTAGGGAAGTCATTGTAGCATTGGAAAGAGAGGATGTTCTTGAGGGGGCAATGGAGAAAAGTAAGAAACAATCTAAAGCAGAGCTTCTAAATTGGAAGATGCCTAACTTCAATGGGACGACAGGGGATCTACGCAGGGTAAAATGGAACCAAAGATTGACAGGAAAAACTGTAACGGAGCAATGGGTGATCTTTGAGATGTGTCAAATACAGGCTAGGTATATTTTAACAAGGGTGAAAGGTAAGGGAACAAAACCCAGGGCTCCTTGGATGATGAGGGAGATAGAGAATGTGATGAAACAAAAAATGATGGTGCATGATGCAGGTCGGGTGAATTCTTCAAACAAGAACCAGGCCAAATACGATACGTTGAGAGGGGAAGTGAAGAGGAAAATATGAGAATAGAATGGCAGTCAGCATAAAAGGGAACCCAAAAATCTTCTACCAGCATGGAAATAGTAAGTGAATTATAAGAGGCGGAGTGGGGCCTGTTAGGGACAAAGAGGGTGATATATGCTTAGAGGTGCAGGGCAAGGCTAGTACTTTGTTTCAGTGTTTACTAAGAGGATGCTGACAAAATATCAGTTGAAGCAGCGATACGAGTGGTAAATGATGAGGTGAAAATTGATGGGCAGGATGTACTGGAAAGGCTGGCTATGCTTAGAGTGGATATGTTGCCTAGTCTAGATGGCTTGCATCCTAGGTTGCTAAAGGAAGTGGGACTGGAGATAGCGGAAGGGCTTACCATAATCTTCCAATCTTCCCCAGATGCGGGAGATATGCCTGAGGATTGGAGAGTGGCGATTGTGACACCCTTATTCAAGGAAGGGTACCAGCACATTGCTAGTAACTACAGGCGGTTAGCTTAACACCAGTGGTGCATAAGATTTTAGAAACAATAATCAGGGAAAAATAATCAACAGGCATCTGGAGAGGTTTGAGTTAATTAGCGAGAACCAGCACAGATTTGTAAAAGGTTAATCAACTTGACTACTCAACTAAGGTTGATGAAGGGAAAGCAATATATGTTGTCTATATGGATTTTAAGAAAGCTTTTGACAAATTACCACGTAAAAGGCTGGTTACCAAAACTGAGGCTCATGGAATATGGATTTAAAAAAATTGGCTTGAGGAGAGAGAACAGCGAGTTGTGGTAAACGGTTGTTTTTCAGACTGGAGGATAGTAGACAGCAGTGTTCCCCAAGGTTCAGTGCTAGGACCACTGCTTTTTTGATATCCATAAATTACTTGGATATTGGAATTGAGTAAAATTTCAAAATTTGCCAATGATACCAAATTTGGAGGTGTGGCAAACAGTGAGGATGATACCAATCAACTGCAACAGGACACGGACAAACTAGCAGAATGGGCAGCCAAATGGAATTTAATGCATCACCTCTCATTTCTCTGTATTTTAACAAAAGGGATGGGGAGAAGCAATAGAGCATAGAGAGACAGAGGGCCCCAGGGGTTCATATGCATAGATCTTTAAAAGTGGCAGGCCATATTGAGAGATTGAGTGTAGTTAGCAAAGCATATGGGATCCTGGACTTCATAAATAGAGGTATTGAGTACTATAGCAGGGACATCATGCTGAACCTTTATAAAGCTCTGGTTCAGCCACAACTAGAGGCATCCAGTTCTGGTCACCACACTTTAGGAAGGACGTGAATGTCCAAGAGAAGCTGCAGAGATTTACCAGAATGTTTCCAGGGCTGAGGGATTTTAGCGACACGGTTAGGCTGGAGAAGCTCGGGTTTGTTCTCCTTGGAGCAAAGGAGATAGAAGGGAGATTTGATAGAGATGAACAATATTCTGACATGTTTGGATAGGGTAGACAAAGAAAAGCTGTTCCCATTAGCTAATGGCACAAGAACTAGGAGACATAGATTTAAGGTTTTGGGCAAGAGATGCATGGGGGATGTGAGGAAGACCATTTTTAATGCAGCGAGTGTTAATGACCTGGAACTCGCTGCCAATGAGGGCAGTGGAGGCAGACACATGAATGATTTCTAAAGGAAATTGGAAGGGCACTTGAGGGAAACAAATTTACAGGGTTACGAGGATAGAGCCAGGGAATGGCACTGATTAGATTGTTCTGCAGGGAGCTGACATGGATTCGATGGGCTGAATGACCTCCTGCTCTGCTGTTATGACCCTAGGAAAGGGCACCATATAAATGGGTCCTTCTTTCTTTTAACTCCTACTTTTCTGCAAAGATGTGGAATTGGAGATCATCATGTCACAGCAGGGAATGAGAAACATGGGATCCATTGTTCTGCAACGCCACCCACCCTCCGCACCTCAATGAGCCAGGAATTTTGTGTGGATTGGTAGTCTCCATCACTAACCAAATTCCTAAACAATTTAATCACAGTTCTCGGTGGCCCATATCAAAAAGTGCAAGTGTGTGTTACTGCTTTGATTTGTCCTTCACTGCAATACATTGCTGCATGTGTGTGATACATTAGATATTGGATCAGTGTGCAACTCCAGTATAGTGATTTCAAGGATCAGCTGCATTGATGTTTGGAGGTGGCGGTGCAACATTTCTTTGGTTTCAAACCTGCTGATTAAACAGGGAGCAGCAGTTGTTAATCTGGCATAGAAGATTACGAAAGGATTTTCAGTCACGCAAGTCTCCACACTTCATTGAGAGGAGGAACAAAATCCAATATAATCCCTTTTGACAATTTTTATACAGGTTTATTTAAAACAAACTTTTTGTCTCTGGAAATACATTCAGACCCTACAAAATCAGTTAAAGACGAACTTCATTTTTTTTTTTAAAAAAGGTACCAAAAATAATCAAAACCTCAGCTGAAAAGTGGGGCATTACCTCAGATTGCAATTATTTACACCAAGATCTGATGATGGTTTAAAATGGAATGTTCCATCAGGTGCTGATGTGAACACAGTGCTGATGGTTAATCTATTCACCAGCTCCTTATCAATTTGAAGAAACGCTCCTGCTGCAGTGCTACAAAGCTATGCCATAAATTTTGATAATTACCAAAATAGATTTCTTAAGGTGCTTTTAAAGTTCTCTGTTCCTTCTGATTCCTGTATTTAATTCATGCAATGGAACTGAAGCTTTTTTTTTAATTAATCATGCCAATTTACATACAGTACAGCCTCATTGTGACAAACTAATATTGCCAGTCCTATGTAAAAATATGCAGCCACTGTTTCATCCTTGATCTCCATTAAATTTAGGAGGCATTACCCTCTGCATTAATGCTCCACAATACTGGGTCTGGCATGGAATCCACACCCAGTACAGTTCATGGTGGTACTTTCATCATGTCAGGCAGAGACATGCAACAGCACCAGGGCAACTAAAATATTAATGAGAAATGCTTCAGGAGATTTCCCCCCCCCCCCACAAGAACAGATCTGCATCGCTAGGTCCACAGCAGAAAATTCCCTTCTGCCATGGGGAAATCTCTGCAGAGATGACAGGCACAGGTTCAAACATCCTGTCTTCCCAACCAAAAAAAAAGCAACTGCCAGTGACCAACACTTTTTCATTTTTGGGGGAGAAAGAAAGAAGAGACAAGGAAGTAACAGACTCCCAATGAGCCAAACCTCACCTCAGCTCAGTTCCTGTGAATCAGTAGGTCCCAGTGAGTCAATTCTAGACTCGATTAGATACTAATGGCACAAAAAAGTTCCACTGATTCTCCCAGGGCAGCAACATGTGGAATTTGTGGCGAAATTGGACATCTGGATAAGAAAGCTCTATAGTATGAAAGCTGACAGTTCCAAGTTTGTAATAATGGCATTTGCTATACAGGAGACATTTCAATTAGGAACCCTAAGAGATGACACTGGTGAAAGGGTTAAACTGCAGGGAAAAAAAAAATTGATAATTGGGCATGGCTGGAAATATACAGATTTCACAATTCATCTTTTGTTGCAGTTTTATCTTCTGATGCATCCTCCTCATCTTTCTTTTCCTCATCCTCCTCAGCTTCATCATCCTCATCGTCCTCATCTTTATTTTTCGCTTCCTCAGCACGACGTTTTCTTTCTTCCGCATCCTGGCTTTCCTTCATATTCTTCTCTGGCTCCTAAAAGACGGCAGCAAAAAGACATTAGGTAAAGTATGTGGGGTGAAGTTTATGAGCAACTCTGCACCCCAACCCACATCATCACTCAGTCTCCCTGCAAACATAAAAATCACCCAATTAAAGCAACTATCTCAGACTGCTGCATTTGTGAGGAGTAAAGTGCAGGACCACTGGAGTTTCAAAGTCAGCAGGATATTTAAATGATAGGGATTTTTATATTTTTCAAACATGTTTCTCTATAAATATTGCACAACCTCATACACTTATTGTTAAATGCAGATCCATACAGATCCAAGAAATCCTTGGATTTCTCATTCCCCAAATATTACTCTTTCAAAAATCCTGAACAGCTTTAGTTTTTTCCTTTCGTTGTATTCTGTTTTCTCCAATGCTTTTGTCTGAAGGTTGCAAGTTCTCTCAATGTGCTGTGGAGTAAAGTCTCCATCCAGTGTAGTCTTAAGCTGTACGGAACAGAAGATGGGAAATAGTATCTATGGCCGTGACGAGACAGAGGGTAATTAGGCAGACCAAAGCCTCATAAAAGTTTTGATGCAGGGAATTAGGGTTCCAGTTCTTCAAACAATAGGATGCTTTTTGGAATGTACGGACTAGATGAGCTTGGCCTAAACAAAAAAATGGGAGGCAGTGTGGGGGGCGGTGGTAAGAGGTGGTGACATGCAGGATATATAGAATGTTGGGAATATGTTTATACTGGATGCAGGGGTGCCTGTGGTAAAAGAGCATCCAGACTAATTGGAGCAAGTCTGAAGGTTTACTAGTGAAAAGGCAAACAAAAATTTAATAAGTCCAATTTTAATGCTGGGAGAAAGACAAAGTAACATTGTTTAATTTAGCAAATGGAAAAAGGTTAGAAAAAAAATTAAGGTTGGTGACTTGGAAGGTCTTTAAGGGATGATGGCTTGGACATTAGTATCAGAGACATGGTGGAATGATTCCAATCAATGGGATACATATCTGGAAGGATATAAACTGTTTAAGGGAACGTGTCAGAAGAATTGAGCATGGTGTGGTAGTGTATATATAAACTCCAATATTGAGGTACAAATGAGAGGATATAGAAAAGAGCAGTCACAGTATTACTTTGGGTAGAATTAATAGGGTGCGACAGAGGTAATTTCTTGCTAGTGGTAAATTATTGCTGGAGGTATGTATAGGCCCCCAGGCGAGAGTGAAAGCCTTGATCTGGAACCGTGGCAACTAGTGATGGACCAACTATAGCATTTGGAGGTTTTAAACTTACCAGAAGTTTACTGGGACAATAATATCTCATGAAAAGAATAGTAAAAAAAAAAACTAAAAGGCTCTTTCTGAATGCATGAAGCATTTGCAATAACAAACATGAACTAGCAGCACAGAGATAAATAGTTTAGATATAATCGCTATTACAGAGACATGGTTACAAGGTGACCAAGGTTGGAAAAGCAATCTTCCAGGGTACACAACTTTTAGAAAAGACAGAGAATGGAAAAGGATGACATAAGGACAGTAGTGAGGACCTAGGTTCAGAAGATCAGGAAATAGATCAGTATGGTGGAGATTAGGAATATAAAAAGGGAAGAAAACTGTGGTGGGGGTAGTTCATAGGCCCCCCTAACAGTAGTTATACCATTGGACAGAGCATTAAGCAAGTGTGTAACAAAGTCAATGTAATAATTGTGGGGGACTTTCATCTTCATATAGACTGGACAAATCAAATTGGCAAAGGTAGTCTGAAAGATGAATTTGTAGACTGCTTTCATGACAGTTTCGTCAAATACATCGTGGAACCAACTAGGGATAAAGCTATTTTAAATATAGTATTGTGCAATGAGGTATGTTTAATTAGCAATCTCATAGTAAAGGATCCTCTGGGGGAAAAAAGTGATAATACAATTGAATTCCATATTAAGTTTGAAAGCGATAAGCTCCAGTCTCAAACAAGGGCTGGAATTTTACGTTGGGCGGGAGAACCTGCCCACGGGCTGAAAAACCACCAGCCCACTCATTGGGAGGGCCATAAAATTCCAGCCAGCAATTCTGAACTTAAACAAATCCAAATACATAGCTATGACTGGACAGCTGGCCAAGGTTAGTTGGGGAAATAGACTAAAACGTACGGCGGTAAATAAACAATGGGAAACATTTAAAGAAACAATTCAAAATGTTCAGCAAAAGTACCTTCCATTAAACAAAAACTCAGCAGGAAAGATCCATCCATGGTTTATGAAGGTGAGGATAATATTCAATTAAAAGAAGAGACTTATGTTGCAAAGAATAGTAGCCTGAGGATTGGGAGTGTTTTAGAAACCAGCAAAGGGTGACTAAAAAGTTGATTTAAAAAAGGAGGGAAAAAAAATAGAATATGTGAGTAAATTAGCCTGGAATATAAACACAGGAGGACAGTAGCTAAAATAAACATTGGACCCTTAAAAGCAGAGTCAGGAGAAATTATCATGGGGAACAAGTAATGGTAGAGACATGGAACAAATATTGTGCGTCTGCCTTCACAGCAGAAGACACAAATTACATACCAGCAATATAGAGAGTAACCAAAGGGTGACTAAAAGCTTAAGGAAATGAATATCAGCATAGCAAAAGTATTGGAGAAACTTAAGGGACTAAAAACTGACAAATTGCTAGAAAAAGCCTACATCCTTGGGTTCTAAAAGAGGTAGCTACAGATATAGTGGTGGAATGGTTACGATTTTCCAAAACTTCCATTGATTCTAGAACAGTCCCAGTGAATTGGAAGTTAGCAAATGTAACACCGCTATTCAAGAAAGGAGGGAGAACGAAAATGGAGAACTAGCCAGTTAGCCGGACATCAATTGCCAGGAAAATGCTGGAATCTATTAAGCAAGTCTTAACAATGCACTTATAAAGTCATTGTATGATCAGACAAAAATCAATATGGTTTTATGAAAGGGAAATCATGTTTAACAAACTTATTGGAGTTTTTTGAGCATGTAACTAGTGGCGTAGTTAAAGGGGACCTGGATTTTCAAAATGCATTCGATAAGGTGTCACAGAAAAGACTAATATGCAAGATAAAGGCACATGGAGTTGGTGGTAATATATTAGCACTGATAAAGGACTGGTTAACGGACAGGAAGCAGAGAGTAGGGTTAAATGGAGCATTTTCAAGTTGGCAGGCTGTAACTAGTGGAATGCTGCAAGGATCAGTGCTGGGGCCTCAGCTATTTACAATCTATATTAATGACTTAGATAAAGAGACAGAGTAATGTATCTAAGTTTACTGGCAATACAAAGTTACGTGGGAAAGTAAGCTGTGAGGAGGACACAGAGGCTACAGAGATATAGACAGGTTAAGTGAATGGGCAACAAGATGTGGGAAACATGAACTAATTCAGTTTGGTAGTAAGAACAGAAAAGCAGAATTTTTTTTTTTAAAAAAGGACATGAAACTTGTAAATGTTGATGTTCAGAGAGACTTGGGTATACTCGTACAAGGAACAAAGTAAACATGCAAGTACACCAAGCAATTAGGAAGGCAAATGGCATGTTGGCCTTTCTTGCAAGGGGTTTGGAGTACAAGAATAAGCAAGTCTTGCTACAGTTGTACAGGGCTTTGGTGAGACCACACCCAGAGTATTGTGTACAGTTTTGGTCTCCATATTTAAGGAAGGATATACTCACATTGGAAGTGGTACAGCCTGGGGTGAGAGGGTTGTCCTATGATAAAAGGCAGAATAAATTGGGCCTATACTCTCTAGAGTTTAGAAGAATGAGAGATAATCTCATTGAAACATACAAGATTCTGAAGGGGCTTGACAGGGTAGACACTGAGAGGTTGCTTCCCCTGACTGGGGAATCTAAAACACAGGGGCACAGTCTCAGGATAAAGGGGTCGATCATTTAGGACTGAGATGAGGAGAAACTTCTTCAAAGGGTTGTGAATCTTTGGAATTCTCTACCCGAGAGGGTTGTGGATGCTCCATCATTGAGTACATATAAGGCTGAGACACAGATTTTTGGTCTCAGGGAGTGAAGGGATATGGGGAGTGGGCAGTAAAGTGGTGTTGAGGCAAATGATCAGCCATAATCATATTGAATGGCGGAGTAGGTCTGAGGGGCTATATGGTCTACTCCAGTTCATGTCTCTCTGACTAAGGCAAGGAAGGGATTTTTAGAGTTAATGGAAGATTTTTATGGATTTGATTACTTTAAATGTGATCATATTTGATATTCCAAAAAACCCAAATAATATTGCTAAGTTTTAAGAGGACCAACTTAGTGTGCTTGAGGTGTCTTGTCAGAGTATGCAAGACAGATTTGAATATGGCTAGGGCAGTGGAACTATGGAGTCCCTTCAAGGAGGTGATTCGGAATTCAAATTGACCAATTTGGACCTATGCAAAGTAAAACGTAACAGTAAAAGGTAAAAGGTATTCATGCCTGCCTGAGCAGGATTACCGGGAAACTCAGGAGAAAAAAAAACGGCAGTTAAAACTATGAGATGGATTCAAATACCGAAAGGCATGCCAGGACTGCAAGACAGACATCAGAATGGGAAACAGAAAACTTGAATTGAATCTAGCCAGAGAAGTGAAGTAGAGTAATTTTCTTTGTTTTTCTTTTTCTCTTAGTATAAAGAAGGATGGAGTAGGTCCACTGAAATTGGGAATCGGGGAGGGCAGGACAAATTGGTGCGACACATGCTACAATATGTCTTTACCAAAGAAGTGATAGTAACATATCTGATTTGGAAAAGAATTTGGAGGGTGTTTCATAATCATGTAATCACAACAGGATAGAATTTTACATTTAGTTTGAGGGTGAGAAGTGTGGGTCTAAGATTCGTGTCAAACTTAAATAAAGGCAATGAAAAGGGTATGACAATAGAGTTGGCTAAAGTGAACTGGGAAAATAGATTAAAAGGTAGGACAGTACAGATGCAGTGGCAGACATTTAAGGAGATATTTCATAACTCTCAGCAAAGATATGTTCCATTGAGAAAGAGACTCTAGGAGAAGGATGCACCATCCTTGGCTAACTAACTAAGGAAGTTAAGGATGGTGTCAAATTGAAAGAAAATATGTACAATACTGTGAAGATTAGTGGTAGGTCAGAAGATTGCTCAGATTTTAGAAACCAGCTAAGAATGACTAAAAAAATGGGAGAGGTTAGAGTATGAGCTAGCTAGAAATATAAAAAGATAGTAACAGTTTCTACAAGTATTTAAAAAAGGAAAGAAAAAGAGTAACTAAAGTGAGCATTTGTCCCTTGAGGGCGAGACTGGGGAATTAATAATGGGAAACAAGGAAATGGCAAAAGCGGTGAACGGGTATTTTGTGTCTGTCTTCACTGTAGAAGACACAAAAAACATCCCAAACATACATGAAAATCAAGAGGTAAAAGGGAGGGAGAAATTTAAAAACAATCACAAGGGAAAAGGTACTGAAAAAACTGAGAACTATAGGCTGACAAGTCCCCTCAACCTGATGGCTTGCATTGTTAATCTGTTAATTGTATGTCAATGGTTTGATTATATGCAGGTGAAGGGTGTTAATTGAAATCTTAGTTGAGCACATATAAGGAGACACTTACTGAGACTGGGGGAGGGTTTGAGTGAGGAGCCACATGTTTGTAATCCTTTCACTCTGGACAATTGATGTGAAACTGAGTAAAGATAGGCTCCAGCATTATCCTTCCATAACAAGCTTTCTGGAATTTAACATGCATTCTAGGGTCTTAAAAGAAGTGACAGAGATTGTAGAAGTATTGGTTGTGATAGAGTCATAGAGTCGTACAGCATCGAAACAGGCCCTTCGGTCCACCACGTCCATGCCGACCATAATGCCTATCTATACTAATCCCACCTGCCTGCATTAATTCCATATCCCTCTATGCCTTGTTCATTTGATCTTCCAAAATTCCCTAGATTCTGGAAAAGTGCCATCTGATTGGAAAATCGCAAATGTAACACCTCTATTCAAGAGAGAAGGTAGACAGAAAGCAAGAAACTACAGACCAGTTAGCCCAACATCTGTCATAGGGAAAATACTAGAATCCATTATTAATGAGGTAATAGCAGGACATTTAGAAAAATAAAATACAATTGGGCAAAGCCAACATGGTTTTGTGAAAAGGAAGGTGTGTTTAATTTATTAAGTCCCTGAAGACGGGTCACTGACCTGAAACGATAACTCTGCTTCTCTCTCCACAGCTGCTGCCAGACCTGAGTATTTCCAGCATTTCTTGTTTTTATTTAATTTATTAAAGTTCTTTGAGTAAGTAACAAGCAATAAATGGGAACCTGTAGATGTGGTGTACTTGGATTTCCAAAAGGCTTTTTGCTAAGGTGCCACATCGAAGTTTACTACACAAAATAAGAGTTTGTGGAGTAGGTGTAACATATTAGCACAGTTAAAGGGTTGGTTAGCTCACAGGAAGCAGAGTAGGGATAAATTGGTCATTTTCAGGTTGGCAAGCCATTAATAGTGGACTGTCAGAGGGACCAGTGGGGCCTCAACTATTTACAATCTATATCAATGTCTTGGATGAAGGGACCGAATGTATGGTAGCTAAATTTGCAGATGAGACAAAGATAGGTAGGAAAGTAATCTGTCAAGAGGACATAGAATCTACAAAGGGATTTAGCAGATGGAGTACAATGTGGGAATATGTGAACTTGTCCACTTTGGCAGAAATAAATAATTTGAATGGAAACAGCAGACCTCTCTGGTGCAGAGCGATCTGGGTATCCTGGTAAATGAATCACGCAAAGTTAGTATGCAGGTACGGCAAGTGATTAGGAAGACAAATGGAATGTTGGTGTTTATTGCAAGGGAAATACAGTATAAAAGTACAGAAGTGTTGCAACAGCTGTCAAGGACCTTGGTTAGACCGCATCTGGAGTACAATGTACAGTTTTGGTCTCCTTCCATAGAAAGGATGTAACTGCATTAAAAGCAGTTCAGAGAAGGTTCACTCGACTGATTCCTGGGATGAAGGGGTTATCTTCTGAGGAAAGGTTGAGCAGGTTGGGTCTATACCTGTTGGGTGTTTAGAAGCATGAGAGGTGATCTCATTGAAACATAGAAGATCCATGAGGGGACTTAACAGGGTGGATGCCGAGAGGATGTTTCTCCTTGTAGGAAAGTCTAGAATTAGGCGACAAAGTTTACAAATCAGGGGTCTCCCATTTAAGATAGATTGAGGAGAAATTTATTCTCTATGGGTCGATAGTCTGTGGAATTCTCCTCCCCAAAGAGCCGTGGAGGCTGTTTCATTGAATAAATTCAAGGCTGAGTTAGACAGATGTTGGATCGACAGAGGAGTCAAGGGTTATGGGGGGCAGACAGGAAAGTGGAGTTGAGGCCACAATCAGATCAGCCATGAACTGATCAAATGGCGGAGCAGGCTCAAGGGGACCAATGTCGTCTTCCTGCTCCTAATTCTTGTGCTTAATCTGTAACACTATTCATGTTACTATCAGTGTGGCTGCTGAATAGCTGTACAATCTTAAAGGGGCCAGATGCAAAGTATCGAGGATTCATAAGGAACGAAGGGAGGAAATTGTATAAATTCTGGCAAAAATCTTCTAGAGATCTCTGAATACTTGGTACTTAAAATCTTTTAAAAAGTAGCAAGAAAGTGACTCAGCAAGTTAGACGTCCATTATGGGTAAAATTGTGGAAATCCTTATTAAAGACATGATCATACTCAAAGATAGCAAATATAGATAGGTCTTGCCAATCTAATTATACTGGTTTTCTTCGAGGGTGTGACAAAGCCACGACAGCAGTAAAGGAGTGGGTATGGTATACTTGGATTTCAGTAAAGTTGCTGATACAACTCTTTTGGAAATGCTTGGTGGCTGAGCAAAGCAAATCACGTATGGAGATATATTAAGGTCAGTACTGACATTATAGCGAGGTATGCCTTCCATTTTATAAATGATTGCTGTGACTGCACTATTGGTGCTTCTGTGGTCTCTGCCAAACAAAGAGAGTACAGAACAGTGCAACCAGAATAATTGAGGGAATGGAGGGATTTGATTAGGAGTGATTATGAAAATTAGCATTCTCACTAGAAAAGAAAAAAAGGTTGAGAGGTGACAGGATAACTGTTTTTAGGATTCTGAAAGAGACTAGATAATGTAGACTGCTACAAGTTGTTGCACGTTGCGTGGAACAGTGGAACCAGAGGACACAGCCTGCAATTGAAGAGGGAAAAATGCAAAACTAATCTGAAGAAATGTTGGGAATTTTTACATTGGTGGGTTGGTGGGGGGGGGCAGAACTTACGAGAGCGTCAGGAAGTCAGCTCCAACCCACCAACTTCTGAGTTTTACTGAGTGGGACAAGGAGGCGGGTTGGCATTTTAAATGATAATGAGGCTGGAAGCCTTGGATTTGGCAGGTTGAACTGTGGCTGGCAGGGTTTTCTGGGCCTCGGGAAACCTGGCTGTTGCAGCAAGGTGAGGATAGCCTCAGAGAGAAGGCAGACACCTTCACAGCAGTCCTTGCAGACCAGGAGGAGCAGGAGTGCTTCCTCATCAGCACCCGCACCATCCAACCCCCTCCCAGGGATTGAGGAATTGGACCTACCTGGATCTGTGGCCTCCTCCGGAGTTCTTTCCATTTGACTAGAACCCAAGCCTGTCAATAAGACTGACTTCGGGGGCCAAAAGGTCACACGCCTCAGCAGGCGGGGAAACTCAGCCTTCTAGGTTTCCTGTGTGCTACTGGACAAACTCCTCTCCCAACGGCCAGTGCATCAGCAAGTAAAAATTCCCCTATTATTTTAGTGAGTGACTGGTCAATCTATGGAACAGGTTCCCTAAGGAAGAGTGAAAGCAGAATGTGCTGATTCATTGAAATGCAAATTAAATAAAGTTTCTTCCATAATATTTGGGACACAGATTAGTAATTTGAAATGTCACTGACAAACGCGTTTAGACCTATGGTTCCCAAAGCTTTCCACTACTGGGGGTTTTCCTTGCCTCGTGTCTGGGTTTGTTGCAGACTGATAGAAATTGATTGCCATTGATCAAATACGACACAACTTGCATAGTAAAGCATTCCAAGGTGCTTCACAGGAGCATTTTCGAGCAAAATTTGACAGTGAGCCACAAAAGGAGATATTAGGAGAGGCGACCAAGCTTCTGGTCAAAGAGATAGGCTTTAAAGGAACCTCCTAAAGGAAGAGAAGTACAGGCAAACAGCTTTAGAGAGGGAATTATTGTTTTATTGTCTGACTACCAGGATGATAGAAAGGAAACTAAATGGACCTCAGGAATTGTTAGATGAAAGTAGACCACATCCCAGGCCCAACTCACAATCAAAGATAGAATACCAGTAACAATTAGCACATTAAGATTAAAAAAAGGGAACAAAAATAATTTTGTAAACACATAAAAAGTGAAAAGGGAGGGTGGGCCAATTTGGGACAAGAAGGGAAAGCTTCTTGTGGAGACTGAGGTACTGAATGAGTACTTTGCAGCTGTCTTAACCAATGAAAATTATGAAGTTAAAGTTGCAGTTGAGAAGTGAGTCGAGATATTGGATGAGATTAAAAGGTACAAAGGAGGTGCTGAATAGGTTGGCAACACTTAAATTTTTCAAGTTGCCTTGTTCAAATGGGATGCGTCCTAGGGTGGAGAAAGCAGAAGTTCTGACCACAAGTTTTCAATTCTCCTTGGATATGGGAGTGGTGCCAGAGGACTGGAGAATGGAAAATGTTACACCCCTTTTCAAAATAGGGGAGCGGTATAAACCTGAGAACTACAGGACAGTCAGTCTAAATCAATGGTGGGAAAAGTAGCAAAGACCTTTGTCAGGGCCAGAGTTGATTCTCACTTGGAGAAGCACGTGTTAATAAGAGACAGCTAGTACTGATCTGTTAAAGGCAAATCACCTCTGACTAATCTGATCTACGCCTTCAATGAATCAACAGAAAGGGTTAACGTAGGTAGTAGTGGGGTAGTCATAGAAATCATTTACAGCACAGGAGAAGGTCATTCGGACCATCAAATCCATGCTGGCTCTCCAAACAACTATCGAGTTAATCCCACTCCTCTGCTTGATCTTTGCAGCTCTGCAAGTCTATTTCTCTCAAGTGGCCATCCAACTTTCTCTTGAAGTCATTGATTGTCTCCGCTTCCACCGCCCTTGTGGGCAGCAAGTTCCAGGTCTTTACTACTCACTGCGTCCAAAAGGGAATCCTCACATTCCCCCTGTATTTTATGCCGTAAATTTTTAATTAGGTAATGGGAACAGTTTTTTCTTGTCTAACTTATCCAAGCCTGTCATAATAGGAACAAAAGAACTGAAGTAGGCCATTCAGCCCATCGAGCCTGCCCCGTCATTCAATACCATCATGGCTGATCATCTACTTCAATGCCTTTTTCCTACACTATCCCCATATCCCTTTATGTCATTGGTATTTAGAAATCTGTCAATCTCTGCTTTAAACATACTCAATGACTGAGCTTCCACAGCCCTCTGGGGTAGAGAATTCCAAAGATTTACAACCGTCTGAATAAAGAAATTTCTCCTCCTTATTTTGAAATAGTGTCCCCTGGTTCTTGACTCCCCAACCAGGGGAAACATCTTACTTGCATCTACCTTGTCCATCCCTTTAAGTATTTCGTAGGTTTCAATGAGATCACCTCTCATACTTCGAAACGCGAGAGAATACAGACCCAGTTTCCCCAATCTCTCTTCATAGAACAGTCCTGCCATCCCGGGAACATGTCTAGTGAACCTTTGTTGTACTCCCTCCATGGCAATAATATCCTTCCTAAGGTAAGGAGACCAAAACTGCACACAGACAGGTGTGGTCCGACCAAAGTTCTATATAACTGAAGCAAAACTTTTCACTCATGTAATCAAATCCTCTTGCGATAAAGGCCAACATACCATTGGCCTTCCTAATTGCTTACTGCACCTGCATGTTACTTTTCAGTGACTTATTGATGAGGACATCCAGTTCCCTTTGTACATCTACACTTACTAATCTCTTACCGTTTAAGAAACACTCTGCACATCTATTCCTCCTACCAAAGTGGATAACCTCACATTTTTCCATCTGCCACGTTCGTGCCCACTCACCAAGTCTGTTCAAATCCATTTGAAGCCGCTTTACATCAACACACATTCCCACATAGTTTTGGGTCATCTGTGAACTTGGAAATATTACATTTTGTTCCCACATCCAAATCATTGATAAATATTGTGAACAGCCGGGGCCCCAAGTACTGATCCTTGCGGTACCCCAGGAGTCACAGCCTGCCAACGGGAGAATGACCTGTTTTTTCCTACTACTGTTTTCTGCCTGTGAACCAATCCTTAATCCATGCCAGTATATTACCTCTTATCCCATGTGCTTTAATTTTGCTAACCAACCTCCTGTGGGGGACTTTATCAAAAGCCTTCTGAAAATCCAAGTATACCACATCCACTGACTCCCCTTTATCAATTCTTTTAGTAACATCCTCAAAAAACTCCAACAGGTTCATCAAACATTATTTCCCATTTATAAATCCATGTTGACTATGCCCAATCAGATCATTATTATCCAAGTGTCCATTTATCACATCCTTTAGAATAGATTCTAGCATTTTCCCTACTACTGATGTAAGGCTAACAGGTCTGTAATTCACTGGTTTCTCTCTCCCTCCCTTCTTAAATAGTGGGGTGACATTTGCTACCTTCCAATCTGCAGGAAACATTCCAGAATCTATAGAATTTTGGAAGATCACCACCAATGCATCCACTATCTCCATAGCTACCTCTTTCAACACTCAGGGACGTAGAATATCAGGTCCCGGGGACTTATAAACCTTCAGCCCCATTAAATTTCTCCAATACAACCTTCTTAATACTAATTTCCTTCAATTTCTCATTCTCCCTAGTCCCTTGGATCTTAAATTCTGGGAGATTTATTGTATCTTCCTCAGTGAAGACAGGCACAAAGTAATCATTTAGCTTCTCTGCCATTTCTCTATTCCAGATTATAAATTCTCCTGACTCTGCCTGTAACGGACCCACATTTGTCTTAGCCAAACGTTTCATAGAATCATAGAGATACAGCACTGAAACAGGCCCTTCGGCCCACCGAGTCTGTGTCGACCAACAACCACCCATTTATACTAATCCTACATTAATCCCATATTCCCTACCACATCCTCACCGGTTTCCTTTTTATGTTGCTATAAACGTTTTTACAGTCTGTTTTTATGTTTTTTCTAGTTTACATTCATATTCTATTCTCCACTTCTTTATCAGTTTCTTTGTCCTTCCATGTATTCTAAAATCCTGCCAAGCCTTGGGTTTACTACTATTTCTGGCAAATTTATAGGCCTTTTAGATTAGAGATACAGCACTGAAACAGGCCCTTCGGCCCACCGAGTCTGTGCCGACCATCAACCACCCATTTATACTAATCCTACACGAATCCCATATTCCTACCAAACATCCCCACCTGTCCCTATATTTCCCTACCACCTACTTATACTAATGACAATTTATAATGGCCAATTTACCTACCAACCTGCAAGTCTTTTGGCTTGTGGGAGGAAACCGGAGCACCCGGAGAAAACCCACGCAGACACAGGGAGAACTTGCAAACTCCACACAGGCAGTACCCAGAATCGAACCCGGGTCCCTGGAGCTGTGAGGCTGCAGTGCTAACCACTGCGCCACCCTATCTTATTTTAATCTTATACAATCGTTAACTTCCTTTGTCATCCATGGTTGACTGCCTTTTCCTTTGGGGTTTTTTGTGCCTTGAAGGAATGTATAGTTGCTGTAAACTATGTAATAATTCTGTGAAGACTATCCATTGCCCATGTACTGTCATATTCTTAATGTATTTTCCCAATCCACCTCAGCCAATTTGCCCCTTATACCTTCATCATTTCCTTTGTTCAAATTTAACACCCTGGCTTCAGATTGATCTACCTCACTTTGTAATCAGTTCCTCAACATACAACAACCATCCCTAACGCACTCCAGAAACTTTTCCTCCACAGCATTAGTGCTCATTAGGTTCACCCAGTCTATATGCAGATTTAAGTCACTCGTGATTACTGTATTATCCATGCTACATACTTCTCCAATCTCCTGACTAATACCATGCCCTACACTACCACTACTATTTGGTGGCCTATAAACAAATCCTACCAATGATTGCTGCCCCTTGCTGTTTCTTAGCTCCACCCAAACAAAATGATTCCACATTTTGTTCTTACGATCGGAGATCCTCCTTTACTAATGTACTGATCCCATCCCTTATCAGTGCAACACCACCTCCTTTTCATCTGTCCTTCCTAAATGTTGAATATCCTTGAATATACAGTTCCCAGTCTTGGTCACCCTGTAGCCACGTTTCTGTTATGGCAATTGGATCATACCCATTTACCTTTGTTTGTGCCTTTAAATCATCTACCTTGTTGTGAATGTTGCGTGCATTCAGGTAGAGTGCCCTTAACCTTGTTTTCTTGACATTATTCTGCATTCTAAGCCTAGTTGATGTTCGCTTTTGTTTCGCCTGCCTTCTAATGTCGCTTGCTACTTTTCTACCTCCCGTTACCAGCTTTATTTCCAATTTGAGCTACCCCTCAGGTTCCCATCCCCCAACAAGCTAGTTTAAATCCTCCCCAACAGCACTAGCAAATCTCCCTGCGAGACTAATCTTGACACTTCTATTAAATCTCCCCTCAATCGCCTTTGCTCAAAGGAGAACAAATCCAGCTTTCCCAACTTAACCTTATAACTAAAATCGTCCATGCCTGGAACCATCAGGGCAAATCTTCTCTGCACGTTCTCAAGGACCCTCACGTCCTTCCTAAAGTCTGGTGACCAAAACTGGATGCAAAACCCCATTTTGGGCCCAACCATAGCCTTACAAAAGGTTCAGAATAACTTCTTTTCCTTAACCAAGGATTCCCACCCACTGTGGTTGACAGGGCCCTCAACCGCGTCTGGCCCATTTCGCGCACCTCTGCTCTCACCCCTTCCCCTCCCTCCCAGAACCATGACAGAGTTCCCCCTTGTCCTCATTTTCCAACCCACCAGCCTCCACATCCAGAGGATCATCCTCCGCCATTTCCAGCGTGATACCACTACCAAATGCTTCTTCCCTTCCCCTTCCACAGGGATTGTTCCCTCCACGACACCCTGGTCCACTACCCCCAACACCTCGTCCCCTTCCCATGCAATCGCAGGAGGTGTAATACCTGCCCTTTTACCTCCTCTCTCCTCACTATCCAAGGCCCCAAACACTCCTTTCAGGTGAAGCAGCGATTTACTTGTACTTCTTTCAATTTAGTATACTGTATTCGCTGCTCACAATGGTCTCCCCAATGTAGAGGAGACCACAAACGCAGATTGGGTGACCGCTTTGTGAAACGCCTCCGCTCAGTCCGAAAACATAACCCCGAGCTTCCTGTCGCTTGCCATTTCAACACACCCCCCTGCTCTCATGCCCACATCTCTGTCCTGGGATATCCGCCGTGTTCCAGTGAACATCAATGCAAGCTCGAGGAACAGCATCTCATTTACCGATTAGCCACACTACAGCCTGTCGGACTGAACATTGAGTTCAATCATTTCAGAGCATGACTGCCCCACATCACCCCCCCCCCCCCACCCCTTTCTTTTTTGTTTTACTTTGTATTTTTTTTTTTTTAATTTCAGTTTGTTTCATCATTACACTTTTTTTTTCATATTATGCTTTAGGCTAGGGCTTTCATTATTCTATCATTTAACACCCTCTTTGCGCTAACACTGTCTTTCACCACACTATTAACACACTTTGTCTTTGCCCCATGACCTCGTCAGTTATTCTCTGTGACCCTCTGTCCTATCAACACCTTCCCATTAGTTCTCTTTTGCCCCACCCCCACTTTATTTACTAAAAATCTATTACATTTCTAACCTTTGCCAGTTCTGATGAAAGGTCACTGACCTGAAATGTTAACTTTGCTGCTCTCTCTGCAGATGCTGCCAGACCTGCTGAGTAGTTCCAGCATTTTTTGGTATTATTTCAGAATAACTTCCCTGCTTTTGTAGTCAATGCCTCCATTTATGAAGCCCAAGATCCCATATGCTTTACTAACCACTCTCTCAATATGTCCTGCCACCTTCAAAGATCAATGCACATGCACCCCCAGGTCCCTCCGTTTCTGTACATTCTTTAGAACTGTGCCATGAAGTATATATTGCCTCTCCCTATTCCTTCTGCCAAAATGCATCACCTCACACTGGTCAGTATTAAATTCCATCTGCCACCTGTTTGCCCACTCCGCTAGCCTAAGTCCTGTTGCAGGCAGTTCATATCATAGAGTCATAGAGAAATACAGCACTGAAACAGGCCCTTCAGCCCACCGAGTCTGCGCCGACCATCAACCACCCATTTATACTAATCCTACATTAATCCCATTTTTCCCTCACATTCCCTCAATTCTCCTACCACCTACACTCGGGGCAATTTACAATGGCCAATTTACCTATCAACCCGCAAGTCTTTGGATGTGGGAGGAAACCGGAGCACCCGGAGGAAACCCACGCAGTCACAGGCAGAACTTGCAAACTCCACACAGGCAGTACCCAGAACTGAACCCAGGTCACTGGAGCTGTGAGGCTGCGGTGCTAACCACTGCGCCGCCCCCATCATCCTCACTGTTTGCCGTACTCCAAATTTGGTGTCGTAAGCAAATTTTGAGATTCTACTCTGCATTCCAATATGCAAGTCATATATGTATAGCACAAATGCAGTGGTCCCAACACTGACTACCATCCTCCAGTCTGAAAAACAACCGTTTACTACAACTTGGTTGGACAGGCTAGGCTTGTATCCACTGGAGTTTAGAAGAGTAAGAGACGACTTGATTGAAATGTGTAAGATCCTGAGAGGTCTTGATAGGATGGATGTGGAAAGGATGTTTCCCCTTGTGGGAGAAGAGAGAACCAGGGGTCACTAATTAAAAATAAGGGATGGCCCATTTAAAACAGTGATGAGGTAAATTTGTTCTGACGTCGTGAATCTTTGGAACTCTTCCTCAAACAAAAAAGACAGTGAAAACATAGTCTTTAAATATTAGATAGATCGATTCTTGATAAGCAAGGGTGGTGAAAGGTTATTGAGATAGTCAGGAATGCGGAGTCGAGGTTACAATCAGATCAGCCATGATCTTATTGAATGGCGGAGCAGGCTCGAGGGGCCTACTCCTGCTCCTAATTCAGATGTTCGTATGTTGACTTGCTGTTTTCTGTCCTTAAGCCAATTTTTAATCCAATTGGACAAGGACCCTCCTATTCCATGAGCCTCAATTCTGTTAACCAGCCTCTTATGTGGTACCTGAACAAATGCTTTCTTAAAATTCATATAAACTTCATCCGCGCCATTCTCTTTATCTGCCTTCTGTGTTACTCCATCAAAAAACTCAATTAGTCAAGCATGATCCGTGCTGGCTCTCCTTAATTAACTTGCACCTCTAAGTGTCCATTGATATTTTCCCTGATTGTTCCCGAAACCTTGCCCACCACAGGCGTTGGCCTGTAGTTGCTTGGACTGTCCTTACACCCTTTCTTGAATAAGGGTGTCACATTTGCCACTCTCCAATCCTCTGGCACTTCCCCCATATCCAGGGAAGATTGGAAGTTTATGGCAAACCCATCCACTATCTCCATCCCCCACTTCCTTTCGCAACCTGGGATGCAAGCCATTGGATCAGGTGACTTATCTACCCAAAGCATAGCCAGCCTTTTCAGTACCTCCCCCGTCTCAATTTTTATCCTATCCATTGCCTCTACTCTCTCCACTTCCACTGATATTTCGTCAGATTCCGTTTTCTTAATAAGTACTTTATACTTAGTGAACACTGATACATTAGTCTTGCCCCGCACTTCTAAGCATGTATTACCCTCTCTGTCCCTACTAGGGACTGCTCCACCTCTTACTGCTCACTTACAATTACACTTTGGCTTCCCTTTTATGTTGACTGCCATTCTATTCTCATATGCTCGCTCTGCCTGTCTTATTTTCCTCTTCACCTCCCCTCTCAACTAATTGTATGTGGCCTGGTTCTCACTTGATGAATTCACCTGACATGCATCATACACCCCCTTTTTGTTTCATCATAGTCTGTCTGTCCCCCTCATTACCCTTTACTCAAATTATCCCAATCGATATTTGGGAATTAAAGTTCCCCCAATATATCACAACATAGTTCTTTCACATCTCTGATTTCCCTGCAAATATGCTCCTCTATCTCTCCCTCACTACTTGGAGGTCTGTAGAATATCCCTAGTAACATGATCATACCTTTTGTGCTCCTCAACTCTAACCAAATGGATTCTGTCCTACCCCTTCAAGAACATCATCCCTTTCCAACACTGCAATATCTTCCCTAATCAGTATTGCCACCCCACCTCCTTTTTACCCTCCTCTATCTTTGCTGAACACTTCATATCCTTGTATATTAAGCACCCAGTCCTTGCTATTTTAAGCAATGTTTCCATTATTTACACCACATCATAGTCCCATACTGCTAAATGTGCTTGTAGCTCACCAACCTTATTTACCACACTTTGTGCGTTTATACATATGCATTGTAATCCAGTCTTTGCATTCCTCATAGTCCTTTTCAGTCCACTCCCAGCTAATATGGAACTACTCCCTTCTCTAGTACTGTTTAACACTCACACATTATGCACCTTATTCCTCTTTTCTACTTGTATATGCTGGTGTCCATCCCCCTGACAATCTAGTTTATACCCTCCCAACCACACTCGTGAATCTCTACGTGGGGTCATTGGTCCCAGTCCTGTTGAGGTGCAACCCATCTCTTGATGGTGCCTCCTGCCCCAAAACTGGTCCCAATGCCCCAAGAATCTGAAGCCCTCCCTCCTGCACCATGCTTCAAACCACGCATTGATCCTCCCTATTTCAACTCTCACTAGCCCATAGCACAGGGAGTAATCCAGAGATTACTACCTTCAAGGTCCTACTCTTAACTTCTTCCCTAGCTCCTCAAAATCTGACCGTAGGACCTCAACACCTGCCTAGCTATGTTATTAGTACCAATGTGTACCACAACTTCTGGCTCACTCTTCCCCCTGCAGAATATCTTGCACCCTCTCTGATGTCCTTTACCCTGGCACCAGGGAGGCAACACACTATGCGGGACTCACGGTAACAGTTACAGAAATGCCTATCTGTCCCCCTAACTACGGAATCACCTACAACAACTGCATTTCTGCACTTTGCTGCTCCCTCCTGTACAATCCCATGTCCATTAGCTGCCTCTTTTCAAGAACTCAAGTGATATTAGCACATAAGGACGATCAATGGGGCAGTGGGGGAAACAAAGTTTACAGCCAGTAAAATGAAGGGCTAAAGGTGCTGTACGATGCACAGACCTTTCTGAACATGCATGACTGAGAATGAAACTCCACAGGATAACAGGAGAGAGAGAGAGAATGTCAGAGAGAGAGAGAGAGAGAGAGAGAGAGAGAGAGAGAATGTCAGAGAGAGAGAGAGAGAGAATGTCAGAGAGAGACAGAGAGAGACAGAGAGAGACAGAGAGAGAGAGAGAGAGAATGTCAGAGAGAGACAGAGAGAGACAGAGAGAGAGAGAGAGAGAATGTCAGAGAGAGACAGAGAGAGACAGAGAGAGAGAGAGAGAGAATGTCAGAGAGAGACAGAGAGAGACAGAGAGACAGAGAGAGACAGAGAGAGACAGAGAGACAGAGAGAGACAGAGAGACAGAGAGACAGAGAGACAGAGAGACAGAGAGACAGAGACAGAGAGAGAGACAGAGAGACAGACAGAGAGAGAGACAGAGAGAGAGACAGAGAGAGAGACAGAGAGAGAGACAGAGAATGTCAGAGAGAGAGAGAGAGAGAGAGAGAGAGAGAATGTCAGAGAGAGAGAGAGAGAGAATGTCAGAGAGAGACAGAGAGAGACAGAGAGAGACAGAGAGAGAGAGAGAGAGAATGTCAGAGAGAGACAGAGAGAGACAGAGAGAGAGAGAGAGAGAGAGAGAGAGAGAATGTCAGAGAGAGACAGAGAGAGACAGAGAGAGACAGAGAGACAGAGAGACAGAGAGAGACAGAGAGACAGAGAGACAGAGAGAGAGAGACAGAGAGAGAGACAGAGAGAGAGACAGAGAGAGAGACAGAGAGAGAGACAGAGAGAGAGACAGAGAGAGAGACAGAGAGAGAGACAGAGAATGTCAGAGAGAGAGAGAGAACATACAAACAAACATATGAATTAGGAGCAGGAGTAGGCCATTCAGCCCCTCGAGTTCGCTCCACCATTTGATAAGATCATGGCTGATTTGATTGTGGCCTCAACTCCACTTTCCTATCTGCCCCCCATAATGCTAGACTCCCTTGTCTATCAAGAATCTATCTAACTCAGCCTTGATTATATTCAAACACCCAGCCTCTACTGGGTCATGCATGCCATTAACTTTCAAAAGGCATCTGATAAAGTACCACATAATGGATTTATTCAGAAAATAGCAGATGGGATTATAGGAATGGTGGTAACTTCTCCTTAGAGTATAGAAGGTGGGGGGGTGGGGAGAACTGTTAGGTGTTTAAAATCATGAAGGGTTTAGATGGACTAAATAAAGAGAAACTGTTTTGCAATGACTGAAGGATCGATGACCAGAGGGCACAGATTTAAGGTGCTTGGCAACATGAGTACATTTTTTTTTATATGAGTGACTAGGATTTGGAATGCACTGCCTGATAAGAGTGGTGACTATGTAGATTTAACAGTAGCCTCCAAAATGGTGTTGTTGGATAAATACTTGAAGGAGAAAAAATTGCAGTGATTAGGGGAAAGGGTGGGGCCATAGGACTAACAATTATTCTTCAAAAGAGCCAGCACAGGCTCGATGGGCGAAATGGCCACCTTCTGTGCTCTTCTAGTCTATGATTCTAACAGGGGCATTGGAAAGAAAAAAAAGTCAGTTTGTATCATTATATGTGGTCTCCGTTGGAAAGTGGGCATGTGCAGAATCAGTTAAGGACAGGGCCATTCTCAACTGCGACACGCTTCACAGTCTAACTTGCTTTTGAGGTATACATAGTCATTCGGTAAGGGGCAACCACAGCCCAAAAAAGGAAAAGAGAAAAGGAGCAAAGTAAACAAATGTCACTGCTTTATAGCAGTTAATACTCTTGATTGTGATGAGGCCTGTGTTACATTTTATTTTCCTCTACCACCCCCACCATATTACCTTCATGGTTGATAAAGCAAGCAGGGGACCCACTGCCAGGCCCCCACCAGTATTTGAGTGTTATGAATGGGAGTACAAATCCATTTACGCTACAAGACAAAGTGTCGCAAAACCAAAATATTAATACAGTTAACTAAAGTAGCTGATTGTCTCAGAATTATTTCCCCCATTCCATCTCCAATTCACAACCACCTCACCTTTGTCTTTCCCCAGGTCTTACGGCCAGACTCTTCTGCATATTTTTCATCATCGGTGATGAGAAAGTTGTCAAAAATAGTTCCTGATTTCACCTGTGAAACAAAAATCAGGATAAAGTCCTTGAACTGGCTGCTCTTGTTATCTGACACATACCAGGTGTGTAATTTCCCTGCAAATCAATTTCAATACATTTGCAGTAACAATGTCACAAACTGATATGTTCTGTTACTTTTCAAGGAGTCATTGAAACCATCTCACAAACTAGGAAACTGAGAATTCAGCTCCGTAATAATATACTTACAACAACTATGATTAGAGTAACAAGAAACCAGGCAATGGACTAGACAGGAAATGTCACCTTTGGAATTGTATTAGAATTACTGCAGTTGGACGAAAGACAGCACTTCAGACAGTGTGGCGTCTCAGTGTTGAAGTGTTAAGTCTCTTGAGTGAGACTCAGGAGTGGGTGCTAGCACTGAACCAAGGCTGACACCTTCATCCTCACTACTCTTGGCAACTGGAGTCAAACCCCTTTGCTGAAACTACAGGTCAGTTCAGGAATAGCACAGCCAAAGTTAATCCAAAGATCAGCTCAGGGTCATCTAATGCTTCAATCTCCACATCCTACACTGATCATTCTGATCTTTGAGTAAAAGGGTCAATTTTTGACAGTGTGCCACAGCTCCACGATCACCAGGTGCTGGGCTGAGTCTGAGGACTCTGACATTTCATCCAGTGGGGATTGGATTGAGCACTGATCCCAGAGGCTTTCTCGGAGCCAGTATAACATACTGCACCCTTTAATATTGGGGCCTCAATTTTAAATCCTCTGTGGGGCGTCACAAAACTCCATTTTCCTTCAAACAATACCTACACGAAGCTGGATTCACTGAAAGAAATAAAGAACTTGTAAGCACCTTCAGGACATACAAAAACCAATGAAGTACTTTTTTTTTTTTTTAAGTGTATTGGCTAGGACAATGAGGAGAACTCTCCAGCTCTTCTTCAACATGATGCCAAGGGATCGTTTATGTCCACTTGCTTTAACATCCTATCTGAAAGACAGCATTTCCGACAGTGCAGCACTCCCTCAGTACTGCAATGAAGTGTCAGTCTATATTATGTGATAAATTCTCAGTCGTGGGACTTGAACCTACGATCTTCTGACTCCGAGGCAACAGCTGACACCTTAAATAGTGTTCAGAAACAGGACTATCGTCTTCCTTGCTCAGAGGCAATGAATTTAACTGTAGCAGCCCTATTGCAATACCAGCTGCTGTAGTACAGCTATCCAGAGCGAACAGGAGTGCAGGAGTTGAATTTACACTTCAATAAAGACATCATCTTGAACCTGGAGTATTAGAGAACCTGTATGATTTCAGCAGGATGTGAATTAATCGAACTCCTTTATGGCATCCAGTTCAGTGACTTCTCCAAACCAGTTACCAAGATTAGGTTGTCAGCACTCAAGGTCTGAACTGGAAAAGACGAACAAGGATGCTAATCAGAATTCTCTCTAACCGTTTATAAGACAGCCATGGTGGTGTGACTGTGTTAGTGCATTCCACACTTCTGTAGATTTACTGTTAGGACAAAAGGCCAGACCTGATGATATTTGAGGAGCAGACCTACTGCTAACGAACGACAGCGGGGGTAGGTTTACAGCCCGGAGTACTCCCAATGTATTTATTGCTATAAATCATACTGAAGCCAAATCAGGACCACTGCCCATTACTGACCTGCCATAGGTCCAGTCCAATCACGCCAATGTTCTGAAATCTGTAGATGTTGCTGTCAGGAGCATACTCGGGATTGTCGATCTCTGGGTGGACCCAGGCACCTTTGTAATTGGGGTTTTTTATTTGTTTTGGTTTCCATTCACCCTAGGTTAAAAAAAAAATCAAATTTGCCAATGTTTAGTGCAACATACAAGATCCCAGGTCTGTAAAGCAGAGCATCAATACTATCAGAATTATAGAGTAGTTATAATAGGGGACTTTAATTATCCCAATATAGACTGGGATCGTAATAGTGCACAGGGCAGAGAGAGTCCAGAGTGTGTTCAGAAGGATTTTATAGATCAGTATGTTTCCAGTCCAATGAGAAAGGAGACATTGCTGGATCTGGTTCTGGTGAATGTGGCGGGTCAAGTGCCTGAATTATTAGCAGGGGAACATTTAGGGGACAGCGACCATAGCATCATAAAGATTTAGGTTAGCTACATAAAAGAACTAAGGAACAATCCACAGTAAAGATAATTAACTGAGGGACAGCCATCTTCAATGGAATGAGAATGGATCTGGCCCAAGTAAATTGGAATCGAAGATTGGCAGGCAAAATTGCAACTGAACAATGGGTTGCCTTTCAAGAGGAGATAGTTCAGGTAGAGTTTAGGTACATTCCCACGAGAGGAAAAAGTAGGGCAAGCAGATCCAGAGCTCCCTGGATGATGAGAGTAAGATGAAACAGAAAAAAAAAGGTTTGTATGACAGATGTCAGGTGGATAATACAATTGAGAACAAGAATATGGAAGGTTCAGAGGGGAAGTGAATAAACAAAGGAACAGCAAACAGCAGGAGAAGAGACTGACAGCTAACATAAAAAGGGAATCTAAAAGTCTTCTATAGGCACATAAATATTAAAAGGAGGCCGCCGATTAGGGACCTAAAAGGGGATTTACGCATGGAGGCAGTGGGCATGACTGAGGTACTAAATGAGTACTTTGCATCTGTCTTTACCAAAGAAGATGATGCTGCCCAAGACATGGTGAAAGTCGAGACACTGGATGGGCTAAAAATTGATATAGAAGAGGTATTAGATAGGCTGTCTGTACTTAAAGCAGGTAAGTCACCAGAACCAGATGAGATGCATCCGAGGATACTGAAGGAAGTAAGAGTGGAAATTGCAGAGACACTGGCCATAATCTTCCAATCCTCCTTCAGATAGAAGGGTGGTGCCAGAGGACTGGAGAATTGCAAATGTTGCACCCTTGTTCAAAAAGGGCCTAAGGACAAACCCAGCAACTACAGGCCAGCCAGTTTAACCTCAGTGGTAGGAAAGCTTTCAGAGATGATAATTCAGGACAAAATGAATAGTCACTCGGACCAATGTGGATTAATTAAAGGAAAGCCAGCATGGATCTGTTAAGAGCAAATTTTGCTTAACTAATCTGCTTGAGTTTTTTGATGAGAAGGGGCATAATTCAGTTGATGTGGTGTACATAGACTTCCAAAAGGCATATGATAAAGTGCCACATAACAGGCTTCTCAGCAAAATTAGAGCCCATGGAATAAAAAGGGACAGTAGCAGTATGGATAGAAGATCAACCAAGTGACAGGAAACAGAGTAGTTGTGAACGGTTATCTTTTGGACTGGAGGAAGGTATATAGAAGGGTTCCCCAGCGGTCAGGAATAGGACCACTGCTTTTCTTGAAATGTATTAACGACCTAGACATGGGTGTACGGTGCACAATTTCAAAATTAGTGGCTGATGCAAAACTTGGAAGCATTGTGAAATGTGAGGATAGTGATAGATTTCAAGAGGACATAGACAGGCTGGTGGAATGGGTGGACAAATGGCAGATGAAATTTAATGCAGAAAAGTGTGAAGTGATTCATTTTGGTAGGAAGAATGAGGAGAGGCAATATAAATTAAAGGGTACAATTCTAAAGGGGTGCAGTAGCAGAGGGACCTGGAGGTATATCTCCACAAATCACTGAAGGCTGCACGGCAGGTTGAGAGTGCAGTTAATAAAGCATACAGGATCCTGGGCTTTATAAATAGGGGTGTAGTGTGCAAGAACAAGGAAGTAATGATAAACCTGTATAAAACACTGGCTCAGCCTAAACTGGAGTATTGTGTCCAGTTCTGGGCACCACATTTTAGGAAGCATGTGAAGGCAGAAAAGGGTGCAGAAAAGATTCACAGGAATGGTTCCAGAATGAGGAATTTCAGTTACGTGGATAGATTGGAGAAGCTGGGGCTGTTCTCCTTGGCGAAGAGGTGGTCAAAGGGGAGATTTAGTCGAGATTTTCAAAATGATGAGGTGTCTGGACAGAGTAGATAAGGAGAAACTGTTCCCACTGGCAGAAGGAGCAAGAACTAGAGGACACTGATTGAAGGTTATTGGAAAAAAAAAAAGCAAGAGGTGAGATAAAGAAAAATATTTCTATGCAGCGAGTGGTTAGGATTTGGAATGCGCCACGTGAAAGTGTGGCGGAGGCAGATTCAATCATGGTCTTCAAAAGAAAACTGAATTATTATCTGAAAAGAAAAAAATCTGCAGGGCTACAGGGAAAAGGCAGGGGAGTGGGATTAAGTCAGTTGCACTTGCAGGGAGCCGGCACAGACAGGGCAGGCCAAACGGCCTCCTTCCATGCTGTAACCATTCTGTGATTCTATAAAATCATGGAGGGGTTTGGCAGAGTAGACTTAGAGAAGATGTTTCCACTTGTGGGGTAGTCCAAAACTAGGGGCCATAAATACAAGATATTCACTAATAAATCCAATTAAAAAAAAAGGTATTCAGGAGAAACTTCTTTACCTAGAGAGTGGTAAAATATCATGGAATATTATAGCATAGAAGGAGGCCATTCAGCCCACTGAGTCTGTACTGGCTCTTTTGAAGAGCAAACCAGTTAGTCCCACTACTCCCCTCTTTCTCCATATCCCTGCAATTTTTTTCCTTCAATTATTTATCCAATTAACTTATGAAAGCTACTACTGAATTTTTTATCCATCACGCTATCAGACAGTGCATTATAAATCCGGTGGCAGGTGGCAGGACTATATCTCCAACACAGAAGTCCTTGAAGCGGCCAACATCCCCAGCTTATACACACTACTGAGTCAGCGGCGCTTGAGATGGCTTGGCCATGTGAGCCGCATGGAAGATGGCAGGATCCCCAAAGACACATTGTACAGCGAGCTCGCCACTGGTATCAGACCCACCGGCCGTCCATGTCTCCGTTATAAAGACGTCTGCAAACGCGACATGAAATCGTGTGACATTGATCACAAGTCGTGGGAGTCAGTTGCCAGCATTCGCCAGAGCTGGCGGGCAGCCATAAAGACAGGGCTAAATTGTGGCGAGTCGAAGAGACTTAGTAGTTGGCAGGAAAAAAGACAGAGGCGCAAGGGGAGAGCCAACTGTGCAACAGCCCCAACAAACAAATTTCTCTGCAGCACCTGTGGAAGAGCCTGTCACTCCAGAATTGGCCTTTATAGCCACTCCAGGCACTGCTTGACAAACCACTGACCACCTCCAGGCGCGTATCCATTGTCTCTCGAGATAAGGAGGCCCAAAAGAAAGAAAAAGATTATAAATCCTAACTACGTATTGCATAAAACCCTTTTTCCTTATGTCGTCTTGGTTTCTTTTGTCAATCACCTTAAATCTGTGCCCTCCGGTTTTTGAGCTTTCAGCCACTGCAAACAGTTTCTCTTTATTTACTCTGTGTATACCCTTCAGGATTTTAAGCACCTCTATCAAGCCTCCCCTAGCCTCCTCTGCTGTGAGAGCAACCCCAGTTTATCCACGCAACTGCAATCCCTCATCCCTGGAATTATTCTAATAAACCTCTTCTGTACCCTCTCGAAAGCCTTCACATCCTTTCTAAAGTCTGGTGCCCAGAATTGGACACAATATTCAAGCTGGGATTGAACTATTGTCTTATATAGTTTTAGCAAAACATTTTGGCTTTTGTACTCTATTTGTAAAGCCCAGAATCTCATATGTTAGAACCTGGAACTTGCTACCACATGGAGTAGTTGAGAAAAACAGCATTTAAGGGAAATCTAAATAAGTATATGACGGACAAAGTATTAAAAAGATATGCTGATAGGGTTAAATGAAGTAGGGTGGGAAAAGGCTCTGGAGCATAAACCTAGACCATTTGGGTCAAATGGCCTGTTTCTACTATGCTGTAAATTCTACGTAATACAGAAACACAGAACCAATAAGCTAAGTCAATACTAACAGCTTTACTTCCATACCTTGTATTCTGGGTTTGGGATCATTGGAGGCTCCCACTCCCCATCCATTTCTTCATCCCAATCCTCTGGTTTCTTGGCATCTGGGTCTGGAATGTTCTCAGGTTGATCCCAATCCTGTATTTGTTAGTAGAGAGGTAAAGGATGCCGTGGTCAGAACAGACAATTATCACCTCCACTAACTGTCTTGCAACATCAGCTTTCACACCAACATGTATACACAGCTGTGCCAGTTCATTCCCAGTTAAGGCTTTTTTCTGATTAACTTTACAATTAAATCCATTGCTGCTGGTAACTTTGAGGAAAAGGTAAGAGTTCCCAGTCACTAAGTAATGCACTTTTATGACCATTTACGCTGCTCTTAATTCTGCCAATAAGAGGTACACCATCAGTCCGAGATTCTCAATCTTCTACTCCCCTCTCAATGGCTTTGCCAACATAAATAATGGCAGAAACTTGCTGTGGTGGATTATGGTACTATTTAAACATTTGCTGCAATAACTGTGAAACGCTACTCAGCATCAGCAGCATGTAAACACTTGGGACCAATGGAGGGTATGTAACCAATCATACATATTAACCATATGTAGACCAAGGCAACAGCTGGTCATAGTTCTCCGATCTCACCTCTGGCTTTTTGTCATCAACATCGTCAATTGTCTCTCGGTCATCCCAGTCCTCTGGCTTAGTCACCTCAGGATCCTTGATCTTCTTTACTGGCAGGAAGTCCCAATCATCCTCCAGATTACCCGACTCCACTTTTGCATTGTCGATCTTAACTTGGTATGTCTGATCGGGTTTGATGATCAGTGTGTAGAGGTGGGTCAACTCGTCGTCCTGCAAAGTACAATAAATACGGTACTTACAGTGGTGCCATTCAGCTTGTGTGGGGTCAAGTAAACCAATTTGAAACCCAATGGTCAATCACAAAGTATTGCTGTGGCAGAGTGAGGTATAGCACTGATTTGTGTTCGTCTGCAGAAAAGTGTCAAGCAGAAGCCAGGTTTGTCCTGGTAAGAAAGAGGAAAAAAGTGCAAAGAATTGTATGCAAAATTGCCATTGGAAGACTTAAGAGAGAAAAGGGAAAATACACAGGGTCTTAATGAAGCTCTTCAATAAACTTCCTGTTTATGGTATGGGACCACCCATGCATGGCATTCCCTTTCAGAGGGTGTAGAGCCATTTACGGCATAGAAGGAGGCCATTCGGTTTATCAAGTCCATGTTAGCTCTCCACAGAACAATTCAGCCAGTCCCAGACTCCTGCTCGATCTCTGTAGAACTTAATGTGCCCATCCAATATCCTTCTGAAATCATTGATTGTCTTCGCTTCCAACACCATCGTGGGCAGCAAATTCCAGGTCATTAACACCTACTGCGTAAAGAAAATTCTCTCACATTCCCCCTACATCTCTTGCCCAAAACCTTCAATCTGTGTCTTCGTCCTTGTACCATTAGTTAATGAGAACAGTTTTTCCCTTATCTAAGTCTCTCATAATCTTGTACACTTCTAACAATCTCCTTTTCTCCAGGGAGAAAAACCCCAGCTTTTCCAACCTAACCTTGTAACTAAAATCCCTCATCCCTGGAAGCATTCTGGTAAATCTCCTCGGCACCCTCTCAAGGACCCTCACATCCTTCCTAAAGTGTGATGACCAGAACTGGATGAAATACTTTAGTTGGAGCCTAGCCAGAGCTTTATAAAAAGGTTCAGCATAATTTCCCTGCTTTTGTACTCAATGCCTCTATGAAGCCAAAGATCCCCTATGCTTTGCTAACCACACTAAATGCATCCTGCCAACTTCAAAGATCTATTCAAATGCACCCCCAAGTCCCTCTGTCCCTGCACACTCTTTAAAACTGCACCATTAAGCCTATATTGCCTTACTCTATCCCTTCTGGCAAAATGCATCATCTCAGACTTGTCTATATTAAATTCCATGTGCCACTTGTCTGCCCATTCTGCTAGCCTATATACCCTGTTGCAGGCGGTTCGTATTATCCTCATTGTTTACCACTCCTCCAAGTTTGGTCTCATTGGCAAATTTTGAAATTCTGTTCTGTACTCCAAAATCAAAGTTTTTCCTTGTGCTCCAAGACATTTCTTCTTTCATTTGGCATCTGTCTGTTTAATGCAGATCAGAAATAAAACTGGGATCTATCCCCATTCTATGGCATTTGCTGCCAATTTGAAACCTTCTGAACATTAACCATTCCAGGTTTCTCAGTTCACATATTGTTCCGTGGTCAAGATCCGGTGGATATATTGTACTTAGATTTCCAGAAGGCATTTGTTAAGGTGCCACATCACAAGGTTATTGCAGAAAAGAAAAGCTAATGGTGTAGGGGGCAACATATTGGCATGGATAGAAGATTGGCTAGCTAACAGGAAACAGTGAGTAGGCATAAATGGGTCATTTTCTGGTTGGCAAGATGTAATTAATGAGTGGTGTGCTACAGGGATCTGTGCTGGGGCCTCAATTTATATCAATGACTTAGATGAAGGGACCGAAGGTACGGTTGCTAAATTTGCTGAAACACAAAGATAGATAGGAAACTAGCTTGTGAAGAGGACACAAGGGGGCTACAAAGGGATATAGATAGGTTAAGTAAGTGGACAAATGGAGTTTCATGTGGGAAAGTGGGAAATTGTCCACTTTGTCAGGAAGAATAAAAAAGCATATTATCTAAATGGTGAGAGATTGCAGAGCTCGGAGATGCAGCGGGATCTGGGTGTCCTAGTGCACGAATCACAAAAGGTTAGTATGCAGGTACAGCAAGTAATTAGGAAAGCAGATAGAATGTTATCGTTTATCGCGAGGGGAATTGAATACAAAAGTCAAGAGGTTATGCTTCAGCTATACAGGACATTGGTGAGACCACATCTGGAGTAATGTGTACAGTACAGGTCTCCTTATTTAAGGAAGGATGCAAACGTGTTGGAAGGCAGTACAGACAAGGTTTACTAGACTAATAGCTGGAATAGGCAGGCTGTCTTATGGAGGAAAGATTGGACAGGTTAGGCTTGTACCCGCCGGAATTTAGAAGAGTAAGAGGCGACTTGATTGAAACATAAGATCCTGAGGGGTCTTGACAGGGTGGATGTGGAAAGGAAGTTTCCCCTTGTGGGAGAATCTAGAACCCGGGTCACTGTTTAAAAATAAGGGGTCGCCCATTTAAGACAGAGTTGAGGAGAAATTCTTTTGTCTGAGGGTCATGAGTCTTTGGAATTCTCTTCCTCAAAAGGCGGTGGAAGCCGAGTCTTTGAATATTTTAAAGGCAAAGGTAGACAGATTCTTGATAAGCAAGGGGTGGAAAGTTATCAGGGGTAGGTGGAAATGTGGAGTAATCAGTTCAGCCATGAATTTATTGAATGCCGAGTGGCCTACACCTGCTCCTAATTTCTAAAAATTTCTATCCATCAATACTGCACCCCAACACATCAAAAAATGGTGAGGGGAATTCTCTCTCCACATTCTTTCTCCTTCCATTACAGTTGGGCTACCAACTTCATCTGTTGGTGCCTCCTTCCCTATTGTTCTACTCCAGAAAGCCTGTTGGTGTAGAATTGAACTTGAGCCAATCTTTATACACTTTTATATTTATTTGCTGAGTTGCACATTACAAGCATGCACCTCCTAACCCAAATAGTTTTAATCTGTATATATTATAGGGCTCAAGTGAATCCCCAGTTCATGTGCACCACCCGCATACAATTAAATATAATTAATATACAATAAACACCCTTGAACACAGATCAGGTCACAAACCCAGCCTATGGGAGAATCAAGAGTTGGAATCGGTATCTCATCATCTATGGTAAAATGAAAAGCAGGGGTAGGTGGAAATGTGGAGTGATGCTCTGCTGAGGCCTGTAACCTTTCTTTAGTAATTCTTATAATCTCTGTGGTCCAAAACCATATTCCATTTATGAACACTTAATATTTGTAGTCCTATAATCCTGCAAACTCTTCATTCGTCAGACTCCAGCCTCATGTCCATTTCATCCTTTTAATTTGCGGCCTTGCCTTCAGACTCCACTTTCTGGAATTCCCTCCATCAAAGCCTTCACGTCCATTTAGTCACTCCCTAAAACCTGGTTCTTCATCCAATCATTCGGCCACCCCTCCTAATCTCCTCCTTTGGCTCAATGTTCATTTTCTTTATGCCTCTGAAGTGATGTGGGATGTTTTTTCCTAAGGTAAAAGGTATTAAATAAATCTAAATTGTTGTTACTACCAACCTTGCACTTGATGTCCTTCTTGATGAGATGGTTTTTCCCTTTGTAGTTGATAATTACATGTACTTTCTTTGTCGAGTATCCGCAAATATCAGGACCTAGGTACCATGAAAACAGACATATTTTCAATTCAGGTTCAATTCGATTCTTGATAAAAAGGAAGGTAACTGCAGATCGGTCAGCATTTTCACGACCTTGCTGTGTGTAAATATCCTTCACACCAACAATGATTACACTTCAAAAGTAACTTACTGAATACAAAGTGCAAGGGGTATTCCAGCAGCATGATAAAGTGCCATATATAAATGCAGGTTCCTTCTCTTTTTTTTTTAAACAGTATGCCCAGTGTATAGGACACAGAACACCATGAACCCAGTGCATTTTATTAATATGACACACAGAATGCTGTGGCCAGGACATGATACAGTACTGCATCACAGGGTATACTATATTGTCCTAGTCAGGTCCACACGCAAAATGCCTCAGGTAATAAATTTACTTGCAGACGTTTCATGGGCAACGAATAAGAAATTATGGTGCATTCATTGAATCCTTGATTTCCAAATGAACTATGATAAAGTGCAGTAATGGCCAGCTGACTCTATACCACACTTAAACAAATGGCTGAGGCACACTAGGAGAGTTTTCCTGATCGCATGCATCACTGGCCAGCCACCTATCTCAATTATAATCTAGAGGCTGCTTTCATATCTGATATGTGAGATATATCAATGGAATCAGTTTATAGTGTCATGGTCCTGTAGTTTTTTTTCCAGGGGTATGCGGTTTGCCTTTAAGGTTTGCAAAGGCTCAGTATTGCTTTAAGAACCAGCAAGCCTCAGGAGTTATAAGAAGTTGCATTTTTGTTGCCTTAGAAACAGCCATTTGGAGACTGCGATTCAAAGGGTGCATTCTTGTTACCATAGATACAACCATTCGGAGTCTCACGCGATACATCTGTTACAATTCAGTTTTGAACTGGCTTTTAGTTGAAGACAGTTTGTTCTAACAGAACACACAGACAGAGGACACAGCTGTGATGTTTAGCACATCTGAAAAAAAACTCTCAACCATTTAAACTGAAGGAATAAGATTTTAGTCTATTTATGATCTCTGAAAATTCTAAGAAAAAGTCAAGCCAAAACAGAGGTCTCTGGTAATTTAAATTGAAGAAAGGGAAGTTAGACTGTGACAATCTTTTATCCCTCAAAAACTCTAAAGTCAGCTTGATTCCATTGAAAGTATTTGCAAGTCGTTAATTGTTGAAATTCGCTGGAGAAGTTTAGAGATACAGCACTGAAACAGGCCCTTCAGCCCACCGAGTCTGTGCCGACCATCAACCACCCATTTATACTAATCCTACACTAATCCCATATTCCTACCACATCCCCATCTGTCCCTATATTTCCCTACCACCTACCTACACTAGGGGCAATTTATAATGGCCAATTTACCTATCAACCTGCAAGTCTTTTGGCTTGTGGGAGGAAACCAGAGCACCCGGAGAAAACCCACGCAGACACAGGGAGAACTTGCAACTCCACACAGGCAGTAGGAAAGCAACATTCTGTCAGGACTTCGAGCAACATTGGACTGTAAATTTGCAAGGACTCTAATTTATCTATTTTAAATGTTGTTTATATGTTCATAGCATTTAAGAATTTAGTTTGTCTAATTAAAGAGTAAATTTGTTGATTTAAAGACACCTGGTTTGGTTAGTTTGGGTGTTAATAGATTGTACAATTCGGTTGGGTGTTACTTTAATTTGCAAAGTTTTAAATGATATGTTAGGCAATCTGTGGAGCGACGGGATTGAATTAACAGTGCATTTCTCCCACCACAATCAGAATCGTATATTTTGATTGGGGGCTTTGACTGGAGCTGTCGGTCGTAACATATTTGTTGGGGGCTCGTCCAGGATTTGAATCACATATTAATTGGGTTCCTAGATTTGAATCATATCTTAATTGGGGGTTCGCTCACAGTTGAATCATATTTAATTCGGTGGCTCGCGTCTGGAATCAGAATCAGACTAATCTGGAGGGCTCACATTTAGAATCATAGTAATTACTCGTCTCTGGGATAACATTTAAATTGGGGTCTTGTGTTTGGCATCAGATTAATTGCTCTCGAGTCTGGGATCTTATCAATTGGAAACTTGATTGTTGGGATCTAAATCTGACACCAATTACAAAGGAATTAAAAGAACCAGGTCTCTTGTATAATAAGATACAGTCTATACCATTGTTATGGCATTAGTAGTTGTAGCAGAGTTTTTGGGAAAGCAGAATGTTTCCCCAAGTGACTCGATAACTTTAACTAAGAACAAATTAAAAGAATTGGCAGTGAAATTGGGGTTGGAATTGAAATCAGGTGCCAAAAAATAAGATAATTGAAATAATAGCCAAACGTTTGGAATTAGATGATGATGATACAGATGAAGGGCAATACGAGGAACAAGAAAGGGAATACGAGAGACATGAATGTAATAGCTCTGAGACTGATGCTGTGGAATTGGCTAGGATTCAGTTAGAAATGAAAAAACTGGAGCTTCAGCAGGAAAAAGAATTAAGAAAACTTGAATCAGAAAAAGAGGAAAGGGAGAAAGAAAGAGAGAGCATTTCAGAGAGAAAGTGAAAGAGAAGAGGAAGGAATTTAAGTTAAAAGAGATGGAACTAAGACAAAAGGGTAGTCTTAAATCCAGGGAAAATTCTGGTCAGGAAGAATCTGAGTTTAGATCAGGGCCCAGTGAGAAGTTGTTTAAATTTATACAAGCTCTTCAAGTTCGAGGAAAGAAACGTAGAGACATTTTTCATATCTTTTGAAAAAAATAGCCAAACAGCTGAAATGGCCAAAAGAAAGCTGGACATTGCTCATGTAGGGCAGGCTGGTAGGCAGAGCGAATGAAGCTTTTGCCATGCTTTCTGAAGAGGCTTCTGCAGATTATGAGATGGCAAAAAAGGCTATTCTCACTGTGTACGAGTTAGTCCCTGAAGCTTACCATCAGAGGTTTAGGAACTTACGGAGATTGACTGGGCAGACATTTAGAATTTGAGAGTGAAGCAAATTAATTTTGACTGTTGAATACAGGCATTAAAGATAGAAACCATATACGAGAACCTTTGAGAATTGATTCTCCGAGAAGAATTTAAAAACTCCATTCCTTCAGTAGGGAAAACTCGTACAGATAACCCGAAAGAGTTTGCTGATGATTTCGAGCTTGTGAATAAGCCAACCTCTTTTGTCTGTCACCCCCATAAACCCGAGAAGGATAGAAAGTGAGAGAAAGGAAAGGAAGGCAAGTAGCCGGGGACAAGAAAGAACAGGTCGGACTGGCCCAGGATCACCTCCTCAGGTCAGAAAGGAAGGTGCTGAGGGTAGAAGTGAGGTTTGCAAGCCAAAATGTTGTTATTGTAACAGAACGGGTCATCTTTGTTCAGAGTGCTGGAAATTGCGAGGTAAACCCATTGGACTTGTTGGGGTACACAAAGTTAGTGCAGAGGAAAAGACTCTGACTGAGAGTATAGCAAACCAGGCTATAGCTTTAACGACAGCTATGAATGTGAAACTAGATACTAAAACTAAGAGGAGTGTAGAGGTTAAGAATAAATTACCTGAGAGTTATAATGAATTTTTATCAAAGGGGAGAGCAACGCCGTATCTTGTAAGTGAGGCAGGAAAACCTATTATACTCAGGGATACAGGAGCGACCCAAACACTCTTGCTGGGGAAAGATATAAAGGTTTCCACCAGAGAGCGCCTTGAACGCTAAAGTTTTAGTAAATGGAATTGGCGGGGAGTATATACCCGTACCTTTGTATAAAGTACGCTTAGAGAGTGACTTAATATCTGGGATAGTAACTCTGGGTGTTGTCCACAGTTTGCCAGTAAAGGGAATTGATCTACTCCTAGGAAACAATTTGGCTGGATCAAAAGAATCAGTTTCTCCTACGGTTAGAGGAACCATGTGAAATTAAGGAAATGGAGCAATTACAGGAGCAAGATCCGGGAATATTTCCTGTGTGTGTACAGCCATTAGCCAAGCAATGGCTAAACAGGATCCATTGTCGGAGGTAAAAGGGGCACCACAAATAGATAATCAGGCATCTGAAACCTTATTTGGGGATTTAGATAATTCAAATGGGATGTTTAACAGATCGTCTAACATTGCAGCACAGCAAGTTGATCCAGAGATCTAGCAAACAGCACAGATGGCTGTCAGAAGCTGAGGTGAAAGGAGTTCCGGAAGGCTATTATATGGCAAATGGGATTTTAAGGAGGAAATGGAGACCGCCTCATAGACCTGCCGACGAAGACTGGACGGTTGTTGAACAGATAGTGGTACCACCTAAATATCGACAAGGATTTTCAGGACATAGGGGAATTCGGAAGACCAAATCACACATAAGCAAACATTACTACAGGCCAGGTCTTACAAAGGATGTGAGACAATTTTGTAGGGCATGCCACACCTGTCAAATGGTGGGAAAACCACAACCTACCATAAAACCAGGGGATGAGGTATTAGTGTTGTTACCGTCACAGGGAGAACCAGTGAAAGCACGGTTCAGTGGCCCATATAGAGTGATCAAAAGAGTGGGTAAGGTAGATTACTTGATTGACACCCTTGATCGCTGGAAGAACAACCGGTTGTGTCACATTATGACTGCAGGTAGGAGGATAAGCCAGTGCAGGCATGTCAGATAATCGGGACTGAGAAGGAAAAAGGATAGTGAGGATGAGGCAGAAGTAGGCCTAGGAAATTCTTAGATTGGATAGTTGGAGGTTCAATCAGCGAATGCAAAATGACTAGGAAAATTAAACGATAGGCTTTTACACTTGGAGGCAAAACAGCATGCAGTCCTAACCAGGGTTTTCACAACGTTTCAAAAAGTTTGTAGGGATAAGCCAGGATGTACAACCTTAGCCACACATGATGTGGGTATAGGGGGACCCATTCCTTTAAAACAACATCCTTGTTGCTTAGGTCCAGACAGACAGGCCCAAGTGAAAGCTGAGGTACAATGCATGCTGAAGGGCAGCTTCGTTGAACCTAGTCAGGACAGCTGGAATTCGCAGATGGTCTTGATGACTAAACCTGGCGGGACAGCTCAAACTTGCATAGACTCTGGAAAAGTCACTGTGGTAAAGAAGGCAGACTCCTACCTTCTCATTTAAAAGGACTGTATGGACAAAGTGGGCAACACAATGTGTCTTAAAGAGGCAGATGTGTTGGAAGGACACTGTCAAATTCCTTGGACACCCCAGAGTAAGGAAAAAAAAAAATCAGCTTGTTATACCGGACAGGGTTTTCCAGTGTCAAGTGATGCCACATAGGTTATGGGGGACTTGAGAAATTTCTCAGAGAATAGTTCAGTGCTCCTAGCTGTGTAGCCCACCTGGCTGAGGTGATGGACAATAGGGACACTTGGAAGGAAAACACAAAACAATTGGAAGATTGTGCTTGGAAATTTAAAATGGGTTAATTGGAACAACCTTTTGAAAATTTAAAGCCGAAATGTTCTGGTGGAACTTGTTGCTGTAGTCTAAACATTTTTTTTTAAAGAAATGTGTATCTGTAATTGCGTGAAAAACAAAAGTTTTACCGTTTTTTTCAATTTGTATTTTTTTTTTAACCCATTGTAATGAAACGCATTTCAGGAATGGTGTTTCATTCCACTACGGGCGGAGACGCCATGGTCCTGCAGTTTTTTTTATTCGGGAATATGCGGTTTGCCTTTAAGGCTTGCAAAGGATCAATATTGCTTTAAGAACCAGCAAGCCTCAGAAGTTAGTTATAGGAAGGTGCATTTTTGTTGCCTTAGAAACAGCCATTTGGAGACTGCGATTCAAAGGGTGCATTCTCATTACCACATACAACCATTCGGAGCGAGTCTCATGCGATACATTTGTTACAATTCAGTTTTGAACTGGCTTTTAGTTGAAGACAGTTTGTTCTAACAGAACACACAGACAGAGGACACAGCTGTGATGTTTAGCACACCTGAAAAAGAGCTCTCAACCATTTAAGCTGAAGGAATAAGATTTTAGTCTGATTTTTATTACCTCTCAAACTTCTAAGAAAAAGTGAAGCCAAAACAGAGATCTCTGGTAATTTAAATTGAAGAAAGGGAAGTTAGACTGTGACAATCTTTTATCCCTCAAAAACTCTAAAGTGAGCTTGATTCCATTGAAAGTATTTGCAAGTCGTTAATTGTTGAAATTCACTGGAGAAGGTAAGGAACATTCTGTGAGGACTTCGAGCAACATTGGACTGAATTTGCAAGGACTCTAATTTTTCTATTTTAAATGTTGTTTATGTCTTCATAGTGTTTAAGAATTTAGTTCGTCTAATTAAAGAGTTAATTTGTTGATTTAAAGACACCTGGTTTGGTTAGCCTCATTCGGGGGTTAATAGCTAGTACAATTCGGTTGGGTGCTTCTTTAATTCGGAAAGTTTTAAATGATATGTTAATGCAATCCCGTCGCTCCGCAGATTGCCTAACAGTGCATTTCTCCCACCACAATCAATCGTATATTTTGATTGGGGGCTTTGACTGGAGCGGTCGGTCGTAACAATAGTCTGACATAACTTCCTCATGACGTGCTTTGACATTGCCAGCCAGGCTCAGTGAACTTACCGAACATAAGATAATATTCAGATTCTCCGTGAACAGCTTCCTGATCCAGGTCTGCTGGGAAGACTTTAATGTAACCACCGCCACAGTCAATCTTCTGCTCATGTTTTACAGTGAACTGAATCACCAGGTTTTTCCCCTCGTTGCTGAATGGCTCAAACCTTGCTGATAGGCCATAAAACTTAGCATCCTGGCTAGTCTGGATACCTGGAAAGGATTTTATAAATTTTAGAGAACAGTTAATTGTAGAATGGCATGAACACTAATTGTGCACCAGTACGAGTGATGCACAGATGATCAATATGTAGCAGTTACCAGCAAAAGTGATTTTGCACCTAGCAGGAATAGACAAATACAATGCTGTGCAGTGGGTTTAGTTCTTCCTAATGAAATCTATACATGTAAACAGAGAAGTTCTACTCACATTCATGTATCTACTGTCTGTACCTAAGCAGCTCTGTTAACAAGCAACCATTTTCATTCACAAAGAACTTTCAGCTGACTGCTCCAATGTTAATCAACAGAAACCCACATCAGGTGTGTTAATGGCACACACATGAACATAACTGCACTAGACACAGGTCAAATACTCGCCTGTCCTACCAACAGCACCAAGTCAGGCACAGAAAACCTGACAGACCTTGGCCTGAAGATGAATGGCAACTTTCGGTTTGGAGAGGGTGGAAGATCCCCTGACCCAATTCTACTCCACCTGTACATCACAATGAATTGTAATTAGATTGCACCACTATGACACAGTAGTACCCATTACTGTGCTCCCATCTCCATAGTATTGATGTTCAAACTGGAGTCACTGAATTCAAGAGGGTCCATAGCAGGATCCTAATGAGTCTGCATGATCATCAATTTAATGTCTGTCTTCATATTTCTGATTTTTTCCCCCTCTATTTGCTGATTTACTGGCATGTTGTGTCTGATACTGTATACTAGGAAATATTTGCTGCAGTAATGGAACTTTCTCCTTTGGATATGTAACACTGTCTTTTGGATATTAGGATATGGGGATTGTTGAAATTCATGTATTTGCATTTGCAGCAGGTTACACCTGTAGAAAAGTTTGAAAACTGCTTCATTAAAGGAATTAAGATGGAGATCAATAGATTTTTGTAAGGGTATCAACCCTTGCAAAGACAGTAAATGGAGTTGAGGTACAGATCACTCATGATGTAACTGAATGGTGGGGCAGGCTTGAGAAGCTGAACCATCTACTGCTGTTGCTATATTCCTATGAATTCTGCTTTCTTTGGGCACATCAAAACAGAGATATGGGAATGATCCATCAAAATAGTTATTCCCAGGATCACTTATCCCAGCAAGCTGCAAAGATTAAACAAGAATTCTTCATCAGTTTTTTTTCTACTCTTTCCTTCTTAAAAATGGCAACTCTCTGATGAGGTAGGTTCCACAATAGCCTTGTTCCTTCCTTTGCCCAGATATCCTTATTCCCACATGAGTAACAAACAGTAGATATTCAACTAAAGATGGGATGGGAAAGGAAGAACATGGCAGCCAAGCCCAGTCCTATCACTCAACATCTTTTTTTTAAAAAACCATTCACGGGTGTCGCTAGCAAGGCCAGCATTTAATACCCATCCCTAACTGCTCTCCAGAAGGTGATAGTGAGCAGTCTTCTTGAACTATTGCAGTCCATGTGGTGGAAGTTTTAGTGGCTTTGATACAACTGAATTGCTTGCAGGGCCATTTCAGATGGTAGTTAAGAGTCATTCACATTGCTAACCTGTGATTCCTGCTGGAAGTATGGTAGCAATCAGAAGTGGGAAATCTAGTTAACTTTCCCCCTCCCCACCTCAGCGACACTGAGGCCAACTGTAGTGCTTTCACTGCCACTTAGGCCAAGGCCAACTAAGGACTGAGCATCAAGTCTGGGATCATCCTGGTTTGGACAGCTCAGCTATAAATGGAATCAACTCGGTGAGTCACTGGAGAACCCTCCCATCCACAGCTTTTTTTTGTGGAAAAAATGTGGTGATATTAGCTTGTTAAAAGGCAAAATGAGCACCATCAGTTGTCCCATAGGGTGCAGAAAAGGTTTACAAAATGGTTCCAGAGATGAAGGACTTCAGTTATGTGGGTAGATTGGCGAAGCTGAGGCTGCTCTCAGAGCAGAGAAGGTTGAAGGGAGATTTAATCTAGGTTTTCAAAATCATGAGGGGTCTGGATAAGTGAATGGAGAGAAATGGTTCACATTGGCAGATGGGTCAAGTACCAGAGGACACTAATTTAAGGTGAATGGCAAATGAACCAAAGGCAACATGAGGAAAACATTTTTTTTTTTGCGCAGAGTGGTTAGGATCCGCATTGCATTGCTTGAGTGTGGTAGAGGCAGATTCAATTGTGGCTTTCAAAAGGGAACTGGATAATTATCTGAAGAGAAAAAACTTGCAGGGCTACGAGGAAAAGGCGGGGGAGTGGGACTAGCTGAGCAGCTCTTGCAGAAAGATGGCACAGACGACAGGCCAAATGGCCTCCTTCTGTGCTGTAACCATTCTATGATTCTATATTCCCTCAATTAAGGGGAGATGGTGGCATAGTGGTAATGTCACTGGACTAGTAATCCAGAGGCCCAGGCTAATGCTCTGGGGACACGGGTTCAAATCCCACCATGGCAGCTGGTGGAATGCTATCCTTTATTACGAGAGGAATTAAAAATAAAAGGAAGGATGTTATGCTTCAGTCATACAGGACATTGGTGAGACCACATTTCAAGTAGTGTGTGCAGTTTTGGTCTCCTTATTTAAAGGAAGGATGTGAATGCGGAAGCGGTTCAAAAGGAGGTTTACTAGATTGACACCTGGAATGAGCAGGTTGTCTTATGAGGAAAGGTTGGACAGACTGGGTTTGTTTTCACTGGAGTTTAGAAGAGTGAGTGGAGACTTGATTGAAGTTTATAAGATCCTGAATGGTCTTGACCAGGTGAATGTGGAAAGGATGTTTCCTCTTGTGGGGGAGTCCAGAACTAGGGGGCACTGTTTGAAAATTAGAGGTCACCCTTTTAGGACAGATGAGGAGAAATTTTTTCTCAGAGGGTTGTGTGACTTTGGAACTCTCTGCCTCAGAAGGTGGTGGAGGTGGGGTCATTGAATATTTTTAAGGTAGAGATAGATAGATTATTGTTAGGCAAGGGAATCAAAGATTAATCGGGGGTGGATGAGAGTGTGGAATTCGAGACAGAAACAGATCAGCCACGATCTTATTGAATGGCGGAGCAGGCTTGACGGGCTGAATGGCCTACTCCTGCTCCTAATTCATATGGTTGTATGGAATCTAAATTAAATTAATGAATGAAAAATTTGGAATTGAAAGCTAGTTTCAGTAATGGTGCTATGAAACTATCTGATTCACTGATGTCCTTAAGGGAAGGAAATCGGTCATCCTTACCTGGTCCGGCCGACATGGGACTCCAGACCCGCAGCAATGTGGTTGACTCTTAAATGCCCTCTGAAAGGGCCTAGCAAACTACTCAGTTGTCAAGAGCAATTAGGGATGGGCAATAAATGTTGGGACTTGCCAGTGACACACACATCCCATGAAAGAATTTTTAAAAAACATTGCATTTACTGCTTTCAATTGGTCACCCCTTGCATCCATATTGGACAACTGGTAGAGATAGCCTGAAAGCAGATAGGTTGTATAGAAATCCTGTTGGATGATGTGAATGAGTAATGCTGCCTTAGCCTACCTGTGGTGTCACTAAGTGGAAGCTCACATGGTAGAATGTTTAATAGAAAATGTGTGCCAAGTTACATTTAACCTGTGGTTTTGCAAATAGAAAATTAACTGTAAAACATCAGTAAAAAGTACAGTGTAAAAATTTCCATGATAAATTCCATATTGATAATTCAGAATGGTAGAAAGTTGTAATTAGTGTAACAAGTTTACACTGGCAATTTTCATTATAAATTCTTAAATCTGTGTTTATAAAGCAAACAAATGACTAAGATAAAAGAAAGTGAACACAAGATTTTTAAATATGCAATACAGATATCCTCATAAGGCTCTCTCACTCCCTCTATATCAGCACTTTGGACAGGGAAAGGAAAAGGCCAATGTTGTATGACTATATGGGATATAACCAGCACTCAACTATTACTGCAAATATGGTGCCATGTTTTTTGTTTTTAGTTTTAGAGATACAGCACTGAAACAAGCCCTTCGGCCCACCAAGTCTGTGCCGACCATCAACCACCCATTTATACTAATCCTTCTTTTGGGCCTCCTTATCTCGAGAGACAATGGATACGCGCCTGGAGGTGGTCAGTGGTTTGTGAAGCAGCGCCTGGAGTGGCTATAAAGGCCAATTCTGGAGTGACAGGCTCTTCCACAGGTGCTGCAGAGAAATTTGTTTGTTGGGGCTGTTGCACAGTTGGCTCTCCCCTTGCGCCTCTGTCTTTTTTCCTGCCAACTACTAAGTCTCTTCGACTCGCCACAATTTAGCCCTGTCTTTATGGCTGCCCGCCAGCTCTGGCGAATGCTGGCAACTGACTCCCACGACTTGTGATCAATGTCACACGATTTCATGTCGCGTTTGCAGACGTCTTTATAACGGAGACATGGACGGCCGGTGGGTCTGATACCAGTGGCGAGCTCGCTGTACAATGTGTCTTTGGGGATCCTGCCATCTTCCATGCGGCTCACATGGCCAAGCCATCTCAAGCGCCGCTGACTCAGTAGTGTGTATAAGCTGGGGATGTTGGCCGCTTCAAGGACTTCTGTGTTGGAGATATAGTCCTAATATACTAATCCTACACTAATCCCATATTCCTACCACATCCCCACCTGTCCCTATATTTCCCTACCACCTACCTATACTAGGGGCAATTTATAATGGCCAATTTACCTACCAACCTGCAAGTCTTTTGGCTTGAGAGGGGAAACCGGAGCACCCGGAGAAAACCCACGCAGACACAGGGAGAACTTGCAAACTCCACACAGGCAGTACCCGGAATTGAACCTGGGTCGCTGGAGCTGTGAGGCTGCGGTGCTAACCACTGCGCCGCCCATACCACTGCGCCACTGTGCCGCCATGTGCCGAAACTTTGAATTTCAAAGCTCAAATATCAAGGACAAGGTAGTTTGAGCCACCTGTTGAATATGAAACTGGATTTTTGGTGTTCAGCCCATTTATAGGAGTTAAAAATGCAAATATGTGCTAAGTAGTTCCCAGTTCCTCTAAAATCTTCCTGTTCTAAAGTTGCACATCTGCCTTTATGAAATTCATTGATCAGGTCATAAAACAGACAAGAAACAAAAGCGCTGTCTTAATATCTTTGTATCACAGGATGTGGTTAAAAATCAAACTTGTATGCAAAACAGACCTTCAACAAGTCGCTCAAATGAAACAAGAAATCAAAATCTTAATGATTAGTCCTTACAAAACCAAAGTCATTATAAGACAATGACTGGTCCATACAGGATTCCTCACCCAACCAGTTTCCGATCTCAACAAGGGCATCAAGGAGATGCACAGAGCACAAGGAAATCCTATCTCTAGAAGGAGGGGAATAGACAGAATATGATGTCAATTATTGAGCAGCAGCTTTTTGCAGAACTACACTGACAGAGGTTTGAGAACAAGCAGTTAACCTGGTCTCACAGAATGCAGTGAGGAGTAGCAAAGGAAACTGGAGCTTCAGTCACCCTGTTATTAAGTGAAACTTAGTTGCACAAACTGAGGAATTCCAAGGTTTGATCCCTGGCCCATGTTGGAGTTAATTGCCTTTTATCCGCTAGGGTGGCAGCAATGGTGCTGAAATTGGTATAAAAATCCAGAGAGAAGAGTGAGAGAGAGATAGACACACACACACACACACAGACAAAAATAGTCAGCCATCACTTCTGTTCGTTATTATCAAGATACCCTAGCTGCAAAATGCATCAATGTGGATATTGGAGAGAACCGGAACAGACTAGGCTGCAATTCTCCTCCCCCAGCCACCGCCCACACCCGCCACCCTCTCCTCCGCCAGCAATTATAAAATAGCTTCTAGATTTTCTGTGGCTATGGTCAAACATAAAGAATAGCTTCTTGGCTTAGACACCGAAGGGCAACAGGGCTCTGCTGGAACTGTACCTCAGCATGTCAGTGACTTTAGAAAGCAGTAGAAAATTGAAGGGACAAAAAAAAAATACACATCTCAACAAGAAACAAAATTGTAACTTTAAAGTTGTACTTGTGTTAATAAGGGAAGCTAGGGGGCTCTCTTTAAAGGGGCATTGTCTTGCTATACAGGAGTTTCATACATACAAGCTACAAGATTATTACTGAGGATCCAGGCATACCATATGAAATAAAATCAAAGATACTGTTCCCAAATCATATCAGCCCAGTGCTTAGCAATGAAGCTCAGCAGCAGATCTACAGAAAACATTAAAATTCTTCACTGTACATAGATAACTTACCTTTGTCTTTCTCTGAATTCCCATAAAATTTTCCAGCTGACAGTTTGAATTTGCCATAGTCCAATTTATATTTGGATTCAATCCATCGGCTCTCCCAGGCATCTGAAATCAGAATTGGGGGTGGAGAAATCAATCAATAACATATTTAGCTTATCCGTTAGTCACATTCTTCCACCAACCTAAAATTCACAGAAACTCTTACAATCAAAAATCAGCCAACTAGTGAATTCAGGTAAAGAAAGAAAGGCAGGATGGATAGATGACCAATGATATAGTGCCATTCATGACCTCAGAACATATCAAAGCACTTTGTAGCCAATTAAGTATTTCTGAAATGTAGTCACTATTGTAATGTAGAAAATGCAGCTGCCAGTTTGTGCACAGCAACATCCCTCAATAAGACCAGATGATCTGCTTTTAATGATGTTGTATGAGGGATCAATATTGGCCAGGACAGGTGGATGGATAAACTGACCATAGTGCAGGAAGCCATTTAAGTGGGAGGAGTGAAATGAAATCTAGTAGTGATAGGGGAGGGGGGGAGGGGGGGGGTGGGGGGGGGTAGATACACTCCTCTGCAGCCGGGAACAGGAATTCCAAAGTTTGTGTTGCCTGCCTGGTGCCGGGATTAAAGACATCTCCTTGCGGCTGAAGATGAACTTGGAGTGGGAGGGGGAAGATCTGGTTCCCATGATCCACATAGGATCCGAAAGACATAAGTAGAACGAGGAATGATGAGAGTGTTTGAGGAGTTAGGGTCCAAATTAAAACACAGATCAAAGGTCATAATCTCTGGTTTGTTACCTGAGCCACGCAGCATAGGGTCAAGCAGATTTGAGAATTAAACCAAAAGAGTGGTGTGGGAAGGAGTTTTGATTCATGGGGCACTGACATCAGTACTGGGGAAAGAGGAAGCTGTTCTGTTGGAATGGGCTCCACTTAAATTGGGCTGGGATCAGTGTCCTGGGGAATTGAACAACTGGGCTGTGGCTAGGGCTTTAAACTAAAAATGGGGGTGGGGGTTTGGTGAGGAGGGGGTCAGGTGAAGGGAGATTTAGAAATCTTTAAGAGAAAAGTCGAGGCAACAGAGCAGTATAGCTATTTGGGTAAAGACAAGCAGAGGTGGACAGGAAGAAGAGTTTGACAGTAATAGTGCATCAGCGAATAAGGTCCAGTCAAAGAATAGTGGCAAAAAAAAAATTCAAGACTCTATTTGCACAAAGCATTCCTAGCAAGACAGATGATCTAGTGGCATAAACAGAGATATATAGTTTAAATCTAACCGCCATTACAGAGACATGTTTACAAGGTGAAGAAATAAATATTTCAGGGTACACAGTAGTGAGGAAGAATTTTGGCTCAGAAGATCAGGAAGTACAATCAGTATAGGTGTAGATTAGGCATAACTAGGGCCAGAAACGGCTGGTTGGAGTAATTTATAGCACCCCCCCCCCACCCCAAACACTATATACTACTAGACGGAGCATAAAAACAAGAAATAAATTCGAGCTTGTAATAAAGGCAATGGAATTTTCTTTATTCTTTCATGGGATGTGGGCGTCGCTGGCATGGTCAGCATTTGTTACCCATCCCTAATTACCCTTGAGAAAGTCATGGTGAGCCGCCTTCTTGAACCACTGCAGTCTACGTGGTATAGATACACCACAGGGCTGTCAGGAAGTGAGTTCCAGGTTTTTGATCCAGCGACAGCAAAGGATCAGCGATATAGTTCCAAGTCGGAATAGTGCATTTGGAGGGAAACATGCGGGTGGTGGTGTTCCCAAGCATCTGCTGTCCTTGTCCTTCTAGATGGTGGAGTCGACATCAGACATCAGGAAACTGCTGGAATTTATTCTTAAGGAGGTCTTAACAATGCACTTAGAAAATCGTAGTAAGATTGGACATAGTCAACATGGTTTTACAAAAGGGAAATAGGGTTTGAAAAAAATTAGCAATTTTTGAGGATGTAACTAGTACAGTCGGTAAAGGGGAACCAGTAGATGTGGTATACTTGGATTTCCAAAAGGCATTAGATATGGTGCTTAACAAGAGGTTAATATGCAAGGGCTCATGGAGTTTGGGTAACAGCATGGATAGAGGATTAATTAACGGACAGGAAACCAAGAGTAGGGTTAAACAGGGCATTTTCAAGTTGGCAGGCTTGGGCTTCATAAATAGAGGCAATGAGTACAAAATAGGGAAGTTATGCTGAACCTTCGTAAAGCTCCAGTTGTGGCTTAACTGGAATATTGGATCCAGTTCTCGTCACCAGTCTTTAGGAAGGATGTGAGGGTTCTTGAGAGGGTGTGCAGGAGATTTACCAGAATGGTTCCAGGGATGAGGTATTTGGAAAATCTGGTGTTGTTCTCCCTAGAGCAAAAGAGAACAAGGGAGATTTGGTAGAAGTACCAGATCATGACCGGTTTAGACAAGCTGTTCCCATTAGCTGATAAATCTGCGTCCCCAAGTCCTTGTACTAAGATTTTGGGCAGGAGACGCGGGGGGGGTGAGGGGAATGTGATTAAGAACCTTTTTATGCAGCAATTGGTAATGGCCTGGAACTCCACTTCCACCATCCTCTTGGGCAGGAAGATGATCAATGATTTCCAAAGGAAATTGGATGAACACTTGAGGGAAATAAACCTGCAGGGCTATGGGGAAACAGTGGGGGAAATGGGACTTAATGGATTGTTCTACAGGGAGCTGGCATGGACTTGATGGGCTGAAAGGCCGCCTTCTGTGCCATTATGACTAATTGGAAAAGGTTAGAGATGTAACAAGTTTTAAGCAAGTACAGAGACAGGGATAGTTTTTTTTGGGGGGGTGGGGGGCGGGGAGAAAAACGGCAGCAAAAAACCAAACTGATCTGTCATAGAGTGGAAGGTAGGAAAGATTAAATAGGAAAAGGGATGACAATGCAAAGCAAACGGAGATGGTAATGGGATAGACTTTCCTGTTCTGCTCTCACCCCTTCCCCTCCCTCCCAGAACTACGATATGGTTCCCCTTGTCCTCATCTTCTACCCCATCAGCTCCACAGTCAATGGATCATCCTCCACCCTTTCTGCCACCTCCAGTGTGATGCCACTACCAAGACATCTTCCCCTCCCTTTTCAACACTCCAGAGGGACCATTCTCTCCATGACACCCTAGTCCACTCCTCAGTCACCCTCAACAGCCCTCCCTACTGCACCTTCCCATGCAAGCACAGGAGATGCAACACCTACCCTTGTACCTGCTCTTTTCCCACCGTTCAGGGTCCCAAACACTTCTTCTAGGCGAAACAGCGAGTTACTTACAATGCCTTTCAATTTAATATATAGTTTAGTATCTTCTGCTAACAATGCTGTCTCCTCTATGCTGGGGAGACAAACAGACTGGGGACCGCTTTGCTGAACACCTCCATTCAGTTCACAAGCGCAACCCTGAGCTTTCAGTTGCCTATCATTTAATTCTCTGCCCCACTTCCACACTGACCTCTCTTTCTTGACCTCCTACACTGTTCCAATGAAGTTCAATGTAAGCTTGAGCAACAGCACCTCATTTTTCTATTCAGCATTTTACAACCTTCCAGACTTACTGAGTTCAACAATTTCAGATCATAGCCTCTGCCCCATTTTACCCCGAATGGCAGCTGTTGGTGATGATTCTGTTATTCCCATTTACACTCATTTGGACCCATTTTGGCCTCACAGCTCCAGGGTCCCGGGTTCGATTCTGGGTACTGCCTGTGTGGAGTTTGCAAGTTCTCCCTGTGTCTGCGTGGGTTTTCTCCGGGTGCTCCGGTTTCCTCCCACAAGCCAAAAGACTTGCAGGTTGGTAGGTAAATTGGCCTTTATAAATTGTCACTAGTATAGGTAGGTGGTAGGGAAATATAGGGTCAGGTGGGGATGTTGGGTAGGAATATGGGATTAGTGTAGGATTAGTATAACTGGGTGGTTGATGGTCGGCACAGACTCGGTGGGCCGAAGGGCCTGTTTCAGTGCTGTATCTCTAATCTAATCTAATCTATCTAAATCTTATCCCATTACCATCTCCTTTTACTTTGCACCATCATCCCTTCTGTAATTTAATTTTTTGTTCTTTCCCTCCTCCCCTGCCACTATCAGAGTCATAGAGAGATATAGCACCGAAACAGGCCCTTCGGCCCACCGAGTCCGTGCAGACCATCAACCATCCATTTGTACTAATCCTACATTAATCCCATTTTCCCTCTAACATCCCCACCTTCCCTCAATTCTACCACCGACCTATACTAGGGGCAATTTTTACAATGGCCAATTTTACCCATCAACCTGCAAGTCTTTGGCATGTGGGAGGAAACCGGAGCACCCGGAGGAAACCCACGCAGACACAGGGAGAACTTGCAAACTCCGCACAGGCAGTACCCAGAATTGAACCCAGCTGGAGCTGTGAGGCTGCGGTGCTAACCACTGCGCCACTGTGCCGCACTATTGGTTTAAAACCCGTTATCTAATTTTATCCAGTCTGACTAAAGGTCATCGACCTGAGACATTAACTGTTTCTCTCTCCGCAGATGCTGTCCCATCTGCTGAGCATTTCCAGTATTTTTTTTTTTTATTTAAGGCAAGGATACATTTGCTATTCATTATCCTTTTAAAGTTGCATTATTGAATTTCTTTTACTCATGTACTTCAGTTCTAATAAGACTTTTAAATTTCTCCTCTGTCAAATACTGCGAACCTTCCACAACTTCTGGCTAGGATTTCAAGTACAGATTAGTCACAAATTCGGAAAACTGCTGACTTGTTTACCACCCCTACCCTGGTAAGGAACACAACTAGCTTTGTGAAGTTGTACTGCAAGCCACCTAACACAGGTAGAGCTGGCAGTACAAAGGTGAGCTTCATCAGTGAACTATTTATCTCATTTTCGAAGACATCTGAGATACTCCCTACAATGAGTTGCTAATCTTGGCTATGCTGTTCTGGGGAAGCTGCCAGGCACAATACCCAGACACTCATTGTTTCAAAATATTTTAATCACCTCCGTTCACGGTCATGCTGCCACGTTCACCTCCCAAACCCGGAACTGACTAGAAGCAAATTCTACCTTTGCCAAGGTATGGCAATTTCTTTTCATCCTGCCCCCATTACTCGCTGATCACAGCTGGTGTGTTGGTGAAGGAATGAAAAATATATTAGCCAGGTTTCCCACTCTGACTTCTATTGGAAATGTGCATGAAGGACATTGGACAAGAACTTGATCAGGCTCTCCTCTGATGCTCCTCGCAGTCAAATAACTGCCGACACTCTCACATCAAGGAGGATCATTTCACTGAAGTACTAGAGGGTAACTGTGGAATCCAAATGAGTGAGTCACCATATTTGAAAGGAAAATGGAAGCAAATTCAACGGAAATCTCACACTTACCTTCCAACAGCTGTTATAATCAAGTCCAAATACAAATACCTATACATACATGCATACAATACACATGCAGGAGTCACCAATGGTCCAGCTATGGCTGACTTTTATTTCCTCCCGAATCCAAATTGCTCACACTGCTACTCTGGTCGAGATCAGCTAAAAAGGACAGTCAATGGATCGAATTGTCTAATCTCTGTAATATCTGATCTGGGAATGTTTGTTGACACAGTATAGAGTTGGCTACACAGATCATCCTAATCTGTGTAGCACATTTTCTCAATAAACTATCGAGACAGCTTAAGAATAACACATTTGACGATATTATTTATCCAGTGTATCACGGTAATGTGGTAGCACGTCAAGTTGAAGACCCACTGTCAAGTGATGGGGTGGGCGGCGACTGTTTCACTCCTGCACTCACTCATACAAACAATTTCTGATCTGAGGGACAGTGTTGTGGGAATGAACAGAAGTGTGATAATTATTCATGCGGTAAACAGAAGGAAAGTAGTTCCTAATGGCTAATTTCAGAGCTGCAGTAATGGAGATCTAGGACTTCTTGTTCCCACTGCCCTCTTGGCCAGACCCAAAATATGGGAAAGCTCTGAAAATAAGTTAGCAAGTTCCGCAAGCAGGACCCTGAGCTTCCGGTTGCTTGCCATTTCAACACTCCCCCCCTGCTCTCATGCTCACATCTCTGTCCTGGGATTGCTGCAGTGTTCCAGTGAACATCAACGCAAGCTCGAGGAACAGCATCTCATTTATCGATTAGGCACGCTACAGCCTGCTGGACTGAACATTGAGTTCAATAATTTCAGAGCATGACGGGCTCCCCATTTTACTTTTATTTTTAGTTATTTTTTCTTCCTTTTTTTTTTAAACATTCTTTTTTACAATCTTTTTTTTGCATTTATTTCATTTCATCTTTGTTTGTTCAGTTTGCTTACCCACTGTTTTTTTTCAGGTTTACACTTGCTGCTGTTCAATATTCAGTGTATTTACACCTAATCTGTACTAATGCTTTGTCTTTCAACACACCATTAACATATTGTTTGCCTTTGCTCCATGACCTTTTGGTCAGCTATGTGGCCTGGTCCAATCTAGACCTCCTTTGTTATCTCTTGCCCCACCCCCACTTCACTTGCTTATAACCTGTGACTTTTCTAATATTTGTCAGTTCCGATGAAGGGTCACTGACCCGAAACGTTAACTCTGCTTCTCTTTCCACAGATGCTGCCAGACCTGCTGAGTGATTCCAGCATTTCTTGTTTTTATTTCAGATTTCCAGCATCCACAGTATTTTGCTTTTATTTCTGTCCTATTGTGGTTTATTCATATCGAACAAGAGTTACAGCCTTTAATCTGAATTTGCTCCTTCCTGTCCATTAAGGATGAAAACATCTGACCAAGATTATATTAGTGTGGTGAAAATGACTTGTTCATATAGATCAATTTTATTTGGTGGTTTTTAATTCCTTCTACGGTCACGGAGTGTGATTTGTACGTTACCTCCATACCTGTTTTTAAGTGCATATCATTTGTTTGACTTTTGGGGGTGGTTGAGCTAACGGAATTCAAAGGAGGAACAGTTTACTGAAATTACATTCCAGGTTTCCATTTTAGGAGACTGCCAGCTAAAACTCTGCAGGATTTCCCAAACTCCTCATGTTTAAACATTAACTTTCAGTTCACAAACTATCTGGATTTTATAATATCCAGACAATGTAACATGTAGATACCAAGGTGACCATTAGAAGCAAATCCTAGTCTGCATAACCTTCTACTGTGTTACCTCTATTTTTGATGAAGTAGCGACACTTCAGTAGAGCATAAACAGAAAACCTTTAAAGGAATCACGCTGAGCATACAGGATAAATATACACTCAAGATCCTCAAGCACTGATTAAACAAGCAGGATACTAAATGGAACAACAACAGAAGAGAAATAAAGAGGAAAAGTTACCTATGCAATTCTCACAGGAAAAAAGTAGTTCAGTGCAAAAACTACAGAACAATGCAGAAAGATGTAAAAGGTTGATCAGAGGGTAGCTGGAGGTAAAGCAAAACCACAAATAATAAATTTCAAAACAGCAACAAGGTGGCTATCAGTGGAGAGGTGAAAATATTAAAAGGTACAAATTGGGCTGAAACAGGAGTATGAATTAGTAAATATTCTGAATGATAACTGCGCCAAAGCATTTGCAACAGAAGACGTGAGCAAATGCCATCCAAACATCATGGTGACGACTTGCATTTACATAATGCCTTTTAAATTTAAAAAATGCCTGGAGGCGTCACAGAAGTGTAATATTATGGACAGGTGGGAAGTGGTGTGGGTGGCATCCACTTTTCACCTCCCAACTGACCACAGATAGTGTTTTGTTCAAAATAGTGTGTCAGTCCCAGAGTGTTTTTAGGATCAAATAGACAACACAAATGACAGTTTTCTCATGTGTTAAAAAAGGTTACATTTTTATTTAAAACAGCAAAACCCAAAGTGTTCACAACCTTTACTCACTCATGCATTCACACACACGCGAGAGATATAGATAGACCTGCTGAATCTTCTCGGGAGGCAAGTCTCTTCAAAGTTGCAGGCCTGGATGTTTGCAGTTGTGAACTTGCTGAGGTGTTGTAGATTTCTGGTGGTTAAAACTTCACCTTTTCATTTTTCTGCAGCAAGTTGAAATATAGTATCCATCAGCAGCGGGGCTTCTTCCAGAGCTGGACCGATCTCTCAGCCTTTTGCTGGAACTGGCTTTCGGTGGTGTTTGCTTGATCTCCCCTCTCTCTCTCTCTCTCTCTCTCTCTCTCTCTCCACAGAGGGATACCTTTTAAGGTAAAAATCCATCACATTTTGAGTCTCTGTCAGGTGATGCCCTCTCCCCTGGTGTGATCACACAATGATCTAAGATATGGAAACCACTGCTATCTGTTGGTGTCTAGATGGGGGGACCATTCTGTTACAATGGTGCTACTTCACACCTATTCATCTTGGTTTGGGCTGTGGAGTCAGTCTCTCTGCAGAACCTTTGTTAGTTAATTCCTGTAGATAAGAGTCATCAACATATCATATATATTGACTTGGACGTGAATGTAAGGGGCATGATTAGTAAGTTTGCAGATGACACCAAAATTGGTGGTATTGTGGACAGTGAAGAAGGTTGTCTAAGGTTACAACAGGATATAGATCAACTGGGAAAGTGGGCAAGGGATTGGCAAATGGAATTTAATGCAGACAAGTGTGAAGTGATGCATTTTGGGAAGTTAAACCAGGGCAGGACATATACAGTGAATGGCAGGGCCCTGGGGAGTGTTGTTGAGCAGAGTGACCTTGGGGTGCAAGTACATAGTTCCCTGAAAGTGGCAACACAGGTAGACAGGGTGGTGAAGAAGGCGTATGGCATGCTTGCCTTCATCGGCTGAGGCATTGAGTACAAGAGTTGGGACGTCATGTTACAGTTGGTTAGGCCGCATTTGGAGTACTGTGTGCAGTTCTGGTCGCCGCAATACAGGAAAGATGTGATTAAGCTAGAGAGGGTGCAGAAAAGATTCACAAGGATGTTGCCTGGTTTGGAGGGCTTGAGTTATAAAGAGAGATTGGATAGGCTGGGTCTGTTTTCCCTGGAGCGAAGGAGGCCGAGAGGGGACATGATAGAGGTATATAAAATTATGAGAGGCATAGATAGGGTAGATAGCCAGAGTCTGTTTCCCATGCTAGGGGTGATTAAAACTAGAGGGCATAGATTTAAGGTGAGAGGGAGGAGGTTTACAGGGGATCAAAGGGGTAAATTTTTCACACAAAGAATAATGGGTATCTGGAATGAGCTGCCTGAGGAGGTGGTGGAGGCAGAAACAGTAGCGACATTTAAGAGGCATCTGGACAGGTACTTAAATGAGCAAGGCATAGAGGGATATGGAATTAATGCAGGCAGATGGGATTAATATAGATAGGCATTATGGTCGGCATGGATGCGGTGGGCCGAAGGGCCTGTTTCTATGCTGTACGACTCTATAACATCTATTGGGTTCCTTTCAATTTCAATGGGTTTTCCCCAGAACTAATTCAGACACAGTTAACGAGTTTCGGCTTTGCAGCCAGACTTATTTATTGACAGTACAGGAGGAGTCACCTGTCTTCTCCTCCATTTTGTTTGTGGTATAAATGTGCTTATTTTCTTGTGGCAAAAACAAGAAATGCTGGATTCACTCAGCAGGTCTGGCAGCATCTGTGGAAAGAGAAGCAGAGTTAACGTTTCGGGTCAGTGACCCTTCTTCGGAACCGAAGAAGGGTCACTGACCCGAAACGTTAACTCTGCTTCTCTTTCCACAGATGCTGCCAGACGCTGAGTGAATCCAGCATTTCTTGTTTTTGTTTCAGATTTCCAGCATCCGCAGTATTTTGCTTTTATTTTCTTGTGGTTCAGTTTAACAGATGATTTTTTAAAATTTCTCCAGTTCATTGTTTATTTCATCACAGATCCTTCCGAGCATGACGGTACACAGAAAAAAAAAATGACACTGAGCCAGAAATCGAGATATCAGGATCAGTGACCAAAAGCTTGGTTAAAGGGGTGGGTTTTCAGGAGTGCCAGAGGAGAAGAAAGAGGTAGAAAGATTTAGAGAAGGAATGCCAAAGCTTTGAGCTGGCTGAAGGCACAGTTGCCAATGATGGAGGGAAGATGGTATAAGAGTCGTAGAGTCAGAGTTATATAGCACAGAAACAGGTCCTTCGGCCCATCGTGTCTGTGCTGGCCATCAAGCTCCTATCTATTCTAATCCCAGAGTTGGAGGAATGCAGAATTATGGGAGAGTTGAAAAGCTGAAGAAAGTAACAGAAATAAAAAGGAGGGAAGGCTATTTAAGCATGAAGATGAGAATTTTACTGGGGGTTCAGGAACAATGTAGGTCAGTGAGCACAAGGGGGACAGGGTAGGGGAAGCAGAGTTTTGGGTGAATGGCATGGAGGGTGAAAAATGGGGGAGTCTGGAGGTGACAAAGGCATGGATGAAGCTTTCAGCAGCAAATGGGTTGAGGCAGGGCAGAAACTGGTGACATTATAGATGTGAAAATAGGTAGTCTTTGTGATGGAGAAGTTCAACCTAGGGTCAAATTATTTGTAACATCAGCATCCTGTTGGTTTCAACCGGACTGGCTTAGCAGGGGCCTGAAATCAATAGTGAGGGCATAGTTCGTGGTGAGGGCAAAAACAATGGTCTTCCCAGAGCTTAAATGGAGGAAATTGCAGCTTATCCAGGACCGAATGTCAAACGAGTGGTCTGACAACAAAGAGGCAGTGCAGATGTTGAAGGATAGGATGGAGAGTTAGAGCTCAAATGTTGTCAGCAAAAATGTGGAATCTGACCCCATGTCTTCTGATGATGCTATCATTGAGTAACATGTAGACCAGGAAGGAGAGAGGGATCAAGGTTGGGGGTCTTCAGAGTTAATGCTGTCAAGACATTGCTGCAGATGGTCAGCCAAAATATTAATGAGATGGAAGTTCTAGACAAGTAAGAAGGGCTTTAAAAGAAAAAAACCTCAGGTATAGACGGCACTTATCCCAGAGTGCTGAGACTAGGATATTTAAAAAGGACAACAAAAGAGACACTACATACGTATTAGACTTACTTCCATATATGTAATTAATGGAACCGATTACCAGAAGGGAACTTGAGAATTACCTGGATAACAAGAAACTAGTAAACACTCAACACAGCTTTAAAAGGATTCTACCAGACATATCTCCTAGACTTCATGAAGGAAATGATAAACCAAGTGAGCTGTGGAAAGCCATACAATGTTGCGTCTCTCAACTTCCAGATGGGTGGGGGACAGCCCTCACTTGGTTCCATTCCTATCTATCCAGTGGTAGCCAGAGAATCACCTGCAATACCTTCACTTACCGTTCCCACACTGTTTCCTTTGGAGACCTCTCCCCCCACCCCCCCCCCCCCGCGCCCCACCAAGGATCGATGTTTGACCACCTCCCATTTCTCAACTATATCATGTCCTTGTAGAAAACATCTGAAAACACGTCAGGTTCCACACCAGGTTACCTCACCACCAGCTCTCTCGAGCCCTCCAAGGCCTCTGATTGGTCATGCTGCTTGTCCGATATCCAGTACTTGGATGAGCAGACATTTCCTCCAACCAAATATTAGGAAGACCAAACTCTTTAGTCCCTGCCATAAACTCTGTTCCCTAGCCACTGACTCCATCCCTCCTTAGCAACTGTCTGAATCAGACTGTTCACAACTTTGCTGTCCTATTTGACCTCCCTGGATCAGCTTAACAAATATTTGTTCCATCACTAAGACCATCAACGTCCACCTCCATAACCAGATCACTCATCTCCACCTCTCACTCAACTCATCTGCTGCTGATGAAACCCTCATCCATGCCTTTGTTACTTCTAGACTCAATTATTCCAATGCTCTTGTGGCCAGTGTCCCACCTTCCACTCTCTGTAAACTGATCAAAAATTCTGCTGTCCATGTCCTAACTCACACTAAATTGGAACAATCATCCCGGTCCTTGCTGACCTACATTGGCTCCTGGTCCAGCAATGCCTCAATTTAAACATCCTCATCCTGGTTTTCAAATCCTTCCATGGCTTGTTCCTCCCAGTGTCCTGTAATCTACTCCAGCCCTGCAACTCACCAAGATTTCTCCAATTCTGGCCTCTTGCACATCTCTGAATTAATCTCTCCAATATTGGCAGCCGTACCTTCAACAGTCTAGGACCCAAGCTCTGGATTTCCTCCCTTTAACCTCTCCACCTCTACTTCTCTCTCAGCTTTTAAGGAATGTCTTAAAAGCAAAGATTTTGGTTACCTGTCTTAATATTTCAAATTATAGAAAAAGTTTACACTCAGAAAGAGGCCATTTAGTCCATCGTGTCTGCGCCAGCTGAAAATTAAGCCACCCAGCCTAATCCCACCTTCCAGCATTTGGTCCGTCGCCCTGCGGTTTACGACGCTTGGGGTGCATATTCAGACACCTTTTAAATGAGTTGAGGGTTTCTGCCTCTACTACCTTTACAGGCAGTGAGTTCCAGACCCCTATCACCTTCTGGATGAAGAAAACTTTTCATCTCCCCTCTAATCTTTCTACCAATCACTTTAAATCTATGCCCCCTAATCACTGACCACTCTGTAAATAAACCCTTCCCATCCATTCTATCCAAGCCCCTCACAATTTTGTACATCTCAATCAAATCTCCCCTCAGGCTGGGGTTGTTCTCCTTGGAACAGAGGAGGCTATCTAATCTTTCCTCAGCTGCATTTTTCCTGTCCTGGCAACATCCTGTAAATCTCCTGTACCCGCTCTCGTTCAATTACATCCTTTCTGTAATGAGGTGACCAGAACTGCACACAGTACTCAAGTTGTGGCTTAACTAATGTTTTATATAGTTCCAACATAACCTTCCCGCTCTTATATTCTCACATGGTTCAATGTCAAATTTTGTTTGATAGTTAAAATGTCCCAGGGTGCTTCCCAGGAACACTATGTTAAAGAAAGTCTTTCATTTAATAGCCCCTTTCATGACCTCAGGAAGTCCCAGAGCAATTTATAGTCAATGAAGTACTTTTGAAGTGTAGTCACTGTTGTAGGATATAAATGAAGTTGTTGTTGGGGAGGGAGAGCAGCTGTCAGTGAATAAATCAAGAATGGCTTTCCTTATATAAAATTACCTGACAATCTTTATGAATTATAGATGGCCAATGTGATTTGGTCATTATCAGAATGTTTGTGGGACCTTGCTGTGTACAAACTACAACAGTGACTACAATGCCAAAATACTTAATAGCCCATAAAGCACCTTGGAACATCTAGAGGTTGTGAAGGCACAATATAAAAACAAGTCTTTTCTTTTTGATGTGTAGAGTCTGAGGTGTATTGAGTTATAAAGGGAGCCCCGTTACTCAGATGTAAAAGATTGCAATGATAACAGAATTAAATCAAAGCGCCAAACACCAGCCCGCAGAGATCAGATCAAGTCACATCACAGTAGTCCTCTTGGAGCCCCTCAGGCGTATTTGCTTTTGTGCCCCACCCCCACATTCATTCTAGCCCTTCCCCTGGAGTGTCAGTCAGTAGGATAACATCCATCAAACTCGCCATCTTTTGTCAAGCCCAAGGATAACGTGGGCTTTACTGATTACGAAACTTCTTGGAAAAACCTTGCTATCTCCCCTCCACTGAAACACAGTTAAGTGAAAGGGTTAAATAATCCAGAGGATCATGCCAGTGCACAATACTAAGGAAACCACCCAATTTAGAAAAGAAAGCAAACCACAAACAATGCAAGGTCCTCCGTCCTCAGAATCAATAGCGACGAATGTTGGCAAGTTAAGAGTTAACTGGGTTAATGGGAGCCTGGAGCAGTCGGTTCAGCTGGAAAGAGCTCGTTAAGGAGATTTCAGTACAGACAGCCGTTTATTATTAGTTAAGAAATAAAGTTAGTTGCAGAAAACTAATTGCAAGCAGGTGGTTAGTTAAATAAGTCGCCGTTTTGCAACCCTCCGTTTATCAATCTCACCTCCGTCTGCGAATTGCTCGGTGAAGTAGACGGCAGGCTGGGCGATGCCGGCCACGGAACAGAGCAGTAACAGGGGTAGCAGCATCTCTGTAGGCACCAGGTTAGGGATGGATGTGATCGAGCTGTACGATGGGCCGGGACAACACGAACCAGCAAAGTGTCAGCAGTAAGAGCGCTGACTCCCGGCTTGGACAGTATAGGTCAACCCCCTTCTTTCCACACGGCTTCAAACCATTGGCCACAGTCAGCAACAGCCCCGCAAATCAGCTCCAAACACGTTTTTCCGCCTTTCTAGTTCCTGGATGATTCCAGGCACCTTCTCCTCTCAGTCTTATGATGTATTTCTGCATCTCTGTAAACATATTTTGTCTTCACGGCAGAATGGTCAAATCAAGAGAAATTTATTTGAGAATGTATTATTAGGCAATCGAGGAAACAATAAATGAAATTTAAAATAGTGAAAGGGTATAATTATCCGGGCAGCAGATATACATTGGAGCTTCAATATAATTCAGACTTTATCAGATGATGAGATACCTGGAATTGAGCAATATATTAATCCAGTGCTAAAATTTGTATTCGGATCATTTTGAATTGAGCAATCTATCAAGTCGGAAATTCACTGCTTTAAAAAAACATTGTATCATCAAATAACTTGAATTAAGTAGTTCACACAGCAATTGATTTCCCCATGTTTCTGATCTCAGCTTTACAGAAGTACCAGATTCTGGAGCAAAGAGAGTGACTGAGCACTTGGGCAAATTTGGGCTGATCAGAAAGTCAGCACAAAATTGTGAATGATTAATCACGTCTGACTAATCTAATTTACTTTTGGGAGGGGGAGATCACCAACCTGTTGCTGCTCCTCCTCCTCTTTGTTAATGACCTGGACAGTGGTGTTCGGAGTATGGTCAGTAAATTTGTGGATGACACCAAAATCTATGCAAGAGTAATCTTGCTGAAAACAGCAACATTTTGTCAAAGCTTTTTGTCGTGCACTCATCAGGACAATTCGCAAGAATACTAATGTAAGAGAAAGCAACAAACTTATACAGTACGAGAAGAGAGTGCTGATTGGTTGGCAAGTGGACTCTGATTGGTAGTGGTATTGCCATGGAGAATGCACCAGTTTATGGTGACTGATAGTTAACTACCAAGCTTTGTTTGAAATTTAAACCAAGCAGCTTAACTCTGATTAGTCTAGGCATTGCTCTGAGAAATGAACCAGAGAATGGCTGTCACTTATTTTGTTTAGTTGAAACAGGTGCAATGTGTGTACATTGTCACAGATCCATATTTATTTTCTCCTTGGATTAAAACAGTGTGCCTTTAAGACAGAGAGAGAGAAGCTTCTGGATTTCTGAGGCACAGTGTACCAGCTGCATTTTGTTACCGAGGGCACAGCAGGAGAGAGAGGTCACATGGTATAATGTTTCAATTTGACTGCATGTAACACTGGAAAAAAACGGTCCGAAGCAGCCACCAGCGAGGTGTGTATTCGCTCACAGCAGAAATTCTACAAGGAGCTACAAGCCAAGTTAATTTCCCAAGGGAAAAAAAGCCTTTTTTTTTCAAGAGAACATTTGTATTGCTGAAGGTAGCAAAACTCCTTTTTTTTAACTTCCAAGCCAGGAAGTATTTGCTTCAAGATTGAATCTCTCTTGACTGATTGTGTTTGCTGGAATTTGAAGTAAAGTTTTGATTGAGAGACTGTGGTTTTTAAAAATTCAAGTTGACCTATTGCTGTGCTCATCATTGAAAAAACTAGTTGACGCCTGCTGCAGCCTAAGTGTTTTGAATGCCTATCTATTGAAGGACTATTTCATCAAATCCTTAAGAGGCATTTGATTATTTTCACAACAGGATACCTCAGCCATCGGGAACGTAACCCACAAAGGCTTGCTTATTTATTTATTCTTAAGAAATAGCTCATTTTTTAAAACGTAATTTTTTAAAAGAAACCGGTTAATCGTGATTTTTGAGTATATGTGTGTGAATGGGGGAGTTGGGTTAAAATAAGAAGTTATAAGGTCTTTAGACATAGGTGTATCTTATTGTGTTTAATGTTACGACCAGGTGAGAAAGAGGTCTAGGGTTCCCTTTCAGCCTTCACCTGGTCTTACTGTATCAGGGTTTAATTTTTAAATATACCGTGTTTTTAGCTCCCCCTTGGTGAATCCTTGTTCACCACTTTCCAATTATAAGGCAAAGAAACCAGCACAAGCAGGCTTTCTTAGGTTTAAAGAAGAAAAGTTGAAATTTATTCAACTTAAACTCTAATTTGGTTGACGCCTATGGATACATGACATGCCCACGCTAGCATGCATACGCGATACACACATACAAATAGAGATAGAAAAGAGCAGAAGAAAAATAAAATGGAAATGTTTGAGGCAATATCTGAAGAGGTGTTGTTATGGTTCTTCGAGCCCACTGCAGAGTCCTTGATTGTAGGTAGATCTTGCTTTTTGTTGGGGCCCAGTATTCTTCTGAAACCTTGTTTGCTGCAGGAGACTTTTCTCTCTTGGGGTTCATGTGGCTTCAGTGGATTCAGAGGCTTGTGAGAAAGAGATGGGAGCAGACAGTCAGACAGGAGGTTGTCTTCAGTCCAGGAGCATTCTGCTTTCTGCAGGCTCTCAGTTCAAACTGTACAATTCAGAAACCCCTAGGTTGCCAAACAGATTAGTCATGTGACTAGTTGGTCTGACCACGCCTTGGCTCTGTGTATTGTATCATCTTAGCAGGGAATGGAATGCGCTTCCCTGTCTTCAATGTCTGTTAGTATGTAAATGTTTTTTTTCCAGCCAAGGTCTGGCAGTCCTTGTCTTCTCTTCTTCCCAGCAACAATTTGAAATTTAATGTCCACGTGGCAAAATTAATATGCCTCATTCTTGGCAGGTGGGGGCCTGCATGACATTACGATTTAGTTTTTTTAAATAAATAGTTAATTTGTTGTCTAAAGACACCTTGTTTGGTCTCTTTTATTCTGGGGATTACAAGAGTGTTTAATTTGGCTGTTTTCCAGTTGGGTGGGAAAGCTTTAATAATATGCTGTGACCTGTAGAGTGATGGAAGTGAATTGATGGTGCATTGCTCCCGCCTCAGCTGTAACAAAATGATCTTTCTGTCTGCAAAGTACAGAGCCCTGTGTATTAATATAGGTAATTTCCAGTACCCACAAATGCGCCACACTGCGAGCCCGACTTACAATCTTAAATTGGTTGTCAGTGTAATTCTTAGCACACTGAGGATTATTTAGCAAATGTTGTCCAATCGCGGAATCACATATAATGTTGGACACTGTTTTGAGTTTTGCAATCAGGGGCTGGTTGGTTATGGCCTGTTGTGAACAGTGGAAGGGACATGTTGTTTGATACGATCCGCCAGTCTTTGGGACATACAGCCTATATACCTAGCATCACAACTGGTATTGAAATTCATATATCACATTACTCATTTGTGTGATAGGTGGGACGACTTTTTGACTTGACGGCAGCATCCTGTTAGTGGAGAAAACCACATGTGTTGCCACTGCATAGTAGCAGCGTGAAACAGCTAGCTTCACCTGTTGCTCAAATTTTTGGGATACATTACCCTTCCTGGGTAATTGGAAGTAGACTGGGCACTTTTCAGGGCTGAAAATGACAGCCTTAGGCCCATTCATAAGTTTGCGTGATATACAGCTAGAAATGATCTGATCAGGGTAGCCATTGTCACACAGGATGTCTTTGATTTACACTATTTCAGCATCAAGCTTGCATGGTAAGCAAATAGCTCGGGCCCTATTTACGAGGTTGCCGATAAGGCCAATCTTATAGTGTGTGGAACTGTAAGAATCCTAACGCGTGTATTGACCTGTGAAGGTGGGTCGGGGTAGACCGTGGTAGAGAACCCCTTAGCAGATTTCTGAACTAGTACGCCAAGGAAAGGGAGCTCATTTGACTGCTCCATTTCAAGGATGAATTTGAGCGCAGGATGGAGCCCATTAAGACATGAAAGGAAATTATTACATGCAGCTGCAGATTCAAATATAGGTGTCATTCCCTCAAAGACACGTTTCTCATGGAACCCAAAAAAGATGTTTACGAGAGCTGGGCCTAGAAGGGATACCATGGCAACACCATCTATTTGGGCATTCATGGTGTCAGTAAAACCATTCACTGGTTCATTCCTCAGGGCAATGCCTTGACAAGCAGAGTCAAGCTGGTTTAAATTTCACACAAAGCTTGGCTGCTAACTGTCAGTCACCATAAACTGGTGCATTCTCCATGGCAATGCCTCTACCAATCAGATTCCACTTGCCAACCAATCAGCACTCTCTTCCCATACAGTATAAATTTGTTGCTTTCCCTTACATTTGTATTCTTGCAAATTGTCCTGATGAGTGCAAGACGAAAACCTTCAACGAAATGTCTCTGTTTCAGCAATACTCAAGTTCTGTACTACCAAATGATTACAGGAGGTTTTATAGTCAGAGTCATTTATAGTGCAGAAAGAGGCCATTCAGTCCATCGAGTCCATGCCAGCTCTCAATGGAGCTATGCTGACAGTCCCACTCCCTGGCCCCATCCCCATAGCCCTGCAAGTCTATTTCTCTCAGCCATCCAGTCATTGATTGTTTCTGCTTCCTCCTCCTCCTTCTTAGGCAGTTACTCAGGAATGAGGATAACTTTCTTCCACTCCAGGATTGTAGGTCTAAGATGACTCTGCTTCCACCACCCTTGTGGACAGCAAGTTCCAGGTCATTACCATCCACTGCATAAAAAAAAGTGCTTCCTCATTCCCCCTGCAGCTTCTGCCCAAAACTTTCAATCTGTGTCCCCTAGTCCTTGTAACATTTGTTAATGGGAGCAGCTTTTCCTTGTCTAACTTATCTAAGCCTGTCATAATGTTGTACACTTCTATTAAATCTCCCCTCAATCTCCTTTGTTCTAAGGAGAACACACCCAGCTTTTCCAACCTAACCTTGTAAATAAAATCCTCTATCCCTGGAAGCATTCTGGTAAATCTCCTCTGCACCCTCTTGAGGACCCTCACATCCTTCCTGAAGTGTGGTGGCAAGAACTGGATGCAGTACTCCAGTTGGGGCCTAACCAGAGCTTTATAAAGGTTCAGCATAACTTCCTTGATTTTGTACTCAATGCCACTATTTATGAAGCCCAAGATCCCATATGCCTTACTAACCACTCTCTCAATATGTCCTGCCACCTTCAAAGATCTATGCACATGCACAGGTTCCTCTGTTTCTGCACATTCTTTAGAACTGTGCCATTAAGTATATATTGCCTCTCCCTATTCCTTCTGCCAAAATGTGTCACATCACACTTTTCGGTATTAAATTCCATCTGCCACCTGTCTGCCCATTCTGCTATCCTATCTGTATCCTGTTACAGACAGTTCATATCATCCTCACTGTTTGCCGTACCTCCAAGTGTGGTGTCATCAGCAAATTTTGAGATTCTACTCTGTATTCCGATATCCAAGTTATTTATATATAGCAAAAAAATCAGTGGTCACAGCACTGTGTACCATCCTCCAGTCTGAAAAGCAACCATTTACTATGACTTGCTGTTTTCTGTCCTTAAGCCAATTTTTTATCCAATTGGACAATAGCCCTCCTATTCCATGTGCTTCAATTTTCTTAACCAGCCTTTTACATGGAACCTTAACAAATGCTTTCTTAAAATCCATATAAACAACATCCACTGCATTCCCTTCATCAAGCTTCTCTGTTACTTCATCAAAAAAATTCAATTAGATTAGTCAAGTATGATCTGCCTTTTACAAATCCATGCTGACTATTCCTAACTAACTCGAACCTCTCTAAGTGTAAGTTGATATTTTCCCTTATTATAGTTTCTAAAACTTTACTGACCACTGTTGTTAAACTAACTGGCCTGTAATTGCTAGGACTGTCCTTACACCCTTTCTTGATTAAGGACGTCACATTTGCCACTTACCATGTTAAAGGCTATGTACAACACAAGGTATTGTTGGTTTAAGACAGAGTGCATTCAAAAGCAAAACTGTTTAGATGTACTGGAGGAATGGGCCACAGTGGGAAATGGTGTTTAACTTAGATACATGTAGTATTATGTAGGTTGGTATGCATAATACACTGATCATTTCCAAGGAACAATACTGAGCTAGGTTGAGAAAGAAAAAAATCTATATCTTACTGTGCAAGATCACTGAAGGTATGACCAATGTAGAGAAACTGCAGCTCAAGTTAACAGAATATTGGGTTGTATTAATAGAACCATTCAGTATAAATCAAAGAACACCATTTTGATGTGCTGTAAGATTCTTAAACTTGTATCTTCAGCACCTTGTTCTTTACCTAACTACTTGATCACTCAACTTCCATCTACCTTGACCCATCCTTTTCATAATTTTAAACATTTCTTTCATATTGCCCCATAATTTCTGATTAACAAAAAGGTCTAATGTTTCAAGTCTTTCATCATTATTAGGCCAGTCTTTGGCTTATTTTATGTTATCGTAATACAACCATTTTCATAAATCTTTTTGTATCCTCTTTAAAGCCTTCACATCCTTCTTAAGTGTGGTGCCCAGAATTGTACACAATACCCCAGTTGAGGCCGAACCTTTAGAAAACACTGGGGGAGGCCCATCATTGGCAGTTACAACGGGAGTTCGGGAGATAAAGTGCTGAAATTCCAGCCATAAGCATTCTTGCACTGTTGTTTTGGGAGTTACAGTAACAATCAATGTTCTCTTTATGATTGCAAGAAATAGAAATGTGCAACTAAAAAGAGAAAGTAGCTGCTGACAGCAGCACTTGCAACCTTAAGCCTGGAGGAATTAACAATAATGGGGATGGGAGATAGTGATGGAGCAGTGGGACCTGGATGTATATGTGCATGTCGTTGAAGGTGGCAGGACAAGTTGAGAAAGCAGTTAATAAAGCATACAGCATCCTAAGCTTTATTAATAGGGGCATAGAGTACAAGAGCAAGGAGGTTATATTAAAATTGTATAAAACGCTGGCTCAGCCTTAACTGGAGTATTGTGTCCAATTCTGGGCGCTGAATTTAAGGAAAGATGTGAAGGCATTGGTGAGAGTGCAGAAAAGATTCACAAGAATGTTTCCAGGAACTTCATTTACGTAGATAGATTGGAGAAGTTGGGACTGTTTTCCTTAGAAAAGAGAAGACTGAGAGTAGATTTGATAGAGGTATTCAAAATCATGAGGGCTCTGGACAGGGTAGATAGGGAAAAACTGTTCCCGCTTGTGAAAGGATCAAGAACAAATCGGCACAGATTTAAGATAATTGGCAAAAGAAGCAATGGTACACGAGGAAAAACTTTTTCATGCAGCAAGTGGTTAGGATCTGGAATGCACTGCCTGAGAATGTGGCAGAGGCAGGTTCAATCGAGGCATTCAAAAGGGAAGAATGTGCAGGGTTATGGGGAGAAGGCAAGGGAATGGCACTAGGTGGATTGCTCACTCGGAGAGCCAGTGTAGTCACGATGGGCCGAATGGCCTCCTTCTGTGCTTTAACAATTCTGTGATTCTGCGATTTGGATTGGACAGAAGCGGCAAAGGTGGAGACAAGTGAGCTTTGCAGTAGGTTAAATGGAGGAGACACGTCATTGTGGGTGGAAATGCAGAGAATAATTTGGCAGTTTTAAAGAGTGTTGGAAATTGAACTGTGGGATAATTTTTGCATTCAGTCCATGATCCAACCTGTGCATGGTCCAATCCAGGCACAACTGATTTGAAATCACACAAGACTGGCAAGTCTGTACTGTTCACATCGTATAGTTACAGAATGTTCTATAACTTATCTTCACTGACCATCAAATTTTGCACTGCATCCCATGCCCGCAGTCCTGTTGTACTTGCAGAAGTTCTGCCTATCGTACGAATCATTTTCATCAAAATATTTGAAGTCAACCTTGACTCTGTTTGGAACTTCTGTATGTCAGGAAGCAGAATGCTAAATGTAATTCTGCTGAAAATAAGGAATCAAATACTATCTTTGTGTCCCCCCAGCAGTCTTGTTCAAAAACACTCTTTTTCACCTCTTATCATGTTAAGTTGCTAGTTCTTGTAAAGAGAAAACTGACCTATGGGCTCACCTTTCTCCTCTGATTCTAATCTTGATCTTGACAAGAAATCATTCTATTCTACCATTATGACAACTAAGTTTTAATTCTTAACATACCTTTTAGAACCTCAATTTCTCAACCAAAAGATCTCTGGTCCTGTTGTGATCCTTTCTATGGTTCTGAGGATGTGAGAGTCTAATCCGAATGCCAGCGATTCAGTATTTCCTATTCCAAGTTTGCCTTTCCATTCAGAAATTTGCTTGTGTTCATCCTAAACCCAAGGAAGACAATCTCTTTTTACCCTTCCTACTACTGCCTTATTATTATAAAGTCTGCATTTTCTAAAGTTACAGAAGCTGCTTCTAACTCAAATTATCCATCGCCTTTAAAGTTTGTATTTGGTTTTTCTGGCTGTTCAGTTGGTGATTCTTGTCAATATTATGCATCTCTAAAACTATGATTTTGAACAGTTTGATCCATTTGTAATTTACCTGAACATCTCCAATACATTTGACAGAGTTTGGAACTGACCTCTTCCAAACAAATGATCATGATATCAATAACTGAGAGCCGTCAGCAAAGATTGAAGGCTGGTGCTGTTTTCTCTAGAAAAGAGAAGGCTGAGGGGTGACCTGATAGAGGTCTTTAAGATTATGGGAGAGTTTGATAGGATAGACTGAGAGAAAATCTTTTCAAACGTGGTGGAGACCAAAGATAGGGGCTGTAAACAATAGTTACCAATAAATCCAATAGGGAATTCAGGAGAAACTTCTTTACCCAGAGAGTAGAATGTGGAACTTGCTATCACAAGAAGTAGTTGAGGCCAATAGCATCGATGCATTTAAGGGGAAACAAGATAAACACATGAGGGAGAAAGGAATAGATTATGTTGACAGGGTTAGATAAAGAGGGGTAGATGGGCCGAAGGACCTATTTCTGCACTGAACATTCTGATGTAATAAGGAAATGAGACAGATTATGACATTTTTAAGGATCATTGTTACGAGGAAAAACTAAAACAGCACACATTTTCATCCAGGAAAGAAGGAGATATAATGTTGTGAAAGTAAACAAGATAGTTAAGAGAATGGAACAATCCAAATCTTTCTTTTCTTTGGCCTCCTTATCTCGAGAGACAATGGATAAGCGCCTGGAGGTGGTCAGTGGTGTGTGGAGCAGCGCCTGGAGTGGCTATAAAGGCCAATTCTAGAGTGACAGCCTCTTCCACAGGTGCTGCAGAAAAATCTGTTTGTCGGGGCTGTTACACAGTTGGCTTTCCCCTTGCGCCTCTGTCTTTTTTCCTGCCAACTGCTAAGTCTCTTCGACTCGCCACACTTTAACCCCGCCTTTATGGCTGCCGGCCAGCTCTGGCGAACGCTGGCAACTGACTCCCACGACTTGTGATCAATGTCGCAGGACTTCATGTCGCGTTTGCAGATGTCTTTAAAGCCGAGACATGGACGGCCGGTGGGTCTGATACCAGTGGCGAGCTCGCTGTACAATGTGTCTTTGGGGATCCTGCCATCTTCCATGCGGCTCACATGACCAAGCCATCTCAAGCGCCGCTGACTCAGTGTGTATAAGCTGGGGATGTTGGCCGCCTCGAGGACTTCTGTGTTGGAGATACGGTCCTGCCACCTGATGCCAAGTATTCTCCGGAGGCAGCGAAGATGGAATGAATTGAGACGTCGCTCTTGGCTGACATACGTTGTCCAGGCCTCACTGCCATAGAGCAAGGTACTGAGGACACAGGCTTTATACACTTGGACTTTTGTGTTCCGTGTCAGTGCGCGATTTTCCCACACTCTCTTGGCCAGTCTGGACATAGTAGTGGAAGCCTTTCCCATGCGCTTGTTGATTTCTGCATCTAGAAACAGGTTATTGGTGATAGTTGAACCTAGGTAGGTGAACTCTTGAACCACTTCCAGAGCGTGGTCGCCAATATTGATGGATGGAGCATTTCTGACGTCCTGTCCCATGATGTTCGTTTTCTTGAGGTTGATGGTTAGACCAAATTCGTTGCAGGCAGCCGCAAACCTGTCGATGAGACTCTGCAGACACTCTTCAGTGTGAGATGTTAAAGCAGCATCGTCAGCAATCCAAATCTAGGATAGGTCAATGGGACATGCGTTCAAACTAGTAAAAGGGAAATTTTAGATTTAAAAGCAGGAAGTTCTTTTTCATAGTGATCAAGACCTGGAAACGAAAACCCTGAAATCATTTAAGAAACAAGATGATACTGCAATGAGGGGAGTTTAAGCTCTCTCTGGATAGACCAAATGGCTTTCTTCAACCATAATTAGCTTGGGATCACAGTCGTCTAGGAGTTCATTAGTCAGAGGAGATGCCCTATAACAAAAAAAGTAACATTCTTTTTATGAGCCAGTATTTTTTTTTCCAACGGCTATTGTAATCAAAATCATTTAAGCTGATCTTTACTGAGTGTTGGAACCGGGCATGTGGGACAGCCCGGAATGAAAACCACGTAACACCGGGACCCGGAGACATTACTGGGTAACACTGGGGCCTGGTAACCAGGCAACACCGGAAGCGTGGTTGGGAGTAATAGCAAACAGGTAAAGGCCGCAGGCAGTTTTTATTCCATTCTGCATCAATGTGGGGTCGATTTGTTCGATTAAAAGCGCCATGTAAGTGTAAGGACTTTATTTGTTTGACACAACACACAGCAAGTCTGTCAGTTGCTGTGGAGAGAGCAGGCTTCTGATTCGGTTGTGTTGGCATCACAGACTAACATCCGTATTCTATCAACAGGGGCAGAGGGGGAAGGAAGGGGGACGAGAGGAGGGGAAAAGGGAGGGGAGGCGAAGGGGCAGTGGCGGGAAGGGGGAGAGGCAAGGGGGAGCCATTGCAGTATTTCCACTCGTTTACATTTATTCCTCCTTTATACTCCTGATGGGAGTTACATACTGTGGTTTGATTCTGAAGACAAATCTCCATGTAAACAATGACAATGAGTTTTGAACCATGGATGTCAATACAATCCTGCACACACTTTCCACTACAGATCATGGTACAGTGATCACTGCTGTTGTCCTGATTAAGACTGTGTTCTCATCACTGCTCCAGCTCAGCCCAGACAAGGTGTATTTACCCACGTAGCCTCGAAGAACCCTTTCCATTGTATTTTCAGTTAAATTCTGAGATATATAAAAATAGCATCACGCACAACAAGTTAGAAACCAGCTTGTACAACTGAGAAAGCTGCAACAGATGGACTGTTTTGGGAGCAGGAAGACAAGAGGGGACAGAGAATGTTTTTGGTGTATATGGTTATTTATTGATCACTGAAAGGATGCTGCTCTGTGACTCCCGTTTCCTGACCTTGTGTTCTGTTTTTGTTAGGATGTTCAGGAGAAGTGGTCTGGGGAGTTCCGCCCTGGCCAGAGCCCAGGCCCAGCTCTCTGGACAGAGAATATTAGGAAGCTTCAAGGACACTGGGGATGAACTGCAGGTGATGAAGAATTATCTTCCAAAAAGTATCCTTTTCATACCCTCTCGACCTGCTTTTTTCTTACCAGGCTCCAGGGTTGTTGGAGCTAGCTTGACTTTGCTAATTTTGTTGTTTTGTTTTATTACTTTCTACCCATCTATATCTATCCCCGGCACCTATATCTATTCACGCCCTGTGTCTCATATGTCTTCTCTCTCTTTGATTTTTCATTTTCCTGGCAGGGAGGGATCAGGTCGCTTACGAAAGTTCTGTCAATCAAGATATTAATCTTACTACTGGAAGGAGGACAAGACCTCCCTGCCCCCGCCGCCACCCCCTGCCCCAATTACTTTCCCTCCTCTTTCCACTTATGGTAAAGTTCCTGACTTTGTCTCAAAGCCCCTTCCCTCCTTTGCTGAACTCAGATTGGGAATTACAGTTGTCAATCATGTATGTTCTACCACTGAGCCTCCTTGAATCTACATGCTTTCAGTTTGAGATGGCAACAGCAATCTTTTTCTAAACTATCACTCTTGTATTTGCAGGAATATATTAACACTCTCTATAAGAAAAACAGTGCCCTGGAGGTTAAACCATTCAACCTGCATGAAATTAGTAACCGAAGTGACCTTTCAGTAGAGGACAAAGAATGGAAAGCGAATCAATATTCAAAAACTGCAGTTACCATAAAGCCAGCAGAAGGCATCAGTGAGCTGTCATTGACTGGGAATCGGTTCTTGAAGAAGCCAAACAAATTGGCAGTATCGCAAAGCCCCACAGTGAGCAAGAGCGTGTTGAAGAAAGCTAATGAGGCAGACACAAGAAGACCTGATGCTGCTGCTTGGATCAGATCCTCCAGTGCTGCGCTTGCCAGACTGGCACAAATAGAAAACAAAATCATGAGCAGAAGACTGAGTGCACACGTGATCGACTCTGACGAGGATTTGCGGACTTCTGATGAGAAGCAGATTTCCCCCAAGTCAAGCAGTGAGTTAAGCGGAAAAGGGAGCAGGTTCCTGAAGAAAATGGCAGGTGCTACTACAAACCAGGAGTTCAATGTTGGGGGTCCAAAGAAAGAAATGGGATCTTCAAAGAAAGACCAACGTAATGCACATCCTGGAACTCTAGTCAGAGTGGTCACAATCGACAGTGATGAGGAGGAAATGAGAAAGATGTTAGGAAGCTCCCTGGAACACTCTGATGAAAATGAACTTTTAAAAAGATCACTAGGGACTCCACAACACAGTTCCAAGTTCCAGGTAGTGTGCTTACATAATACTACTTCTACAAAAACTTGCATTTACATAACATATTTAACATTGTAAAATGTTCCAAGGTGCTTCACAGGAGCATGATCAGACAAAGTTTGACACTGAGCCACATAAGATATTAGAGCAAGTGACCAAAAGCTTGATCAAAGAGGTACGTTTTAAGGAAAGTCTTAAAAGAGGAAAGAGAGGCAGAGAGATTTCGGGAGAGAATTCCAGAGATTGGGGCTTATATAGCTGAAGGCATGCTGGGTGAAGGAAGAGGGGAATGCACGAGAGTTCAGAATTGGAGGAACACAATTCTGAGGGTTGTAGAACTAGACAAGGTTACAGAGATACGGAGGGGCGGGGCCATGGACAATATGAACACAAGCATGAGAATTTTAAACTCAAGGTGTTGCCTAAACCGGGAACTGATGTAGGTTAGCGAGCACAGAAGTGATGAGTGAATGGAATCTGATGCATGTTAGGATGCAGCTAGCAGAGTTTTGGATGCTTAAATTTACGGAGGATAGGAGATGGGAATACAGCCAGAAGCAGTTTGAAGAGCAAACGCATTAGAAGGTTTTTCCTTTATTTCAAATAATTTTTTATTGAATTATACAAGAATTCAGACTTTTTTTAGATTAGAGAAAGAATACAAAATAAATGCTGCTTTGAAAACAACTCAGAACTTACAAATACATTCTTGGGCAGGGTTACTAGTGAATTTGCCAAGGGAGTATCCTTGTCAGAAGAAGCTAGTCAGACAAGGGGAAGGGGGAATGAGGTTTACCATGGGTGGCCGTCAGTGTTCCGTGTAAAATGTTGTTGCGCAAGGCCAGTTTTTTCAATGCACAGTACCTTTTTAAATGTTATTGTGTGGTTGCACATGCATGATTTTTAACCCAGGACAAGGCCTGCATGGTATCTTCCAGGCTGCTGCATGACCGTGCACGCGCATAACTTAGCAGTAATATTGGTGCTCATATTTTGTACTTGTGGAAGCTGAGGGATACGATAGGGTCTATTAAGAAATTAGCCTACGGATCCCTGGGGTTGCAGAGCTTGGGGCTTAAAGAAACATGGAAAATATTAGCAGGAGTAGGCCATTCAGCCCTTCAGGCCTGCTCCACCATTCAAAAAGATCATGGCTGATCGTCTAATTCAGTACCCTGTTCCCACTTTCTCCACATATGCCTTGATTCCTTTGGCATTAAGAAATATATCCTTCTCCTTCTTGAATATATTTAATGACTTGGCCTCCACTGCCTTCTGCGGTAGAGAATTTCACAGCTTCACCACCATCTGAGTGAAGAAATTTCTCATCTTGGTTCTAAATGGCATACCCTGTATCCTGAGACTGTGACCCCTGGTTCTGGACTCCCCAGCCATCGGGAACGTCCTCCCTGCATCTAGCCTGTACAGTCCTGTTAGCATTTTATAGGTTTCTATGAGATCCCCTCTCATTCTTCTAAACTCTAGTGAATATAGGCCTAGTCGACCCAATCGCTCCTCATACGTCAATCTTGCCATCCCAGGAATCAGCCTAATAAATCTTCTTTGCACTCTTTCCATGACAAGAAATTCCTTCCTCAAATCAGGAGACCAAAACTGCACACAATACTCCAGATGTTGTCTCACCAAGGCCCTGTATAACTGCAGTAAGACATCCTTGCTCCTGTACTCTAATCCTCTTGCAATGAAGGCCAACATACCATTCGCCTTCCTAACTGCTTGCTGCACCTGAATGCTTGCTTTCAGCGACTGGTGTACAAGGACACCCAAGACTCGTTGCACCTCCCCCTTTCCCAATCTATCACCATTCAAATAATAACCTGCCTTTCTGTTTTTACAACAAAAGTGGATAACCTCACATTTATCCACGTTATACTGCATCTGCCATGCATTTGCCCACTCACCCAACTTGTCCAAATCACGTTGGAGCCTCTTTGCATCCTCCTCACAGCTCACATTCCCCCCCAGCTTTGTGTTGTCTGCAAACTTGGAAATGTTACATTTATTTTCCTTATCCAAGTCATTAATATATATTGTGAATAGCTTGGGGCCCAATCACTGATCCCTGTGGTACCCCACTAGTCACTGCCTGCCACCCGGAAAAAGACCCGTTTATTCCTACTCTCTGTTTCCTGTCTGTCAACCAATTCTCAATCCATGCCAGTATATTACCCCCAGTCCCATGTGCTTTAATTTTGCACACCAACCTCTTATGTGGGACCTTATCAAAAGCCTTCTGAAAATCCAAGTACACCACATCCACTAGTTCTCCCTTTTCTATTCTACTAGTTACATCCTCAAAAAACTCCAGTTGATTTGTTAAGCATGATTTCCCTTTCGTAAACCCATGCTGACTTTGTCCAATCCCGTTTATGCTTTCCAGGTGTTCTGCTATCACATCCTTTGTAATAGACTCTAGCATTTTCCCCACTACTGATGTAAGGCTAACTAGTCTATAATTCCCTGTTTTTTCTCTCCCTCCTTTTTTAAATAGTGGGGTTACATTTGCCACCCTCCAATCTGTAGGAACTGCTCCAGAGTCTACAGAATTTTGGAAGATGACCACCAATGCATCCACTATTTCCAGGGCCACTTCCTTTAGTACACTGGGATGTAGATTATCAGGCCCTGGGGATTTGTCAGCCTTTACCCCGATTAATTTCCCTCACACTATTTTTCTACTAATATTAATTTCCTTCAGTTCCTCCCTCTCATTAGACCCTTGGTTGTCTAACATTTCTGGGAGGTTATTTGTGTCCACGTTTGTGAAGACAGGACCAAAGTATGTGTTTAATTGTTCTGCTATTTCTTTGTTCCCCATTATAATTTCCCCTGTTTCTGACTGTAAGGGACCTACATTTGTCTTCAGTAATCACTTATGTGGATTGGACCTGGAGGAAGCCCATATCTCTTGTTTCTCTAGCTCCAGGTTCACTGTTGCATCACATGCCACTCTTGGTAGATATGTTCTTTGGTCATATGTATCTTGTGAAGTTCCAGATTGCACCAGGGTAGAGACATGCACTGGATTGTAGGACATTAAAACTGGGTCTGGAAGTGAGTATCGGATCTGGGCATAATAGCAGAAATCTTGTGGGAGGATGTGGAACTAGTCCGTCAGCTGGTTGGATTTGGCCATTCCAGTGCAGCTGCCTGTTTTGGATATGCAGTTCTCATCCCATGCCTTGAACCTATTTGTGGCAAGTACTATTAGATAATGGGATCTGTATCATACAACAGGCGGGACCTGGTTAATGCTTCCCTCCAATCTTCTAGGTTAGTGACACTATTGGATGTTTCGCAGCACAAATCATTGACTGCACTGTAGTTGGACAAGGTCAATTATCTATAGAACTGTACAATTTTCTAGCACATTTTGCCCATTTAGTTTGATCCAGCTCTTTGAGCAATCCAAGGCGAATTCCGTGCCCCTACACTCTCCCTATAGTCTTGTATCATCTCCAGCTTCAAACGTTTATCCAATTTTCCCTGAAACACTGCAATGGTCTCTGTCTCAACCACTCACCGTGGCTATGCATTCCATCCTCTCACATCTTTGTGTAAAAAAAATAATTCTCAACCTCTTCCCTCGCACTCAGTTTCAAATAAATGACACTCATTATTGATTGCCCAATCAGATGAAGGTCTTTTCCCCAATCATCCTACCAAAACCTTCCAGAATGTAAAAATCTACGCTTAGCCTTCTGTGCAACACTAGAATTAGTTTTTCCCTATTTATTCTTTGCATGACTATGGTTTCCCATCCCTGACATCGTTCTGGATAATTTACACTAGACACTTCCTATGGCTTTAAAGTCCTTTCTATAATGGGGTGCCTCTAATTGTGATCTAATTAATATTTTGTGCAAACTTGTCATTACCTCTTTACTCTTGTACTGTATTCCCCAATTTATCAAATGCAATATGCTGTTGGCCTTTTTATAACTTTATCCATCTGTACTTGCACTTTCAGGAAATTGTTTTTTATTCTCTCTGTTCATCCACATTCTTCATCTTTTGAGTTATGCACCAGTTCACACTTACCCACATTAAATTAAATCTGCCATTGTCTGCCCACTCCACTACTCTATCTGTCTGCCTGAAACCTTTTACAGACTTCCTTACTGTTTGAGGGAACCTGTTACTTTTGTGTTGTCAGTAAATTTTAAGATGGTGCTCTTTATGCCCAACTCCTAATCATGCAGATATACCCCAAGAATAAAAATGCCAGCTGTGTCCTTGGAGTGGTTTTGTGTGAGGATTTCTTTGTTCAGTAGGTGCATTGCAAGTAGACAACCTCTGACTCACAGCTGGAGAAATCTCTTTGATCTTAAGGGAACTGTTACTTGCCTCCTTTCTGCGGTGATGTGCGAGACATAAAATATGACTTGCTATTTATTGAGTGTTGAGAGCCATTGTAACTGGGAAGGTGAAAACATCACTGATAATTGGAGGACAAGGCTTCAATAAGATACATATACCTTTCCCATTCTATGTAATCTTTGGTCTAGGTGTAACACTAGTTTCATTTGTTTATTATTTATAATCTTGTTTGCAAATTTATAAATATTTGGTTACACTTGTTCCTGACCTGTTTTGACTTATGACATTCTGTCGTTGACTTATGTTTTATTTTACTCATAGTCTATCTTCAGAAACCATCTGACAAGTCAATTGAGAATGCCTTCTCCACCCAGTGTGGCCTCTCCTCTGAGTCAGTCTCCAAGAATGAAGTTTGTGAAACGACTCCCATCTTCCCCATCTGAACGAAGTGAGATTAAATCTCTGGATGAGCTTTTTACTGAATCCTCTATGGCTGAGGATGTGAAAAGTCTTGACCTTGAGTCCTCTGATGGTGAGTATCTCTTTGTACCTGACATTATAGCCGTCTTGTTCGATTGGAATTGCTGATGAGCATAAAATTTGACACTGTTCAAAAAGTCTGCAGTCCACAGTTTTGTTATGCTAATTCTCAGTTTCTAACTGTATCTGTGACTCTCTGACGGAGTACAGAAACAAGGGAAAATTTAGCAATTGGGAAAGGTCATTTGGTCCAACAAACATACCTCTTTTGTTAGATGATCTCAAGCCATACATTGATTTCTCACCTTATCCATCTATCCTCTCTTTGTCCAGAAATGTATCCAGTTGTTTTTTGAGCCCATTCCTAGCTGGTAACCTAGTTTCCTGGAGTCCCATAGTGCCAGATCATCTTGGACATAGAGCCTGTGAATGTTGCTTTTTTGGTAACAACACCTTTTACAGAAAAATATCAAACCAAATTTTGATAAATTTATCTCTTCCAGTAAAAAATGAGGAGAACTTTGGATAAAAAATACACTCCCTAAGCTTTGCTTTCCCCTTCATAGACAGTGAATATTGAAAAGCGACTTGATATGTGGGATGCATCACAGCTGAATCTAGCCCTGTCCTGATTGTGTGCTCCCAGGCTGCAGCCAAAAAGTGCGCAATTAAATTGGCCTGGATTTTACCAATTGGGCAGATGACTTGACGGGGGCTATGCATGGCAGTTGCATGCATGGGCGAGCAGCGGGACTTCCTGCACGATTTTACCAGGAAGAGTCAATTAAGAACTGGCAGGCGGGACAGCAAGCCAATTAACAATGGTGGGCGGGTCCTAGTGCTGACAGTTTGCATGGAGGTGCCATTTTTAAAGGCATGTGCAGTATTCAGGCAGGCTGAAGGCACAGGCAAAAAGGAGGGGGCTCTACAGCAATTGACACAGCAGATGAATAGCTTCAGAACAAGGATGGGTCGCAGTACAATTCAACCACACCTCCCTGGAGGCATTCCTGCAGGCAGTCAGAGAAAGGAGTTTCCAAGGGGGTGTGAGGGGAGGGGCAGGAGGCCAGAAAGCCTCACCAAGAAGGCATGGCTGGAGTTGTCAGTCATTGTAAGCAGCCGAGGGGTTGTTGAAAGAACCTGGACCCAGTTCAGGAAGAGATTTAATGACCTGCTGCAGTCTGGAAAGGTGAGTGGCATTTAGAGTTGCAAATTGGAAACTCAGCATGAATTAAAAGGCACCCATACAATTTGTGTAGAATGGATGCCATCAGAATGGGATTGCTGTCCACAGCTCATTGTCCCTTCGCACCAAAACAGAACTTCCCATGTGTGGTATCATATCTATTGGAATTCTACATAAAATGTCAAATTACCTGCCAGATATGACCTGGAACAAAACATTGTAAGATCTTTCCTGCCAGCTCAGTAGATAAATGCACCATGCAGTGTGATATTAAATCATAGAAACCAGGAGCTCCCAGGTTGATCATGGACAATGCTGGGTTTGTTGATCGCAGAATAGCAATTGAGGAACGACGAGAGCTTTGGTGTCCCTGCTTCACATTTTATGCATTGGGCAACACCAGCCACAAATGTTCACAAGGTGGTGCCCAGTTCACATGCACCCATACCCCATGGTCAGTGATGGGTGAAGGGGATGAATGCTGCATTGAGATGACTTACTGTCCACCTCACCATGCCATCCCAGTGGCGTGGTTATACACATTTACAGTGCCTCAGAGTGACCAGCACAAATGGGCCATGAGACAGGAGTGACACCGCGTATGTCTGTGCGCACAGGAGAAGTGCACTCAGAATGCCAGGGTGTGTCAATGCGCCGAAGGCAGAGTGCCTTTCATCGCCGTGGTGACGCCAATGATGGAGGAGGAGGCCGTGGAGGTCGGTTGAGGGTGAGGCAGGTGTGGAAGCTACGGAGAGCGAATAAGGTGATGATTGTGTCCAACATTCCTGAGACCATGTGTGGCTTATGGCACCTGTGTGGGCCTTAACTACCACTGGAAGCTCTTATTCAAGAGGAGGAACCAGGGCTCAGTTGAAGGAGCAGCTGTTTCACTTAAATCATGTCTCTCTCCAGTAGCAGATGATGAACAGAGAAGGGCTCTGGAAAACTAAGAGGATGTAATGTCATCTCAATACACTGTTTCACTTTATTCCAGCGCACCCTCCACCAGTGCAGATTCATTCATTGGTGGGCTTGTTACGCATGTAGAACAGGTGGCACAGTTTGGTGAGCACTCCAAGGCGCTGGCGAGCCTCAGGTGTCATCAGCAAAGCAGCAGATGCTTCAGCAAGCACGTGAAATGTATGAAGATCTGTCAGAGTTTCCAGAGGCAGTGCAGTCCCATGCGCAAATATGAGTGACACTGTATCTCTGGTATGTGAACATGTGGTGTCCTCCATTGAGAGAATGACAAACCACATGCAACATAGCACTGAGTGGATGCAGGGGGCTGTGCATGGCCTCATGGGGTAATAAGAGTGTGGAGCTTAAGATGATTAATATCAGTATAGAGAAAGTACTGAAGAAATTTAAGGGATTAAAGGCCGCTAAATCCCCAGGACCTGATGACCTACATCCTAGGGTTCTGAAAGCAGCAGCTGCAGAAATAGTGGATGTGCTGGTTATGATTTCCAAAATTCCCTAGATTCCAGAACAATCCCAGCAGATTGGAAGTTAGCAAATGTAACACCGCTATTCAAGAAGGAGGGAGAGAGGGAACTACAGGCCAGTTAACCTGACATTAGTCATTGGGAAAATGCTGGAATTTATTAAGGAAATCATAGAATGGTTACAGCACAGAAAGAGGTCATTCAGCCTGTCATGGCACTCTCTTCTAGAGCAACTCCTAGTTCTACTCCATAGGGTTTTCCCCATAGTTCTGCAAATTTCCTCTCCAGATAATTATCCAATTTCCTTTGGAAAACCATGATTAAATCTGCCTCCATCACATTCTCAGGCAGTGCATTCCAGATCCTAACCATTCGCTGCGTAAAAAGGCTTTTTCCAATGTCACTGTTGCATCTTTTACTAATTGCCTTAAATCGGTGACCTCTGGTTCTCGATCCTTCCGCCAACGGGAAGTGGGGGGGGGGGAGGTCGAGACCCCTCATCATTTTGAACCTTCTGTTCTCTGAGGACAATCCCAGTTTCTGCAATCTATCCTTGTAAATGAAGTTCCTCATCGAACAATTCTTTCAATGCCTTCAAGTCCTACCTAAAGTATGGTGCCAGAACTCAACACAATACTCCAGTTGATGCTGAACCAGTGTTTTATAAAGGTTCTTTATAAGGAAGGCAGTGGCACAGTGGGAATCTCACTGGCATAATAATTCAGAGGCTTAGACTAATTCTCTGGGGATATGGGTTCGAATCCCACCACGGCAGATGGTTAAATTTGAATTTGATTAATAAATCTAGAATTAAAAGCTAGTCTAATGGTGACCATGAAACCATTGTTGATTGTTGTAAAAACTGATCTGGTTTACTAATGTAGGAAGGAAATCTGCCATCCTTAACTGACTTCAGACCCATAGCAATGTCTCTTAAATATCCTCTGAAATGGCCTAACAAGCCACTCAGTTGTATCAAACCTCTACAAAGTGTAAGAAAAGGAATGAAACCGGAGGGACCACCTGACAACGACTTAGGCACTGGAAACGACAATGGCAAACCCAGCCCTGTCGACCATGCAAAGTCCTCCTTACTAACATCTGGGAGCTTGAGACAAAATTGTGAGAGCTGTCCCACAGACTGGTCAAGCAACAGCCTGACATAGTCATACTCACAGAATCATCTTCACACTGAGGATACCCACCATCGTGTTGTGTGGCACTACCACCGCAATAAATGGGATAGATTTCAAACAGATCTAGCAACTCAAAACTGGGCATCCATGAGGCGCTGTGGGCCATCAGCAGCAGCAGAATTGTATTCAATCACAATCTCATGACATAGCCTCATGACATGGCATATCCCCCACTCTACCATCAAGCTGGGGGACAAATCCTGGTTCAATGAAGAGTTTTGGAGGGTATGCCGGGAGCAGCACCAAGCATACCTAAAAATGAAGAGCCAGCCTGGTGAAGTTACAACACAGGACTACTTGCATGCCAAACAGCAGAAGCAACATGCGATAAACAGGGCTAAGCGATCCTACAACCAATGGATCAGATCTAAGCTCGGCAGTCCTGTCACATCCAGTTGTGAATGGTGGTGGACAATTAAACAACTAACAGGAGGAGGAGGCTCCACGAATGTCCCCATTCTCAATGTTGGGGGAGCCCAGCACATCATTTGGCTGAAGCATTTGCATCCATCTTCAGTCAGAAGTACCGAGTGGATGATCCATCTCGGCCTCCTCCTAAGGTCCCCAGCATCAAAGATGTCAGTCTTTAGCCAATCCGATTCACTCCACGTGATATCCAGAAACTGCTGAAGGCACTGGATGCTGCAAAGGTTATGGGTCCTGACAACGTTCCGGCAAAAATACTGAAGACCTGTGCACCAGAACTAGCTGCGCCCCTAGACAAGCTGTTCCAGTACAGCTGCAACATTGGCATCTGCCTGGCAATATGGAAAATTGCCCAAATATGTCCTGTGCACAAAAAGCAGGGTAAATCCAACCTGGCCAATTACCACACTATCAGTCTACTCTTGATCATCAGCAAAGTGATGGAAGGTGTCGTGACAGTGCTATCAAGCGGCACTTGCTCAGCAATAACCAGCTCAGTCACCTCATTTTGAGTTTCGTAGGGGCCACTCTGCTCCTGACCTCATTACAGCCCTTGTCAGACACGGACAAAAGAGCTGAACTTCAGAAGTGAGGTTAGAGTGAATGCCCTTGACATCAAGGCAGCATTTGCCCGAGTATAGCATCAAGGAGCCCTAGAAAAACTGGAGTCTTTGGGGATAGGGGGAAAACACCCTGCTTGTTGGAGTCATACCTAGCACAAAGGAAGATGGTTGTGGTTGTTGGAGGTCAATCATCTCAGCTCCTGTACATCACTGCAGAAGTTCTTCAGGGAAGTACCGTAGGCCCAACCATCTTCAGCTGCTTCATCAATGACTTTCCTTCAATCATAAGGTCAGAAGTGGGGATGTTCGCTGATGATTGCATAATGTTCAACACCATTCGCAACTCCTCAGATAATGAAGCGGTCTGTGGAGAAACGCAGCAAGACCTGGACAATATTCAGGCTTGGGCTGATAATATTCGCGCCACACAATTGGCAGGCAATGGCTATCTCAAGAGAGAATCTAACCATCTCCCCATGACATTCAATGGGATTATGATTGCTGAATCCTCCACTGTCGACATCCTGGGGGGTCACCATTGACCAGAAACTGAACTGGAGTAGCCATATAAATACTGTGGCTACAAGAGCAGGTCAGAGGCTAGGAATCCTATGGCGAATAACTCACCTCTTGACTCCCCAAGCCTGTCCACCATCTACAAGGCACAAATGTGATGGAATATTCTCCACTTTCCTGGATGGGTGCAGCTCCAACAACACTCAAGAAGCTCGTCACCATCCACGACAAAGCTGCCTGCTTGATTGGCACCCCATCAACAAACATTTGTTCCCCCCACCACCAACACACAGTGGCAGCAGTGTGTACCATCTACAAGATGCACTGCAGCAAAGCACCAAGGCTCCCTAGACAGCACCTTCCAAACACGCGACCTCTGCCACCTAGAAGGACAAGGGCAGCAAACGCATGGGAACACCACCACCTGCAACTTCCTCTCCAAGCCACACACCATCCTGACTTGGAACTATATTGTCGTTCCTTCACTGTCACTGGGTCAACATCCTGGAAATCCCTTCCTAACAACACTGTGGGTGTACCTACCTCGCACTGACTGCAGCGGTTCAAGAAGGTGGCTCACCAACACCTTCTCCAGGGCAATTAGGGATGGGCAATAAATTCTGGCCTAACTAGCGATGCCCAAATCCCATGAATGAATAAAAAAAAATTATTAGTTTTTCATTATGTAACTAGATAGAGGGGAACCAGTAAATGTAGTATATTTGGATTTCCAAAAGGCATTCGATAAGATGCCACATAAAAGGTTAGTATGCAAGATAAGGGCACATGGAGTTGGGGGTAATTTATTAGCATTGGTAGAGGATTGGTTAACAATCAGGAAGCAGACAGTAGGGATAAACGGGTCACTTTCAAGTTGCCATACGGATCAGTGCTGGAGCTCAGCTATTTCAATCAATATTAATGCCTTAGACAAAGTGACTGAGAGTAATGTATCTAAGTTTGCTGGCTGGGTGAGAATGTAAGCTGTGAGGAGGTCACAAAGGCTGCAAAGGTATATAGACAGATTAAGTGAGTGGGCAACAAGATGGCAGATAAAGTATGATGTAGAGAAATGTGAGGTAGTATTCTTTGGTAGTAAGGGTAGAAAAGCAGAATAATTTTTAAAGGGCGTGAAACTTCTAAATGTTGTTGTTACGAGTTTTGTTTTTTTATTTGAAGGCTGAGAATTCTGTGTGTTTGCTGAAACTTGGTGTTTGAACTGAGTGGGTCAGGCTGCAAGACACCTGTTCCAAACAACAGCAAGGGAAATGACAGGTCACATGACTTGATTGTTAGAGTTTCCATTTAATTTTTGCATTGTGGAGATCAGTAAGCTGAGCAGGCAGGAGGCAGAACAAACTGGCTGGGACCTGTTTTTGAAGACCAGATAAGAGACCTCCCTGAAAAAGAAGGCTTGCCTCTCTTGTAAAAAAAAAATTCTACATTTGAGGTGGTGGCTGTGTTCTGCCTGGAGGAAGAAAAAGACCCCGGAGAGGAAAAGACGCAGGAAAAGAGGAGTTGCTACTCTCTGCGGAGGAAGGCTGCTTTTCTGAGAGGAAGCCCTGCATTTTTAAAGGTAGCAGATACCTATTGCCTCCAGTCTCTGAAAAATCTCTGCCTCAGGAGTGATTCCTGTTGTCTCTTGTGTTTTGAGAGATCCTGAAATCTCTAAAACGCTTCTATTGCTAGACTGTTAGTTCAAAACCCAAGTAGACCTGTTGCTATACCCTTTGCTGAAAGATGTGTGACGCCTGCTGTGGACGAAGTGCCGCGAATGCCTACCCATCACAGACTGTTCATCAACCTTGTCTGGAGAGACGTAGAGTGGCATCCGCCTATTCGACTCTGGGGCACCTCACCAACCTGGAAATATCCTATCAGAACGTGACAACCTAATTAGTTTATTATTCCTAAGAAACAGTTGTAAACTGAAACATCCTTTTAAAACCAGTTAACCCTTTTTTAAAATGTATATGTGTGTGCACGAGGGTTAGGAATAATAAGTTTGAAAAGAATCCTTTCACATATAGAGTTATCTCATTATTATTTAAGACTTAGTTTATTAATAAATAGTTAATTTTATTGTTAAAAAAAACCTGGTTTGGTGTGCTTTATTCTGGGGGACAAATAGACTGTTTAATTTGGCTATTTTCCGATAGGTGGGAAACTTTACTAATATGCTGTGACCTGTGGAGTCGTGGGACTGAATTAACAGTTTATTACTCCTGCCTTGGTCATAACAATGTTCAGAGAGATGTAGGTGTACTTGTACAACGAACACAGAAAGGTAGCATGCAGTACAGCAAGCAATTAGGAAATCAGATAGCATGTTGGCCTTTACTGCAAGGATTTTGGCTTACAAGAACAAGGAAGTCTTGCTACAATTGTACAGGGCATTGATGAGACCACATCTGGAGTACTGTGCACAGTTTTGGTCTCTTTATCTGAGGAAGGACATACTTAGCTTGGAGGTGGTATAGTGAAGGTTCCTGGGATCAAACAGTTGTCCTATGATGAGTGGCTGAGTAAATTAGGCCTATACTCTTTGAAGTTCAGAAGAATGAGAGGTGATCTAATTGACACATACAAGATTCTGAAGGGACTTGACAGGATAGATACTGAGACATCGTTTCCCCTAGCTGGTGAATCTAGAACATGGGCACAGTCTCAGGATAAGGGGCCGATCACTTAGGACTGTGAAGAGGAGAAATTTCCTCATGTGAAAGATTGAGTGTCTTTGGAATTTTCCACCCCAGAGGGTTGTGGATGCTCCATCATTGAATATATTTAAGGCTGAGATAGACAGATTTTTGGTCTCTTAGGGAATCAAGGGATATGGGGAGTGGGTGGGAGAGTGGAGTTGAGGCAGAAGATCAGCCGTGATCATATTGAATGGTGGAGCAGGCTAGAGGGGCTATATGGTTTACTCCTGCTCATATTTCTTATGTTCTTATGAGGTCTTTGGAGTGATAGATGGGCCCGCGACGCATCTCCCCGTTGCCTGGAGCTGAACCACTCCAGGCAAGCTTGGGAGTGCCAGTGGGGCCTGAAAGGGCAGAGGCGAGGCAGGCTGAAGGCAGATCCTTGGCCCCTTTGACGGTGACCAGCTGCAAGCTGGTTTGTTGACTGAGATGGCCCTAACTTTGGAAGGCTCTGGTAGGCCTCAGACATCCAGAGGACACAGGCCACTGCCATCTACTGCACCAGAGCAAGAAGGACAGAAGCCTACCTCTACATCGACTCTGGGCACAGGGGGAGCACCCCGTAGAAGTGACCATAAGCAAGCACTTAAATGCATGGACTTGCACTTGGGGTTTCACTGTGTGATAATTTGTTAATTGCAGACGCCTCTACCGTTTAATGAGTTAAATGTCTTGACATTCAGTGTATAATGACTCATATTTTTATCCAACAGTTGACAGTGACCAGATGCGGAATCAAATAGATGGATAGTATGTAAAAGTGAGGGCCTCATGAGTGCCTGTGTTGATGGAAGGCCTTGGCACATGGTGCTGATAGGTAGAGACAGATGCTAAGGGACTCTTATGAAAAGTAAGCAAGGCTGCCTCTGGGAGAGAACTTCTTGGTTTGGTGGGCCTTTGCACTTGTCCTTATGTGATGTGTCTGCTGATCAGAGAGTCACGAATCTCCCTGCCATGCATTCTATGTCCTGAGAACCAGGGCCCATGGCACCATCTTCTTTGGCTGACACCTGTTGAGGCATCTTATCTGATCCTCCTCCTCTGAGGTCCAGCCATGGCCCCATAGTTCGTTGCCCTCTCTGGCCTGATCAGTTGTGAACAAGGTTGCGAGGCATTGCTGGATCTGGTGCTGGGAAATGTGATGGGCCAAGTTGACCAAGTGTCTGTGGGGAGCACTTAGGTAAGGGTGATAGCATAAGGTTTAGATGAGTAATGCAGAAAAGCAAGAAACAAAATAAGGTCCAGAAAGCTTATATAATAAAAGCAAAATACTGCGGATGCTGGAAATCTGAAATAAAAACAAGAAATGCTGGAAATACTCAGCACGTCTGGCAGCATCTGTGGAAAGAGAAACAGAGTTAACGTTTCGGGTCAGTGACCCTTCTTCGGAATCTTGATATGTCACTTCTCTGTAAACAACTCTCCTGAGTCACCAAGGCTTCTTTTGTTTATTTAGCTTAAGGCATGTGACATCCAGTAAAAGTTTGTTTTCAAACAAAACCTCACATGTCCTCCCAGTGACTCTTGTAAAAAAAAAACACATCCGTGGAATCTTTTTGGTTTTCCAAATGAACCAATGTCTATAATCTTTAACACAAGTCCTCAAATCATTTTAAGAATGGAACATTCAATGGGGATCCTATCTTCGGTATGTCCCTTGTTTAGAATTTCACCCAAAATATTTTGCAAATAGAACCCCATAACCACCGCCTCTACAAGACCCAGTGTTTCCACAGCTAAAGTGCTTTTAACGACCCGTTTTATTTTCTTAGTCTCCCAAGCCAAAGGACAGCATTTCCTATTTTCACCAATCAGAAATATTATGAAGCCAGCTGTACTCGAATACCCATTAGCAAGATTAGCATGTGAAGCATCACTTAAAAATTATTAGCTTCACATTCTTTGGGTCACCTAAGGATGAGAACTTCAGTACACATTTCTCCAGATTTAGTTTTTTTTTAAAATGTTTTATTTGCCCTTAAAACATTCTCAACTTTTGGATGTTTTATCATCGTGCTTTACTCCAAGCTCATCAAAACTAGCATCAGGCCTAGTCTGAGAGGACAACAAGTTTAATTGACCAGTCAAGCTTAGAAATTGCTCAGTTTCTGCTTTAGATAGATAATCATCTTTCTGTGATGACCCAACGCGATTAAACGGGATGGGAGTAACACTTTCTAAATAGGATTGTTGATTTAAAGTTATTCCAGACTTAGTCTGATTAATATCTAAACCAATATATTTAAAGGCCCCACAAGCCTGATTCTCAATCTTAAATTCTGTGATAATCATCTTAACATATTTCTCAAAATCTGCAATACCACCCGATTAGAAATCATCAACATGCATCATGAAGATGCCTGAAAGTTTCCCTTTATGATATCAATAAAACATCGCAGGATCTGCTTTTAATTGAACACAAACAATTTTCAACAAAACAGACCTCACTGAAAAATACCACACCCTGGAAGTATCATTAAGGCCATAGACACATTTGTTCAGTTTCCATACTTTTCCTTCTGCATTTGCTGCCTCTTTGGTGGTTTCAGAAACACTTCTCTCTGAAAAGTATCACCCTGCAGAAATGCAGCTTTTATGTCAATGATCTACACTCCCATGAATACATGGCCAAAAGAGCTAAAAAGATTTTCAAGATTATTTTTCCAGCTGTAGGAGAATCCATTATAACATTGGTATCACCCAGTCGCTCTTCAAAACTCCTCGCAACTAGCCTCGCTTTAGCTTTATATGTTCCATCAGGAAGGACTTTTTCCAGTACAAATCCATCTGTGTGACAAGGCTGGCTGTCCCCTATCTGGTACCTCAGAATATACTCCAAACTCTCTCTAACTCTCCAATTCCTTATGTTTTGCTTCTCTTCTCAGTTTATCTTCAAGTTTATTGGTGGCCACTAAAACTTCATTGTCATGAGGACTTCTGCTTCTAGTTCTGTTCCGAGACTGCTCTCTAGGCTTCGTTTCATTGTGGAATCTGCTCAAACTACGACCATTATTGGCACTTTGATGTCTTTCGGGACTACTGCTAGAAGATCTCCCGCGCACGTTATCAGAGACTCTTTCTCCAGTACGTGATCGCTTCCTTTCGCAACAGTCACTTCCAGACCCACTTGCACTGTGGTTTCTTACCCTGTACTCTTTCACCCCATTGTGCCAGTCCATGGACCTTGCTTCTTGGCCATCATCTTGAACATTTAACCAGTATTGAAACTTGCCTGTAGGTTTTCCAGCTCATCCCACAATTGTTGCATCTCCCAATCTGGACCCTGCTGGAATATATATCACCCGGTTACCTACTCGGGGCAATTGTCCTTTGGATGTGATAGCTCTTTCTTGAACATCATGATCCCTTATTTCTTAAATGGTAAGAGATTAGAAAGTGTAGATGTACTAAGGAAGCTGGGTGTCCTTGTCATAAGTCACTGAAAACTAACATGCAGGTGTAGTAAGCAATTAAGAAGGCGAATGTTATGTCAGCCTTTATCGCAAGAGGGTTTGAATACAGGAGTAGTGAAGTTTTGCTTCAAGTGTATAGAACCTTGGTTAGACCGCACCTGCACATCTTTGTGCAGTTTTGGTCCCCTTACCTTAGGAAGGATATTTTTGCCATAGAGGAAGTGCAATGAAGGTTCACCAGACTTGTTCCCGGGATGGCAGGACTGTCCTATGAAGAGAGATTGGGGAAACTGGGCCTGTATTCTCTAGAGTTTTGAAGAATGAGAGGTGATTTCATTGAAACCTACAAACTACTTAAAAGGGATAGACAGGGTAGATGCAGGCAAGATGTTTCCCTGGTTGGGGAGTCTAGGACCAAGGGACACAATTTCAAAATAAAGAGGAAGTCACTTAGGACAGAGATGAGGAGAAATTTCCTTATTCAGAGGGTTGTGAATCTTTGGAATTCTCTATCCAAGGGGCTGTGGAAGCTCAGCCATTGAGTATGTCTAAAGCAAAGATTGACAGATTTCTAAATACTAATGACATAAGGGGATATGAGGATAGTGTGGGAAAAAGGCATTGAAGTGGTGATCAGCCAATGTCATATTGAATGGCGGGGCAGGCTCGATGGGCTGAATGGCCTACTCCTGTTCCTATGTTCCTCACATTACTATCCAACCCTTGATCTACCTCACTGTTCCTCAGGACATTCATCACAAAACACATGAGTATTTGAGGTACAAGGTGCATTGTTTCTCTCAATTAACTGCTCAGATTCTGAGATTTTGTAATCAACCCCAATCAATTGCGAGGAATGAACCTTAACAGTTTGTGATTTCCATGCTTGATAACTACTGTCTTACCATCACGGCTGATTACCTTACCAGGGCCCTATGACCCTCTCTTCATAATACACCAAATCTTGAATTAAATTCCACTTCAGATGACTTTGTACGATGCCTCAGAGTTCTCCGAATTTTCTCAGTGATCTCAATCTTGATGAAAGCCTGTCTCCTTGAATGTAAAGCATTCAAATGTGCAGAAAAAATGCACCTAATTGTAGTACCTTCTAGAGCAGGAGGACGGTCGCACAGTACAGAAGGCAATTTGAGCTTCCACCCATAGACCAATTGATACGGACTATATCCTCCAACCATCTGAAGCAAATTCTTCACATGAACCGCCCATGCCAGGGCAGTTGTCAACTTGCAGTTTAGCTGGTCAGCTAAGATTTTACGCAGCACTTCATTAATCACTGTGTGATTCTTTTCAGAGAGCCCATTGCTGAAAGGACTTTCAGCTGCAGTAGTCATAACCATAATGTTCATGTTTTCACACACGTCTCTGAACTCGTCATTGGTAAATTCCCCTCGATTATCAGTCAGAAACTTAGCTGGTGCCCCAAGTCCAGTCCCTAACCATTTCTCCATAACTTTGTCTATAATCACCCTTTTGTCCTTGCTATTTATTATTGTAGAAAGACTAAATCTAGTTGCTAGGTCGATAAAATGTAGAATGAAAATATTCTTGTCTTTGTCCCACACCTTTAAATCTATGGTGACTACCTCGTTAATGTCACATACCAATGGAAGGCTGACAATAGGACGTAATGGTGTCCTCCGATACTGTTTACAGATTTCACACTTCTCACTAATCTCTTCTATTAGCCTGGTATACTCTTCATCAATCACACCTGCATCCTTTAGCAGGGTTTTTAATCTCTGACAAGAAGGGTGAGCAAATTGTCTGTGTAACTTTAATACAGTTTGCTTTTTATCTCTGATTCTTAACACCTGATGCCATTAATACTTGTCTAACACTCTGGCCAGAAACATCAGGTTTTGTTAAGGTTATACAATAATTTGGGCAGCACAGTGGTTAGCACCGCAGCCTCACAGCTCCAGCGACCCGGGTTCAATTCTGGGTACTGCCTGTGCGGAGTTTGCAAGTTCTCCCTGTGTCTGTGTGGGTTTTCGCCGGGTGCTCTGGTTTCCTCCCACAGCCAAAGACTTGCAGGTTGATAGGTAAATTGGCCATTATAAATTACCCCGAGTAGGTGGTAGGGGAATATAGGGAAGGTGGGGATGTGGTAGGAATATGGGATTAGTGTAGGATTAGTATAAATAGGTGGTTGATGGTAGGCACAGACTCGGTGGACCGAAGGGCCTGTTTCAGTGCTGTATCTCTAAATAAAAAATAAAACTAAAATAATAATGCCCTAACTGGGTAAACTGCAAATTCACTGACTTTCCAAAAACAATTGCCTTATCATGCTCCATATCAAGTTTCATTTGTGTCTTTTTTCATTGAAGGCTTACTCAACAATAAAGGTATCTCACTAGAGACTATGTCAGTGCTGTTCCAATTCTTCTACTGTAATAGTCAGACCTACTAACGGTGCTTTCATCCTCATTCCTCCTGTCGTTAACTCTTCCATTGTACTTATGCCTGCTTCCAGTATCTAGACCATTTCGAAACCTAGTAAATATTGAGTTTTCCATTCTTTGTGTCACCACAGAATGCCCTGTTTGTTTTACCACGGCTGCAGGAAATGACTGTGTCCCCAGGAATTTCTTTAAGGCAGCAGACGTTTGATCCAACAGGGAGTCTTTGTCCAAGAACTGAACCCCAGTTAGAACCAGAAGTATGTCCATATGCGACACCCTAGCACAATCTAGCAATTTAAATGCTAGCACTGAACCAGGGATCTCCAAATTGAATTTCCTCAATCTTCTATGCAGTCTGTTAAAGTCCATGATATATTCCTCCATTGAATAACCATCTGTTTTCCGAAATCTATCAAAGTCTAACCATGTCTCATTCGCATTCAATAGGTCATCTTTCTTGTAAATTTCATCCAAGAAGATCCAACCCTTCATCAGTATCCAACTGACGAGCATTCAGTTCACAAAACACTTCTGATTTTACTTTTGGAAGGAAGTAACCACACCAAGGCCATACTCTTTGGTGGAGATGTAACCCGTGTCCACATATCCACTTCATTCTTCCACTGGTCATATGGTTCAGACTCAGAACTTTGGTGGGGGGGGGGGGGGGGAGGGGTTGATAATCATACCCTGACAATTTACACTTGATTTCTGCCATATTTTCCAAAATAACCCGTGAGATATTAGTTTTCTATGTAAAAAAAAAAATCCAACCTTCAGCTTTAGGCAACCATCCTGTGCTACCATGTCAAACTCCAGAAAGCTTGTTGTGGGAGGATAATGCTGGAGCCTATCTTTACTCAGTTTCACATTTATTGTACAGAGTAAAAGGATTACAAACATGTAGCTCCTCACTCAAAACCCTCCCCCAGTTTCAGTAAATGTCTCCTTATAAGTGCTCAAGTAAGACCCCAATTAACAGCCTCCACCTGCATATAATCAAACAGTTGATACACAATTAACAGTTTAAAAGAATGTCTTGATTGGAAGAGGGATAATTTCAACACGATGAGAAGGGATCTAGCCAGGGTCGAATGGAACCAAAGACTTGCAGGAAGAGCTGAATCGGAACAATGGGTTATCTTTAAGGAAGAGATGTTTCAGGCACTGGCTAGGAACATTTCAACAAGAGTGAAAGGTAGGAGAACCAAGAACCATGCTCCTTGGTTGATGAGGGAGATAGAGACTATGTTGAAACAAAAAAAAAGTTGTATGATGCATGTCAGGTGAACTCATCAAGTGTGAACCAGGCCACATACAATAATTTGAGAGGGGAGGTGAAGAGGAAAATAAGATTGCCAAAGAGAGAATCTGAAAATAAAATGGCAGACAACATAAAAAGGAACCCAAAGATGATCTACCGGCATGTAATAGTAAGTGAGTAGTAAGAGGTGGAGTGGGGCCTATTAGGGACAGAGAGGGTAATATATGCTTAGCGGCGCATGGCAAGGCTAATATACTTAATGAGTATTTTGTATCAGTGTTCACGAAGGAAATGGAGGCTGACAAAATAGCAGTAGAAGCAGAGAGAGTAGCGGCAATGGATAGAAATTGAGGGGGGATGCCATGCTTAGGGTAGATAAGTCACCTGGTCTAGATGGCTTGCATCCCAGGTTACTAAAGGAAGTGGGGATGGAGATTGCAGAAGGGCTTGCCATAATCTTTCAATCTTCCATGGATACCGGGGAAGTACCAGAGGATTGGAGAGTGGCAAATTTGACACCCTCATTCATGAAAGCGTGTAATGACATTACTAGCAACTACAGGCCAGTTAGTTTAACATCAGTGGTTGGTTAGGTTTTGGAAACAATAATTAGGGAAAATATCAATGGACACTTAGAGAGATTGAGTTAATTAAGGATAGCCAATATGAATTTGTAAAAGTCAGATCATGCTTGACTAATCTAATTGAATTTTTTGATGCAGTAACACAAGGGAATGCGATGGATGTTGTTTATATGGATTTTAAGAAAGCATTTGATCAGGTACCACATAAAAGGCTGGTTAACAAAATTGAGGCTCATGGAATAGGAGGGTCAGTGACCAGTTGGAAAAAAAATTGGCTTAAGGACAGAAAACAGCAAGTCGTAGTAAATGGTTGCTTTTCAGACTGGGGGATAGCACAGTGGTGATCCCCAAGGGTCAGTGCTGGAACCACTGCTTTTTTTGCTATATATAAATGACTTTGATCTTGGAATACAGAATAGAATCACAAAATTTGTTAACGACTCCAAAATTGGAAGTGAGGCAAACAGTGAGAATGATATGAACCGCCTGCAACAGGACATAGATAGGCTAGCGGAATGGACAGAGAGGTGGCAGATGGAATTTAATACTGACAAGTGTGAGGTGATGCATTTTGGCAGAAGGAATAGGGAGAGGTAATATATACTTAATGGCACAGTTCTAAAGAATGTGCAGGAACAGAGGGACTTTGGGGTGCATGCTCATTGATCTTTGAAGGTGGCAGGACATATTGAGAGAGTGGTTAGTAAAGCATTTGGGATCTTGGGCTTCATAAATAGAGGCGTTGAGTACAAAAGCAGGGAAGTTATGCTGAACCTTTATAAAGCTCTGGTTGGGCTCCAACTGGAGTAGTGTATCCAGTTCTGGTGACCACACTTCAGGAAGGATGTGAGGGCCCTTGAGAGGTTACAGAGGAGATTTACCAGAATGGTTCCAGGAATGGGGGATTTTACTGACAAGGTTAGGTTGCAAAAGCTGGGTTTGTTGTCCTTAGAACAAAGGAGATTGAGGCGAGTGTTAATCTTGTACACTTCTATTATGACAGGCTTAGATAAGTTAGACAAGGAAAAATTGTTCCCATTAACAAATGGTCGAAGAATTTGGGGACACGGATTGAAAGCTTTGGGCAAAAGATGCAGGGGAAATATCAGGAAGCACATTTTTTACTCAGCAGGTGGTAATGACCTGGAACTTGCTGCTCATAAGGGTGGTGAAAGCAGAGACAGTGATTTCAAGAGAAAGTTGGATGGCCACCTGAGAGAAATCGACTTGCAGGGCTATGGGGATTGAGCTGGGGAGTGGGACTGACTGTAGAGCTCTGTGGAGAGCCGGCATGGACTCGATGGGTGAATGGCCGCCTTTTGTGCAGTAAATAAATGACTTTGATATATTGGCCAGCCTGACTGTACATGGGGCATCCATTACTTTTTTTCTGCAGCGATGGGCTGCTGACTGATAGATGTCACATTAATCTTCAGAAAATCCCCTGGAACAAACCACAGGCAAAAAATTTGAGAGCCATTGTCGCCTTTAAGGCTATAGGCATTGGGTATCCACCACTTCCCATTGGCATCAACTCCTGCTCTAATGTACCACACAGCTCTGCCACCACCTCCCTGGAAAGACACAGTCTTTGTAGACCTTGGCGCTGAGACATTCCGATGAATCTAAGCATCTGACGGTACACCCTTTGAGCTAGGTAGTGCTATCGGCCTGCCTTCTTGCCCCCATCTGTCCTCTTCGCCCATGTCCAATGGCTTCCTCACTCCGCCAGAGCTCCCCTGGCCTTTGCATAGGCACTCCATGTGGCTGCATCCCCATCTCTGTGCCACTCTCCTCCTCACTGGATGGGTCAAATTCTGAAAGCATTGATCCCATAACCATCTATTGCGATGAGCCTCAAGAACCTTATCCTGCCTCCAGTGGCTGTTATCGATCTGGGAGACACCTTTCCACTAGCAGCACTTCACTTTGGCCCTACTCTCTGCAGCGCCTCCAACTTGATGGCATCACTTCTTGAAGATACAGCCTGCAGACAGCTTCACAGTATGGCAGCCAGTTCCCTCCACAACTCAGCTGCAGCTCAGATCTTGCCTCATTTGAGTAGGCGAGACTCTGAGCCTCTGCATCCCATGGGCTGTTGATATAATCGGAAAAAGGTAAGGAAAATAACTGACAATTAGCTGTTTAATGACCCTAATATCTGCCCACTGCTGATGTGTCTGGCGCTGTTTCATCCCATTGCCCACATCTGGTAAAATTGGTTGACAGTGGAACCTTGTCAGGGAACCGTCCCGACACGGGCCCACGCCATTTTATCGGCCACCCCACCTCCATTCCTGCTACTACAGGGTCAGTTAAATACTGCCCCACATTTTCAGTAGCTGCTGTTAAATAGGGCAGTGCTCTTTATAACCAGATTGTAATGTTATAATTTAAGTACTGTGTCACTTTCTAACATATATTCCATGTCTGATTCAGACTTCAGGCTAAATATCTTGACTCTGGAAGATTTGCTTCCAGCTGGAGAACAGAAAACTACAAAAGAAGCACCAATTCTGAAGGTAAGCTGTTTGTCCAGGTTATGTTGTTTAGTTTAAATATTGCACCCTGTTTTGTCAATGATCTGGTGTAGTGCTGACCCCAATAAGTTGTTGCAGGATTTTAAACTTTGCAGCAGCATGCAATTTCCCATCGTTAAATGGATGAGCAGCCAATCAAAGGTATTTTTGGAGCTTGCCCATAATGTATTTCAATAAAGCTGACCCCAGCAATCCCTGGTGGAATCAGCGCTCAGGCTATTGGGCAGGTACACATTGTACACTGCTAACTTTCTAGTCTGGTTAGTTTCTTTCCAGGCCTTCTCTCATGCACCTCGTGAGATACCTATAGAATGGCATAGGCAGAGATGTGAGCATGTTAGATATTCCCAGAGAAGTTGTTTTACATAGGGAGAATATAAGGAGGCGGGTACATGGAAAATCCAATTATAGCTGCGATACAGTGTACTGACACACAATGCAATATGTATAGAATCATAGAATGATGCAGCACAAAAGAAGGCCATTCGGCCCATCGTGCTGGGCCATCTCCTTAAAGCAGCTATCCAATCAATCCCACTCCCCTGCTCTTCCCCATAGCTCTGTAGTATGTTTTCTGGAAATTACCTGCGAGTGAGCAGCTGGACGTGCTGGGCAATTTTGCAATCTGTTGTAATTAACATCACAATTAACCTGTCAGCTATCTCAGGAGTGGGGTTGATTGACAGATCCTTGCTTAAGCACAGAACATATTTGTTCAGTTCAGCAATTATTCCAGTTCCATCGACATGGAAAGGAACATGTGGGTAATCTGAACTTTCTATGTCAGTTTTGTGTTGGGGACATTGGTCCAAGTTCTGTGCTGTTAGCTGAATTAGTGATGCATGCTGTCCTTCATTATTTTGTGAACTGAGGAGCTGCAAGTTAAAAGTAATTAAATCTGTCACGTTGGTATTTACTACTGTTTACTTCTAATATAAAGCTGGTTGGTAGTTTATGGCCTAGGATACACAGTCTGACAGTGATTACGTTTCCATTGTTAAAAGAACACTTGTCATTTGCAGTGGTCATATTGCAGCAACAAGGATGTTCAGTTCTACCCTGGGCAACACTATATTACCAGATATAATCATATTCCAGTTTGTAGGGAGATATGGATTGCTTACATGATCCTTGGCACTGAGCTCAAGAGAAATACCTGGTAAGCGCCTGGAAATCTTAACCATCCAGATGTCAATGTAACTGCATTGCACGATATTCAGTGGACTGAGTATTTTATTTATATGACAAGCTGCTATTGCAGAGCAATTGATATGCACTCGTGATATGAATCAGGAGTAGGAGACCTGGCTGATTTTTTTTTTAAACTTCCTCCCCAGCCCAGGGGCACTGAGGCCAATTATAATGCTCAGCTGACGACACACATGGTAATCATGACCTAGAGCTTCCTGGTCTGCGTGCTGAGTTGCACTCTAGGTACTGGACTACCCACCGAGTTTTTAGGGATCTATAGTACATGTTAAGCTAAGGAAGGGATTGGTAAACTAGAGTAATGTAACTTTTTATATTGCTAGTTATTTACTTGTGCTTTGATGTCACACAATGTTTTCCAAGGATTCAGTCTGTGGATGATTTTTTTTTTAAGAATGAAGAGAGCCAACCCTCTGATGACCAGAGCACACGATCCGCTTTTCACACCTCAGGGCTACATATGGCAAATAACCTAGTCAGTCCACATACCCGACCTATTAAACCTTCAAGAGAGAAAGAAAAGAGTGACTTGGAAAGTGAGATCCAGACAGAAAGTGCGATAAATGGAAGTGAAATCTCCGAACACTTAAATGGCGATTCTAACCTGTCAAGGAAGGAAAAGAACTTTCCAGAGAAGCGGCATGAGCGATTAAAAAGGGACGATGAGAGCACTCTGTGTTCCGAATACTCAGAGGACTTTGAAAATTCTGACTCTGAAGTGTCTTCAGTAAAAATGGATCAGAACGAATCGTGTGCTGAGCGGTCATCTAAGGAGGAGTTAAAAACAGATTACTCTGACAACAGCACTTTCCATTCAACTTCCTCGACTTCAACTCCAGACCAGTCGAAGTCAGCAACAAGCACTGAATCTCCCTCTTCAGTGAGAAGGAAGAAAGTGTCAGGACTGACTAAAGTGACTGTAAAAGATACAGCAATACAGACACAGCCATCTGGATTTACCTACACCTGGCCCAGAGGTTAATTTATGAATTTTAATATTAATTTTCAGATTTGTTCCCCTCCTTCAATCGTTCTCCTTCCCCCAGTTCCTCTCAATGAAGAAGTTGAGTAGGCAGGGATTGCTGTTAAAGGTGTGTCAAAATCAATAACCCTGGAGCGTAATATGCTACTAAGAGCCTCCTCCTATTACTCATCTACATGCTGCTTATTGGTGATATAATCTGCAGACATGGGGTCAGTTTCCATGTGTATTCTGATGAAACACAGCTCTATCTCTCCAATATCTCTTTCGATACCTGTACTGCCTGTGTTGCCAGACTGCTAGTCTGACATCCAGTCTTGGATAGAACAAAGAACAGTACAGCACAGGAACAGGCCTATTCATATATTTGTCAAGATGTCTCTTAAACGTCGCTATCGTATCTGCTTCCACCACCTCCCCTGGCAGTAAGTTCCAGGCACTCACCACCCTCTGTGTAAAAAAACTTGCCTCGCACATCCCCTAAATATTGGGAACATACGAATTAGGAGCAGGAGTATCAGATCATGGCTGGTCTGATTCTGGCCTCAACTCTACTTTCCTGTTTACCCCCTATACTCTTTGACTCCCTTGTCAATCAAGAATCTAGCGAACTCAGCCTTAAAAGTATTTAATGACCCCGCCTCCATTACTATCTGGCAAAGAGAATTCCACAGCCTAAGGACCCTCCGAGAGAAAAAAAATTCTCATCTCCTTCTCAAATGGGAGATCCTTATTTTTAAACCGTGTCCCTGGTTCTAGTCTCATAAAGGGAAACATCCTCTCAGCATCCACCCTGTCAAGTCCCCTCAAGATCTTATATGTTTCAATAAGATCATCTCTCATTCTTCTGAACTGCAATGGATACAGGTCTAACCTGTCCAACTTTTCCTCATTGATAAACCCATCATCCCAGGAGTCAGTCGAGTGACCTTCTGTAAACTGCTTCTAATGCAGTTATATCCTTTCTTACAGAAGGAGACCAAAACTATACACTGCCATGCTCTGATTATCATTACTCTTATTGCTACCTTGCTCTCTTGCCCTTGTCCTTTCCCTTTAATTTGCCACATCTTCCCTCACGCGATACCTCGACCTCCCACTATTTAGTTTAAAGTCCTTTCTACCGTCCTAGTTATATGACTCACCAGAACGCTGGTCTCCAGCCCCTGCCCATTTTCTCAGCCTGAATCAGACTAATCACAACTTTGACATGCTATTGGTGATTGTAAAATGAGCTTCCGACCCGTATCCTCTCCATCACAATGATTGCTGATTTCCACCTCTGTAATATCGCCGTCTGTATCACTGCCTCAGCCCATCTACTGTTGAAAACATCATCCATCTCTTTGACACTTCTAGTCTTGACTATTTTGATGCTCTTCTAGGAACATAAAATCAGGAGTAGGCTGCTCTGCCGTTCAATGAGATCATGGCTGTTCTGCGACCTAACTCCATATACCCGCCTTTGCATCATATCCCTTAATACCTTTGGTTAACAAAAATCTTATCAATTTCAGATTTAAAATTAACAATGAATCTAGCATCAATTGCCATTTGCCGAGAGTTCCAAACTTCTATCACCCTTTGCATGTAAAGGTGTTTCCAAATTTCACTCCTGAAAGGTCCTAGATTCCCCAACCAGCAGAAGTACTTTCTATCTACCCTATCTGTTCCCCTTAATATCTTGAAAACTTCGATCAAATCACCCCTTAACCTTCTAAATTCCAGGGAATTGAACTCAAGTTTGTGGAATTTTTCCTAGAGTCCGGGTATCATGCTGGTAAATCTACACTATCTGTTCCCTCCAAGGCCAGTACTCCAGGTGTGCTTTAACCAGGGCTTTGTAGAGCTGAAGCATGACTTCTACCCCCTTGTATTCTTCAATCATTCGTTCGTTCATTGGTGTCATCTTCTTCCTGCCATGGATCCCCACCTCTGTCTGTCCAGTGTGCCCTTACACATTCTGCATAGGTCAACTGTATCCAATCCATTATATCCATCATCCATTTTCTTCTCTGCTTCCCTCTCCTGCGTTTTCTGTCGCTCTTTCCTTCTGCTCCAATGATGTGACCAAAATATTGTATCTTTCTCTGTGTTATGCCCTATTTCCTCTTTTCTCCAGCCATTTCCAGCACTTCCTCATTAGTCATTCTGTCTGTGTATTCTCGTCATCTAGACATAATGGCCAGCATTCAGTTAGCCTTTTTGATTTATTTTCTGTACTTGTTCGTGACATTTTAATGCATTAGGTACCTGTGCCACCCCCCACCACCCCCAAGTCTCTTTGGACTTCGACTGTTTCTAGCTTTTCACCATTTAGAAAGTAACCTGTTCTATCCTTTTTAGCTCCGAGGTGGATGACCTCACATTTGCCTATATTGAAATGCATTTGCCACAGTTTTACCCAGTCATTTATTCTATCAGTTTTATGCTTCCGTCGACATTGCTTACAATGCCGCCTATCTTTGTGACATCAGTAAATTTGGACTGTGTCTTTCTATTGCATCTTCTAAGTTGTTAATAAATACAATGAATAGTTGAACATAAGAAATAGGAGCAGGAGTGGGCCATTCAGCCCCTCAAGCCTGCCCCGCCATTCAATAAGATCATGGCTGATCTGTCCCAGACCTCAACTCCTCTTTTGGGCCTGCTCTGCCTAACCCTTGACTCCCTGAGATTTCAAAAATCTATCCACCTCCTCCTTAAATACATTTAGTGACCTAGCCTCCACAACTCTCTGAGACAGAGAATTCCAGAGATTCACCACACTCAGAGAAGAAATTCCTTCGCATCTCAGTTTTAAATGTGTGCTCCCTTATTTTGTAATTATGTCCCCTAGTTTGAGATTCCCCCACTAGTGGAAACATCTTCTCAACATCTACCCTGTCGAGCCCCCTTAAAATCTTATATGTTTCTATAAGATCACCTCTCGTTCTTCTAAACTCCAATGAATAAAGGCCTAACCTATTTAGCCGTTCTTGTTAAGACAGCCCCTTCATCCCAGGAATCAGCCTCATGAACCTTTTCTGAACTGCCTCCAATGCTAGTATATCCTTCTTTAAATACGGGGACCGAAACTGTACGCAGTACTCCAGATGTGGCCTCACCAACACCCTGTACAGTTGCAACAGGACTTCCCTATTTTTTAAACTCTAACCCCCTAGCAATAAAGGCCAAAATTCCATTTACCTTCCTAATTACTTGCTGCACCTGCATGCTAACCTTTTGTGTTTCATGCACAAGAACACCCAGATCCCTCTGTACTGCAGTATTTTGTAGTCTTTCTCCATTTAAATAATAATCTGCCTTTTTATTCTTCCTACCAAAGTGGATTACCTCACACTTTCCCACATTGAACACCACGTGCCAAGTTTTTGCCCACTCACTTAACCTATCTATATCCCTTTGCAGATTCTTTGTATCCTCATCACAACATGCCTTCCCACCTATTTTTGTATCATCAGCAAATTTGGATACACTACACTCTGTCCCTTCCTCTAAGTCATTAATGTAGATAGTAAATAGCGGAGGCCCTAGGACCGATCCTTGTGGCGACAGGTTTAGATAGAGGATTTGGATCGGCGTAGGCTTGGAGGGCCGAAGGGCCTGTTCCTGTGCTGTAATTTTCTTTGTTCTTTGTTCACCCCACTAGTTACGGCTTTCCAACCTGAAAAAGACCCATTGATCCAGACTCTCTGCCTTCTGTGTGTTAGCCAATCCTCAATCTATGCCAACACGTTATCCCCAATACCCTGAGCTCCTATTTTGTGCAATAACCTTTTATGTGGCACCTTATCAAATGCCTTCTGAAAATCCAAATACACAACATCTACTGGTTCACCTTTATCCACTCTGCTTGTTATATCCACAAAGAACTCTAACAAATTTGTCAAACATGATTTCCCTTTCGTAAAACCATGTTGACTGTTTGATTGCATGATGTTTTTCTAAATGTCCCGCTATTTCTTCCATAATAATCGACTCAAGCATTTTCCCAATGACTGATGTTAAGCTAACTGGTCTATAGTTTCCTGCTTTCTGTCTCCCTCCTTTCTTGAATAGGGGTGTCATATTAATGGTTTTCCAATCCGCTGGTACCCTACCGGAATCCAATGAGTTTTGGTATATTATGACCAATGCCTCCACTATCTCTGCAGCCACTTCTTTTAAAACCCTTGGGTGCAGGCCATCAGGTCCTGGCGACTTGTCTGCCTTTAGTCCCATCAATTTGTCCAGCACCTTTTCCCTCGTGATAGTGATTGTTACAAGTTCCTCCCTCCCATTTACACCTTGCTCATCTATTATTGTTGCGATGTTTATAGTGTCCTCCACCTTGAAGACTGATGCAAAATATTGGTTTAAATTATCTGCCATTTCCCTGTTATTAATTCCTCATTCTCATCCTCCAAGGGTCCCACACTTACTTTAGCTACTCTCTTCCTTTTAATATACCCATAGAAGCTCTTACTGTTTGTTTTTATATTTCTTGCCAATTTACTCTCAAATCAATTTTCTCCCTTTTTATTAGTTTTTTAGTCATCCGCTGCTGGTTTCTAAAAACTTCCAATCCTCTGGCCTACCACTCGTTTTCGCCGCATTGTACGTCTTTGGATTTGATACTCTCCTTAACTTCCTTTTTTATCCATGGATGGTTCATCGTTCTCTTCGAGTCCTTCCTTCTGACTGGAATAAATGTTTGCTGCGTGTTACGAAATATCCACTTAAAAGTCTGCCACTGCTCATCTACTGATGTCCCTTGTAGTCTATTTTCCCAGCCCACTTTAGACAACTCTTCCTTCATACCTCTGTAATTGCCCTTGTTTAAGTTGAAGACACTGGTTTGAGACCCGAGTTGCTCACCCTCAAACTGAATTTGAAATTCTACCATGTTATGATCGCTTCCCCCTAAAGGATCCTTAACTTTGAGATCTCTTATTAATCCTACCTCATTACACTATACCAAATCTAAAATAGCCTGTTCCCTGGTAGGTTCTGCAACATATTGCTCTAAGTAACAATCCCTGAGGCACTCTACAAATTCATCTTCCATGCTACCCTTGCCAATTTGATTTGTCCAGTCTATATGCAGATTAAAATCACCCATGATAATTGCAGTGCCCTTCTTACACGCCTCCATTATTTCCTGATTAATATCTTGTCCGACAGAGGGCCAACTCCTCGGGGGCCTATAGACCACTCCCACCCGTGAGTTCTTTCCCTTGCTATTCCTTATTTCCACCCAAACTGATTCTACATCACGATCTATTACACCTATATCATTACTCACAACTGCACCGATCCCTTCCTTTAATAGCAAAGCTAGCCCACCTGCTTTTCCTTTCTGCCTATTCTTGTGGAATGTTGAATATCTTTGAACATTTAGATTCCAGTCCTGGTCATCCTGCAACCACGTCTCAGTGATAGCTCTCAAATCATTCATTTATTTCTATCTGTGCCGTCAGCTCGTCTATCTTATTACAAATGCTACGTGCGTTCAGATAAAGAGCCTTAAGCTTTGACTTTTTACCATTTTTACCTACTTGCTTCTAATTTCTGCTGTACTCTTGTGCTTGTATTCTCTGTCCTTTCCTGTCACTCTCTGACTAATATATGTTCCTTCACTACCCTGCACCTCTGCTCTCTCGTTACTATTTGACTTTTTAAACTTCCCTTCAATTGAACCCTCCCCCCACTATTTAGTTTAAAGCCTTATCTACAACCTTAGTTATACGATTTGCCAGGACACTGGTCCCAGCATGGTTCAAGTGAAGCCCATCCTAACGGAACAGCTCTCTCTTTCTCCAGTCCTGGTGCCAGTGTCCCATGAATCGGAAGCCATTTCTCCCACACCAATCTTTGAGCCACACATTTACCTCTCTAATCTTATTTACCCTATGCCAATTAGCATGTGGCTCAGGTAGTAATCCGGAGATTATTACCTTTGTGGTTCTGCTTTTTAATTTGACCCCGAGCTGCTCATAGTCCCTCAGCAGAACCTCTTTCTTGCCTATGTCGTTGGTACCTACGTGGACTACGACAACTGGATCTTTTCCCTCCCGCTCCAAGTTCCCCTCCAGCCCAGAAGAGATGTTCTTAACCTTGGCACCAGGTAGGCAACACAGCCTTTGGGACTCTCTATCGTTGCTGCAGAGAACAGTATCTATTCCCCTAACTACGCTATCCCCTACTACAACTACATTTCTCTTTTCTCCCCCCACTTGAATGGCACTCAAGTTTGCTCATCCTCCCTGCAGCCTCCCTGAGGCCCCAACACAGATCTCTGCAGGACACCATTAGTCACATCTTGCCAATTAAATTACCTGCCCATTATCCCTACTCTCTGTCTCTTGCCAATTCCCTAACCCAGTCAATAATTTGCCATCTTCTGGCCAACTTCCTATCAAACATCTTCCAAAAACTTCAGCTCATTTCAAACTCCACTACCCATATCTGTCCAGAAACTTTACTGGACCAGTCAAATAAATAATGTGGCTACAAGAGCAGACCGAAACGGGATATTCTGCAGCGAGTGATTCCCCACCTGAATCCTCAAAGCCTATCCACCATCTACAGGGAACAAATCAGCAATGTAATGGAATACTCCCCACTCACTTGGATGATTGCAGCACCAACAGCACCCAAGAAGCTCAACAAAGCAGCCTGCTTGATTGGCACCCCATCTACCACCTTAAACAGTAACTCTCTCCACCACTGGGACGCAGTGGCAGCAGTGTGTACCGTCTACAAAAGGCACTGTAGCATTTCACCAAGGCTTCTTCAACAGCATCTCCCAAATCCACAACTTGTCCTAGAAGGACAAAGACAGCAGGCACATGAGAACACCATCTCCTTCAAGTACCCCTCCAAGTTTTACACTGTCCTTACTTGGACATATATCACTGCTCCTTCACCGTGACTGAGTCAAAACCCCAGAACACTGCCTCCCCCCCCACCTAATAGCACTGTGGGTGCACCTTCACATGGACTGCAGCGGTATAAGGCGGTAGCTCAACACACCTTCTCAAGGGCAGTTAGGGATGGGCAATAAGTGTGTTTTGTAAGTGACACCCACATTTTAAAAAATCCTATCCCAAACCAAGTTCTACTCACCTATCACTCTAAACTTGCTGACCTGCATTGGCACCCAGTCCCCCAAAAGTTTCAATTTAAATCACTTTATGAACTCATTGTTAGAGAAATCTCCAGGCTTGTTTGTGAAGATGATAATGAGACTAGGATGCTTTGGTGTAGATTGTGTATTCCTTGTCACAGAGCTTACTTCTGCTCTCTAAACAACATCACCAGCCAGTGCTGGCTGTCTCTTTGTATATACACACTTGAATACAATTAACTAATTGACACCCAACACCTGTTCACCCTATTATCCTGAACTACCAGGTATTTATCATTCAATAACAGAACTTGAGACCCTAAAAGATTCCCCTTTTTTTCTTTTATATGTATTGTATAATACATAAAAGAAAAAGAAATAAAAACAAATAATGACACATTTTTCTTTACATTATTTATTAACTTTCAACAACACCAGCCATTAACATGCTGTATATTCCCCTCTTTAAAAAAAAACTTGTTTAAAGAAAAAGCGATCTTATTGTAAACATTTTTTCCATGTTTTCCTAACTTATCATAACACAATACAGCCCTCTTCGAGGACCTCCAACAATTTTTTCAAACAAGCACCTCTCTTTGTAAAATGATCTGACAACTGATGACTTGCATCAACCCATTTTATTTTGGAAATTCTTTTCTTTCCAACATCCTTAACCTCTTTTCTGCTACACTTTTTGTCAAATGGACATTGTCCCAGAGGGAATGGTTATCTGTATAGCATTCTATAGGAAATCTCTTCTCCGATTGCCCCTTTTACAAGAGTTCCTTTAAAGTATTCGATGAATACCCATATCAATAGTTTCTCAGTGCAAGTGTCTCAGACGCTAAGCTGCTTTTAACTATCCTCTTTATTTTCCTCGATTCCCAGGCTAATGGACAACATTTATCATTTCTTCCCACCAAAAATATAATGAACCCTGCTGTGCTCGAATAACCATCGGGAAGATTAGCGCGTGAGGCATAAATAAAAATGACTAATTTCATCTCTTCTGGGTCACCCGGTGCTGGAAATTTGAGTGCACATTTGTCAAAACTCAATCTCTTCAATGTCTCATTTGCTTTCAGCACATCCCCAACAGTAGCATGTTTCAGCATGGTGCTCAATTCTAATACATCATAGCAAGCATCCGGCCTAGTTTGTGTGTACAACCAGTTCAACTGCCTGATTAAGCTTCTTAACTGGTCTACTTCTTTCTTGGTTGCAGAGTCTTCCTTTTATGAGGATCTGGCCTGATTTACTGGGATCCTATTAACATTCTCTAGGTAAGACTGTTGATTTAGGGTTACCCCCAACTTAGTCTGCTTAATATTCAACCCTATATATTTAAAAGCTCCGGAAGCCTGACTTCCAATTTTAAATTCCTGAATAACTTTATCTACCACAAATTTCTCAAATGCCTCAGATCCTCCCCACAGAAAATTGTCCACATGCATCAAGAAAATGCCAGCTCGTTTTTCTTCATAGTACCAATAAAACATTGTCAGATCCACCTTTAGTTGAATACAACCAGCTTTTAGTAGGACGGACCTAATTGAAAAATACCACACCCTGTATACATCATTTAGTCCATAAACACACTTGTTTAGCTTCTATAATTTCCCTTCTATGACTCCAGCTTCTTTTGGTGGCTTTAAAAATATTTCCCTTTGAAATTTCTCCTCTTGCAAAAATGCTGCTTTGCCATGAGTGTGTCACGTAAAGGGCTAGGAAAATCCTCTAACTTGCTTTTCCTGCTGTTGGGAAGTCCACTCTAACTTCCTGGTTGACTAGTCGTTCCTCAAATCCCCGAGGGAACAAGTCTGGCCTTTGCTTTATACGTACCATCGGGAAGTACTTTCTCTGTACTGAGCCAACTATGGGACAATGCTGGCTGTCATCTATCTGCCACCTCCGGGTATACACCAAACTTTCTTCAACTGTCAAGCTCTTTTTGCTTGGCATCCTTTATCAATTTACCATCTAATTTGTTAGTAGCCACTAGAGCTTCTCTATCATAAGGGCTCCTACTTCTTGTGGCGCCCCTTGCCTGCTCTCTAGTCCTTGCTCTAGTGAAACCACATCCCCTACTAGAGTTCCTATCTCTTTTTGAACTACTACTACTCGACCTGTCCCTCCTACAACCAGACTTCCTATCACAAGTTTGTGACCTTTTCTTTGGACTATGATCATCTTCAGGCCCACTGTCTGAACACTATCTAGTTTTCTGGCCTTCCATATTTTCACTTCCTTCTGCCAATCTATAGATCTGATATCCTGTCCCTTGTCTTGCACATTCAGCCAATGTTTGTATTCCCCTGTGGCCTTTTCTGCCCTTCCTATAATGGTGGTTTCCCTCCATTCACTAGTCCCTTCTGGCATATATGTCACTCTAGTCCCAACTTTCAGTAGTTGACCTTTGGGATAAATGGCCTTATCTTGATTTTCACTATCACTTGGTCCATTCTCAGTCAGCCTATTATCTGCCACAATCTGTTGCTCGCAAAGGTCCAACATGTGTGCATGCAAAGTACATGGTGTATCAGTGTCCATCATTTATTCAAATTCTGTCAATGTATAATTAGTGCTAATAAGCCGTGAGGAATGTACTCTAATGGTTTGGTTGCCATATTGCAAAATCATCGTTTTGCCATCAGTGCATATAACTTTTCTTGGGCCTCTCCATTCTTTCTGCCCTTCTCTTCTAATACACCATATCCCCGGTATTAAAATTCTTTTCTGATGGCCTGATCCAATACCTCAAAGCTCTCTTGAATTTTTCTGAAACCTCTGCCTTAATAAATGCTCTTCTCCCTGCATGCATGGCATTCAAATGTTCTGCAAAAATTGAACTAATTGTAGTCCCTCTAAAGCCGGGGGATGATCCCACATTACCAAAGGTATTTTCGGATTCCTGCCATAAACTAATTGACATGGGCTATTGCCTCCAACTATTTGTAGCGTGATTTTTGCCTGTACTGCCCACCCCAGAGCAATAGTCAATTTACAATTTGGCTGATCTGCTTAAATTTTTAAGAGCATTTAGTCAATCACGGCATGATTTCTCTCACAAATCCCACTATTAAAAGGACTTTCAGCTGCCATGTGCATTGCTACAATATTCATATTTTCACACATACTTCTGAACTCATCATTGGCAAATTCTTCTCCATTGTCACTTAGAAACCTAGCCAGTGCTCCCAATCCTGTTCCTATCCACCTTTCCATTATCTTGTCCACTATTACTTTTTTATCGTTACTATAAATTACCGTCAACAGACTGAGTCTAGTCGCCACGTTTATAAAGTGTAGAATAAATTTTTTTTTCTTGATCCCATACCTTCAATTCCATCTCTACGGTTTCATTTAAGTCCCTTGCTAATGGGATACTCACTATGCGTCGCGATGGTGTCCTCCTGTTTTTTTTTTAACAGGTATCATATTTTCCACTGATATCTTCGATAAGTTTAATGTAGTCATCATCTATTACCCCTGCATCTTTTAACAGAATCTTCAACCTATGACAAGATGGATGTGCAAACTGTCGATGTAGTTTTGAAATAATTTGCCTTTTTTCCTTTAAAACCCTATCCCCGGATGCCATTAATACTTCTTTAACATCCTGCTTAGAGATGTTAGGTCTCGCTAAAGGAATACAATAATGTCCCAACTGTGTAAACCGCAAAGCTACAGATTTTCCAAAGACAAAGACAATCATAGAAGCATAGAAAAATAGGAGCAGGAGTAGGCCATTCAGCCCTTCGAGCCTGCTCCGCCATTCAATACGATCATGGCTGATCGTCAGACATCTGATTAAACAGCATATCCTTTTCATTGAATCTAACTCCCGGTTAATACCAAGAGCCTATCCATGTTCGATATCCTAGCACAATCCAACAATTTGAAGGCAAGAACTGATCTAGGAATTTCCAAGTAGAATCGCTGCAACCTTGCATATAGTCGGTTAAACTCCATAATACTTTTATGGAAGAACCATCCATGGCTGATCACCTTATCATGTTCCTTATCTAATTTCATCCGAGCCATTTTCATAGACGGTTTACTTAACAGCAAAGATATATCACTGGATATTATATCCGTACTAATAAAGTGTTTTACCCCTACTATTTTGTACAGAATTACCACTCTTTTTAGTGATTTCAACGTGTTGTCATCTCCAAAACTGAAACAGGTAGAACTGTTGTATTCTTTGACTTTATTTCAGTCTTTCTTACTTAAAGAATTCATGTAACACCTTAACCAGTCCACTCCACCTACTGTGGACATACACCCACTGTCCAGTACTGCGCAATTGAATGAATCTGCAACTAGGACATTCATTACCAGACTGAAGCTTCTCGTGACCAGTACAATTCCTGCTGATTGATCAGTAGCGTCATCTTCGCCTTCCACGTCATGTGACATCTCAAAAACCCTGTTATTCCTTTTTGGACAATGCAACGCATAGTGATACTTTGAGTCACATTGGAAACACCTGTTGACCATCCCTTGGTTATTCCTGGGGTTCATCCTTCTGACATAATTACTCAATTCCTGCCGTCTGTTATAGCTGCCAAAAGGATCTCTATCCTTATTCGTTTTGTGTGTGTTTCTCCTTTTGTACTGATGTCTGGGCCCCGTATTGAGTGGCCTCGAAATGCTGCTAGCATTGTATCCTCCACCTTTGGTGTCACCGCTAAAGAGCCCATCTGCGCCATGAAAGCAGCCGGAAAGGAATGTTTTCCCAAAAAATTTTTTAGGGCTTCAGACATCTGATTAAACAGCATATCCTTTTCATTGAATCTAACTCCCGGTTAATACCAAGAGCCTATCCATGTTCGATATCCTAGCACAATCCAACAATTTGAAGGCAAGTACTGATCTACGAATTTTCAAGTAGAATCGCTGCAACCTTGCATATAGTCGGTTAAACTCCATAATACTTCTATGGAAGAACTATCCATTTTTCTAAATTTATCAAAGTCCGACCACGCCTCATAGGCACTCAATAAGTCATCTTTCATGTAAATTTTATCCATATACTTCAAGAGTTTGTCCGAACCATCGTCCAAATGATGAGCCTCTAGCGCCGAGAACACTTTGCCCCTGATCTTGTTTCTGGCGGGAAGTGAAAGTGCAAAGGCCATTCCTTGCTTCCTTTCAGGTAAAGACATAACCCATGTCCATATATCAGCTTCATTCTTCCATTGATCGTAAGGTTCAGCTTCACAAGGCAGCGGTGGAAAATCATATCCCGACACCTTACACTTGGTTCAGTCATCTTTCTTCAAAAGAAATACTCCAAATACAGCTTTCTCAAAAAAAAACTCCAATTTTAATCTCCTGTCTGAAAACAAATTTTAGTCTCCAATCTTCACTTTTACGCAACCATTCTCTGCCACCAATGTTAGAGAAATCTCCAAGCCTGTTTGTGAAGAAGACACTGAGACTAGGATGCTTTGGTGGAGATTGTTTATTGCTTGCCACAGAGCTTACTTCTGCTCTCCAAACAACAACACCAACCAGTGCTGGCTGGCTCTTCCTTATATATACACACTTGAATACAATTAACTAATTAACACCCAATACCTGTACACCCTATTATCTTGAACTACCAGGTATTTATTATCTGTTAATGGAACTTCAGACCCTAACATTCATCCTCCCCATCTCTGTAACCTCCTCCAGCCGTACTATCTTGCCCCCAAACTCTCTGTTCCTCTGGCTGCACCCTTTTGTGCATCCACCCACTTCGCCCCACCATTGGTAGCTATGTCTTCAGCTACCTAGGAGATCCCACTATTTCCTTTGTCATTTGTTCGCCCTAAATGTATTTACATAAATCTTTGACATTGCTACATTCACTAATCCTAATATCATTGTGTTTTTTGGTCTCAATCAATTTCTTCACCTTTTTCAACTGTTTCCTGCACCAAGCCCTACCTTTAATCATTCCTCCACCATATTCCCCTACCATATTCCCCTTATTACTTCCCTGGTGGTCCACCTTGGTTTCCTGTCTGCTCTACAGCACATTACCTGATGAAACATGTCTGTTCTGCAGTTCTGTTCATCAACGCAAGCTCGAGGAACAGCATCTCATCTACCGATTAGGCACACTACAGCCTGCCGGACTGAACATTGAGTTCAATAATTTCAGAGCATGACAGCCCCCCATTTTACTTTCATTTTTAGTTGTTTTCTCTTTTTTCTTTTTTACATTTTTTACAACCCCTTTTTTTTGCATTTATTTCATTTCATCTTAGTTTGTTCAGTTTGCTTACCCACTGTTTTTTTTCATGTTTGCACTTGCTGCTGTTCAATATTCAGTCCGTTAACACCTTTTCTGTACTAATGCTTTGTCTTTCAACACACTATTAACATATTGTTTGCCTTTGCTCCATGAACTTTTGGTCAGCTATGTGGCCTTGTGCAATCTACACCTTCTCCTTTGTTAACTCTTGCCCCACCCCCACCTCACTTGCTTATAACCTGTGACATTTTTAACATTTGTCAGTACCGAAGAAGGGTCACTGACCCGAAACGTTAACTCTGCTTCTCTTTCCACAGATGCTGCCAGACCTGCTGAGTGGTTCCAGCATTTCTTATTTTTATTTCTGTTCTGCAGTTCCCTAATTATGCCTCTGAATACATGCTATTTACTCCCTATATCTATTCTGCCTAACAATGAATGTAAATACATCATTTTTGGTTCCTTCCTCATTACTTCAGACTCTTCCTTCCTGAAGTTAAACATGGTAGTTGTATTTTTCTCTCTTTCTATTGTAAATCTTAAATTTCACCATATTGTGGTTGTTCTTGGCTAGGCTTTAATTGCATCCACCATTTTCTAGCCATTGCAGGACAGTGAATTTAGTGCTTTTCTCCCCCCCCCCCCCCCCAATTCTTGCAGCTTCCATATCCATTTGATTTCAATAGCGGTTCATATCATATCCAAATACCAGCATCTCAATATTGAAAGTGGCAAGACTACGGTCATTTCCAGGCCTCTTTCAAAAACTCCATTGGTACAGGAGATCTGAAGATCTGTGCATCAGATTGAACATCAAAAAGGAAGGGAAAATAGTACTGGGTGTCTATTAATGGCTACCAGATCCAGCACAGGTCGGGTTATTAATGCTCAAATCAGGAAAATGTGTAAGGATCAACAACAACTTGCATTATATAGTACCTTCAACATAGAAGAACATAGCAAGGTGATTCAGAGGTGTAATCAAAAGAAAAAGGAAAAAAATACAATTGTGGTGGGGAAGATTTCAATTTGTAAAGGATTAGCTGGGAAGATGAATAAGATAAGTAAATTGCTGTTTCTGGATATGATCTGGACTGCTATTGAATTCAAATGGACATGGAAGCTGGAAGACTGTAGTCTCACCACTTGCAATGTTGAGTCACTGTGGAGGAATAATCGCAAAGGAAAATAAATGTCTAGTTACAATTCCAGAAGGATGATGCTGTATTTAAATCTACAGTGGTCATACTGAGGTTTAGCATTCACTGGGCAGGCACACTTGCAGGATGGTGGACAGGATTTGGTTGTCATGTTTCTAAAGGAACATACATAGATACACTGGAGAGGGTGCAGAGAAAAAGCAACAAGGATAATCCCAGTGGAAAGGATCAGAATTATGAGGAAAACTTAGCAAAGCATAACAGTTGAGAAAGAAGGTTAAGGATGAATTATTTGAAGTGTATGAAGTATTAAATGGTTTGGATGAGGTGAATCCAGAATATTACTTCCTGAGTCAGACGAATAGGACATAAATTTAAATGTGATTGGTAAATTTAAAACAATTTTTAATAAAGAATTATTTGCTAAAACTGCAATAATCTGCCAAGTAATGGACTCAATATTACGGGATTTCAAAATGCTATTGGCTAAGTCAGAAAGCTTGAAGGATAATGCTACCAGTTCTCATCCTTGGTTTCTTTGCAAAGTTCATTAGTTGAGAATTGGTCAAGTACTTGATTAATCCCTTTATAGTTGTATTTAAACAACTCATTTGCAACTAAATTCACTTCTGCATGGAACAACCAATGCCTGTGTGTTGAATGCAGCTGTTGGTTAGGTTGTTCACTGTCACAAAACAATAAACATTCCTTACTGTTTCCACAGAGGAAGGTGTGGCAGTACTCGGAGCATCTCTTGGAGCTGCATATGTCGATCCCACACCCATTGCCAGTCATGTTGTCAGTCCTGAAACAATGGAAGGTAAACATTTAGCATTTTGCTTATCAAGACGATGGAGGTTTAAGTGCAGCCTCTGGCAGATCCATACTGGAATGGGAATATGAGGTGCTGAGGGAAGCAAGAGGTGTGAAACTACTGCGCAATATTTAGCAGGTTCTGGACCTCGGATAATGAGCTGAAACTAAGGGAAAACAGCAGTCTCTGTCCTGGAATCAATATGGAGGATGTGGGATGGAATGAATTGTTATGCAAGATCTGAGTTTAAGCTTATGGATACATCACGATAAGGTTTCATATAGGACTAAGGGACAAGGACCTGAGTAACGTGAAGTCAAGTAGAATTAATGATACACAAAACATTAAATTCAGTTTAAAACTGTACTCATTGAAAACATTGACTCTAAAAAATATGCTGGGACTGGGATCAAGATTAAGTGCAGACCAGACTGATGGGATAAAAGTCTTCTCTGGGAATATTACAAGAGACTTGACAGTCTGTTTATAGCCTTTAGGTTTTATTTCAGTATTGAAGACCAGCTTACAAAAGGGCTTGACTTTAACCTGTATTTTCTTCCTTTTGAAATTTAGGGATAATATTTTCACTTTGAAGCTCTTGGGGCAGTTTGCCTAGATTTTTCAATGGTGAAGTTACATGGGAGTCCTAAGCCTGTCAAAGAAAATAAAGGATTTGCATTTATATAGCACCTTATTATGTGTCTCAGAATATCTTAAAGCACTTACAATGAATTACTTTGAAGTGCAGTCACTGTTGTTATGTAGGTGAATTCAGTAACAGTCCCACAAACCACACGGATGGATGACCTACTGTTTGTGGTGATATTAGCTGACTTTGCAAAGACTGCTCTGCTCTTCAAGACCAGCTTTTGAGTGGAGACACCAGAGATTGCAATTAAATGTGACTCTGTACTGTGCAGCATGTACACCTGTCAGTGGGGAAACTATAGTTTGGACTTTTGATTCCAACTGTTTGTATAGTTTGTACTCGAGTAGCTATTAAATCAAAAATGACTGAAATTTCTCTATGCCATGGCTGAGGTATTAGAAAAGTGTTAATCAGCAATCCTGTCAAACTATTAGGATGGATAGTGTGGTAAATAAATTTGGAAGTGGGGGCAGTTGCTGAAGTTGAGATATGAATCTGAAATTCTGTGATCTGCTTTTGACTCATCAGGGACTAGAGAATTGAGGTTGGATTATCAGTGTGGCTCATTACTGGTACTTTGATTGTCAAGTCATTAATTCTAGTCAAACGCACTGCAAATCGGGCACCCATCCTCCAATCTGCACTCCTGCACTGGAGCAAGACTTGGTGCTGGGAACAGAGGGGGGAGTTTTATGCTCTCCCCCACAGTGACTTTGGAGGTGGGGCGGGCATATAATTGGGCGTGATGGTGATGGGGGGTGAGGAGGGGGTGAGCCCCACTACCTTCCCACTTCTACCAAATTAATTCCAGGGCGGGAAGGCCCTGTGGATGCCCTTCCCACCCCGCTGCCAATTGAGGCCCATAAGTGGGCAATTAATGCCCAATTAAATGCCTCATTCCGCCTCCACCAGTGTTAGCCCAGCGACAGATGGGCCTGTCACTGCATGGGGAACACGCCAAGCAAACGTGTGTGGCTTGCTTGCCAGCTCTGGCCGAGGCCCCTGTCACCCAGATAATGTCTCTTAATTTCAGCCTATCTTGTTAAAGCAACATGATGAAATTTCTGCATTAATCAGATCCAGACCACTCCTGACCTCAGCCTGCCAGTGGATGTAGGGGTGATGTAGGAGAGAGGAGCATTACATGCTTCTGTCCTGTCATCTTGTGTCTTAAATAAGCACATAGTTGTATGGAAAAATACAATAAAATTTGTTGTGCAATAAATGAAACTTGCCTATCTTGAGGTGAGTGTTGTGATTATAGATCATTCTGTTGCATTGCAGTGTGCTACTCATTTTCTCCTCTGCTTGTCTAATCCATAGCACTGACTGCATACAATCCTGCCACCTTTGCTCTGAATGACATGCTAAAACAGCAGCTCACTCTGATCCGCCAGTTTGTACAAGTCAGTCGACATCTCTACTTATCTGTCATGGCCTCAATAGAACAGGACAACTACCGTTACACAACTTTGGAAGAAACTAAAGAGGTAACTGAGCAGTCAATCCCTTTGTGTACAGTGAGACTTTACAGTCTGCTCCCCCCTAGCCAGTGCTGCTTGGCGCCCTCATCCTTTGAAGGGAAGGGCAGGACACACACATTGTTCAGTCATTTCAAGTTGATAACAATAGCACAGATTTTTCAGTGGCGAAGACAGCAAAACTGTGTCTGCATTCGTCATCATTGCTCCACTGAAACTGACAACATCCTTTGGAGTCTGCATATGTGCAGAATAAAGTGGGAATCCAGAAGATGCTGTTAGTGATTCTATACTTCTCCAAATGGCGTGCTGTTGAAGCACTCACAGACTGCAATCCATAGGAAATCAATTGAATTGATCAGAACTTCCACTCCTATGCTATTAATCTTGCTGTAAAAACTCTTGAAAAAGTTACACCTTGTTGAATGAGGTGTAATTAAGTTTTTAATGGCATACTAACTTCATAATTACTGCTAAACGCCCTCATTGGCCCTGAAAAGCTTGTTTGTGGAATGTAAAATTTCTCCATTCTGTACATTTTTAAAAAAAGTTTGTTTTCCTTTTGTTTTAGCATCTATCTTAATCCAATCATAATCATTTATTTTGTATCTGAAAATTTAAATAAAAAATGAAGGATATTTTTGACTTCCTGGTTTGCTGTGTGCAAATATTTCAATGTGATTGGCTGTTTTCCTGCTTGCTAAATCACTGCTGCTGCATGCTCAAGACATCCCCTTGACTTGGTGCTAGATTTAAACAGGAAAGGAGAAAAAAATGCCTCGGAGATCGCTAGATCTTTGAGGTCAGAGGCTAGGGTCATTGCTTTGCTGCTGATCACAAAATCCAAGACAATGACTTGCATTTATAAAGCGCTTTCAACATAGAAAACCATCCAAAGCACTTCAGAGCAGTAATCAAAATATACACAGCGTCAAAAGGAAATATTGAAGAGGTGGGTTTTAAGAAGGGCGTTAAAGAAGGAGGGGAGGTGGGGTGGGGTGGAGAGGTGTAAAAAGGACATTCCGAAGTGTGGGATCTAGGCAACCGATTATGAAGCTGGTTTGCAAGGCATCCCTCAGTGGGAAGGCTGACATGCAGAGATTGGCAGGAAGACTGAAAGAAAGTCTTGCATTTATATTGCACCTTTTATGACTTACAGGATGTTCCAAAACACTTTACAGCCAATGAAGTATTTTTGCGGTGTAGTCACTGTTGTACTGTAGGAAATGTGAAAGCCAATTTGACCACAGCAAGGTCCACAAACAGCTATGAGATAATGACCAGGGATAAATATTGACCAGGATAACAGGGGTAACTCCCCTGCTATTCTTCAAAATAGTGACATGGGGTATTTTGGATCGACCAGAGACGGTAGAGGGAGCCTCAGTTTAATGTCTTGTCTGAAAGACGGCACCTGCACTGGAGTGCCAGCCCTGACTTTGTGCTCAAGTCTCTGGGATGGGACTTCAACCCACAACCTTCTGACTCAGAGATGAGAGCGCTACCAATTTCAAGTATTGGTACAAATGAGTTCAAAGTTTTTGTTTATTTACACTCAATAAGTTGGAGAGTTATCAGTTGTTAAATCTGTGCCAACTTAACCTGTTGTACCTGTTTCCTGTGCAGTTTATCAGGAGTCGTAGGTCGCCCCCACTCACCTTGGATCAGGCCCTGGAAGAGGTGCAGAAGGAAATGAACCAATATCACTGCATGTGACTGCTAGCAAGACAGGGAAGTAAATCTTGCAAGCTAATGATGGAGAGAAGAGCAGCTTCTGCTGAGACTGGCACTCCTGTCAATGTTACCAGTAAAGCATTTGGCATTAACCTGCTCACTTATTTAACACAGTTTTTCAAACTGATCTTGTGCATTTCCAAGTGGTTTAGTTCTGCAGTTAGCACACATGTATTGGCACTCATTACAACAAAGCAGATCAGGTTGAGAAATATAAATGATCTCACATTGTGCAAACAGACTCTGATTATCCCTTGTTAATTGCAGTATGCAGTAAAATGGGCTGAATTTACAGTATTTTTGCACCAACAATGTCAACAAAGCTTCACATCGACTCCGGACCCCATGAGGTCTCATGGCATCACAGCAAACATGGACAAGGTAACCTCCTACTGATTACCACCTACCGCCCGCCCTCAGCTGATGAGTCAGTACTCCTCCATGTTGAACACCACTTGGAGGAAGCACTGAGGGTGGCAAGGGCACAAAATGTACTCTGGGCGGGGGACTTCAATGTCCATCACCAAGAGTGGCTCGGTAGCACCACTACTGACCGAGCTGGCCGAGTCCTAAAGGACATAGCTGCTAGACTGCGTCTGCGGCAGGTGGTGGGGGAACCAACACGAGGGAAAAACATACTTGACCTCATCCTCACCAATCTGCCTGCCATAGATGCTTCTGTCCATGACAGTATTGGTAGGAGTGACCACCGCACAGTCCTTGTGGAGACGAAGTCCCGCCTTCACATTGAGGATACCGTCCATCGTGTTGTGTGGCACTATCACCGTGCTAAATGGGATAGATTTCGAACAGATCTAGCAATGCAAAACTGGGCATCCATGAGGCGCTGTGGGCCATCAGCAGCAGCAGAATTGTACTCAACCACAATCTGTAACCTCATGGCCTGGCACATCCCCCACTCTACCATTACCATCAAGCCAGGAGACCAACCCTGGTTCAATGAAGAGTGCAGGAGGGCATGTCAGGAGCAGCACCAGGCATACCTCAAAATGACGTGTCAACCTGGTGAAGCTACAACACAGGACTATTTGCATGCCAAACTGCGTAAGCAGCAGGCAATAGACAGAGCTAAGCGATCCCATAACCAATGGATCAGATCTAAGCTCTGCAGTCCTGCCACATCCAGCTGTGAATGGTGGTGGACAATTAAACAACTAACTGGAGGAGGTGGCTCCACAAATATCCCCATCCTGAATGATGGGAGAGCCCAGCACATCAGTGTGAAAGATAAGGCCGAAGCATTTGCAACAATCTTCAGCCAGAAGTGCCGAGTTGCTGATCCATCTCGGCCTCCTCCTGAAGTCCCCCGCATCACAGATGTCAGGCTTCAGCCAATTCGATTCACTCCGCGTGATATCAAGAAACGACTGAAGGCACTGGATACTGCAAAAGCTATGGGCCCTGACAAGATTCCGGCAATAGTACTGAAGACCTGTGCTCCAGAACTAGCCGCACCCCTCGCCAAGCTGTTCCAGTACAGCTACAACACTGGCATCTACCCTGCAATGTGGAAAATTGCCCAGGTACGTCCTGTACACAAAATGCAGGACATGTCCAACCCGGCCAATTACCACCCCATCAGTCCACTCTCAATCATCAGTAAAGTGATGGAAGGTGTCATCAACAGTGCCATCAAGCGGCACTTGCTGAGCAATAACCTGCTCAGTGACACTCAGTTTGGGTTCCGCCAGGGCCACTCAGCTTCTGACCTCATTGCAGCCTTGGTTCAAACATGGACAAAAGAGCTGAACTCAAGAGGTGAGGTGAGAGTGACTTCCCTTGACATCAAGGCAGCATTTGACCGAGTATGGCATCAAGGAGCCCTAGCAAAACTGAAGTCATTGGAAATCAGGGGGAAAACCCTCCGCCAGCTGGAGTCATACCTAGCGCAAAGGAAGATGGTTGTGGTTGGTGGAGGTCAATCATCTGAGCTCCAGGCCATCACTGCAGGAGTTCTTCAGGGTAGTGTCCTAGGCCCAACCATCTTCAGCTGCTTCATCAATGACTTTCCTTCAATCATAAGGTCAGAAGTGGGGATGTTCGCTGATGATGGCACAGTGTTCAGCACCATTCGTGACTCCTCAGATACTGAAGCAGTCTGTGTAGAAATGCAGCAAGACCTGGACAACATCCAGGCTTGGGCTGATAAGTGGCAAGTAACATTCGCGCCACACTAGTGCCAGGCAATGACCATCTCCAACAAGAGAGAATCTAACCATCTCCCCTTGACATTCAACGGCATTACTATCACTGAATCCCCCACTATTAACATCCTAGGGGCTACCATTGACCAGAAACTGAACTGGAGTAGCCATTTAAATACCGTGGCTACAAGAGCAGGTCAGAGGCTAGGAATCCTGAGGCGAGTAACTCACCTCCTGACTCCCCAAAGCCTGACCACCATCTACAAGGCACAAGTCAGGAGTGTGATGGAATACTCTCCACTTGTCTGGATGGGTGCAGCTCCAACAACACTCAAGAAGCTTGACACCATCCAGGACAAAGCAGCCCGCTTGATTGGCACCCCATATATAAACATTCATTCCCTCCACCACCGATGCACAGTGGCAGCAGTGTGTACCATCTACAAGATGCACTGCAGCAACGCACCAAGGCTCCTTAGACAGCACCTTCCAAAACCGTGACCTCTACCAACTGGAAGGACAAGGGCAGCAAATACATGGGAACACCACCACCTGCAAGTTAAGCTCCAAGTCACACACCATCCTGACTTGGAACTATATCGCCGTTCCTTCACTGTCACTGGGTCAAAATCCTGAAACTCCCTTCCTAACAGCACTGTGGGTATACCTACCCCAAATGGACTGCAGCAGTTCAAGAAGGCAGCTCACCACCACCTTCTCAAGGGCAATTAGGGATGGGCAATAAATGCTGGCCTGGCCAGTGATGCCTACATCCCATGAATGAATAAAGAAAACATGGAAAATGTTTCATATTGTAACATAGTCCCTCTGAAGTTGGTCTGTTAGGATTTATTTTGGATGTCCCAAAGTGCTTCACAGCCAATTAATTCTTTTTAAACTGTAGTCACTGTGGTAGCCAATTTGTGCACACCCAGCAAATTACATAATTAACCAGTTAATCTGTTTTGGTGATGCTAGTTGAGAGAGGAATGTTAAGCTCGGATATCCCACTCTTCAGATAGTGCCAAGGGCTCGTATATGTCCATCCAAACAGACAGATGAGGCTTTGGTTTGAAATCTTCTCTCAAAGTTGCACCTCTGACAGTTCAGCACTTTTTCAGTATTGCATTCTTGTCAGTCTGGGTGATATGCTCAGCTACCTGGTGAGAGTACTACCAAGCTTACAATTGAATTCCTCATTCAATTCCTACATTGTCAATAAAATCCTCCAGTCTCTGTATTTTAACAGCAGCATCACTGGAGACCTACAAAGCCAGGTATTTCTCAATAAAATTTGCTAGTTTGAAATTCTTCTCCAGACCAGGTCTTTTGCTGTATTCTGCTTTACATCCTGATAACAGTAAGTGCTAAAAAGTGCTTTGTTCCAGGACTTTATGATGCAGGCTCAACAGAATTTATGTTTGCAGTTAGATAGTACTGAGTCTGTGAAAATCTCCCAACACCACAAGTTAATTCAGTCAAAATACTGCACATGCTAGAAATCTGAAATAAAACCAGAAAATGATGGAAATACTCAGCAGGTCTGGCAGCATCTGTGGAAAGAGAAACAGTTAAAGCTTCAGGTTGCTGTCCTTACATCAGAACAGGAAAAAAATTAGGGTTAAAGCAAGTACAGAGGCAGGTGTTATGGACAGGAAGGAAATGATGTGACTGGTTTTCACTAGTCACCTCCCAACTGACCACAGGTACTGTTTTGTTTAAATTAGTGTTTCAGCCCTGTGTTTTGTTTGTCAGATAAACAGACAGTGATAGGTTTTCTCAAGAGTTTAAAGCAGAAGATTAAATATTTATTAAACAATAATCACTGGAAATGTTTGCAACACTGCCCACACTTGCATTCACTCTCTCATGCTCACTCAAGAAACGATAGATAAATAAAGGGGAAGAGGTGTTAAGAGGTCAAGGTATTGTTATGGTCAAGTGAGGAGGGGTTGAAGGGCTTCCCTCTTTCCCTCTCCCTGTTTGACCACAACAGGTTTTATTCTTTCTTAAGATAGGTGTACTGGCCAATTCAGTAGGTGAAGATTAGGGCGGCACAGTGGCGCAGTGGTTAGCACCGCAGCCTCACAGCTCCAGGGACCCGGCTTCAATTCTGGTACTACCTGTGCGGAGTTTGCAAGTTCTCCCTGTGACTGCGTGGGTTTTCGCCGGGTGCTCCTGTTTCTTCCCACAGCCAAAGACTTGCAGGTGATAGGTAAATTGGCTGTTGTAAATTGCCCCTAGTGTAGGTAGGTGGTAGTGAATATGGGATTACTGTAGGGTTAGTATAAATGGGTGGTTGTTGGTCGGCACAGACTCAGTGGGCCAAAGGGCCTGTTTCAGTGCTGTATCTCTAAATAAAATTTAAAAAAGATCGTAACAAGAACCAGTCTGACAGGTTTTTTTTGTTTTCTTGAGTTGAAAGAGGTTAACTTTATTGTACCTAAACTGAACTAATAAACAACGCCCCATCTTTCACTCACACACACACCCTGGAGGTTTACACACACAAATAGGTTATAGGGTGGGGAAAGGTAGATTGGTTGAGCTGGAGTACATAGAAAAAAGGGGTATACAGTCTGTGGTGTTTGGTGATTCGGCTGACTTCTAGCTGAATTTGGTGGTCCTGAGGCTTTTAGTTTATAGAGGTAGATGACTCGTTCGATGGCTCTCATGGCAACAGTGATGCAGATGATTTTTCCAACAGGGTTTCTGATTGTAGCTGGAGTATGCAGAGGTGGTCAGTCAACGGGCAAGATTTGAAAGCTTTCAAGCTGGAATGGAGAGAGAGAGAGAGACCCCCCCACATGGGTCTGCATGTGTCAGAGTTCAGTTGCTTCTCCTCTGCTGCAGAGAAAACACCAGCTTAAAAAACTATAGATGGGGAGGGGCTTGTCACATGATAGTCACTCAGTGATTCAAACATAGCAGTTAGCAGTATTTCTGTTCTGAAAAGAAAAGGTAGTTCCTTTAAACTTCCTGGGTCTTGGTTTTTTTCCGGGGAATGCACAGACATTACATCTCCCTCCTCACAGTCCTTTGCAATGTAGCATACCCTATAGCAAACTAGGTGATCACCTTAAGCTGCTAGTAGCCATCCTGTTTTAAATGTCTTCTAAAAATGTATTTTTTTAAAAAAAAATGTAGATCTCCAGTCAGTGGAGTAAAGAAAATTATCATCCAACAAAGCACATTGGTGTAACAGTATAAAAGTCTGCTGATTTCAGGAAAAACCTGTGGGATCCTCTTAGAAGGTAAGTTTTAAAGTTGCAGGCCTGTTTGCTGGTCGTCTTGCCTTTGCTAGGTTGCTGAAGTCTCCTGGCAGACAACACTTTAGTTTGAAGATGGTGCTGGTATCTTTTAGTTCAAGTTTCACAGGTGGAGAAGTTGTTCAAAAGGCACTCACTTCTCTGCTGCAGCTGGTTGCCAACTCATCTCAGCAGAGTTCAAATGTCTTAGCTGGAATTGATCTCTCTCTCAGCCTTCTGCTGCAATTAAAGATGGCTTTTGACGTTCTCTCGGTGGCTGGAGATTCCAGACTCATGATATTTTGATGACTGATGACTCCCTTTGTTCTCCAAAAACGTTACTTTTAAAGGTAAAGTCATAAACTGTTAGCTTCCTCCATGTGACTTTAGGCTTTTGGTTCCTGAGAGACTATACAATGGCTTCTGATCTCAGCCCATTTTGATAAGATGAGGGATGTTCACACCTTATTGTAGTGTTTGTAGCTGGAGATGGAGTATCTGCTCATGCCTTTGTTTTAGCTCATTTGTGGATAGCTCACATTCATGTATGATGAACTGTTTAATTTCAATGCAGACAGGGTTAATGAGTTTTTATTTTAGTGGACATGGATGTATATTTCAGTGCAGGAGAAGGTATGTGTCATGTGACTTTGTCCTCCATCTTGTTGAAGACAAGTGCACCAGTCTCTTTAAATTATTCTATTTTTTTATAACTTTTTATTTTTGTATTTTCATTGCTGCACTTCCCGTGAGCGTGACACAGAGAAAGGGGGGAAGAGGAGGAAAACAACAAAAAGAAAGATCGGTGACAGGGTGGAAGGCAGGAGAGATTAAATGACAAGGCCAAAGTGGGGTATTAATGGGATAAATAAAGAAACAAAAGATGTCTCAAGGAGGTCTAAATGGGAAAATGCAAAAGCGTTACCAACAGCTACCATCCATAAACAAATCACAAGCAAAAAAAAAAGGGAGCAGAGCTTATGATTTAACTTTTTCCAGTTCTAATGAAAGGTCATCGAGCTGAAAAGTTGAGCTGAATTTTACTGCAGCCTCCCCTTGTCGTTGGCAAAATGCAACAGGTCAATGACGGGGAGCCATCACTATGTGGCTCCCTGCTATTTTACCAGCCCCTTCACTTCCGCCTCACCATCGTTTTAGTGAAATTAGGATGTGTGGGAAAGAAGATGTCTAGTGATGTGCCATGCGTAACATTTAGATTTTGCAAATAGGTACTGGGAACATCGATCCATGAACTGCTCTGGGCAGTACATTGACTTAGTGGAATTTAACTATTCAGTGGAATGCCAACTCAGAAATAATATCCCAGCCCAGTGATGTATCTGTCACTGCAATAATATGAAAGGAAAATACCATGGATTCTGGAAATGTGAAATAAAAACAAAGTGCTGGAAATGCTCAGCCAGTCTGGTAGCATCTATGGAGAAAGAAACAGAGTTTACGTCTCAGGTCGATGACCTTTCATCAGAACTATGTTTACAGCCCTGGAATGCTGTGCTGTGTCTACTCACTCCTCTCCCTGTGCTATCCTGTGTCTAGTCACTCTGCCCCTCTACTGGGTGTGTTTGGTCACTCTTTCCACCACCCCCCACCCCAAACATTCTCCATGCTACGCTGCACCCAGTCATTCTCTTCCTCCTGCCCACCCATGTGACACTGTGTCTAGTCACACTGCCTCTATGCTGTGCTGTGTCTGGTTCCCCGTTCCCATTCCTATTTGTTTGTATTTTTATAATTGATTTATACATGTTAACAGTTCAATAAATTAATTAACTTATTTTTATTTTTGTGGCTAAATGTAAAATAGCTTCAACCAAAGGTATGCATGAATATCTGGAAAGATCAAGCTGTATACATTTTGACTTGTTATCTTGAAGCACGCACAAGAAAAGATTCAGACATTTTAACATTTGAACTTTTCTCCTCTTCTGCTTGTCTTATTTTTGGCTAATTGCTGTTGAGGCTCTGCTCCACCCACAACATCCCCTTGGGCTCTCTCCCCCTGTCTGGCGGCTCTCGGGGCTCTCTCCGAGATTTTTCCCATTGTCTCTTAATCAGTCAAACTTTGAGAAATTATTTCAGCTGTGTACTGTACAGGGGTTTCTATGGCCAGTGCATATTAAGAGGTTTTAACATAAACTGTGTGTGAGAGAGAGACTGTAAGAATGCAATTTATCGTCCATTGAGTGTTACCCAGCTTTATTATGTCATTGCTGAGAATAAAACAACTCCATTTTCACTAAGCTGAAGGACACACACAGGATTAAGAGATATTTTGGGAAAAATACATCTTGCACCAAATTTTATTCAGTATTTATTTACAGCCCAATGCAGGACAACTATTACCATTTCATTTCAAAGGAAGGAAACCATCCAAACCTGACTTTGTGTTTGTATTGTCCTTGTGCTTGTCTCCATAGCTCTTAGTTTCTGGAATCTTCTCTCACAATGTGATACTCTTGTTCTATAAGTTCTTAGTTCATTATTAAATTAGATACTTAAATTAAAACATAAAACAGAGAGAATTAGTTTTTAAAACTCTAACCCTCCGCTGAGGACAATACAACTACATCAAATAAGATTTGTTCCACATAAACTTTGAAAAGCAGATTACATTATAACTTTGCAGACTGCTTTATTAAAGTGTCTTCCTCATTTTGATTATCTTTACATAATCCAAACATTTCTGCTTGGTCTGGTGGGAGGTGCTAACCCAAAGTTGTCCAACTTATGGCCCGGGGGCTAGAATCCAGCCCGTCAAAGGTTGCTATCCGGCCCGCCAATCCTTCATAACTTGTGAACGGAAAGGGGCAAAATTGATTTTGTTCCATTTGTGTCCCCCAGTTGGGAGCATCAAGTGAGCAGAGAACTTGTGCAATGCAGCCTGTACCTGAGCAGTCACTAGGGGGCGCAGGGGAGGCAGAACTCACTGGGAAGACTGGTGACGTCTATCGGGCTGCTGACCAATGGGAGCGAGGCAGGGGGTGGTGCTGGCAGAAGTATGTGCGTAATTCAGAGTGTGGGGCCGGCGCCAAACAGCAGTGTGTTGCCTGGTGGGTGAAGGGAGGAATTGTTGGAAAAAAGTTAGCAATTTTTAAAAAATCCAGTATGCCCTATTTCTTTTACCCAGATCGGCCAAGGTTTTAGTAGTGTACTGGGGGATGTGTTGGTCAGGGAAAGCATCAACTTGTGGGTAGTTTTGTAATTGTTTGGAAGTTAGTTTGTTCTGACAGATAATTAAGAGGTACTTCCCTCTCTCTCTCTCTTTGGTGCTCGGGTACAATTTCAAATTTGTCATACGTAACCACCAACTGCAGGGGCTGCACTAACTGAGATCCAAAATGACAGTGACATGCAGACAGCTTTCACAGAGCCTGACCTTCTGACATTTTATAGTCAATACTTTCTCCGGGTCTTATCCATGCCTTTCGATTCATTGCACTGTTTGGCAGCACATATTGCTGTGAACAGCTTTTTTCAGAAATGAAAAGCTTCAAAACAAGATCAAGATCACTTCTGACAGATGGACATCTATCCTGAATATTCCACATCGCTACATCAAATGTCCGGGCAGACATTGACAAGCAAAAAACAAGTTAGGTATCTCACTAAATCAGTGTTCAACATAGTGACGAGAAAGTAAGGTAATAAATTAGTCTTCTCATTTAAAGCTTGTTCACAAAAATGTACATTTTTTGTTATTTTGATTAATAGATAAATTTATAATGCCTTTATCTTTCTGAAATTTGCTCACCGGCCCCCTATGTAGGACAAAAATTGTAATGTGGCCCCTCACACAAAAAAACCGGACACCCCTCTACTAGACTTTGGTTGTTGTTGCACTTATAGCACTGGAAGAATAATTTAAAAATGTGGACAAATAGCAATCTGGGTCTTTGCAGCGAGATTCACTTTCTAATAACTGATTTTTTGTGTTCTTAGTTATGCTGCAGTAATAACCCCAGCCCCCCAATCTACCCACCTCCTGTCACATTCCTGGAGGTTTCATCATATGACCACCTGCCTCCAGCTGCCCCACTCAGTCAAACAACTTTTGATCCCATCTTCAATATTTTTATAATTAATAAACAAAAGTGTTCAAAGAAGATGAAAAGGTACATTTTTAACCCCTTATGATTTTTTTCTCCCAGGTTGCAAGAGATTAGTGTTCAATTTCTGCAATCCTAGCACTGAGACTGGTGTCTGAGGAACAGCTGTAGGAGGTTACAAGATAGAGAAACACAAGGCCATGGACGGATTTAAACACTTCATTGAGAATTCTAAATTGGATGTGTTGGAGGACTGGGAGCCAGGGAGCCAATCAGCGAGGACAAGGGTGATGAGTGAGTCAGACAGGGTGCAGGATAGAATATAGGCAGCAGAGAAGGAATTAACCTATGACAAGAGATGCATGAAATGCATGAAGCTTACAACTGTTACCTGTAATATTAGGCTAACCTAACAACTGTGAAGGTGATATAAAATAAACCTCAATGCTGCAGGTAACTCGAGCATCAGTTTAACTATTCAGCTTATACAATATGCAAACTAATCATCAAACTCTCCCCACCCATACACATCATATTCCTAAACATTGTCGTCATTCATTATTTTTTGAATGAAAGCATTCTGTGCACCATAGGTGAGTTACGTAATGGTATTAGTGAAGTTGAAGCTTTCCCTCTTAACACAGCAGTGTGAACTAACTGATCTGATCCAGGGCAGCAATGGGCCATTAAACCTGGTCTCAGTGAGTCTAAGCTAAGAAGGAGAAACAATTAGCCAGGAGTGTCCAACTAAATGCTATCCAGTGACCCATCGGAAAGTGCAGGTGCCAGCAGAGTGAGGATAGATTGCACTTGTTTCTGCTTCTAGCTGGGGGCAAGGGAACTTGGTGCCAGTGTGTGTGAGAGAGTGACTTCCTTCAGTGGATAGATGGGAGAGGAATTTAAAATATGCTGAAGGACGTGAACCATAATGTCACCCTAAGCACTACTGGATGACTGATGTCCTAATTACCCCACCAACCCCAGCCAAGTCTCCATGGTGTGATTTTAGCAGGACTTGGAGGCCAAAGTGTAACATAGGCAGTGGCCTCTGTGGCAGAATTTTTAAAACACTTTTTGAGACAGAAGGGACATAGAGAAAGCTCTTGGGTTAAGGTGCAAATGACAGGGAATGCATTGCCCAGTACTGAAAAAAAACTTGCATTTCTACAGCACCTTTCATGAATTCAGGAGGTCCCAAAATCCTTTACAGCCAATGAAGTACTTTGTGAAGTGTAGTAACTGTTGTAATGTAGGAAACGCGGCAGTCAATTTGTGCGTAGCAAGGTTCCACAAATAGCAGTGTGACAATGACTAGATAATCTGTTTTTTCAGTGTTCGTTGAGGGATAAATATTGGCCAGGATACTGGGGAGAATGCTCCTGCTCTTTGTATGGAAGTATGGGATCTACCTATGCATCCACCTGAGAGGGCAGTTTAATAGTTCATTCTGAAAGACAGCACCTCCCTCAGTAATGCACTGGAGTGTCAGCCTAGATTTTGTGCTCAAGTCTCTGGAGTGGGACCTGAACCTACGACCTTCTGACGCAGAGGCGAGAGTGCCAGCACTGAGGTTGGCTGACATTGGTGCCATGCAGTGGTTCCTCTTGGGTCAGCTGATGGTTCCATTGCTGCCAGGCATAACAGCTGACTAGAGGAATTATGAAGCAGCATTACAGCAAAGATTATACAGAACCAGAAGAACCATTGCCAGGCACTTGAGGAGCCAATGCCTGGGAATCTATTGCATCGCACCAATGAAATGATCACATGGCACCATTGCAACCTTGCAGTTTTTTTTTGTTTGATCACTTCCTTTTTGTATATGGAGTATTATAAGTATTGATAATGCATCACTTTATACTGCACAGTGCCAGGGATGTAGTGAAATCAGCCACACCCAGAGCTGGGTAGAGGGGCCTGGTGAATGTTTGCTCCTGGAAGCTGTGTAACAGCGTTAGTTTCCTGTCAGACACACTGTAAAACGAGATTATTCCAGCCTCAAAATCCACGTAGACTCCCACTATGGTGGGCATCTGAACTGTTAGTTTAATAGCATTGTTATCATGCAAGGCTGCAAGGCTCCCTGGCTCTGAGTACAAACACCATGACTCCTTGTTCTGTCCCAGTGAGCACTCTTTACCCTTGCCTTTCCGACTCAGGTTCTCATAACACATCCCAACATCCCACCGACGGCGATCTCCTCCGACCTCCACTTCCCAGTAGCAGCGGCCGTAGCTCAATCTCTCAGTGCAAAGAATCTGCCACCAGTAGTTGAACCTCTTTGGGCTGTCGGGGTAAGGTTGTTGGCGCTTTGATCCCGATACAGACCGGTTATTGTTGCATAGGACGAGGTGAGGAAATGCTGTGTGGGAATCCAGAGTTGGTGTCTGTCCATCTGTGAATGAAAGCAGTAGCTTGAGTAAACCCCAGCCATTCACCCCAGGAAAGGGAGCTGTCCAAATGCTTTCAGCGACATTAGAACTCTTGGTTAGAAATATTACATTGAATTTACAGCATAGCAACAGGCAATTCAATGCTGGTGTTTATGCTCCATTCTATTTACTTCATTTTACCCTATTGACAACCTTCTATTCCTTTCTGCCCACGTGCTTATCCCGCTTCCCCTTAAATACATTTATCCTAATCACTTCAACTATTTCAAAGTTTGCAAGTTCAACATTCTCACCACTGAGTGAAATATAGTAAGGTGTGGCCGGAAGACAGTTATTGATTGGATTATGCATCATATATAGGTACTGTATTATAGTGGTTGTTACTGGAATAGTAATCCAGAAGACTAGAGTGATGATCCAGAGATATGAGTTCAAATCTCACCACAGTAGCAGGGGAATTTAAATTCAGAAAATTAAATAAAGCTGGAATAAAACAGTATTAGTAATGGTAATGGTGAAATTACCAGATTATCATTAAAAACCCATCTAGTTCACAATGCCCTTGAGGGAAGGAAATCTGCTGTCATTATCTGGTCTGGCCTACATGTGACTCTAAACCACAACATAGAAATTATAGAACGTTTAAAGCACAGAAGAAGGCCGCTTGTCCCATCGTGTCTGTGCTGGCTGAAAAATGATCCACCCATTCTAATCCCACTTTCCAGCATTTGGTCCGTAGCCCTGCAGATTACGGCACTTGAGGTGCATATCCAGACTCCTTTTGAATGAGTTGAGGCTTTCTGCCTCAGCTACCCTATCAGGCAGTGAGTTCCACACCCCCATCACCCTCTGGGTGAAAATGTTTTTTTCTCAATTCCCCTCTTAATTTTTCTACCAATCACTTTAAATCAATGCCCCTTAGTCACTGACCGCTCTGCTATGGTGAATAGACTCTTCACCTCCACTCTATCCAGGCCCCTCAAAATTTTAGACATTTCAATCAGATCTCCCCTCAGCCTTCTCTGTTCCAAGGAGAACAACCCCAGCCTATCCAATCTTTCCTCATAGCTGCATTTTTCCAGTCCTGGCAACATCCTCGTAAATCTCCTCTGTACCCTCTCTAGTGCAATTACATCCTTTCTGTAATGAGGTGACCAGAACTGCACACAGCACTTAAGTTGTGGCTTAACCAATGAGATATACAGTTCCAGCATAACCTTTCTGCTCTTATATTCTATACCTCGGCTTCCATTCGCCTCCTTAACCACCTTATTGACCTGTCCTGCTACTTTCAGGGATCTGTGGACATTTACTCCAAGTTCCCTCACTTCCTCTACACTTCTCAGTATTTTTCCATTAATTTTGTATTCCTTTGCCTTGTATGACCTCCCTAACACTTCTCCGGGTTGAATTCCATTTTGCACTTTTCTGCCCATCTGACCGGACCATCAATATCTTCCTGCACCTACAGCTATCCTCCTCGCTATCTACCGCATGGCCAATCTTTGTGTTGTCTGCAGACATCTTGATCATGCCCCCTAACTTTATGTCCAAATCGTTAATATATACCACAAAAAGCAGGGGACCCAGTACTGAGCCCTGCAGAACGCCACTGGAAACAGCACTCCAGTCGCTAAAACAGCCATCAACTATTACTCTTTGTTTCCTGCCACTGAGCCAATTTTGTATCCACCTTGCTGCATTTCCCTGGATCCCATGGCAACCAGTCTGCCATGTGGGACCTTGTCAAAAGCCTTGCTAAAATCCATGTAGACCACATCAACTGCACTACCCTCATCTATCTTCCTTGTTACTTCTTCAAAAAATTCGATCAAGTTGGTCAGACAAGATCTTTCCTTAACAAATCCATGTTGACTATCCTTGATTAACCTGTGCCTTTCGAAGTGACAGTTTATCCTGTCTCTCAGAATAGATTCTAATAATTTGCCCACTACTGAGGTTAGACTGACTGGCTTGTAATTATTTGGTCTATCCCTCACTCCCTTTTTAAACAGAGGTACAACGTTAGCAGTTCTCCAATCCTCCGGCACCACACCCGTATCCAGTGAGGACTAAAAATGATGGTCAGACCTTCCGCTATTTCCTCTCTTGCTTCTTTTAAAAGCCTGGGGTACATTTCACCTGGCCCTGGTGATTGATCAACTTTCAAGGATGCTAATCCCATTAATACTTCCTCTCTCCCTATGTTTATCACATCCAATACTTCATACCCCTCTTCCTTAGCTACAATATCTGCATTGCCCCCCTCTTTTGTGAAGACAGACGCAAAATATTCATTAAGAACAACACCAACATCTTCCGTCCCTGCACATAGGTTACCTTTTTGGTCTTTTGTGTGCCCTACTCTCTCCTTGGTTATCCTCTTACTCTTAATGTATTGATAAAACATCTTTGGGTTCACCTTGATTTTGCTTGCCAATATTCTTTCATGCCCTCTCTTAGCTTTCCTAATTTCCTTTTTGATTTCAATACTCCACTTTCTATAATCCTCTCGGCTTTCTGTAGTATTGAGCTCTTGGTGTCAGTCATAACAATCTGGTTGGTTCTTAACTGCGGTCTGAAATGGCCTTGGAAGCCACTCATTTGTATCAAACTGCCATGGAACTATCTAATAATAAAACCGAAAGGACCATCAACCTAGCATCGACCTAGACACTGGACACAACAGTGGTTTAAATGGAGTGGCTCTGGGAATCCTCAACATTGACTCTGAAGTCACATGGACCAGGTCAAACATGGGAAAGGAAACCTTCCTGCCTTCCCTCAGCTGATGAATCAGTACTCCTGCACTTGGAAGATGTACCGAGGGTAACAAGGGCACAGAGTGTAGTCTATGTGGGGGACTTCAATGTCCAACACCAAGAGTGGCTCGGTAACACCACTACTGAGGTGGTGGAACCTAAAGGACAAAGCTGCCAGACTGGGACTGCGGCAGGTGGTGAGAGAACAAATACAAGGGTACAAGGGAAGAACCTACTTGATTTCATTCCTACCAATCTACTTGTCACAGATGCAGCTCTTCATGACAGTATTGGACCACTGCACAGTCCTTGTGGACACAAAGTCCCATCTTCACTCTGAGGACACCCTCTATTATGTGGCACTACCACTGTGCTAAAAGGGATAGATTCAGAACAGCTCAGATATAGCAGCTCAAAATTAGGCATCCATGAGGCGCTATAGGCCATCAGCAGCAGCAGAATTGTATTCCACCACAATCTGTAACCTCATGGCCTGGCATACCCCTCACTCTACCATTACCATCAGGCTAAGGGATTAACTGGCTCAATGAGGAATATAGAACAGCATGCCATGAGCAGCACCAGATGTACCTAAAAATGAGGTGCCAACCTGATGAAACGGCAACATGCAGGGAAAATAGCATGCTATAAGCAAGGCTAATCAATCCCACATCCAGCAAATCAGATCAAAGCTCTGCAGTCCTGTCACATCAAGTCAGATATGGTGATGGACAGTTACATTTCTTCTGCACCCTCTTTAAGACTTTGGCATCCTTCCTAAAGTGTAGTACCCAAAATTGGTCACAGTACCCCAGCTGAATCCTAACCAGTGTCTATAAAGGGTTGGCGTTGCTTCTTTTCTTTTGTAGTCTATGCTTCTATTCACAGAATCACAGAATTGTTACAGTGCAGACGGAGGCCATTCGGCCCATCGTGTCCGCACTGGCTCTCTGAAAGAGCAACTCCCTCAGGTCCATTCCCCTGCCTTCTTCCTTTTCATATAACTGTCTAATTCCCTTTTAAATGCTTCAATTGAACCTGCCTCCACCACATTCTCAGGCACTGCATTCCAAACCTTAACCACTCACTGCGTGAAAAAGTTTTTCCCCATTTACTTTTGCTTCTTTTACCAAATAGTTTAAATCTGTGCCCCCTTGCTCTCAATCCTTTCACGAGTGGGAACAGTTTCTCTCTATCTACTCTGTCCAGACCCCTCATGATTTTGAATACCTCTATCAAATCTCCTCTCAGCCTTCTCTTCTCCAAGGCAAACAGTCCTAACTTCTCCAATCTGTCTTCATAATTGAAATTCCTTATCCCTGGAACTATTCTCGTGAATATTTCTCCAATGTCCTCACGTCTTTCCTGAAGTGCAGCGCGCAGAACTGGACGCAATACTCCAGCTCAGGCTGAACTAGTGTCTTATGCAAGTTCAACATAACTTCCTTGCTCTTGTACTCTATGCCCCTATTAATAAAGCCCAGGCTACTGTATGCTTTATTAACCGCTTTCTCAACCTGTCCTGCCACTTTCAATGACTTAAGCACATATACACCTAGGTCCCTCTACTGCACCCCCTTTAGAATTGCACCATTTATTCTATATTGTCTCTCCATGTTCTTCCTACCAATGTGAATCACTTCACAGTTCTCTGCATTGAACTTCATCTGCCACCTGTCTGCCCGTTCCACCAATTCGTCTATGTCCTTTTGGATCATTGAAGGTAGAAGGGCAGGTTGAGAATGTGGTTAAAAAGGCATAGAGGATCCTGGGTTTAATAGATAAAAACATAGAGTACAAAAGCAAGGAAGTTATGATGAACCTTTATGAAACAATGGTTCAGCCTCAACAACATATATTTAAATAGCACCTTTAACATAATGAAAAGTCCCAAGGCATTTTACAGGAGCATTATAAAACGAAGTATGACACCGAGCCACAAAAGGAGATAATACCAGATGGCAAAAAGCTTGGTCAAATAGGTAAGTTTTAGGGAGTGCCTTAAAGGAGGAAAACGAGGTGTATGGGTATTCACAGTATTCAGAGGTATTCCAAAGCTTGGGGCTTAAGCAACTGAAGGCTTGGCCACCAATAGTGGAGCGATTAAAGTAAGGGATGCACAAGAGGCCAGAATTAGAGGAGCACAGATATTTTAGAGGGTTGTGGGGCTGGAGGAGATTACAGCCATAGGGAGGGGTGAGACCATGGAGGGATTTGAAAACAAGGATGAGAATTTTAAAATCAAGACAGTGAGTGACGAAAAGGCAATGTAGGTCAGCGAGCACAGGGGTGATAGAGGAACGGGACTTGGTGTGAGTTAAGACATGGGCAGCAGAGTTTTGGATGACCTCAGGTTTACGGAGAGTAGAATATAGGAGACCAGCCAGGAGTGTGTTGGAATAGTCAAGTTAGAGGTGACGAAGGCACGAATGAGAGTTTCAGCAGATGAGCTGAGACAGGCAAAGTCAGGCGATATTACAGAGGTGGAAACAGGCAATCTCAGTGATGGCATGAGTATGAGGTAGGAAGCTCATCTCGGGGTCAAATGTGACACGAAGGTTGTGAACAGACTGGCTTAATCTCAGACTGTTGCCAGGGAGAGGAATGAAGTTGGTAGCTAGGGAACAGAGTTTGGAGTGGGGACCAAAAACGATGGTTTCAATCTTCCCAATATTCAATTGGAGGACAGTTCTGCTCATCCAGTACTGGATGTCGGATAATCAGTCTGGTAATTTAACAGTGGAGGAGTTGAGAGAAGTGGTGGAGTATTGTGTCCAATTCTGGGCACTGCACTTTAGGAAGGATGTGAAGGCGTTAGAGAGGGTTTGGACAAGATTTTTGAGAATCTTTTCAGGAATAAGGGACGTCATTACATGGATAGATTGGAGAAGCTGAGGTTGTTCTCCTTAGAAAAGAAGGTTGAGAGGGGATTTGATAGAGGTGTTCAAAATCAGGAGGGGCGAGACAGAGTAGCTGGAGATAAACTGTTCCCATTGGCAGAAGCGTTGAGAACCAGAGGACACCAATTTAAGGTGATTGGTTCTTTTGACAAAGGTGACATGAGGAAAAACCTTTTTATGCAGTGAGTGGTTAAGATCTGGAATGCACTGCCTGAGAGCATGGTGGAGGCAGATTCTATTGTGGTTTTCAAAGTAAATTGGATAAGCACTTGAAAATAAAATTGCAAGGCTACAGAGAAAGGGCAGAGGAGTGGTAATAGTTGAGTTGTTTTTGCAGAGAGCCGACACAGCCGAATGGCCTCCTTCTGTGCTGTAACCATTGTATGATTCTATTCTATAAGCAACTAACGGGAGGAGGAGGCTGCATGACCATCTTTATCCTCAATGATGGCAGAGTCCAGCACGTGAATGCAAAAGATGAGGCTGAAGCATTTGCAACCATCTTCAGCCAGAACTGCAGAATGGATGACCAATCTCAGCCTCCTCTGTGATTTAAAAAAAAATTCATTTCATGTGATATGGGTGTCGCAAGGCCAGCATTTGATGCCCATCCCTAATTGCCCTTGAGAAGGTGGTAGTGAGCTGCTTTCTTGAACCATTGCCGTCCTTCTGGTGATCCCCACCAGCGCAGATGCCAGTCTTCACCCACTTCGATTCCCTCCATATGATATCAAGGAAAAGCTGAGCTCACTGGATAGAGCAAAGACAATGGGCCCTGACAACATCCTGACTGTAGTACTGAAGACTTGTACTCCAGAACTAGCTGCACCTCTAACCAAGCTGTTTCAATACAGCAACAACACTGTACCTGACAAAGTGGAAAATTGCCCTGGTATGTCCTATCCACAATAAAACAGGGCGGCACAGTGGCGCAGTGGTTAGCACCGCAGCCTCACAGCTCCAGGATCCGGGTTCGATTCTGGGTACTGCCTGTGCGGAGTTTGCAAGTTCTCCCTGTGACCGCGTGGGTTTTCGCCGGGTGCTCTGGTTTCCTCCCACAGCCAAAGACTTTCAGGTTGATAGGTAAATTGGCCATTAGAAATTGCCCCTAGAGTAGGTAGGTGGTAGGGAATATGGGATTACTGTAGGGTTAGTATCAATGGGTGGTTGTTGGTCGGCACAGACTCAGTGGGCCAAAGGGCCTGTTTCAGTGCTGTATCTCTAAATAAATAAATCCAATCCGGCCAATTACTGTTCCATCAGTGTGCTCTCAATCATTACCAAATTATGGAAGCTGTCATCAACAGTGCGATCAAGCGACACTTACTCACCAATAACCTGCTCACTGATGCTCAGTTTGTGTTCTGCCAGGACCACTTGGCTCCAGACCTTATTATAGCCTTGATGCAAACATTGATAAAAGAGCTGAATTCCAGAGGTGAGGTGAGAATGACTACCCTTGACATCAAGGCAGCATTTGACCAAGTGTGGCATCAAGGAGCCCAAGCTAAATTGAAGTCAATGGGAATCAGGGAAAACTCTCCACTGGCTGGAGTCATACCTAGCACAAAGGAAGATGGTTGTGTTTATCAGAGGCCAATCAGCTCAGCCCAAAGATATAACTGCAGGTGTTCCTCAGGCCATTGTCCTAGGCCCTTTCATCTTCTGCTACTTCATCAATGACCTTCCTTCAACCATAAAGTCAAAAATGTTCGCTGATGATTGCACAGTATTCAGTTCCATTCGCAACTCCTCAGAATCTGAAGCAGTCCATGCCCACATGCAGCAAGACCTGGAAAACAGGCTTGGGTGTCCAACTGGCAAGTAACATTTGCGCCACACAAGTGCCAGGCAATGACCATCTTGAACAAGAGCATGTCAACCACCTCCCCTTGACATTCAAGAGCTTTACCATCACTTGAATTCCCCCACCATCAACATCCTGGGGCTCACCATTGGCCAGAAATTTAACTGGACCAGCCACGTAAATATTGTGACTATAAGAGCGGGTCAGAGGCTGGGTATTCTTCAGTGAGTAACTTAACTCCTGACCCCCCAAAACCTCTCTACTATCTATAAGGCACAAGTCAGGAGCGTATTGGAAAACTCTCCACTTGTCTGGATGAGCGAAGCTCCAACACTCAAGAATCTGGACACCATCCAGGACAAAGCAGCTCACTTGATCAGCACCCCATCCATTACCTTAAACATTCACTCCTTCCACTACTGGTGGACCTTGGGTGCAGTGTGTAACATCTCCAAGATGCATTGCAGCAATTTGCCAAGGCTTCTGCGGCAGTACCTTTCAAACCCGCAACCTCTACCACCTAGAAGAACAAGGGCCGCAGGCATATGGGAACACCACCACCTGCAAGTTCCCCTCCAAGTCATGCACCACCCTGACTTGGAAATATATCACTGCTCCTTCTTCATTGCTGGGTCAAAATTCTGCAACTTCCTATCTGAAAGCACTTACCTACACCACATAGACTACAGCAGTTCAAGAACGCAGCTCATCACCACCTTCTCAAAGGCAATAAGGGATGGGCAATAAAGGCTGGCGTTGCCAGTGATGCCCACATCTCATGAAGGAGTAAAAGAAAAAGGTACCTTCCTCATCCTGAAACCTGTACATTTTATCAGAGAATATCTTTGAGTGGGATTTCTGTCACGAATTGCTCACCCCCGTATCTATCTTTTGTTTTCACTCACTGCTAAACCTCTTTTTCCAATGAAAGGTCACTGACCTGAAACGTTAACTCTGCTTCTCTCTCCACAGATGCTGCCAGACCTGATGAGTATTTCCAGCACTTTCTGTTTCTATTTCAGATTTCCAGCATCTGCAGTATTTTGCTTTTATTTTAGTGTTTAATTCACTGCCACTTCTCTTCCAGAATGCCTACCTTGAAGAAGTTCTGCTCTTCTCTCCTACGGGATTTTTTGTTTGTCTCTTTTACCTTGTTCACCTTCATTGCTTTCTATTTCCCTCCTGGCGTTTGATAAAGTGTCTACCAAAACTCGTTTTCACAGCGACATCTCCTTCCTCAGCGACTGTCTCCTGCTCCGACTTATTCCATGTGGATTCCAACTGAAGTTCCATCCTTCATATTTTGAATCCACCCAGGATTACAGGGATCTCTGAGAAATACAACATTCCTCAGACTGCCGTTCTCGCCGCATCCTGAGATCCACACTCAGTGCTATGTGCCGCCACATGTACACACTGGACCTCTATCTCCAGAAGCACCGCCTCACCTCATCTCAAAGCTGATCTACTCCGCAGTTTCATTTCATTCTTCATCTTATCCGACACATTAACAAAAAACTTTGTTTCTTCCTTTCAGGTGTTAAGGAATGCAAGCTCCAGCAGCTGATGGGGACTAATACCCTTCCAGATCCTTCTTCCCCTTCACTTCCCTCTGACCCCATCCCTTCTGATCTGACCCCTTGCATTCACTATACCCTCTGACCTTTCCCTCTCTGATGCTGAACGATCGGTACTCAACAGTGACTCAGTTTTATCCCCTTACTGCCCCACCTCAATTAATTTTGCGCTTGGCATGACAATGAGCTCTTTTTCTGTGGCCTTCGCCTCCTGGCTTTTTTGACCAGGAGTCCTCACCCTGACCAGCAGACCCATTCACCCGCCTCCATCATTTTCCCTCTGGCCTCTTACCCGCTCTTGATCTTTTCATTGAGAACTGTCGGCGAGACATTGGCAGTCTCAATTTCTCCACTCCCCTCACTCCCTCTAGCCTGTCTTCCTGCAAACTTGCTGCACTCCGTTCTCTCAGGACTAGCCCCGACATTGTGATCAAATCTACTGACAAAAGGGTGGTGCTCTTGTTGTCTGGCGTACCGACCTCTACCTTGCAAAGGCTGAGCGCCAACTCTCAGACACTTCTTCCGACCTCCCCCTGGACCATGACCAGTCTCTTCCCACCTACATCCGTGACTCTTCTGACGCCCTATGTCATTTTGACAATTTCCAGTTTCCTGGCCCCAACCGCCTCCTCTTCACTATGGATGTCCAATCTCTCTACACCTCCATCCCCCACCAGGACGGTTTGAGGGCTCTCCGCTTCTTCCTTGAACTGAGGTCCATCTCCGACACTTCCCTTCCCTTCTTCAACTTCTCTGTCTCCATCTTTGGGGATAGACTGTCCACTAATATTCATTATAAACCCACTGACTCCCACAGCTAACTCGCATACACTTCCTCATACCCTGCTTCCTGTAAGGACTCCATTCCATTCTCCCAATTTCTCCATCTCTGACAGATCTGCTCTGATGATGCTACCTTGCGCTTCTGTTTTGTCTTCCTTTTTCCTCAACCGAGGATTTCCCCCACCCCCCCCCCAACCCCCACTGTGGTTGACAGGGCCCTCAACCGTGTCTGGCCCATTTCCCCCACTTCTACCCTCATGCCTTCTCCTCTCTCCCAGAACTGCGACAGAGTTCCCTTTGTCCTCACTTTCCACCCCAGCAGCCCCCACATCCAAAGGAGCAACCCCGTCATTTCCACCATCTCCAGCGTGATGCCACCACCAAACACATCTTCCCCTCCCCTCAGCATTCCAAAGGGATCGCTCTCTCCGTGACACCCTGGTCCGCTCCTCCATTACCCCGACACTTTGTCCCCATCTCACGGCACCTTCCCATACAATTGCAGGAGGTGTAATACCTGGCCTCTTACCTCCTCTCTGCTCACTATCCAAGGCCCCAAACACTCCTTTCAGGTGAAGCAGTTCTGATGAAAGGTCACTGACCTGAAACGTTAACTCTGCTTCTTTCTCCACAGATGCTGCCAGACCTGCTGAGTATTTCCAGCACTTTCTGTTTTTATCTCTTTTTCTAACATTCCCTGTTTGTATTTCAAATGTAGAAATATTACATTTTTCTTTCAATTTCTGATTTATCCTGAAATCTTTTTGAACAAACTGTATTTTAAAATCAATCAGTTTTCCTTCAACTCATTTTCTTTTGTCATATGAATACTATTCTGTTATAAAGAATAGGTTATACTCCAGCTGCTATCTTTGTTCACTGAAGATCTTTTAGATCATCCATGAGACCACAACTGTGGACATTGTAGCAACACACATGATGGAGCTCACATTACGTCATGAAAACCCATGGAATACCTCATACAGGATTTGGCAAGAAGGTCTCAAATCATTGAATGCTAAAATATTTCTATCCCAGGAGCTTAAGTGGTAAGTAATTTGGCTTATTGGAATTCCACCAAATGGAACTGAGTGGGGAATGACTGCTATGGACAGCCAGGGCTGCATTTTACAAGCTCGCCGCCAACCTCCAAGATGGCAGCATGCACGCACGGGATTTACTCCGCAGAGCACGGCGGCTCATTTACATGGCCGGGGCAGACCGCTCCCCCCCCCCCCCACCCCCACAATGATGTGGGAGGGGGCAGGCGGTCTGTCTCTGGCAAAGGCGCCCAGTGCACAGGCACCGATGCCATTTTTAAAGGGCTTCCAGCCCTTCCTTTAAAGATACATGATTGTAAAAAAGTAAATAAAGATATCGCGACCCTCTCCCAACGCCCCCCCCCCCCATAACCCATAACCTTAAAATTTATTACTTGCTCTCTTCCCCCCCACCCAGCCCCCCCCCCCGAGAAAACTTACCTTGTGATCCCGGCCTTCCCTCCCCTGCACCAAAGTTCATAAACTATGAACATTACCCCTTCCCACCACCCCCTAGACCAATCAAAAACATTTCATCCTGCCCCCCCCCCCACCCTGAAAACCTACCTGCTCCCCCTCCCAACCAATGTTCCACCTCGGATCTCTGAATGGAGATCCAAAGGCGCAGGAATGCCGGCTGCCACCACCAATATGGCACAGGGACCGACAGCGGGAGCGGGTAAATATTTAATTCATTAGTTTAAATTCATTAACATATTCAAATTGTGATGCTGCTGCTGGGCAGCGGGGGGTGGGGGGGTCGGGTTGCTGCCACAAGGCCTCGCTGCCACCAGCAATATGGGGCCAGGCCTTCCCAGCATCAAGACCCATGGCGGGCCTCTTCCAGAGCCATTTTCTGGGCCCTCTCGCCACGACCCCTGATGTCAGAGGGGCCAATAATATCCAGCCCCTAGTGAGAGCATCAAGCCCTAAGGGTTGAGAAAGCTGTGTTATTTGGTTATGACAGGATAATTTTACAAGCTTATGCTAGCCCTTTCGAGCCTTGCCTACTGTAGGCATACGCTGCTCCCCGATCCTCAGACGCTCTCTGATACATGCTGTACATAGATTGGGCTCCATGCTGGAGCATGAATCCTTTAATCTCTATTGATTAAAGACACAACCTTCTCTGCCTTCCTCCCACCAATGTTTCATTCATATCTGAAGATGGTGGGAACGCCACTGGCATTGTGTGCTCCTTATCCAGGTGCACAGCTGTTTCTATAGATACTTACACATACTGACCAGGAAGCTCCTGCCCAGGGTTGGCTGTGGCCCTGTCACATACTGCTGCTGGACCCATTCTGCTAGCTTTTCCACAACAGTTATACCCACATCAGAGATGGAAGTCAGTGCTATGAATGGTTCAGACGCATCCTTCATTCTGAAGAAGAAAGAAAGAACTTGCATTTATAGTGTCTGTCACAACCTCAGGACGTCCCACAACACTTCACAGCCAATGACTTTCTTTTGAAGTGTGGTCACTGTTGTAATGAAGAAAATGTAGCTGCCAATATGTGCACAGCATCTTCCACAAACAAGGACCAGATAATCTGTTTTAGTGATGTTGATTGAGGGATAAATATTGGTCAGCACACTGGGAGAACTCCCCAGCTGTCTTTCGAATAGTGACAAAGGGTCTTTTACATCTGCCAAAGAGAAGTGATGGAACCTTGACTTAACGTCTCATTTGAAAGATGACACTTCCTACAGAGCAGCACTTCCTCAGAACAACCTGGATTAGGTACTCAACTTGCTAGAGTTGTACTTAAACCCACTTAAACCTTCTGACTCAAGAGAGAGAGCTGCCCATTGATCCACGGCTGACACATAAATCATACAGACTAGGCTTCAATTCCAATCAGTATTGAATCATTTTATCACAGCTGGGCCAGCCTCTGTGTCCCCGGTTTGTGATTGGGTTTACAACTACTTGTATTTATATAACACCTTTAATGTAATAAAGATGCTTCACAGGGTAATTATGAAACAAGATATATACCTGAAGGGGTGGCAGAGGCAGGAACCCTCACAACATTTAAGAAGTATTTAGATGAGCACTTGAAATGCCATAGGCCAAGTGCTGGAAAATGGGATTAGAATAGTTAGGTGCTTGATGGCCAGCACGATGAGCCAAAGGGCCTGTTTCTGTGCTGTATAACTCTTATGACCAAACTACATAAGGCGCTATTAGGGCAGGTGACCAAAAGCTTGGTCAAAGAGGTTATAAGGAGTGTCTTAAAGGAGGAAAATGAGGTGGAGAGGCTTAGAAAGGAAATTCCAGAGCTTAGGGCCTTGGTGGCTGAAGGCACAGCCACCAACAGTGGAGCAATTAAAGTTGGAGATGCTCATGAGACCAGAATTGGATGAGTGCAGATATTTTGGAGGCTTGTAGGGCTGGAGGAGATTACAGAGATAGGGAGGGGCAAGGCCATGGAGGGATTTGAAAACAAGGGTGAGAATTTTTAAATCGAAGCATTGCTTAACTGGGAGCCAGTGTAGGTCAGCAAGCACAGGGTTGCTGGGTGATCGGGATTTGGTACAACTCAGCACACAGGCAGCAGAGTGTTTGATGACGCCAAGTTTACGGAGGACAGACTGAGAGAGGCTGGCCAGGAGTGCATTAGAATAGTCAAGTCTAGAGGTAACAAGGGCATGGATGAGGATTTCAGTAGCAGATGAGCTGAAGGCAAGACAAAGTCAGGCAATGTTACCAACATGGAAATAGTCGGTCCTAGTGATGGCATGGTTGAAAGCTCATCTCAGGGTCAGATATTACACTGAGGTTGCAAACAGTTTGGTTCAACCCCAGACAGTTTTCAGGGAGAGGGATGGAGTTAGTAGCAAGCAATCTGACAATTTAGAGACAGTGGAGGGGTCAAGAGTGGTGGTGGAGAGGAAGAGGTGCGTGCCGTCAGCGTACAGGTGGAAGCTGATGTGTTTTCAGATTATGTCATCAAGAGGCAGCTTGTAGAAGAGAAATAGGAGAGAGCCAAGGCTAGATCCTTGGGGGACAGAGGTAACTGTGCGGGAACAGGAAAAGAAGTCATTGGTGGCAATACTCTAGCTATGAATAGATAAATAAGAATGGAACCAGACGAGAACTAACCACCCAGCTGGATGATAATGGAGAAGTGTTGGAGGAAGATGGTATCATCAACTGTGTCAAAGGCACAGTTTGAGAAGGACATGGAAGGATAGTTTATCTTTGTCATAGTCACATAGGATGTCATTTGTGACTTTGATAAGAGCCGTTCTGGTACTGTGGCGGGAGTGGCAACCTGATTGGAGGGATTCAAATGTGGAATTGTAGGGAAGATGGACACGAATTTGGGAGGCAAGAACATGTTCAAGGACTTTGGAAGGAAAAGTTGGCGATGGGCAGTAGTTTGCAAGGACAGAGGATTCAAGGGTTTATTTGTCGAAGAGAGGGATGATGATAGCATATTTGAAGGAGAGGGGGACAGAACCTGAGGAGAAAACTGTTAACAATGTCAGTTAACATGGGAGCCATGAAAGGAAGTTGGGTGGTCGGTAGTTTCATTGGGAATAGGGTCAAGAAAGAAGGTCTCATGGGCAAGATGAGCTCAGAGAGGACATGAGGGGAGATAGGAGAGAAACTAAAGCAAGAAACAAGTTCCGGGCTATGCCTGGGGGAGCCTTAGAGGAAGTGGAAGAGAATGAAACAGCAGAGGCAGCTGATCGGATGGTCTCAATCTCGATGACAAAGAAATCCATAAGCTCCTCATACTTGTTGGACATGAGGGTGTTGTTGGACATGAGGGTGTTGTTGGACATGAGGATGGAGGAGATGGGGGAGGGGTTTAAAAAGATGGCTTGCAATAGAGAAAAGAAGCGGGGTTACCTTTACATTTCAGGATAATCCTGGAATAGTGCATAGTTTTCGCAGATGAGAAGCAGGGCCTGATTGTACTTTATGTGGTCCAGCCAGATCTAGTCTACATAAGCAGGACTTAAGGGAGTGGAGATGAAGGCAGTACCAGGGGAAACGGCAGGGTGAGAGAGAGTAATGGTTTAAATGCAGACGAGACATCAAAGATGGAGGTCAGGGTGTGGTTGAGCAAATCAGTCGTTGCAGAAATGTTCTGGTGAACAGAGGGCCAAAGGCTAGACAGTTAAGATTTTGAGAATGCAGTTGTAAGTGAATTGGGGGAGAGTTCTTTCCAAGGGCAGACACAGAAGGAAGTAAGGTTTTGAGGGGGAAGCGGGATGTGAGTGGAAAATGATACTAGGGGCTGAGCTTTATGGACCCCTCTGAGGCGGGGGGGTGGGGGGGCATGGAGAATTGTGATGGGTGGCGGGGGATCATAGGAGCAGGAGTAGGCCATTCAGCCCATTGAGCCTGCTCCGCTATTCAATTAGATCATGACTGATCAGCTACCTCAATGCTACTTTCTCGCATTATCCCCATATCCCTTGATGTCATTATTATCCAGATATCTATCAATTTCTGTCTTGAACATGCTCAATGATTGAGCTTCCAAAGCCCTCTGGGGTAGAGAATTCCAAAGATTCATCACCCTCTGAGTGAAGAAATTCCTTCTCATCTCAGTTTTAAATGGCCTACCCCTTATTCTGAGACTATGTCCCCTGGTTCTAGACTCATCAGCCAGGGGAAGCATCCTATCTACATCCACCCTGCCACGCCTTGTAAGAATTTTTAAAGTTTCAATGAGATCACCTCTCATTCTTTGAAACTCTAGAGAATACAGGCCCAGTTTCCTCAATCTCTCCTCATAAGACAATCCCACCATCCTAGGGATTAGTCTGGTGAACCTCCGTTACACTCCCTCTATGGCAAGTATATCCTTCCTTAGATGAGGAGACCAAAACTGTACACAGTACTCCAGGTGCAGTCTCACCAAGGCTCTATACAATTGCAGCACAACTTCTTTACTCCTTGCGATGAAGGCCAACATACCATTTGCCTTCCTAACTGCTTGCTGCACTTGCATGCTAGCTTTTAGTCACTCATGAACAAGGACACCCAGGTGCCTTTGGACAGCAGCACTTCCCAACCTCTCACCGTTTAAGAAATACTCTGTCTTTCTGTTTTTTCTACCAAAGTGGATCACTTCACACTTATTCACATTATAACATCTGCCATGTTCTTGTCTATTCACTTAGCCTGTCCAAGTCCCCTTGAAGCCTCCTTGCATCCTCCTCACAACTTACATTCCCACCTAGCTTTGTGTCATCAGCAAATTTGGAAATATTACATTTGGACCCCACATCCAAATAATTGATATAGATTGTAAACAGTTGTGGCCCAAACACTGATCCTTGTGGTACGCCACTATAACCGCCTGCCATGCTGTGAATGACCCGTTTATTCCTGATCTCTGTTTTCTGTTTGTTAACCAATTTTCAATCCATACCAGCATATTACCCCCAATCCCATGTGCTCTAATATTGTTTACTAACCTGTGTGGGATGTTATCAAAAGCCTTCTGAAAATCCAAATACACCACATCCACTGGTTCTCCTTTATCTATGCTACAAGTAACATCCTCAAAAAACTCCAATAGGTTTGTCAAACATGATTTCCCTTTCATACATCCATGTTAACTCTGCCCAATCATATCATTATTTCCTAAGTATCTAGTTACCACACCCTTTATAATAGATTCTAACATTTTCCCTACCACTGATGTCAAACTAACAGATCTATCGTTCCCTATTTTCTCCCACCCCCCCTCTTTTCTTGTATCGTGGGGTTACATTTGCTACTTTCCAGTCTGCAGGAACCTTTCCAGAACCTATAGAATTTTGAAAGATAATCACCAATGCATCCATTATCTCTGTAGCCACCTCCTTCAATACTCTGGGATGTAGCTCATCTGGTTTAGGCGATTTATCAACTTTCAATCCAGTTATTTTTTTCGACTACTACCTCTTTATTAATACTAATTTCTTTCAGTTCCTCATTTTCAAACGTTCCTTTGTTCCGTAGAATTTGAGAGATTTTCTGTATCTTCCTTCGTGAAGACAGACATGAAGTAATTGTTTAGTTTCTCCCTATTCTCCATTATAAACTCTCCTGTCTCCTGTATTGGACCCACATTATCCTTGCTAATCTTTTCCTTTTCACATACCTAAAGAAGCTTTTACAGTCCGCCTTTATGTTTCTTGTTAGCTCTTCTCTTTTCCCTTTCTTTATCAGTTTCTTGGTCATCTTTTGCTGGATTCTAAATTGGTTCCAATCCTCGGGGCTTATCACTTTTTCTGACAACCTTATAAGCCACTTCCTTTGATCCAATGCAGTCTTTAACTTCTTTTGTTAGCCATGATTGATTCATCTTTCCTCTTCAGTTTTTGTGTCTTAGAGGAAGGTATATTTGTTTTACACCATGTAATACTTCTTTAAATACTAGCCATTGCCTGTCTACTGTCAAATCTATATTTTCCCAATCCACCAAAGCCAATTTGCCCCTCATACTTTCATAGTCGCCTTTGTTCAGATTTAAGACCCTAGTTTCAGAATGAACTATATCACTTTCAAACTTAATGTAAAATTCTATCATTATGGTCACTATTTCCCAAAGGCTCCTTTACCGTAAGGTTATTAATTAGCCCTTTCTCATTACATAATACCGATCCCTAGTTGGTACTTCAACGTACTGCTCCAGAAACCCATCTCGTACACACTCCACAGCATTAGTGCTGATTAGGTTTACCCAGCCTATATGTAAATTGAAGTTGCCCATTATTACTGTATTATCCATGTTAGATGCACCTCTAATTTCCTGATTTATACCATGCTCAACATTACCACTACAGTTTGATGGCCTATAAACAACTCCCACCAATATTTGCTGTTTCTTGGTTCCACCCAAATTGATTCTACATGTTGATCCTTCGATCTAAGATCCTCTCTTACTAATATACTGATCTCATCCCTTATTAAGAGCGCTACCCCACCTCCTTTTCCTTTTTACCTATCCTTCCTAAATGGCAAATATCTTTGAATATTCAGTTCCCAGTCTTGGTCACCCTATAACCAAATCTCTATAATGGCAATTAAATCATACCCATTTTTACCTCTATATGTGCCTTCAAATCATTTATCTTGTTGCGAACGCTGCGTACATTGAGATAGAGTACCATTAACGTTGTATTTTTAACATTATTCTGCATTCTGATCATATTTGATACTTTTGCTTTGCCTGTCTTTGGTTACTACTTTTCTACTGCCAGTTTTGCTTCCCTCCAATCTTCCCTTCCTGCCACATCCAGATTATCAATTCCCTTACTGCTACCTTGCTCTTGTGCCTTCTCCTCTCTAAATTATCAAATCTTCCCTCATTTGATCCTTCGCCCCAACTATTTAGTTTAAAGTGGGTGGAGGGCCCGTTGCCAAGTGATCTTTCCGGGGGCAGGATAGGCCAACGAAGGCCTTCCCACCCAGAGGCCAATTGAGGCCCTTAAATGGCCTATGAATGGCCAATTAAGGGCCTCTGCCCACTGCCGCTGGGATCTTACCAGTGACAGAGGCTGCCTCCGTTATGCAGGGAGGGCGCCTCGTTTTACAAGGCGCCCTCCTTGCGGGCTTGGAGAGGGGGGGGTCCCACTTCCGTGGGCAATCTGTGGCCCACAGAGGACCCCCGCTGGGAGCCACCTCATCCTGGGACCTCCCTCTCCCTGGACTGCATGATCATCCCCTTGCTGGGGCCTTCCGGACTGGCCCAGGTGACCCCGCCTCACCTACCTCTGGTCTGGGGTTCCAGCACACCTGATGGCACTGCCGATACTGCTGAGCTGCCGGCCCTCTGATTGGCCAGCAGCTCATGGAGATGGGCTGCCGGTCTTTAATGGGACTGGGATCCCAGCTTGTGAAACTTTGATGTACAAAGACTGGAGGATCACTCTGGGGGGAAGGGTCGGAAGAGGCCGAGGCAGGGTTTCCCCACCTTTTCGGCCCAGTGCCGGGAGCCCTGCCTCCTGCACAAAACCCAGCCCTAGGAAGCAATCAGCAATGGCCTTATCTGTAATTGATACAATGGGAGTAGTGAGGGCATGTGAGAACAAGGGGATGGCTGTGTATATGGGTTGGGGAGTTTAGACGCAGGGAAAGATTAGGAGAGGATAGGAGGGCAATGAATTCAGAGGAGAGAGAACATGATAAATTGAGATGGAGGTTGGAATCACCTAGGGTGAGAAGTTGCTGAGAGGCTGACGGCGGAAAGCAGTTAACTTGTTGAGAAAAATGGCATGGTACCTGGGTAGGCAGTAGAGAACCATTTAAATGAGCAGTGAAAGGGATGGAATGAGGTGAGATGCTCAAAGAAGGGGAAAGTGCCAGAGGAATAAGAGGATAGACCAAGGTATGATTTGGTTATAAGAACCATTGCTACAGCAAGGCAAATGATGGAAGGTATCGCCAGGCAGGGAAGCCTCATTTATTGGAAGCTGTCATCACCACTCAGCCAAGTTTCCATCAAGGCCATGATGTTGATGCAATCACCCAGAATAAGCTTATGGATTACAAGGGCTTTGTTTGTGAGCGAATGGAAATTCTGGAGCAAGATATGGAGAGAATTGGTGATAGCTGGACCACTGACAGAGTCCACAGGAGCAGTACTGGGAAGAATGAGTTGGACAGAGAGGAATATGGCAAGATCAGCCCCCAGCCAGCGCACTGGGTGGGAAGGTCTGTGAGGGAGTGGGATGGGGCAGTTGGGGTTGGTGCTCGTGAGGAGGCAGCAACAAGTGCCTTGATGGACCCTTTGGAGAATGCCAAGCTGTAGGCTTCTCTCAGAGGCAGCCAAGCCCGCAACAGCACCAAGAGAGTAGAAAAGTCGAGGACTACTGAGGTGTTGGGGTAGGGATTTGGGAAGGCAGAGCACCCAAGAGGGGAGAAATGAAAGGAGGCATAATGACAGGAGAGAAGGGATAAGGAGGGGTAGAGCGAAGAAGTAAAAAGAGGTAGGAAAATGATAACGTGGAAATGGAAGTGCTGGGCTCAGGTGCAGAGCAGCAGCCAAAGTGCACACACAATGGAGAAAACTCAAGTTACATTGTATGGTTACATTACATTAATTAGGATATTACAGAATGGTATTCAGCAATGCCTTGCTGCAAGTGTACATGTTACTTTGAGGGAGGATTAGATTGGGCTTGGCTTTGATCCTCCCCATTGTAGAGCAGACCCTGGACAATCGCCATACATTCACTCACAAATAAGCAAATGTTGAAGGTATTAAACTACAAACATTAGAAATTAATTAAAACAGAATCATGTGTTTTTATTACATTTCAAATTCATTAAAATATTACAGAGGGCAGAATTGTCACAGCGAATTGTATAAAATATGTGGCTCTTACCTGTCGGCCATTGAATTAAGCCCCTGTAATGAAACACACATTGTAAACATTATAAATAACAGTATCAGAACAGGTTTATAAAATATCCTGTCCAGTGATTCAAATAATGTACGTTCCAAAAATTTCACCGTACCCTTTATGAATGTTTATTTTATGTCAAAAACTAGAACTTTGTGTTTCTGAGGAAAATGCAGCCCAGATATATATCGTGTCCCTGACATCCCTTGAGATTCTCCCAATCTCCTACAACTAATGAGGTATTGGCAAAACTGCCAGTCCATCAGTGTTACAGCCTCTACTTAACCATTTACCTCCTTTCTCCGGGTTACAGCCTGCATTTAGCCATTCATTCTCTTTTCAGGTTACAGGCCCACATTTAGCCATTCACTCCCTTTCCTAGATAAAGGCTGGATTTACCCCTTTAACCACTTTTTCCAGAAGTTGAACAGTCTCTGTTTTCTAGGTGCTGAAATTCCAGATGCCTATAGAATCATCCAGAACAGAAGGAGGCCTTGTGGCCCATCTTTCCTTTGTTGGCTTTTTATAAGACCTATCCAAATAGTCCCACTCGCCTTCTCTATCCATTTCCCCTACCCATTTTGCCTTTTCAGGTGTATTTCCAGTTCCTTCTGAAAGCATCTGCTTTCACAACTCTATCAGGCAGTGCATTCCAGAGCAGAACAACTTGCTTCATAAAAAAAACTCTCATCACTGATTCTTTTGCCAATTAACTTAAATCTGTGTCCTCTGCCAGTGGAAAGTTTCTCCTTATATCGAAACCACTCATAATTTTGAACACGTCTGCTAAATTTCTCCTTAACCTTCTCTGCTTTAAGACGAACAATCCCAGTTTCTCTATATCATAAAAATCAATATTTATCAAGCAAGCTTAGAAATGAACATTTTATTGGAATATAGGAATTTACGGTGTTGATGTGGGATTAGTTCCGCCTACTTGACTCCTCACTATCCCTCACTTCCACCTTGCCAGAAACACCTCTAATTGTTTCTTAAACTCACTTATTTCCATCTTACTGCGAACTTCCTAATATTTGTGCCCCATGGGATTCAAATCCTTCATCACATGGAACAATTTGCCTGAATAAATTTTGTTCGTTCCCTTCATAATCCTGAAAACTTCAGTTAGATAATTTTCCAAACTTCTTAACCATAAATTCCTGATATTCCGGTGTACCATCCGAAGCCTGGGACAATGTGACTAAGGCTGTACACCTTGTTCTATATTACTGAATCTAGTATTACCTGAATAAACACAAGCTCTTCATTGTGCTTCAGAAGGTTACTGAGATCAGAAAAAGACATTTCAAAGTCTTTCACTTTCTTTTCCAGTTCGGAGATCTTGCCATCTATCTCTGTAGTCAGATGACTCTGTTCACTTTCCAGGTATCGCAGAACTCGTCTCTCCTCCTTGTCAATGTGCTTTCTCAATGTCTCGTATTTTGCTTTAATTTTCATCTGTACAATTCGTTTCACGCTCTTAAAATGCAGAAGGAGATTGGTCACCAACAAGCACAGATAATTTCTCCTTATTGTTGCACAAATGAGACTGTTACAGATGAGAAAAGTCATGCAATCCTGCCCGTGGGTCAGCGCTTCCCATTTATTTATGGTAGAACCTACTAGAGTAGCACAAATTGTTCTCACCAACTTTTGTCCCCTTTCAACCTCTGCAGAAGGTGTGATTCTCTGCAGAAGTTGTGCAGGGGTGTGATTCCATAGGCAGTGGGCGTCCCTTGGCACTTCACATTCCAGTGAGTGACAGAGGCGTACTGAATAGCAAGCAGCATCATAGCCAAGTCCATCATTGTCACTCAGTGCTCTCCACTTCCTACATGGGTGCTGCACAGCAAGAGAAAGAGGACTTGGCCGGTTTTGCCCTTCCTAAATCGAGTGGGGAATCGAGATCAATCATGCTACCTAGATTAACTAACCCAGCACGGGCCGGGAACAAAACTTCGGTCAGTATGATTCAGCTTTTCCACTGCATGAATTCACTGAGCCCTCAAGGGAGCTAGCACAGCGGTCTGCTTTAGCTGTTGTTTGATAGGCTCCTACCTACCTGTGCATTCCTCTTCTCTTTGTGAAGATCACTCAGAGCTAATTGAACAGCTTCAATGTTAATTCGGATCTTCTGGAGCTGATGTTGCAAATGATTCTAAAGTGAGATCAATAAAGACATTAAAAACATTACGAAGGTCAGGTTGTTCTGATGAAAGGTCAAAGACCTGAAACATTAACTCTCCTTCTCTCTACACAGATGCTGCCAGACCCGCTGAATATTTTCAGCACTTTTTGTTTTTATTTCAGATTTCCAGCATCTGCAGTTTCTGTTTTTGTATTATTGCAGGCTGTTGCAGTCCAGTTGCACAACAATTATTTAAAACTAACCGAAATGCCACAGAACACAAAGGATTGTATTTATTGAAAATCTGTAACAGTTACTGTTAGTGAATAAAATATTTGCCACATCTCCAGTTAGCAGCAGGTGGCTGGCTCCAGGTAAGTCTGAGATACAGAGCGCTGTCGCTAGTTTGCCCACACCCTAACCCGAGGAGCACCCTATACTCTCTCGAGGCTCATGTTGCTACTGCCAATGATTCTGCTATCAACACTTCAAAAGACTCCCTCTTTAACACGCACACATTGTCCTTTAATTTCCCCAATATTCATTGTCATCACTGTGTGTGACACAATGGATCTGAGAGATCAACGGAAGTAGAATATAAATTAAATATAAAAACAAAAATAACCTAAAGTAAACCACAATCAAATAACCAATATATTTATTTCTAGATCAATAAACATGATTGCACTAGACAGGTCATACCTATAATGCCAAGTTACACAACTAACACTGATTTGATAAGAATGATGTGGTTCCGCAGCAGGAAATTAAAAGGATGGAAATAAGACCTGTGCAGCTGCAGATGCCTCGCCATCTTTATCACGCTCTTCCTTAAGGCCGCACTCACACTGCTTAGTAACATTGATGTTCAGCAAATAACACCTACCCTCAGCTCCTTCTCTCCCTCACTGATGCTGCCACAGCTGTGGTCCTTGTGTTTCCCGATTAGAGTGCAGAGAGTGCAGACACACACTTTATCATCCTTACAGTAAATCTTCAGCAGCTCATGGTGCTCTGTGCATTTCCACCGGGACACATCTGCAGTGGGATCTACAAGAACATGGTTTTTAAACACAGTGCTCTCGGTATGGTGTCTGAGGTGTTCAGGGCACATCGAGGCTTCACATTTCAGGCAGGTCTTTACGGCTGGGCGCAGTTTCTCGGTGCAGTAGTTACACAGAACAGCATCCTGGGAGACCTCCAGAGCCAGGTATTTCTGAACTATATTTGCCAGCTTGAAGTTCCCCTCCAGCTCAGGCCTCTCAGTGTATTCTGCTCTACATTCTGGACAGGAGTAAGTGGCAGCGGCCGCGTCATTCCAGGTCTCTTCAATGCAGGTTCGACAGAAACTGTGTTTACAGTCGAGTATCACAGGGTCCGTGTAAATCTCCAGACAAATTGCACAGGTTAATTCCTCCCCTAAAGCCTCCTGGGCTAAACCGGTTGCCATGTTCAAGTCGGAGATCTCAGAAGTGTTCAGCACAATTCTGTTACTGCGATTTGTATAGAACACAACAACAGTGGATCAGCAAAACATCTAATCTTTGATCCCTTGTGTATAAGGGTGTGTAATGGCACCTATTAACAGCACTCCATGGCTATTGTATTGAACTGTGCTGTATTAATACCCAGGATCAGAGAACAGAACATTCACTAATTTACTAGATAGCTGTTTGAGTATTTGTAAAATCAGTGAAATAGTTCGCAATTTTATTGACAGAGCAAGTAAAAGTTAATAGTTATCAAATGTAAATACAATAAATGCTGGAAATACTCAGCATCTGTAAAGAAAGGAAGAATGTTAACTATTCAGGACTAGCCCTTGATCAGAACTGGAGGATATTACATTTACATAGAGCGAGGGCAAGGGGGTAGACCAGAATCACCAAATACATGAGCTGTAAACTGATTGGGTAGAAAACAGGAGATGGTTAACTAACAGAAGCGATGATAGCGTGAGACAAGGAGACACAATGGGAAACATTAAAGAAATACATGATCCAGATTATATGTTAATAATTTAAGTCAGGTTCGCGAAATTAGAGAGGGTGAACATGAAAATCTGGCGAAGTGGAGCAGGCTCCAGTGACCCGGGAGTCTGGTCAACACTAGGGATACAGACAACCTGCTGACAGTGTACCGTTGGGGATCTTCATCTCAAGCAGCAACCCACTCCTTTCTCAACAGCCTACAAATGGGGGGACCCCCATCCCGAGCACTTATTTAAAATGTGTTCTAAGCTGTATGAACTGAACATAGAATTGATTAAAACGCAAGTACTCAAAGAACAAGATATATTAAACAGAGCAGCATTCAGAGTCAGCGTCACAATATAATACAACAACAGGATATGAGCGAACACCTGCCATTTTCCACAGGGTGTTTTCCCCAAAACATCTGTTGGACTGACTGACAGGAAGGCATGTACTTCCAGGAGTGGGGCGTGGTAACTGCTGGGGAGGCACTGTGGGCCACACCCATACAATTATCTTGTGTAACTTGCCCCATTCCAGCTGTCCATCTCCTAATTGGTCCCTTAACTCCTTGCTGCTTACTCTTTTATAGTTCTTCACAGAATCACAGAATTGTTACAGTGCAGAAGAAGGCCATTCAGCCCATCGCGTCTCCACCGGCTCTCCGAAAGAGCAATTCACTCAGTTCCATTCCCCCACCTTCTCCCTGTAACCCTGCACATTCTTCCTCTTCATATAACTGTCTAATTCCCTTTTGAATGCTTCAATTGAACCTGCCTCCACCACACTCTCAGACAGCGCATTCCAGACCTTAACCACTTGCTGTGTGAAAAAGTTTTTCCTCATGTCACTTTTGCTTCTCTTACCAAATACTTTAAATCTGTGCCCTCTCGTTCTTGATCCTTTCACAAGTGGGAACAGTTTCTCTCTATCTACTCTGTCCAGAGACCTTATGATTTTGAATACCTCTATCAAATCACCTCTCAGCCTTCTCTTCTCCAAGGAAAACAGTCCTTACTTCTCCAATCTATCTTCATAACTGAAGTTCCTCATCCCGGAACCATTCTTGTGTACTCTCTCCAATGTCCACACATCTTTCCTAAAGTGCAGCACCCAGAACTGGACACAATACTCTAGCTGAGGCCGAACTAGTGTCTTATATAAGTTCAACGTAACTTCCTTGCTCTTGTAAGCTATGCCCTATTAATAAAGCCCAGGATATTGTGTCAACCTGTCTTGCCACCATCAATGACTTATGTACATATACACTCATGTCCCTCTGCTCTTGCACCCCCTATAGAATTGTACCCTTTATTTTATATTATCTCTCTACGTTCTTCCCATCAAAATGTATCATTTCACATTTCTCTGCATTGAACTTCGTCTGCCACCTGTCTGCCCATTCCAACTTGTCTATGTCCTTTTGAAGTTCTGCACTATCCTCCTCACAGTTCACACTGCTTCCAAGTTTCGTATCATCTGCAAATTTTGGAATTGTGCCCTGTACACCAAGGTCATTAATATATATCAGGAAAAGTAAGGGTCCCAACACTGATCCCTGGGAAACTCCACTGCGAACCTTCCTCCAACCCAAAAAACATCCATTCACCACTACTCTGTGTTTCCTTTCACTCAGCCAATTTCGTATCCATGTTGCTACCGTCCCTTTTATTCCATAGGCTACAAGTTTGCTCACAGGTCTTTTGTGTGGCACTGTATCAAATGCCTTTTGAATGTCCACGTACACCAGATCAACAGCATTGCCCTCATCAACCCTCTCTGTTACCTCCTCAAAAAACTCCCGCAAGTTAGTTAAGCATGATTTTCCCTTAAGAAGTCCATGCTGGCTTTCCTTAATTAACTTGGATTTGTCCATGTGACTATTCATTTTGTCCCAAATTATTTTTTCTAGATGTTTTCCCACCACTGAAGTTAAACTGACTGGCCTGTAGTTGCTCGGCTAATCTTTACACTCTTTTTCGAACAAGGGTGTAACGTTTGCAATTCTCCAGTCCCCTGGCTACCCCCGAGCCAGTGCCTCTGTGACTTCCACCCTCACTTCCCTCAGTATCTCTGGATGCATCTCATCTGGTCCTGGTGCTATATCAACTTTAAGTTCAGACAGCCTATCTAATACGTCCTCCTGATCAATTTTGCATCCTTCTAGTGTCTGACTTACCTCCTCTTTCAACATTGCCTGGGTTGCATCTTCTTTCTTGGTAAAGTCAGATGCAAATATTCATTTAATAACTCAGCTATGCCCTCTGCATCCATGCGTAAATCCCCTTTATGGTCCCTAATCAGTCCAACTCCTCCTTTTACCACCCTTTTACTATTTATATGTCCATAGAAAACTTTGGGATTCCATTTAATGTTAGCTGCCAGTGTCTTTTCATACTCTCTCTTTGCTTCTCATTTGTTTTTTTTCACTTCCCCGCTGAACTTTCTGGTTCCCCTTTGGACGCCTGGTTAGCAATAGTATTTTTATCTGGCATCTGTCATAAGTACACTTCTTCTTTTATCTTAATCTCTACCTCTTTTGTCATCCAGGGAGCTCTGGATTTGTTTACCCTACCTTTCCCCTTCAAGGAAACATACCTCGACTGTGCCTGAACTATCTCTTCTATAAAGGTAGCCCACTGTTCAGCTACCATTCTTGTCTACTCCAACTCTCAAGCTGTACATTTTTTTCAACATTATCTCCTAACTTAATCTGTACACTGAGCAACAGCTCATCCTCAGAGATTCAACCATTATCTATATGACCACTCTCCTCCAACTACTCGCCTGTTCACACTGTACACATCAATTCCCCCATTCATATCCATTCGGCCTTGCCATCATCTGAGGGTTCACATCTCTTAAGTTTCAATCACTTCCATATAAAGAACAAAGAACAGTACAGCACAGGAACAGGCCAAGCCTGCACCGATCTTGATGCCTGCCTAAACTAAAACCTTCTGCACTTCCGGGGTCCGTATCCCTCTATTCCCATCCTATTCATGTATTTGTCAAGATGCTTCTTAAACGTCTCTATGGTACCTGCTTCCATCAGCTCCCCTGGCAACAAGTTCCAGGCACTCACTACCCTCTGTGTAAAGAACTTATCTCCACATTAAACCCCACTCCCATCACCCTCCAACCCTCAATAAATTTCTAGAATCATAGAATAGTACAATTGTCTGACTCAGTTCTTTCAAAGAGAAATCTAGTTAGTCCCACTCACCCGCTGTTTCCCCATATCCCTACATTTTTTTCTCCTTCAAGTATTTATCCAATTCCCTCTTAAAGGCTACTATAATCACTCATCCCTGTAACCATTCTAATAAATCTCTCCTGTACCCTCCCCATAGCCTTCAAGTCCTTCCCAAACGTCTCCCATTTCCAACAACACATACAAACTTCCAATTTCCTGTCCTATGACCCTTTGCCCACCACAATACTGCTGCAATTTCTTCCTGTTCCAACAGATCCCTTAGTTATTCCTTTAACACTTCTTCCTCACCACCCCTAATTGTCAATGATGGACAGGCTTTGGGGAGTCAAGAGGTGAGTTACCCATCACAGAATATCATCCTCTGACCTGTTCTTGTAGCCACAGTATTTATGTCATTGGTCCAGTTAAATTTCTGGTCAATGATAACTCCCAGGATGTTGATGTTGGGGGATTCAGCAATAGTAATGCCATTGAATGTCAAGAGGTGGTGGTTAGATTCAGTCTTGTTGGAGATAGTCATTGACTGGCATTTGTGTGCCAGTGACTTGAATTTTACTTGCCATTTATCAGCCTAAGCTGAATGTTGTTCAGGTCTTGCTGCATGCGGGCATGAACTGCTTCATTATCTGAAAAGTTGCAAATGGGAATGAACACTGATCAAACATCCCCACTTCTGACCTTATGATGAAGGAAAGGTCATTGATGAAGCAGCTGAAGACACTGGAGGCCTAGGACACTATGCTGAGAAACTCCTGCAGTGATGTCCTGGGGCTGAGATGATTAACCTCCAACAACCACAACAATCTTCCTTTGTGCTAGGTATGACTCCAACCAGTGGAGAGTTTTCTGCTGAATCGCATTGATTTCAATTTTGCAAGAGCTCCTTAATATCACACTCAGTCATATGCTGCCTTGATGTCAAGGGCATCTCACTTCTGGAATTCAGCTCTTTTGTCAATGTTTGCACCAAGGCTGTAATGAGGTCTGGAGCAAATGGTCCTGGCGGAACCCAAACTGAGCATTGGTGAACAGGTTATTGGTGAGTAAGTGCTGCTTGACAGCACTGTCAATGACCATCACTTTGCTGATAATTGAGAATAGGGCATTAATTGGCTAGATTGGATTTGTCCTGCTTTTTGTGGACAGGACATACCTGGGCAACTTTCCACATTGTCAGGTAGATGCCAGTGTTGTGGCTGTACAGGAACAACTTGGTGGGGCTAGTTCTGGAACACAAGTTTTCAGCACTACAGCAGGAATATTGTCAGGGCCCCACAGCCTTTGTTGTATCCAGTGTGCTCAGCCATTTCTTGATATCATGTGGAGTGACTCAGATTGGCTGAAGACTGGCATCTGTGATGCTGGGGACCTCAGGAGGAGGTTGAGATGGATGGTCCACTCAGCACTCTGGCTGCAGATAGTTGCAAATGCTTCAACCTTGTCTTTTACACTCACCTGCCATCATTCAGGATGGGGATGGTCATGGAGCTTCCTCCTCCCATTAGTTTAATTGTCCACCAATCACGACTGGATATGGCAGGACTGCAGAGCTTTGATCTGATCTGTTGGTTGTACGATCGCTCAGTTCTGTATAGCATGCATGCAGTCCTGTGTTATAGCTCCACCAGGCTGGCACCTCATTTTTAGGTATGCCTGGTGCTCCTCCTGGCATGCTCTCCTACACTTTTCATTAAACCTAGGGTTGGTCTCCTGGGTTGATTGTAATGGCAGAGTGAGGAATATGCCAGGCTATGTTACAGATTGTGGTGGAATACAATGGTACTGCTGCTCATGACCCACAGCATTTCATGAATGCCCAGTTTTGAGATGCAATACCAAATTCACTTGTGCCTTGTAGATGGTGGACAGGCTTTGGAAAAATGAGATGAGGAGATACACACCACAGAATTCCCAATCTTTGACCTACTCTTGCAGTTACAGTATTTATGTGGCTGGTCCAGTCTGGAGTCACATCACATGTAGGACGGCAGATTTCCTCCCTAAAGGATATTAGTGAACCAGATGGGTTCTTACAACAATCTGGTCACCATTACTGATACTAGCTTTTTATTCCAGATTTACTTAATTAATTGTTTAGCTCATATTCTGGATGCATACACTTCCTCAAGCATAGAATTACATAGAATTTACAGCACAGAAACAGATCATTCAGCCCAACTGGTCTACACCAGTGTTTATGCTCCACATGAGCCTCCTCCCATCCTACTTCGCCTAACCCCATCAGCATTACAACCTCTTTCTTTTGTAGCCAACAGTCCAATTACTCCTGGATCATCCTGCATGGTAAACTTAAACCAAGATTCCTCTGACCATCTTATGCTGCCCTCTCCATCTGCGCCACTAATAGAAAATGTAAGGAAGTTACGGCTTTTTTTTGTATGAGATCTGCAATATCAGCTTGGCCACCTCTGCCTCCTCCTCCCCAGTCCCTGCCATGACCCGAATCCCAACCCACATCACTAACCCACCTTACCCATCACTATACTCATCCGACCATAAAATCTGTTTCTTGTTCCCTCAATACCCTTCTAATCCAACTCCTGTCCACACAACTACTGATCCTTACCCTAGTGTGTGCTGACATTAATTAGAATATAAGAACATAAGAAATAGGAGCAGGAGTAGGCCATTCGGCCCCTCAAGCCTGCCTCACCATTCAATAAGATCATGGCTGATCTGCCCCAGACTCAACTCCTCTTTTCAATTCCAGACATTCACTACCCTGTGAGAGAAGAAATTCCTTTGCATCTCAGTTTTAAAGGAGTGTCCCCTTATTCTGTAACTATGTCCCCTAGTTTGAGATTCCCCCACTAGTAGAAACATCTTCTCAACATCTACCCTGTCAAATCCCCTCAGAATCTTGTACATTTCAATAAGATCACCCCTCATTCTTGTAAATTCTAATGATAAAGGCCTAACCTGTTTAGTCATTCTTGATAAGTCAACTCCTTCATCCCAGGAATCAGCCGAGTGAATCTCTTTTGAACTGCCTCCAAATACGGGGACCAAAACTGTACACAGTACTCCAGGTGTGTCCTCACCAACACCCTGTACAGTTGTAACAAGACTTCCCTATTTTTAAATGCCAACCCCCTAGCAATAAAGGCCAAAATTCTATTTGCCTTCTTAATTACTTGCTGCACCTGCATGCTAACTTTTTGTGTTTCATGCACAAGAACACCCAGATCCCTCTGTGCTGCACTTTTTTTGAAGTCTCTGTCCATTTAAATAATAGTCTGCCTTTTGATTCTTCCTACCAAAATGCATGACCTCACACTTTCCTACATTAAACTCCATCTGCCAAGTTTTTGCCCATTCACTCAATCTATCTATATCCCCTTGCAGATTGTCCTCATTACAACATGCCCTCCCACCTATTTTTGTATTGTCAGCAAATTTGGATATATTACACTCTGCCCCCTCCTCTAAGTCATTAATATAGATAATAAATAATTGAGGCCCTAGGACTGATCCTTGTGGCAGTCCACTAGTTACATCTTTCCAACCTGAAAAAGACCCATTAATCCTGACTCTTTTATTTATTTATTTAGAGATACAGCACTAAAACAGGCCCTTCGGCCCACCGAGTCTGTGCTGACCAACAACCACCCATTTATACTAATCCTACATTAACCCCATATTATCTACCACATCCCCACCATTCTCCTACTACCTACCTACACTAGGGGCAATTTACAATGGCCAATTTACCTATCAACCTGCAAGTCTTTGGCTGTGGGAGGAAACCGGAGCACCTGGTGGAAACCCACGCGCTCACAGGGAGAACTTGCAAACTCCGCACTGGCAGTACCCAGAACTGAACCCGGGTCGCTGGAGCTGTGAGGCTGCATTACTAAACACCACGCCACTGTGCCGCCCTGTCTTCTATGAGTTAACCAATCCTCAATCCATGCTAATACATTACCCCCAATACCGTGAGCACTATCTTGTGCAATAACCTTTTATGCGGCACCTTATCGAATGTCTTCTGGAAATCCAAATACACTACACCTACCGGTTCCTCTTTATCAACTCTGCTTGTTATATCCTCAAAGAACTCTAGCAAATTTGTCAAACATGATGTCCCTTTCACAAAACCACATTGACTCTGTTTGATTGCATTAAGCTTTTCTAAATGTCCTGCTATTTCTTCCTTAATAATAGACTCTAGCATTTTCCCAACAACCGATATTAGGCTGACTGGCCTATAGTTGCCTGCTTTTTGTCTCCCTCCCTTCTTGAACGGGGCGTCACATTCGTGGTTTTCCAATCCGCTGGGACCCTACTGCAATCCAGTGTGTTTTGGAATATTTCGACCAATGGCTCCACTATCTCTGTGGGCACTTCCTTTAAAACCCTTGAATGTAGGCCATCAGGTCCTGGCGACTTGTCTGCCTTTAGCTCCATTAGTTAGTCAAATACTTTGCCCCTCGTGATAGAGACTGTTACAAGATCTTTCCTCCCATTAGCTCCTTGCTTATCTGATATCTGTGGGATGTTTATAGTGTCCTCCACCATGAAGGCCAATGCAAAATATTGGTGTAAATTATCTGTCATTTCCCTGTCCCCCATTATCAGTTCTCCAGCCGCATCCTCCAAGGGTCCCACACTCACTTTAGCTACTCTCTTTCTTTTTATATACCCATAGAAGCTCTTGCTGTTTGTTTTTATATTTCTTGCCAATTTACTTTCATAATCAATGTTCTCCCCCTTTATTAACTTTTTAATCATCCGCTGCCGGTTCCTAAAAAATTCCCAATCCTCTGGCCTACCATTAGTTTTTGCCGCTTTGTTTGCCTTAGTTTTTGATTGGATATTCTCCTTGACTGCCTTTGTTAACCATGGGTGGTTCACCCTTCTCATCGAGTCCTTCTTTTTGACCAGAATAAATTTTTGCTGAGTGTTATGAAATATCTGCTTAAATATTTGCCACTGCTCATTCACTGACCTTCCCCTTAGTCTATTTTCCCAGCTCGCTTTAGACAACTCTTTCTTCATAACTCTGTTAGTGCCCTTGTTTAAGTTGAGGATTAAAAATAAATAAAAAGGCTTCCTTTATGCAGGTAATGTCATCCTCCCCTTCAAAACTGCCATCACTCCTTCTTCAGGAAGCCCACCTTTGACCCCTGCATACACTATAACTACTGTCCCACTTTGAACATTTCTCAAATGTCCTTGAATACATCATCATGACCTAGATCCACTCCCAAAATCCCCTGTTCAAATCCCTTCAGTTCAGTTTTCATGCTGCTCACAGCACCAAGACTCTGGTCAGTCCTGAATGACATCATTTGTGACGGCCCCTGTGACAGATTATCCCTCCTTAATTTCTCCACAGTATTTAATGCAATTGACCAATCTGCCCACTTTCAACACCTTTTCTGTTGGTGACCACCCTCACTTGGCTCTATGTCCACTTGCCCCCGTAACCAATATATCTGTAGTTAGAGCTTCTCCTCTAAACCCTCCCTCACCTACACCACAGCTAAACCTTTATCCACACTGACATTATCCCCAGACACAACTTCTAATTATATAGTGTTTACAGCACAGAAACAGGCCATTCAGTCCATGGCCATTCAGGTCCATTCTGTTGTTTATGCTCCACATGACCCTCCACCCATCTCCTTTCATCTAACCCCATCAGCATATCCTTCTAGTCCTTTCTCCTGTGCTTTACTCGCTTCCCTTTAAATGCATCTATGCATCTCAACTACTCCATATGATAGTGAGTTACACATTTGTATCACTCCTTGGGGAAACAAGTACTGAATTCTCCATTGGATTTATTGGTGGCTATCTTATATTTAAGGCTCCTATTTTGATCTCCCTTATAAGTGGGAACCATCTTCTCTACTTGTACTTTAACAAATCCCTTCATAATTTTAAAGACCTCTAATAGGTCACCACAGCCTTCTCTTTTCTAAAGAAAAGAGCCCCAGCTTGTTCAACCTTTCCTGATAAGTATATCCTCTGAGTACCATCCAAAAACACAACAGATAACAAAAGATGCAAAATGATGAACTGGCTAAACTTCTAATTTACTCCAAACAGCATATGAAGTTTAGTCATCAGACTAGCTTTCTTCATTGTTTATTTTTCTGAAAGGTTCCTCTCTTGTCCTTCCTCTTATTTGACCACAACAGGATTTATTCCTTTTTCAACAGTGGATGTGCTTACCACGTCAGTGAGTGTTTTATCTTTCCCCATTGTTGTAAGCACAAAAGACAGGTTTTCTTGAGTTTAAACAAGAAAGAAGTGATTATACTTAAAAATCTAAACCCGATCTAAATAAAAATAATAAATTACGCTACACTTTCATGCACACACACTCACGAGAATCTCACACACAGAGTACAGAGTGATGAGGATTAGATTTGTGTTGGATTAGAGTCCAGAACAAATAAAAATAATAGTCTGTATTGTCTGGTGACTTTAGTGGGCTTCCGATTGAACTGGTGGTCCTGAAGTTCTGCATTGATAGTTGTCCTTGGAGACAGGTGAGCAGAGAGCTTCCTTCTCAGTATCTTTGTCTTGGATCAAACAGCCGGCAGCTAGGCTTCGCATACCCCACCAGGCCTTCTGGAGAATGAGTCACTGGCTTGTCTGCTTGTCCAAAGGAAACTCCCCACTGTCACAGAGATGGAGAGTCACTTGACTGTCTCAATGTATTTTCTGGCACCTTCTAATGCGATTCAAGTTTAGGAATTTCCATCTCTCAAGCCTCATGGCGCCTATGTCTTTCCCTAATATTTTTCTCTAATCATCCTTGCTGGTCTCCTGAGAAGTCTCCTACAAAAGTCCAACAGGCCCCAAAAGTCATCACTGATATCCTGTCCTGTACTATGTGCTGCTCTACCATTACCCCTGTGCCAACTGTGGCCACCTCCTTTACGGTGTTGGGCCTTAGAGATATTTTGGCCCTCAGAGATATTATTCATATGACCAGTTTCCACGAGTATGCTTATCACAGATGTACCTCTATGTCAGCATTCTCAACTTCATGTGCTGTCACATTAATTGTCCAAGATCAAGATGTAGATAAGCCAGAACTTCCTCCAACTGGATAGTGGAAAAACCTAACTGATCCAGTTTATCTCTCATCAAAAATGTTATCTTTTTGTCCAACTCCATTCCCTTCCTAACTGGTTTCTCAGGATTATGATATCAAACATCAGTGGCCACTTTGACCAGTTTCAAATCCCAATATCCATTGCTACATTGCCCACCTCTGATATTACCTCATCTACACCACAGCTAAACCTTTATCCACTTCCATTACCTCCAAACACAGCTTCTCTAATTATCCTCGCTGGCCTCCTGAAATACCTCCTACAAAAGTTCAATTGGTCCCATATGTCATCACCTATATTTTGTCCTGCACTATGTGCTGCTCAACCATTACCCCTGTCTTTCCTGACCTTCACTGGCTCCCTGATTCTCATGTGATGAATTCAAAATCCTTGTCCTCATTTACAAATCCCTCCAGAGCCCTCACCCCACCCAATGCCCAAATCCTTCTCCAGCCCGCATTTCCATATTCTAACCCTGCTCCTTCAAACCCCATCTTTGCTGACAAACATTAGCTCAGTTCCACAATATCGCAAATCCTAATCCTCACGTTTAAATCCCTTCATAGCTTCGTCCACACCCCGCCATCTCCGTAAACTCCCCCCAGCCCAGCAACTCCCTCAAATGCTCTGTTCCTTTCACTCTGACTTCATGTGTATCTCCCTCACATCATATCACCATTTATAACTGTGTCTTTCCCCTCCTTCAACACTTCTCCCCTATGGTAGACTGTTGCAGGCCCTCCCCCTGCCTCCCCCCTCTCCACCTCCTTTAAATCTATCTTTGACCAAGCTTTTGGAACAGGTGTGGTGAACAGCTGGTACCATTTACATGTTTATATGTCACCTCCCCAATATCTTCTCCTTTCGCTCAGAGTTTGTTTGATTACACTTCTGTGAAGTGCCGCGGGATGTTTTTCTGTTAAATGTGCCATGTTAATGCAGGATGTTTAAGAAATCACCACTCCCCCTTCCCCCCACTCCAAATTTAGACTCCTCTTCTCAGCTTTCTTTGAAACTCCTTCCCCAAACCTGTCACTCACTTTCTGTCCATTTCTTTAAAGCTTCACTCAAAACCTCTCTTTGATTGGCTCTTCTAACTCTAGGGCCCCTAAAAGGCTGCCCCCTCACAAACACAGTGCATACACTATTAAATGGAGGGATGGTACACGGTACCTCCCTTCATGCCAGCACAGCTTTCTCTCCAGTAATCCAAGACCCCCTCCCTTTCAGAATGCAGAGTGAGACCCTTACATATCCCCCCTCCCTCCCGTAATGCAGAGTGAGGACCCGCCGACTTTTCAGATTGTGAACAGGACAGCACGTGACTGCTGCCCGTTCAACGAAAAGTCTGGCAGTGTCGGTGGAAAGGCGGCAGGCTGCATAATCAGCAAAGCTAAGTAATCATTACCGTATGCTAATTGCGGTGCCGCCATGTTGCTGGGGGGGTGGAGGGGGGGGGGGGGAGCCGCACTGTGGTCCCGCCACCACCGGTAATATGTGGCGGCCCCTTCTTGACACCACGGGTCGGGGCGGGCATCTCCCCACGGCATCAAGGGGCCAGTAATATTCCACCCTTAATGTGTAACTTTCAGCTCTGTGAATTTGATTAGTCTTTAATATACCAATGAAAAGTTGTTGTGATTATCTCTCACCCATTCATGTCTGAATCTTGAAGTTGTTAATCGAATATTTTACCATAATCAGCAGTAGAAACCCTGAACAATTTTAGTGTCCCTAATCAGGGACACCGATTAACTGCACGGTTTCCAGTGCCACCTTGCTGATAGGAAGTAACTTCATTCCAAACTCTTCCATGATCTGAAACCTCCATCATTACATGCATCACGTTTGGATAGCATGTCCGGGATTAATCCCTAACTATGGTATTAATGACTGGCAATCAAATGGAATGCCCGCCATATTCTCTTTTATTTTGAATTCTGAACTAACCTAATTATATTCCTTAGCAGGTTGAGCATTTGGAAGCCGCAGGATACTAAGAATGCAATAGTTATAATAGCAAGTTGACAAGGGATTAAAATATTCCTTATTAGACCATATTGCTTACACTTCGATCAACAAAAGAGCTTTTTGGATGAGTCTTTCGTAGACCCTCACAATGTGACAATGCATGTGATTGATGTTAATTTCCAGTGCACCCATGGTGTATGAATTTATAGCCAGAGGTAAACCTGAAACAGAATTCACTTATACTTACTTTTGACCAAAAGCTCCGGGTAAGCAATGCCATTGTCCCTCATCAAAGATACAAATGCTTCGCCAGATTATGCAACTGGTAAATAAACTTTGGTTTTAGCCTCTATGTACTGGTTTGACAGGGAGTTATTTTCCATCTTTCAATCGTGAGGGGAACATGGTGGGTGTCTCAAGACTTGTCATGGTTAATGCATAAATTAGAGGCATTGGCCAATGCTGGGCATCTTTTCCCAGATGTTGAGCTGTCCAAGGGACCGATAATAGCCTCATCTCACCCACTCCTATGCTGGCAAGAATATATATCTGTAGATGTACCTCCATCCATTTTATAGTTTTATGTGCACAAGCCAAATCTCACCAACTACTGCTGCCCATTTAAACAGCAAAATCCAGATAAAGAAAAAACATCTTTGAATCTGTAAAATTACAATTGTTCAACAGTTCCTTAAAGAACCTCCCTCACAGGGGATACTTGTAACTCCTTTCTCACTCCTCCCTGCCAGTTTAACCTGGGTGAGGTGGTGGAAGCAGGTACGATAGCAACGTTTAAGAGGCATCTTGACAAATACATGAATAGGATGCGAATAGAAGGATAGGGTCCCCGGAAGTGCAGAAGGTTTTAGTTTAGACAGGCATTAAGATAGGCGCAGGCTTGCAGGGCTGAAAGGCCTGTTCTTGTGCTGCACTGTTCTTTGTTCTTTTTGTGTGCCACAGACAAGGAAAATCATATGATGCCACATCCCTTCCTAACAATTACGCATTGGCCGAAAGCCGTGGTTTAATAAATAATCTCCCATAGCACTGGCCAAATAGCAGAAACACTTTAATAATCAGGTTAATTAACTCATGAACAGGTACAGACAATTAAAAATATCAAGAGTGTAGCCCTGAAAATACAGGGCTTTGAAGTAAAGGCTGGCTCGGGTCTGCAAATGAGACCTGGCCCGAGCCCGACCCGGCCAGAGTCCTTCCATTTTCTCCTGCGCGCGACCATCAGTTAACTTACCTTCCGTATTTCACTTTGTTCTTTACCTGCACAAGCTTAAAATTACTGTAGCAAAACCACCTTTAAAGTCCAAAAAGTAAATTAACATTAGAGTCACTTACCTGAGGTGGTGATAGAGCGTGTCCGATCCAGCCCGACCCCAAATGCAGGACCCGGAAGTGCAACCCGACACGTTGTCGGGTTCCATCGGGTTTGGGTCGGGTAGCAGGCCTTCACTTTGAAGGTTCAGTTACCTAATTAATGAATTGCTGCTTAAGATCATCTCTCAATTGTGCTCAGAGATGAGTGGAAACCATCACATTTTGTTCTTGCAGCAAGAGAATCAATATCAGACTTCTACAAGTACAAATGGTTCAAATGGAATGACCCTTTACTTTATTTGGTACTCCTTGATCTGCTAGCTCATAACACATAGGCTTGCATTACATTGCTTTCTGATTGGAACATTTTGGGTGACCGAAATAAAAATAAAGAAAAAAAATCTGTTCTTATTTAAGCCAGAATTTCACCCCCCCACCCCACCCCACCCCACTTGTAATAGAGCTGTAACAGATTGTACCAGAGATTTGTAATCTGGTGCTGGCTACAAAACAGGATCTCAAGAGTTCAGTCAATGGCTGAATCACTACAGTTTCATCGCCCCCATGGTCTTTAATGGAGCAATGATGATCTTACTCCCTGCCCCCCGACCCCCCCAATTCTTCAGTTTCTCCTAAGTCATTACAATTCCAACCAACAGCTACTACTCTCCACTTCGATGGTTTAATTCTTGGTCTATTGACATTCTTGGCGTTAAGTACTGTGTTGTATAGACCGGGAAGCTACCAGGTGTGATCATTGGTCTGTGCCAAGTTAATAGATTTCAATAGGGCAAATAGCTGGTCCTCTGTATCCTTGAGCTGGCAAGGGGCTTTCCAACCTTGATTTCTGCTGAAAGATGCACATATGGAAACAAGCTCAGCTGTTTTGCTTCCCTGTCCCCTTAAATAACTTAAGACATTTTAATTCGTTAAAGGCAGTATATAAACACAAGTAGTTGTTGTTGTTGACGACTTAAGCTCACACATGAAAGATACGTCCTTCAGTGAGATACCAGTTGACTATTGCTGCAAATGGAACTGAGTGCCAGCATGAGATCAGGGGTGAGGGTGAAAATCCTAAGAATAATTCTCAGAACACCTTGAAGGACATGACTGGAGAGGAGTTTCGATGGTACCATTAAAAAGAGTTCATTTTTTTTTGAGTAAAAACAAGAAATGCTGGAAATACTCAGCAGGTCTTGACAGCATTGGTGGAGAGAGAAGCAGAGTTAACGTTTCAGGTCAATGACCCTTCATCAGAACTGGATTTCCAGCATCTGCAGTATTTTGCTTTCATTTTCTGGAGGGTCAGCTATATCCAACAGGTAGAAACCCAAAAGCAAGATACTGCAGATGCTGGAATTCTGAAATAAAGACAAAAAGCTGGAAATACTCAGATCTGGCAGCATTAGGGTGCTGATGAAAGGTCACAGACATGAGAAGTCAACTTTGTTTTTCTCTCTCCACAGATGCTGCCAGGCCTGTGTATTTCCAGCACTTAGGTTTCTACCTGAAATTAAAAGAGCACCAAACCCACATTGAGAATTCCACATAGAGAAGTTTCTGTTTGCTGATATGAAGCGCATACACTCTCTGCAGGATATGCCACTACTGAAGTCCAAAGAACTTGGGCACATATTTGTGACAGGGAAGTTTTAGGATTCAAATGTATGTAGGGTTCAATAGGCTAAAAACTCAGCTCAGAGGAAGTTTCCTCCTGATTGCCACCTGATAGGGTGGTCCTTGTTGGGATCTCACCAAAGCCTTTGACCTCGTCAGCAGACGTGGTCTCTTCAGACTACTAGAAAAGATTGGATGTCCACCAAAGCTACTAAGTATCATCATCTCATTCCATGACAATATGAAAGGCACAATTCAGCATAGCGGTGCCTCATCAGACCCCTTTCCAATCCTGAGTGGCGTGAAACAGGGCTGTGTTCTCGCACCTACACTGTTTGGGATCTTCTTCTCCCTGCTGCTCTCACATGCGTTCAAGTCCTCCGAAGAAGGAATTTTCCTCCACTCAAGATTAGGTGGCAGGTTGTTCAACCTTGCCCGTCTAAAAGCGAGGACCAAAGTACGAAAAGTCCTGATCAGGGAACTCCTCTTTGCTGACGATGCTGCATTAACATCTCACACTGTAGAGTGTCTGCAGACTCATCGACAGGTTTGCGGCTGCCTGCAATGAATTTGGCCGAACCATCAGCCTCAAGAAAACGAACATCATGGGACAGGACGTCAGAAATGCCCCATCAATATCGGCGATCACACTCTGGAAGTGGTTCAAGAGTTCACCTACCTAGGCTCAACTATCACCAGTAACCTGTCTCTCGATGCAGAATTAAACAAGCGCATGGGAAAGGCTTCCTCTGCGATGTCCAGACTGGCCAAGAGAGTGTGGGAAAATGGCGCACTGACACAGAACACAAAAGTCCAAGTGTTTCAAGCCTGTGTCCTCAGTACCTTGCTCTGCGGCAGCGAGGCCTGGACAACGTACGTCAGCCAAGAGCGATGTCTCAATTCATTCCAACTTCGCTGCCTCTGGAGAATCCTTGGCATCAGGTGGCAGGACTGTATCTCCAACCCAGAAGTCCTCGAGGCGGCCAACATCCCCAACATATACACCCTACTAAGCCAGCGGCCCCTGAGATGGCTTGGCCATGTGAGCCGCATGGAAGATGGCAGGATCCCCAAGGACACATTGTACAGCGAGCTCGCCACTGGTACCAGACCCACCGGCCGTCCATGGCTCTGCTTTAAATACGTCTGCAAACGCGACATGAAGTCCTGTGACATTGATCACAAGTCGTGGGAGTCAGTTGCCAGTGATCGCCAGAGCAGGCGGGCAGCCATAAAGGCGGGGCTAAAGTGTGGCGAGTCGAAGAGACTTAGCAGTTGGCAGGAAAAAAGACAGAAGCGCAAGGAGAGAGCCAACTGTGTAACAGCCCCGACAACCAATTTTATCTGCAGCACCTGTGGAAAAGTCTGTCACTCTAGAATTGGCCTTTATAGCCTCTCCAGGCACTGCTCCACAAACCACTGACCACCTCCAGGTGCTTAACCATTGTCTCTCGAGACAAGGAGGCCAAAGAAGAAGTTGGGATAAAGTGGTATGGATGATTACCTGAGTGGAAAGTACCCACTACCACTGAGAGGAGTCTAACCCTTCCCCCAGTCCCACCAATAAGTCAGGCTATATGACCAATCATCAGTGGTGCCTCGAAGACCAGCCTGGCTCACTTTTGAATGACTTCACAAAGGATTGGCTTGGTTCCAACCTCCAAGAGTACCAAAGCAAGCAGACTGCCTGACAGTCCCTTTCTTGAAGGAGAATAGGCACTGGACAACTGCCAAGTACAGTTTGAGATTTTGCAGGAACTTCTCCCGAATGGAAAAGTGATAAGAATGTGGAATTTATTAGCACAAGTAGCAGTCGAGGCGAATGACAAAGAAACATTTTAAGGGGAAACTGGATAAGCACGAGTGAAAAAAAGAATAGAAGGATATGCTGAAAAGGTTAGATAAAGAGGTGACCACAGTATGGGCACATACCATACCGCAACAACAGCACCTTTCCCCGGACAAGCTTAGCTGAACATTCCTTGACTTTCATTGGTGCTAGTCAATGTTCAGGTCCACAATGAGGGCTCTCTTTGTAACTAGACCCTTTAACTAATTGGTAACAATGACAAGTCATTGATTATTGCACTTTTTTTTTTAAATAAAAGAGTAGGGACAGAACTACACACCCTGAGGAGATGGGGATGCCAAAAAGTGGGTGATCTCAGGCTTCTCATCACAAAAAAAGAATTGCTATTCCAGGTGGCAGGAGAGAGAGCAGATTTTTGAAGCGTGAACATCCATGAAAAAAGCAGAAGGAAAAAACAACTGAATGGGTACCAGTTACCTTGCTATATTATTGAGTTTATATATATCTTGGTGTACAGTATCTCAACATACTGGGATTACTACATGGTCCACACTTTACCATGAAGAGACAGAAATGACCTACATGTACAAATCATCCGATTCTTTTTTTTTAAGGATCAACTGTTGGGCTGGGACAGGGGAAATTGTGCTCTAAATCAAAAGTACTGTCAAAATACAACAGTTATTGCAGATTATTAAAAGTCATTTAATCGACCGTGATTTCTTATTGGCAGTTTGATGATGAAGACTGAGTTCTCTGCCCCCACCATTGGCTGTACTAACACTGCTAACTCCAGGCAAGTCATGCAACAAGTGCTTGCTGGTGGTGTAATCCACTTGTTCTACGAGTTCATGAATGGAAGCAACACAATAAATAGAAAAATGGGCATACCACATGAGGAACCTACTCAAACCAGTGTTGGGGTAGTACGGGAACCGGAGCAATGATTTAGGTTCTGCAATTCCTTCTCTAAACCTCTTCATATTTTCAACTCTCCCTCCTCCTTAAAAGTTACTTCCTTGGCCAAGTTTTGGTCACCTGCGATAATATCTCATGTGGCTCATTGTTAACATTCCTGTAAAGCACCTTGGGACATTTTATTATGGCAAAGGTGCTATATAAATTCAAGTTATTGTTGTCTTTATATAAGCGGTGCATGTGATTTATTTCCTGGAGTGAGAGGAATGTTTCTCATCATCGAGCAGGAAACTTAGTGACCAAAATGAAGGTCTGCAAAATAAACAGAATGCGTTTAATTAAGAAGGAATTACTGATCGAGAAACTTTACTCCTGCAGTTCAGATGAACAGGTTAAAATGGTTCACAAAAGTCATTACATTAGGTCTAGTCTAGTGACTGATCAAACAAGAGAGTGTTAACAATCCAGACACACTTCTCTGTAACCAAACACAAAAGGGCAAGTGAAAATACTTCAAGGCTTCAGAGTCCTTCCTTAGTACACAACAGAGAAGGCAGTCAAAATGTCCAATTTTAGGCCAACACAAACATTTACAATTTGTCAGTATAAAAATTCTCATCCTATCATTGATGCCGACAACTTTGCACTGCTTCACTTAAAAAAAAAGATACACTGGGAAAAACACATCATTGTATAAGCAGGTACCCCAAGTGAAAATGAGATTATTATAGTATGTTCAGATCTACATGAAGATTCATTGAGGATTTAATCCTCTGCTTGTGTTCCAGCCCTGAAATACTCAGGTATGAGGCCCCCCCGTGATCGATCAGTCCAGCAGTGAGTAGCTTGGGTGTCTAAGTCCTTATTGGGTTATGGGAGTGACGTCACCATCTGAAGCAGAGCAAACGCAGCTCCATCTTCTCATGCATGCTTCACTCTGGGGGTGGCTGCTCCTGTATCTCTTTCTTCACTGAAAGAACAGAAAAAAGTTAAAAAGCAGATTGTAAAAGAAAAAGCTCAGCAAAATAAATATTCTATCAACTGGCAACAATGAATGTAATTAATCCTACGTGGGAATATGATAAATGTTTACTGCTGTCATCTAAGGCATTGTACTATTTGAAAACGGCATTTCAAATATTTTCATTTTCCTGAATTTGGCAATCAACCTCAGGTTAGTTTTACTAAACATGTAATGGTTCTGTTCAGTAACATAACAATTAGCAATGAATTTCCCTGAAATAATTACTAAAGCACTAATTTAACACATCAGTAAATAGAGGAAGGTGGAGCCAAGGGAGTTACATTCAAAAGCAACTGCAAATACTTCTTGTCTCTGCTGTAAAATCACTGATTAGATTAGATTAGAGATACAGCACTGAAACAGGCCCTTCGGCCCACCGAGTCTGTGCCGAACATCAACCACCCATTTATACTAATCCTACACTAATCCCATATTCCTACCAAACATCCCCACCTGTCCCTATATTTCCCTACCACCTACCTATATAGTGACAATTTATAATGGCCAATTTACCTATCAACCTGCAAGTCTTTTGGCTTGTGGGAGGAAACCGGAGCACCCGGAGAAAACCCACGCAGTCACAGGGAGAACTTGCAAACTCCACACAGGCAGTACCCGGAATCGAACCCGGGTCCCTGGAGCTGTGAGGCTGCGGTGCTAACCACTGCGCCACTGTGTCGAGGCATCACTTGTTTACAATAACAGGATGCATTGCTTCGAGCTGTTGTTCAAGCACTTGGGAGGGATAAAGATTTACCTTAAGGGTTCACATTTAAGAACAAGGAATGGACAAATTTTATATTAAAAAAAAACTTTACTTTTGGTGGTTCCTGATCAACACTATATGAAGTAAGGTTGGAACAGGGTTGAGTATAGCAAATAAAGCAGATAAGCTGCGGGCACAGATAGACACATGGCAGTATGATATAATAAAAACAAAATACTGCGGATGCTGGAAATCTGAAATAAGAACAAGAAATGCTGGAACCACTCAGCAGGTCTGGCAGCATCTGTGGAAAGAGAAGCAGAGTTAACGTTTCGGGTCAGTGACCCTTCATCGGAACTGACAAATATTAGAAAAGTCACAGGTTATAAGCAAGTGAGGTGGGGGTGGGGCAAGAGATAACAAAGGAGGTCTAGATTGGACCAGGCCACATAGCTGACCAAAAGGTCACGGAGCAAAGGCAAACAATATGTTAATGGTGTGTTGAAAGACAATGCATTAGTACAGATTAGCTGTTAATACACTGAATATTGAACAGCAGCAAGTGTAAACCTGAAAAAAACCACCATCAACCATCACCATTAATGCTAGTGCTCTTCGGGGGGGTTTAAACTAATTCAGCAGGGGGATGGGAACCTAAATTGTAGTTCCAGTGTACAGGATGTTGAGAGTAGTGAGGTCAGGGATAAGGTTACAAGGACGCAAGAGGGCACTGGCAAGCAAGAACTTGGTTTAAAGTGTGTCTACTTCAACGCCAGGAGCATCCGGAATAAGGTGGGTGAGCTTGCAGCATGGGTTGGTACCTGGGATCTCGATGTTGTGGCCATTTCGGAGACATGGGTAGAGCAGGGACAGGAATGGATGTTGCAGGTTCCGGGATTTAGATGTTTCAGTAAGAACAGAGAAGATGGTAAAAGAGGGGGGGGCGGGGGTGTGGCATTGTTAATCAAGGAGAGTATTACGGCGGCAGAAAGGACGTTTGAGGACTCGTCTACTGACGTAGTATGGGCCGAGGTTAGAAACAGGAGAAGAGAGGTCACCCTGTTGGGAGTTTTCTATAGACCTCCGAATAGTTCCAGAGATGTAGAGGAAAGGATAGCGAAGATGATTCTCAACAGGAGCGAGAGTAACAGGGTAGTTGTTATGGGGGACTTTAACTTTCCAAATATTGACTGGAAATACTATAGTTCGAGTACTTTAGATGGGTCAGTTTTTGTCCAGTGTGTGCAGGAGGGTTTTCTGACACAGTATGTAGACAGGCCAACCAGGGGCGATGCCACATTGGATTTGGTACTGAGTAATGAACCCGGCCAGGTGTTAGATTTAGATGTAGGTGAGCACTTTGGTGATAGTGATCACAATTCAGTTAGGTTTACCTTAGCGATGGGCAGGGACAGGTATATACCGCAAGGCAAAAATTATAGCTGGGGGAAAGGAAATTATGATGCGATTAGGCAAGATTTAGGATGCGTAGGATGGGGAAGGAAACTGCAGGGGATGGGCACAATCGAAATGTGGAGCTTATTCATGGAGCAGCTACTGCGTGTCCTTGATAAGTATGTACCTGTGAGGCAGGGAGGAAGTTGTCGAGCGAGGGAGCCATGGTTTACTAAAGAAGTTGAAGCGCTTGTCAAGAGGAAGAAGAAGGCTTATGTTAGGATGAGACGTGAAGGCTCAGTTAGGGCGCTTGAGAGTTACAAGCTAGCCAGGAAGGATCTAAAGGGAGAGCTAAGAAGAGCGAGGAGAGGACACGAGAAGTCATTGGCGGATAGGATCAAGGAAAACCCTAAGGCTTTCTATAGGTATATCAGGAATAAAAGAATGACTAGAGTTAGATTAGGGCCAATCAAGGATAGTAGTGGGAAGTTGTGTGTGGAATCAGGGGAGATAGGGGAAGCGTTAAATGAATATTTTGTGTCAGTATTTACAGTAGAGAAAGAAAATGTTGTCGAGGAAAATACTGAGATACAGACAACTAGGCTAGATGGGATTGAGGTTCACAAGGAGGAGGTGTTAGCAATTTTGGAAAGTGTGAAAATAGATAAGTCCCCTGGGCCAGATGGGATTTATCCTAGGATTCTCTGGGAAGCCAGGGAGGAGATTGCAGAGCCTTTGACCTTGATCTTTATGTCGTCATTGTCGACAGGAATAGTGCCAGAAGACTGGAGGATAGCAAATGTTGTCCCCTTGTTCAAGAAGGGGAGTAGAGACAGCCCTGCTAATTATAGACCTGTGAGCCTTACTTCGGTTGTGGGTAAAATGTTGGAAAAGGTTATAAGAGATAGGATTTATAATCATCTTGAAAATAATAAGTTCATTAGAGATAGTCAGCACGGTTTTGTGAAGGGTAGGTCGTGCCTCACGAACCTTATTGAGTTTTTTGAGAAGGTGACCAAACAGGTGGATGAGGGTAAAGCCGTGGATGTGGTGTATATGGATTTCAGTAAGGCGTTTGATAAGGTTCCCCACGGTAGGCTATTGCAGAAAATATGGAAGTATGGGATTGAAGGTGATTTAGTGCTTTGGATCAGAAATTGGCTAGCTGAAAGAAGACAGAGGGTGGTGGTTGATGGCAAATGTTCATCCTGGAGTTTAGTTACTAGTGGTGTACCGCAAAGATCTGTTTTGGGGCCACTGCTGTTTGTCATTTTTATAAATGACCTGGATGAGGGTGTAGAAGGGTGGGTTAGTAAATTTGCGGATGACACTAAGGTCGGTGGAGTTGTGGATAGTGCCGAAGGATGTTGTAGGGTACAGAGGGACATAGACAGGCTGCAGAGCTGGGCTGAGAGATGGCAAATGGAGTTTAATACGGAAAAGTGTGAGGTGATTCACTTTGGAAGGAGTAACAGGAATGCAGAGTACTGGGCTAATGGGAAGATTCTTGGTAGTGTAGATGAGCAGAGAGATCTTGGTGTCCAGGTACATAAATCCCTGAAAGTTGCTACCCAGGTTAATAGGGCTGTTAAGAAGGCATATGGTGTGTTAGCTTTTATTAGTAGGGGGATCGAGTTTCGGAGCCACGAGGTCATGCTGCAGCTGTACAAAACTCTGGTGCGGCCGCACTGGAGTATTGCGTGCAGTTCTGGTCACCGCATTATAGGAAGGATGTGGAAGCTTTGGAAAGGGTGCAGAGGAGATTTACTAGGATGTTGCCTGGTATGGAGGGAAGGTCTTACGAGGAAAGGCTGAGGGACTTGAGGTTGTTATCGTTGGAGAGAAGGAGGAGGAGAGGTGACTTAATAGAGACATATAAGATAATCAGAGGGTTAGATAGGGTGGATAGTGAGAGTCTTTTTCCTCGGATGGTGATGGCAAACACGAGGGGACATAGCTTTAAGTTGAGGGGTGATAGATATAGGACAGATGTCAGAGGTAGTTTCTTTACTCAGAGAGTAGTAGGGGCGTGGAACGCCCTGCCTGCAACAGTAGTAGACTCGCCAACTTTAAGGGCATTTAAGTGGTCATTGGATAGACATATGGATGAAAATGGAATAGTGTAGGTCAGATGGTTTCACAGGTCGGCGCAACATCGAGGGCCGAAGGGCCTGTACTGCGCTGTAATGTTCTATGTTCTAATTGCACTAAAGAGGGTACAGAGGAGATTTATGAGGATGTTGCCAGGACTGGAAAAATGCAGTTATGAGGAAAGAACGGATAGGCTGGAGTTGTTCTCCTTGGAACAGAGAAGGTTGAAGGGAGATCTGATTGTACAAAATTTTGAGGGGCCTGGATACAGTGATAGTGAAGGGCCTATTCACCTTAGCAGAGAGGTCAGTGATGAGGGGGCATAGATTTAAAGTGATTGGTAGAAAAATTACAGAGGCGATGAGGAAAACCTTTTTCACCCAGAGGGTGGCGGGGGTCTGGAACTCACTGCCTGAAAGGGTAGTTGAGGCAGAGACCCTCAACTCATTCAAAAGGAGTCTGGATATGCACCTCAAGTGCCGTAATCTGCAGGGCTATGAACCAAATGCTGGAAAGTGGGATTAGAATAGGTGGATCATTTTTCGGCCTGCACAGACACGATGGGCCAAGTGGCCTCTTTCTGAGCCTTAAACTTTCTATGATTCTATGAATAGTGGAAGAAAAAGCTTCCATGTCAGTCAGCTGAAACTGAATTTAATAAGGGAGGAAAGCTTTTGGTTCTACCAAAATTATTTCACGAAAATGCTGCAGGCTTTTGAGATTTGATAGTTAATTGTTCAGCTTCTCTAGAAGGTTGTCCTTGCCTATACTGACCAATGAGAAGAATGCATTTGTAGCCTGTCACTACCTGAAACATTGGGATCATTGAAGGAGAGATTCTAATCAAAAACCCCTGATGTTTGGATAGATAGTATAGAAGGGCAGGAATGGGCATCTAGAACTGTATGATCTTGGGACTGGATGTGCAGACAGGACACGTTGTCTGTGAAGTAGCCAGTGTGGAACGCATGCACTGAAGAACACATTCCAGACATGGTCAGTCACATGGGCAACAGTAACATGATTAATGTTGCACAGGAGTGTAAAACCATACATTGTATTACCAGGAATTTAAAACTTTCACTCAGGGCTCTGATGCATGCTCCATGAGGCACTGACCTTCTGCCATAAGCTTAATGACATCACCAGGATACGGTGAAGCACACTGATACCAGAGTTATTGAAACTAAAGCACTGAAGTACATTAAACTGGAAATTCTAAAGTCAAGATTAAAACCCCAAATTGAAATAAAAAGTTACCACACTATAGAAAATAATAGAGTAGAGGAGGATCTTTTAAATTCAGATAATTACTTTTTGATGTATGGAAGTATGTCGGCACAAGTAGGTTTTGAATGTTGTTTACCAAACAATATATAATGATATTTGTAATAATTTTGATGATTATGTCATGTAAAACAAATGGGTAGAGATCTGCGTAATGGCTAGATCAAGATAGACACATGATGGGAGACTGTTTCCACAGCACAGGCGGTTGGTATTCCAGTGTACAGTGGGGACTAAATGTTTCCACAATGTTATGAAAGTGCTTCCATTTTTTAATATTTTTGTGAGGACTCATGTTTTAAAATTGTGGAACTAGATTCCTTTGGAGGACTGAAGAGATTATATAGATGCTGGACTTTGTTTCTTTTTAAAAAAAGGTCACTGGAAGGACTTTGGTACTTTGTTTAAAAAGACAACTTACTGGAAGTCACATGTCTTCAGCTAACAAAACAATAAGAGCCTTGGTGACTAGGGGAGTTGTTTATAGAGAAGTGATATGTCAAGATTTATGGTGGTCAAGAGTTAGTTCCGTTTTGAATATCATTTTGAGTCAGTTGAGTTTGCACCCTGCTGAGAGAAGCACCCAGCACATCCTTTCTCCACCTCTGTGAGAAACCCTGAGAATCCAGTGTGTGATAGCTGAAATCTCTGATGCCGCATTTCTCCTGGAAAGCCTGCCAGACTAATCCTCAATGTCGCCTGAAGAGAACTGCTCCAAAAAGATCCCAGTGACAACTGTCTATGCATATTTGGGCGCCAGAATAAAGGGATAACTGATATCATTCCATATTTTCTCCTTTTCCTTCAAGAATTAACAAGTATTTGGCCAAAGTAATTTTTTAAAGCGATCTCTTAAACCTCTTTATTTAACCAGTGTGTGTCTGTGTGTGTGTTGGGCTAAGTTAGAAGGGAACTTTTATATTTCAATCTGTGTTAATGCTTTGCATCTTGACTGAATATGTTTTGTTTTATAATAAATTGCTAAGTTTGTTGTTTATTAAAGAAAACTGGTTGTGGATTTTATTGTGAAATAAAAAGGGTATATAACTGGCCATATCGGTAACTGGGTAAACATTTAAATATATGTTGTGACCAGTGGAGAAGTGGAACTAGAGAAAGACAGTGCGCTCCTCCCACCTCGGTCGTAGCAACGGCACAGGCGGTTATACGAACATACGAATTAGGAGCAGGAGTTAGGCCACTCCAGCTTGCTCCGCCATTCAACAAGGCTGACATTCCAGTGTAAATTGGGACTGAGTGTTTCCACAGCACAGGCGGTTGGTATTCCAGTGTACACGGGGGACTGAGTGTTTCCACAGCACAGGCAGTTGGTATTCCAGTGTACACGGGGGACTGAGTGTTTCCACAGCACAGGCAGTTGCTATTGTGCTTTTATTTTTTAAAAAATCACCCTCGCTGTGTGCCCAGTTTAAGGAGGACTCCAAGCTCCACTTACTTCAATGCATTTGCAATCTGTCACTGTCAATGGTCAGATCCGGATGTGGAAGCACACAAAGAGGCAATGCCACTCAAGTTACAAAACAGCACAAGTGCCATCTCAGCGTCACATACATGGACTGGATTAATTCATGCAACTTACTTTCATCTCTTGCTTTCATGCGAGCTATGAAGGAATAGCTCTTATTTCTTCGATAATTCTCATAGGGATCGTCGAGTGGGACCCCCACTCCTTTATACTGGTCCCACTTATCACGGATCTCTCCTCCTTTGATTGGGTCCTGAATACCCTGCTCCTTTGCCCCAAGTCCTCCTGACCCGCTCCAGCCTGGAACATACCAACACAACCCAATGATTTTCTACCAAATATATAGCGCTTGGGTGTCCAAACAGTGGCACATGAACCCTGGTTACCAGTATCCAAAGCTCTGGTGACTTAAGTTTACATAATTGCTTATATTTCTTACTCAGCTGCATTTGACCATTTACATTTTCCTGGTTAAATCTCTAAATTAGCTCGAAGGAGTGGTTTTAGGTCTCTAATTAACATAGAAACATAGAAAAATAGGAGGAGTAGGCCATTCGGTCCTTCGAGCCTGCACTGCCATTCAATATGATCATGGCTGATCATCCAAACTCAGTACCCTGTTACCGCTTTCTCCCCGTATCCCTCGAGTCCTTTAGCCCTAAGAACTATATCTAACTCTTTCTTGAATATATTTAATGATTTGACCTCAATTGCTTCTGAGGTAGAGAATTCCACAGGTTCACCACTCTCTGGGTGAAGAAATCCCTCCTCATCTCAGTCCTAAATAGCTTACCCCTTATCCTTAGACTGTGACCCCTGGTCCTGGACTCCCCCGCCATTGGGAACATCCTTCCTGCATCTAGTCTGTCCAGTCCTGTTAAAATTTTGTAGGTTTCTATGAGATCCCTTCTCATCCTTCTAAACTCTAGCGAATACAAGCCTAATCGACCCAATCTCTCTTCAGACGTCAGTCCTGCCATCCCAGGAATCAAGTCTGGTGAACCTTTGCTGCACTCCCTAAATAGCAAGAACTTCCTTCCTCAGATAAGGAGACCAAAACTCCACCCAATACTCCAGATGTGGTCTCACCAAGGCCTTGTATAATTGCAGCAAGACATCCTTGCTCCTGTACTTGAATCCTCTCGCTATGAAGGCCAACATACCATTTGCCTTCTTAACTGCCTGCTGCACCTGCATGCTTACTTTCAGCGACTGGTGCACAAGGACACCCAGGTCTCACTGCACCTCCCCCTTTCCCAATCTATCACCATTCAGATAATAATCTGCCTTTCTGTTTTTGCCACCAAAGTGGATAACCTCACATTTATTCACATTATACTGCATCTGCCAGGTATTTGCCCAATCTGTCCAAATCACACTGGAGCTTCTCTGCATCTTCCTCACAGCTCACACTCCCACCCAACTTTGTGTCATCTGCAAACTTGGATATATTACATTTAATTCCCTCATCTATATCATTAATATGTATTGTGTATAGCTGGTGTCCTAGCACTGATCCCTGCGGTACCCCACTAGTCACTGGCTGCCACTCAGAAAAAGACTTGTTTATTCCTACTCTTTGTTTCCTGTCTGCTAACCAGTTCTCTATCCATACCCCCAATCCCATGTGCTTTAACTTTGCACGCTAATCTCTTATGTGGGACCTTATCGAAAGCCTTCCGAAAGTCCAAATACACCACATCCACTGGTTCTCCCTTATCTATTCTACTAGTTACATCCTCAAAAAATTCCAGTAGATTTGTCAAGCATGATTTCCGTTTCGTAAATCCATGTTGACTTTGTCCGATCCTGTCATTGTTTTCCAAGTGCTCTGCTATTACACCTTTTATAATGGACTCTAGCATTTTTCCCACTACTGATGTCAGGTTGATAATTCCCTGTTTTCTGTCTACCTCCTTGGTGTTAGTATTGTTATAATAATATATGGCCCTTTCAGCTGCACCTATTTGGGCAATGAAGACAAAAAGTTTGCACCCTGGGACGTTACCAATGCTTCAGGTCTTGTGCATCCACTAAATAGCAACTTGAAATCCAATCTTACCTGTAACATTACAAGCCCCTCACTGAATACAATGCAAGACCTGCATTTTGCTTTGGTAACATTGCCCTGACAAACTAATGATTTCAGAAAAAGATAATCCCAGCCACCCTTACGGTTTCGAGATAATAATGAGACATTGAGTTCCTTAAATGGAATTGCTGTGAAAATCATAACTAAAAGCAGAATCAATCAACCATACCCATCTTCATCAACAGCTGATGTCCTTTGTTTTCTTCCCCTAGTCTCTGGTCAGGAGTGAGTGTGACAGGACCGCCTCCAAGTCCTGTTGTGGAACTATAAAAGAACAGATATCAATCAATTAATCCCAATGCAGAGGGTACCCCAGGGAACCCTTGTGCGGCAAGTGGAACAACTTACAAGGAAATTAAGGGCCTTTCATTCTTGTGAAAGAACACACAGCTCCAGCGACCCGGGTTCAATTCCGGGTACTGCCTGTGTGGAGTTTGCAAGTTCTCCCTGTGTCTGCATGGGTTTCCTCCGGGTGCTCCGGTTTCCTCCCACATGCCAAAGACTTGAAGGTTGATAGGTAAATTGGCCATTAGAAATTGCCCCTAGTATAGGTAGGTGGTAGGGAAAATATAGGGACAGGTGGGGATGTGGTAGGAATATGGAATTAGTGTAGAATTAGTATAAATGGGTGGTTGATGGTCGGCACAGACTCGGTGGGCCGAAGGGCTTGTTTCAGTGCTGTATCTCTAAACTAAACAGTAAAAAACTAGTTGCTGGAATGATCTGGGATCTGACAATCCTATATTCATCAATCATGGTGAAAAGGTGGATGTTATTAGAGTTGTGGAGTTTTGGAAGCAAGTGTCAATGCACAACTCATTTGTGCTGAGCTTTGCTCAGAGTGATCTTACCTCTTCAAACAAAGAGTAGCAGCAACTAGTGAAGAGTGAAGAGTGAATAAAAGCCAAATAACACATTAAAGGTTATTAATGATGAACAAAATAGCATTTTGCTCTTAAACAGTCACATCAAAAGGCAAGTGTTTCACTCTACATTAGACCTGCCATTAGTGAAGTGAACAAAGGGAAAGGCTTTGAAACATCTCAGATGCATGGGAACACAAGAGAGGAGTTTTCTTTGAGAATGTGTGCCTGGTGGCTGATGACTGGTATATAGTTATGGAACGGGATGAATATAAAAAAAACATGTTAAGAGGCAGATGTACCAAAATAGAACTAACTACCTGGGCACAACAGGACTACAGAGCACAAGCCCACTCAGGCTAATGGATGTGACCAGAGGTGTACAATTTGGTTCACAAAGTCCTGCAGGTATAGTCAGCAATCACCCATCTTTAACACATTATGATCAAGTGAATTATGGGAGTGAAGCTCAACACTCCTTTATGCCACAAAGATTATTGCAGAAGTCAGCTTTTTGTCTGGACAGCTCCACTAGGAGTTAGCTAAAGCTCAACGTTGTCACTCACCCTGCTACATACATCTCAGGAAGCGCCAGCAGCAAACCAAACATTTCAGGCAGAAAGAGAGGTGTGCAAGTGTCTTAATCTCTCAATAAGCTCTGAAATGGGCAGCATGAATTTATTTTACAAATACTGCTTGATCTCCTAAATACTTGAGACGAAAGGAAAACATGTTTCTTCCTGTAACTGTCTCTCTGCTAGTCTCCCTTTCTATGGCTGTTTGCCTTTCACTCTTTCTGTCTCTATCTGCATGGGTCAGACACTTTTATCATTTCTGTTGCCACCTTTTCCTTCTTTTTCTCTTCTCCTGCAACTCTCATATTCTTTCAGTTTTCCTTTTTGACTCGTACACTAGCTTTCTCTGTGTATCTCTTTCTCCCCCCCCCTCCTTTTCTTCTCGTCCCACAGAGACCTGGAGGCAGACTGAAGACTGACTAAATGATCTCTCTCTTGCTGGGTACAAAGCCATTCCTCTTCTTAAGGCATCTCAGTAATCCCTAAATTCCTTTCAGAAGATCCTGATCACCACAGATTCACTTCAATCAAATCATAGACCCAGAACTTCCTTCCATTATATTTCTTTCCTTCCTCGAACATTATTCCCGGAATACTCTCCCTGTCCCTCTTCTAAAACCAGCTGGTTATTTGTTTTTGCGGAAAGTTGGTAAATGTGTTTGTAAGAGGCTAGGGGAAAGATGCTTCCATCTGAATACTGGTCCTAATCCTGATCTCTCCTTTCTCAAACTGCTCCACAGGGGCTTCTAAGGTACATACCACTAACTGTGGCTTCTCCTCCAAATTTCAACACATTCTAAACTCTCCCTTGAACAAAATCAGGTTCAGCTTCCTCATACAAAGTGATTTCTCAACTCCCAGTTCCACAGTTGACTTGGGTTACCCTTTTAAAACAATCCGGACATGAAATCAGAAAGAACCTTTATCTGCAGCAAAATAAAGAGAATCTGCTATAAGGTATGATGACAATACTGGGGCAAAATTTCAGCTTCAGCACTGAAAACTTCCAGCTTCCTTGTTTTCCAACTCTCATTCAGCTGAGATACTGAACATTTCTGAAGATGCAAGTGCTGGCGAACAGGACCAAGATAACATTTAACTTGAAATAATCCTTTGATAAAGGAAAAGAAATTGCAATTCCAAAGGTTAAAATTTACTGACAAAGCCAGCATTAAAACAACCCTGATCTTTTCACTACAATTATCAGTAGGATAAATTTAACACCCACTCCTACCCAATTTTGGTGCTGAGTAGAGTCTTTGAAAGAATTTCCTTCCTCATCTTTGGCCTCCTTATCTCGAGAGACAATGGGTAAGCGCCTGGAGGTGGTCAGTGGTGTGTGGAGCAGCGCCTGGAGTGGCTATAAAGACCAATTCTAGAGTGACAGGCTCTTCCACAGGTGCTGCAGAAAAATTTGTTTGTCCGGGCTGTTACACAGTTGGCTCTCCCCTTGCGCCTGTCTTTTTTCCTGCCAACTACTAAGTCTCTTCGACTCGCCACACTTTAGCCCCGCCTTTATGGCTGCCCGCCAGCTCTGGCGAACGCTGGCAACTGACTCCCACGACTTGCGATCAATATCACAGGATTTCATGTGGCGTTTGCAGACGTCTTTAAAGCGGAGACATGGACGGCCGGTGGGTCTGATGCCAGTGGCGAGCTCACTGTACAATGTCTCTTTGGGGATCCTGCCATCTTCCATGCGGCTCACATGGCCAAGCCATCTCAAGCGCCGCTGAGTCAGTAGCATGTATAAGCTGGGGATGTTGGCCACCTCGAGGACTTCTGTGTTGGAGATACGGTCCTGCCATCTGATGCCAAGTATTCTCTGGAGGCAGCGAAGATGGAATGAATTGAGACGTCGCTCTTGGCTGACATACGTTGTCCAGGCCTCGCTGCCATAGAGCAAGGTACTGAGGACACAGGCTTGATACACTCGGACTTTTGTGTTCCGTGTCAGTGCGCCATTTTCCCACACTCTCTTGGCCAGTCTGGACATAGCAGTGGAAGCCTTACCCATGCGCTTGTTTAATTCAGCATCGAGAGACAGGTTACTGGTGATAGTTGAGCCTAGGTAGGTGAACTCTTGAACCACTTCCAGAGCGTGGTCGCCAATATTGATGAATGGAGCATTTCTGACGTCCTGCCCCATGATGTTCGTTTTCTTGAGGCTGATGGTTAGACCAAATTCATTGCAGGCAGCCGCAAACCTGTCGATGAGACTATGCAGGCACTCTTTAGTGTGAGATGTTAAAGCAGCATCGTCAGCAAAGAGGGGTTCCCTGATGAGGACTTTCTGTACTTTGGACTTCGCGCTTAGACGGGCAAGGTTGAACAACCTGCCCCCGATCTTGTGTGGAGGAAAATTCCTTCTTCAGAGGATTTGAACGCATGTGAAAGCAGCAGGGAGAAGAAAATTCCAAAAAGTGTGGGTGCGAGAACACAGCCCTGTTTCACACCACTCAGGATAGGAAAGGGCTCTGATGAGGAGCCACCATGTTGAATTGTGCCTTTCATATTGTCATGGAATGAGGTGATGATACTTAGTAGCTTTGGTGGGCATCCGATCTTTTCTAGTACTCTGAAGAGACCACGTCTGCTGACGAGGTCAAAGGCTTTGGTAAGATCAATGAAAGCAATGTAGAGGGGCATCTGTTGTTCACAGCATTTCTCCTGTATCTGACGAAGGGAGAACAGCATGTCAATGGTGGATCTCTCTGCTCGAAAGCCACACTGTGCCTCAGGGTAGACACGCTCAACCAGCTTCTGGAGCCTGTTTAGAGCGACTCGAGCAAAGACTTTCCCCACTATGCTGAGCAGGGAGATTCCACGGTAGTTGTTGCAGTCACCGCGGTCACCTTTGTTTTTATAGAGTGTGATGATATTGGCATCGCGCATGTCCTGTGGTACTGCTCCCTCGTCCCAGCACAGGCATAGCAGTTCATGTAGTGCTGAGAGTATAGCAGGCTTGGCACTCTTGATTATTTCAGGGGTAATACTGTCCTTCCCAGGGGCTTTTCCGCTGGCTAGAGAATCAATGGCATCACTGAGTTCCGATTTGGTTGGCTGTATGTCCAGCTCATCCATGACTGGTAGAGGATGGGCTGCATTGAGGGCAGTCTCAGTGACAACATTCTCCCTGGAGTACAGTTCTAGGTAGTGCTCAACCCAGTGGTCCATTTGTTTGCGTTGGTCAGTGATTATGTCCCCCGATTTAGATTTGAGGGGGGCGATCTTCTTGATGGTTGGCCCAAGAGCTCTCTTAATGCCATCATACATTCCTCTGATGTTTCCAGTGTCTGAGGCCAGCTGAATATGACTGCATAGGTGTTGCCAGTAGTCATTTGCGCAGTGCCTGGCTGTTCTTTGTGCAGTGCGTCTGGCTGCTTTAAGTGCTGCGGATGTTAACTCGCTGGGGGCTTTCTTGTAGTTCAACAGTGCAATGCGCTTAGCGGCTATGACAGGTTCCAAGAATAAGACAAACACAAAAGCCCTTTCTGTACAGTAAACAGAAGCAACAATATGGTGCCAGGTCTACTGGTACATGTCAGTTTCCTCCATTACAACAGTGACCACACATTGCCTGTGAAGTGCTTTGCCCTGAGGCCATGAAAGGCACCTTTAGAATGCAGTATCCCTTCTGCTGCAGCGCAGTATCTACCAAACTCTCCCTTCATTAACACACTACAAATAGACCATCTTCCAATATTTTAAACAATAACTGGCTTACTTTAAATAGTTAACGTTTCAGGTTTTTGACCTTTCATCAGAACTCTGGTCTGATGGAAGGTCACAAACCTGAGGCGTTGGCTCTGTTTCTCTCTCTGCAGATGCTGCCAGACCTGCTGAGTATTTCCAGCATTTTCTGTTCTCAAACTTTTTCATGTTTTGCTTTAAGACAGAGCTGTTCAATATTCTGCCATTAACTCTCTTTCTGGACAAATGTTTTGTCTTTTACTGTGGCATTTAGCACTTCTTTGCCTTTTGTTCCATGACATTTTTGTCATTTAATCTCTCCTGCCCTGTGCCATATCACACACCTTCCCTTTTGTTCTTCTTCCCCCTCCCTTTTCACTGCTCAAAGCCTATTACATTTCAAATCTTTGCCAGTTCTGATGAAAGGTCACAGATCTGAAACATTAACTCTGCTTCTCTCTCAAAACGCTGTCAGACCTGCTGTGTATTTCCAGCACTTCTAATTTATATTTTTATAACTGGTTTACTTTCTTGAGAAGCTAAAGTCATGGTTCAAACTTTTGACATCACACGATATGAGTGAGGTGAAAAAGTTAACCATTGTATTTTTGCACCTCTGCTTTTGGTATTACGCAAAGCATGTGCGCAGAGTGGGGAGAATTGGAATATGGATTTAAACTCATTTGTGAGCAAGACATTCATCGCTCATTCACTACTGATCACCCATGGACTGTTCTGCATATTGTCACTGTTTTCCATCGTTTATCCTCTAACACAGTGAAATCTTGTAAAAGACAACATATGCCAATAGCATGCACTTACGGTGGAGTCTGGCTACGTGACCTTGATACCCGCCTCTTTCCTGGTGAAAATGATCGTGACCGTGAGCGAGACCGTGAGCGAGACCTGCTCCGAGATGACCTTGACCTGCTGCGACTGAAAGACAATATTAGGAAGATGATATGCAGCACTTTTTAAGTTTTAAATTTCAATAGCTTGTGGTGGCATGCAGCAATGTCTTAATTAAGACTCCTCTAACATATCCTGGTGGTCATGAGTTCTAATCTTAGGACTGCCTGACCCTCAAATCTGTCAGCTAGGGTAGTCTCACCTCAGAAAAACAATGTCTCATTTTTTGTTATGAGCAAGCAGATCCCCAGTCACCTCAAGGAGGCGCAGGCTGATGATGGCAGCTATGCAATGTGATCTGGCAGAACTCTGTGTGGGTAGAATGTAACTTGGGAGAAAAGTTTAGACCAAGATAATTGGTGAATAACAAAAAAGAAAATAGTTAATCAGAAAGGAGAAAATACCGAGGCACAAACACTTCACCAATGAGAAATCCTGTGCTTCTGGGTGGGACGATAGATGAATACATTGGGTTTGAATGCATAACTGATGGGTATTGTTGGGAGAAGCCACAGAAAATCCTACATCATAGTTACGTTCTTTACTCAGCACAAAGACAGATGAGAGTGAGCTGTAGTCAGATTCTAGACACAGTATAAATAGAGCAGTACAAAGAGTTTCACTTTTCATTTCACATCTTCAATTAAGTGTAAATATGGAAAACCTTAGTTAGTTGAATGGTTGCAATTCAAAGATGATTTGTAAAGCCTGAAGTGGAAATGCTGGCCTTGGTGAAGAGAGCACTAATTTGTCAGAGGGTCTAATCATGCCTTCATGCTGTTATAATTTGAAGTACTTTAAGTTTATCATAGACTTTAAAAGTTCACTGTGTCTCCTGACAACGCACAGCAATTGCCTATGGCATTGGTGCATTTGAACACTTGCCAGTATTAATCCGTGCAAGAAGTCAAACGGGGGTGGGGGTGGGGGGGGAGAACATGGCTGGTGAGTGGGGTAGCGAACAGGGAGAGGGAATAGCTGGAGAGAAAGGAGTGGTGAGCAGACAGACACGGGATGAAACAGGGAACTGAATGTGGCGATTGAAGCGATTGCGGCCATTGAAGGTTTGGGTTTAATTCGCTTTGTGTGTCAAATTGAGCAGCGCCATCTTTATTACTGACAGTTGCCTGAGACATCACAATGATGTCTCAGTCGATGATACTGCATTCGTGCATGTGCCAGTGATGTGCCATCCAGTGGTTGCGTTATCAGCAAACACATCCTTAAAAGTTAGAAGTGAAAAGTGGCAAAAGAAAAAATAAACCAGTAAAAGGGAAAATGGTTTCAAAAAAATAAGCTACATGTGAAATGACACAAAGACAACTTTATATCCTGTCCCTAGAATGATAGTGTCTATATACCATTCCCTGCATCTGTCCTGGGGAGAATGTACTTGTCTGTTTAATTGCTTTCCAGTTTGTCATTTTCTATTTTTGACATTCATAACTACACAAAACTTTTCTCTCCAATTACATTCGATCAAAATATTACTACTCAACTACATTGCAGCAAGAAAACATTTCTGAGATACAGCTTCCTGCAGAGTTAGCCTCTTAAAATATAAGTTAGAATATGACAAAGACATTGAAAAAAAAATGGTGGGTGGGTGGGGTGGGGGGAAAAGAGACCTCAAAAACTTACTAACATCTTCCACTAGCTATGCCATGCCATGAGAAGCTTGCTAGGCCTCATTTACATCCCTGGGCTTTGGGGCATTAATCACCCCCACTGTAACAAAGGCAACTGCACTTCTATAGTAACCCACTGGCTATGAGAATATGCCAAGAAAGATTCTTGGTTGTCATGTGTGGAGTTTTTCATTACACACTAGTAACAGGGTCTTAACACCTCAAAGATATCAGAACAGGGAGCAGGCAGGCAGGTTAGAAAGTAGCTTCTTTGCTCTTACCTGGAACGGGAGCCAGAATATGAACGAGAACGTGAACGGGATCGAGACTGTGACCTTGATCTGGAATAAGAGCGGGAGGATCGTGAAGATCTTGAGCTCGAGCCAGAGGAAGAACGCCTGCTCCGTGACCGGCTGCGGGATTTTGATCGCCCACTGTGGAAAAATGGCCCAAGTCAGTGTCTGGATCAAGATACATCTTCAATTTTGTTCTATAGAAATATTAATTTTCTCCACACAATTCTCTAAACTACAATTCCTCACCCAGCAAGACAGTGAGACAGTAAAACTGCAATCAACAGTACTACAAAGGTGAGTGTTTTGCAATTCAATCATTGCATGTCAGGCACTGCATTTACATTTCTGTATTGCAAACACCATCACCACATCCTGACTCAGATATACATCATCATTCTTTCATAGTCACTGAGTCAATATCCTGGAGTTCCCTAACCTAATACCATCGCAGAAGCCCCACAACAAAGACTCCAATGGTTCAAGGTGAAGGCCCCGACCACCACCTTCGCAGGGCAACTAGAGATACGCAATAAAGGTGACCTTGCGAGTGTCACCCAAATACTAAGAATAAACTTCTACTGAGACACAGAAATCTCCAGTTCTGCACAGTACTCCAATGAGTTGCTCAAATGGCATTACAGCATGGCTACTTGACCCAAACCCGACTGGGCCCAATGACACGTGTCAGGTTCAGGTCGGGTCACTCTTCCGGGTCCTGCATTCAGGCTCGGGTCGGACACAGTGACAGCCAGGACGTCAAGGTGGGAAACGTGCATTTGGACTCCGCACTAGTCTGCAGTGAGCAATTTCATCCAAGGTAGAGCAGAACCTCTTTAATAAAGTTGATTATATTCCGGTGGTTGGGTCGGGCGCGGGAAAAAGCCAAAGGACTCGGGCTGGGTCGGATGTGGTTCTGTGGGGCTCGGGTAGGGTTTCATTTGCAGACCCGAGCAGACCTGTAAATGGCATAACACACACTTTACTGAGGCATACAGAATCCACAGCAGTTGAATTTGGAGCTCAGCAGAGACCTGGTGTCTGACGGTAGCATTTCTTACAAAACATATACTTAGGTACGCATGATACATTTCTGGCCAATTTCTTTCTTACTCCAGGGGTTCCTCAAAGGCATAATTCTGAAGAGATATCCACCAGAAGTGCATACACAGAGCTCCCTCAATCTATGTACATGCACTTTATTTGAGTGGCCAGATTTTGTGTTTGCAAAATGTTCCAAAAATAGGCACATAAGTGCACCCAAGTGTCCAATGGACAGCTGGCATTCTAATCAGACAAATCACCAAAGACACCTCAAAACTAGAGCATTCACTAATTATTTTCTGGTTGAAGTAGAGAATGATTAAGCCACACAGACCAGGAAGATCTCTGGTTCCATCTACAGTCTGTATGGAGTCAGCTGATTCCAGAGACAAGGACATTATAACTGACAAAAAGGTTAGGGAGATAGGTAACAGCTAGGGATCCCTACTCCTGATTGCTTTCTGTTGACCCCTGCTTGAAGTTGGAGTATGAACATTGGCAAGGACTTGGTATGAAGTACCCTGTGGTCAAAGAGCCTGCCGACAACACATAGGCCAATCCTCATATGAAAGCCTATTGGGTGAGGTACTGAGGGCACAAGGCACCTATGGAACAATGGTCTCAGCCAAGGAATCAACGTTGTTGGAAGAACAGGAAAAATTATGGAAAAATAAAAACAAAGACTGAAACAGCATGGTTGGATGTTTGGCAACTAGATGTCGCTGGTTCATTTAATAGATACTGTAGTTTATCATGGAATTACAGCAAAAGAACAGATTGCTCGACCCAATCAGCCATTGTTGACGTTAACCTCCACAATAAGCAATGGCCCTAATCCAATATTCCTGCCCTTTTCCCTTACCTTTTAATCTACTTCCTTAAACCACTTGCCTAATTTATTCTTAAATGCTGACATTGTCTCTGCTTTAATCATTAGCTCTAGTGGTGCATTCCAAAGTTTCTCAACCCCTCTGGTTAATGCCCTCGGTCCTAAATCTCCCATCCAAACCTGCAAAATATACAGAAGGCACCAGAACAGAGTATCATGTCAGCACTAACCGTTTCTCCACTTTGGCTCCACTACTGGCCTCATGGGGTTCTGAACGGGCTCCTGGTTTCAAAGTTCCAGGTGTAGCTGTGCTCGGACCCCTATATCAAGATTGTTGGGGAAATCAGATTACAGGTTATATTGTCAATATATCTCTCATACACACACACAACTATATATTTCACATTGTTATGACAGTGCTTCTATATTTTTATGGCTTTTTTGAGGACTCATATTTTGGAATTAAGGACATTGTTTTATTTGGGAAAACTGAAAAGGATTCCACTGATGTTTTTATCACTGAGGTCATTGGAAAGAGGTCAACGGAAGGTCTTTTGGACTTGGTTTGTAAACAACCCGATTGGAAGACATCAGTGTTCAGATAAATACCCAGTAGGGGCCTTTTGACCTAGGGGAGATGTTTACGGAGAAGTGGCAGGTCAAGATTTATAGGGGTCAGGAGTTGACTCTTGAGATAATGTTTTTGGTTTCGTTTTGGACAGGGTGTTGGGGTGTGAACTGTTTTGAAGGCAGCTGGAGAACACCAGCCAAGAGAGCGGTCACCATCAGCACCTTCTTCCATCTCTTTGCGAAGCCTGCCAGCTTTTCCATCTCTTTGAAGCGAGTGTAAGAAATAGAGAAATTGATGCTGCATTCCTCCTGAAAGGACTGCCAAAAACCTCTGTTGCCGCATGTTTTCTGGAAAGCCTGCCAAACTGATCTTCAACGTCGTCTGAAAAGATCTGTTCTAGAAAGATCCCAGTTACAGCCATCTACGCATATTTGGGACGCCAAACAAAAAAAAGGGACAACTGGCATCTTTCCATATCTTCTCTTTTTTCTTCAAGAATTAGCAAGTATTTGGTCAAAGTATTTTTTTTTTGGTAACAGAGCTCGAAAGAGAAAATCTCTTTTTCCAGTTAACCGGTGGGTGTGAGTGTGTGTGGGGCTAAGGTAAAAGGGAACTTTCATATTTCACTCTGTATGTTAATACTTTGCTTCGTTACTGGTTATGTCTTGTTTTATAATAAACTGATAATTTTGTTTATTAAAGGAACCTGGTTGGTGTATTTTATTGGGATAAAGAGTAGAGTCTATGATTGACCATATCGGTAACTGGGTAAATATTCAAATATATGTTGTGACCTGTGGAGAAGTGGAACTAGAAAGGACAATGCACTCCTCCCACCTCAGTCGTAACATACTAAAAATAGTCATTTGCTGGTACAGAACTTGAGTATTGCTGAAAATAGAGACATTTTGTCAAAGCTTTTTGTCTTGCACTCAGCAGAACAATCCACAAGAATACCAATGTAAGGGAAACAACAAATTTACACTGTATGAGAAGAGAGTGCTGATTGGTTGGCAAGTAGATTCTGATTGGTAGAGGTATTGCCATGGAGAATGCACCAGTTTATGATGACTACCAGTCACTTATGTACATCAAGCAAACAAAACTTGACAGTTAATTGTCAGTCACCAACTGGTATTCTTGCAAATTGTCCTGATGAGTGCTGGATGAAAAGCTTCAACAAAATGTCTCTATTTTCAGCAATATACAAAAAAGTAGGCATCTTTCTAACACAAGCTTTCCTCTGGAACCACAACTGGAACTTTTTTTTGGAAAACCAAAATTTCAGATATTTCAGAGATTTTGCAGTCAAGGACAGTCAGAACCATTTAGAAGATCAAGCATTATAAGGAATTATGAACAGTGTCCTTTCGCCTCCCAGTAGTGAGTATTGTTGGCATTAACTGGGTAAACAGTCCAATTAGTTACAGAAGCCTGAAAACCTGCAGTGGTAGATCGATACAATCTTGGGATGACAATACTATTTCTTCCCAGGTTAAATGATTCTCTGTAATGACAGCCTTATTCACTTCCTTCGTACCTAGGAACAAAAGCTTCACACCTGCAGTTTTCCCCCAGTAAAATCACTGGCTGCTGTTCAGAAGATGACTCTCAGTGCTTAGAACAACTAAGTACCGAAAGGAAGACGCCCTTCATAATAATAAATTGCAGATATATTAGTCATAATTTTCCAAATGCTCACTAGATTCAGGAATTGTGTCTTTGAATTAGAAAATTGCAAATTTAATATCAGTGGTGGGTAAGGTTTTAGAAACAATAATTGGGGGAATCAAAATCAACAATAACTTGGAGAGGTTTAAGTTAATTAATGAGCACCAGAACAGCTTAGTAAAAGGCAGATCATGCTTGACTAATCTAACTGAATTTTTTGATGGGGTAACAGAGAAGGCTGATGGAAGGAAAGCAATGGATGTTTTCTATATGGATTTTAAGAAAGTGTTTGACAAAGTACCACATAAAAGGCTGGTTAACAAAATTGAGGCTCATGGACTAGGTGTCAGTTGGATGAAAAATTGGTTTAATAACAGATAACAGCGAGCCGTGGAAAATGCTGTTTTTCAGAGTGGAGGATGGTAGACAGTGCTGTTCCCAAAGTTTCAGTACTAAGACCATTGCTTTTTTGATATACATAAATGACTTAGTAATTGGAATACAGAGTAAAATTTCAATATTTGCCGATGATACCAAACTTGGACGTGTGGCAAACATTGAGGGGGATATAAAATCGACTGCAAAGGGATCTTGATAGGATAACAGAATGGGCAGACAAGTGCAAGGTGATGCATTTTTGAAAAAGGGATAGCGAGAAGCAATATAGACTTGATGGCACATTTCTAAAGAGTGTACAGGGACAGAGGGACCTTGAGGTCCATGTGAATAGATCCTTGAAGGCGTTAGGACATACTGAAAGAGCAGTTGGCAAAGCATATGGGACCCTGCGCTTCACAAATAGAGGTACTGAGTACAAAAGCAGGGAGGTTATGCTGAACCTTTATAAAACTCTGGTTAGGCCACAACTAGAGTATTGCACCCAGTTCTGATCACCACACTTTAGGAAAGATGTGAGGGTCCTTGAGAGGGTGCAGAGGAGATTTACCAGAATGGTTCCAGGGATGGGAGAATGTTGCTACAAGGTCAGGTTGGAGAAGCTGGGTTTGTTCTCCTTGGAGCAAAGGAGATGAGGGGAGATTTGATAGAGGTGTACAAGATTATGACAGGTTTAGATAAGGTAGACAAAGAAAAGCTGTTCCCATTAGTTGATGGTACAAGGACTAGGGGACACAGATTTAAGGTTTTGGGCAAGAGATACGGGGGAATGTGAGGAAGAACTTTTTTTTAAATGACCTGGAACTTACTGCCCATGAGGAAAGCAGGGACATTTAATCATTTCAAAAGGAAATTGGATGGGCACTTGAGGGAAATAAACTTGCAGGTCTACAGGGATCAAGTGGGGAATGGGATTGCTCTACAGACAGCCAGCATGGACTCGATGGGCCAAATTGCCTCCTTCTGTGCCCTAATGACTATGACTCAAAATTCATTCCATTATTTAAGGAGGGAGGGAGAGAAAAATCAATTAACTAAACTGATCAGTTTAACATCAGTTATGGTGAAGTTGCTGGAATCTATCAGGGATAGAGTGGCTGAACAAGTGGACAGCTATCAGCTGTTCAAACTAGTCGGTATGGATTTATAAAGTAATATCTGACTAATCGAGTTGAATTTCTTGAGGAGATCATTAACCGTGTAAATGGAAGTGTCTATGGATGATATATGGACTTCCCGAAGGCATTTGATAAATTTTCACACAAGAGATTATTAGAACAAATGAAATTGCCTGGAATTGTGACGTGGGTTGGTCATTGGTTAGGTGGGATGTAGACCAAGAGTACGGACAAAGGGAACATACTCTGGCAAGATATGAAAACTGGTGTTCTCAGGGATCTATAAGAGGACCTCAGCTTCACACCCTATGTTGAGGAATCAATGACTTGGACGAAGTGAGAGAGAGTTGCACATTCAAATCTGCAGATGACCATCAAGAGGTACAGTAACTTGTACAGATGGGTGCAGTTGTTATAAAAGGATATAGTCAGGTTAAGTGAGTGGGAAAAATCATGGCAGACAGAGTTCAATGTGAGTAAGTGTGAGGTCATCCACTTTGGACCCAAGACACAAAGATCAGAATATTTTCTTAATGGTTAGAGACTAGGAACTGTGAAGCAGCCAAGAGACCTTGGTATCCATGTGCTCAGATTACTAAAAAAACTAGTGCGCAGGTAGAAAAAGTAATCAATAAAACCCCAATGAAACATCGGACTTTATTTGAAGGGGGCCTGGAATACAAAGTGAAGTTACGCATCAGTTGTATGGAGCCTTGGCTAGACCCCATCTGAAGTATTACATTCAATTTTTGGCACCGACCCTCAGGCAAGAATGTACAGTGCAGATTTATCAGAATGACAGGACATAAAGGGTTAAGCTTGAGGACAATTTGGTTTGCATTCCCTTGAGTTCAGAAGATTGAGATGTGATCTAATTGAGAAGTTGAAAAAGATAAAAGGGATAGCATAGATACAGAGAAACTATTTCCTCTGGTGGGTTAATCGAGAACAAGGAGGCATAAACTTAAGTTTAGAACTAGGTCATTCAGGAGGGAAATTAAGAAGATTTTTCACACAAAAGATAGTATAAATCTGGAATTATCCCCCGAAAAGGCTGTGAATGCTGGGGGTCAAGTGGAGCTTTAAAGACTGAGATTGCAATACTTTTGTTAGGTAAGGGTAACTAGGGATATGGAGCAACAGCCAGTAAATGGATTTGAGATGCAGATCAGCTATGATTTGATTGAATGTCTTAAGAGGCTGAATGGCCTACGCCTATTCCTATGTTCCTGCCCATTAACCGCCAAACAACTGGCATCATTTGTAGCTGGCAAAATGAGACCACCAGAAAAACAAAACAAAATATTAAACAAGTTCTGATTTTGCAATTTCTGATAGGTTTTAATCCAATTTCCAGTTCCATTTCTCTCCCTTGCGAATAAACACTTACCTGTTCCTCTTGTCTTGCCCCTTTTTCCTCCGGGCTCGCATTTTGGCTCTGAAGAATTCATACAGTCCATTCTGCTCCCAGCCTTCACTGCACAAGGAAATCAGAATTTAATGACTTGAAATAAGTCCAAGTGAACCATTGTCATGATATCCAATCCAGAAACCAACAGCACAGATTTTTTTCTTGTTCTCCTCGTACATAAATAATCAGGCACAGAGGGACAAACACAGCAAACTGTGGGATGACTGCAGAAGGATATGCACAGAACAGGGAGTAGGCTGATATGTGGCAAACGCAGTTTAATGTGGATAAATATGAAGTTGGATATTTTGGGGAAGAGAATGGAAATATGCCATTGATGGTAAAAAAAAATTCTCAGTAGAATGGAAAAAACAGAGATCGAGAAGTTGTTGATACATGGATCATAGAATTATACAGCACAGGATCATAGAATTATACAGCACAGGGCGGCACAGTGGAGCAGTGGTTAGCACTGCAGCCTCATAGCTCCAGGACCCGGGTTCAATTCTGGGTACTGCCTGTGTGGAGTTTGCAAGTTCTCCCTGTGTCTGCGTGGGTTTCCTCCGGGTGCTCCGGTTTCCTCCCACATGCCAAAAGACTTGCTGGTTGATAGGTTAATTGGCCATTATAAATTGCCCCTAGTATAGGTAGGTGGTAGGGAAATATAGGGACAGGTGGGGATGTGGTAGGAATATGGAATTAGTGTAGCATTAGTATAAATGGGTGGTTGATGGTCAGCACAGACTCGGTGGGCCGAAGGGCCTGTTTCAGTGCTGTATCTCTAAACTAAACTAAACTAAACTAAGCAGGCAACCATTCGGCCCATCATGTCTATGGTGGCTCTGTGAACGAGTTATACAATTAGTCCCACTTCCCTGTTCTTTCCCAAAGAGCTGCAATTTTTTTGGTTTCAAGTATATATCCAATTCCCTTTTACAGATAAACAGATCCTTATAAGCTGACTGCAGGTGGCAAAAGTCAAACAGGGAAAGTGAGATTTTAAGTATTATCCAGAGAGACACTGAATACAAAAGCAGTAAGGTGATAATGAATCTGTACAGACATCAACTAGGCCGTACTGTAGCATTGTGTGCAATTCTCAAAACTCCATTATAGAAGACATATTGGAGCTAATGGAGAAGCCACAATGTAGATTTACTAGAATGTAAAGATGACAGGATAAAGTCACGATGAGAAACTTGAAAACTAGGGCTGTGTACACGAGCTGAAAGATCTAGGAGGGATGTTTAAAGTTTTTGAACGGCTTATGGGTAAATAGTGAAAAAGTATTTCATCAGGTAATGAGGGTTAGGTTATCAGAGTATGAAACATATTGTCAGAAGTGGTTATTGAAGTCATTCATACCATTTAAAAGCTAATTAGATAGACATCTGAAGAGGAAAACACTAAAGCATAGTGGAATAGAAACCAGAGATATGGGATAAGGGTACACTGTGGGGCTGGCACTGGCAAAATGGGCTGCTTCTGTGCTTGAATTTATATGATATTGTAAAAAGAGACTGGGAATCCTAGCTTTTCCTGAGGCTATTACATGGAATTTTTTTTGCAAGTCACTTAGGGAGCAGAGTAAAATCACAGGTAGAATCTGAATGAGCTCCTGGTAATGGAATTAGAAGAGGACATTAAAAAGATATAAAGAAATTTATGTTAGAAAAAGGGGGAGATAATTGAAAAACTAACTAAATGTAGTGAGGGTAAAAATCCTGATTGGGTTATATCTGTGCATATTAAAAGAAACATGGAAAAAAGATAGCAAAGACACCAATACACACACACATATATATAAAAAAAACACACAAAAACTTGGTGTGGATAGAGAATACTGCAGACTGCTAATGTTATTACTAAATTTTAAAAGGGAGATTGAACAAGTCTAGGCACCTATAGACCAGTTAGCTTAACTTCACTGATAGGAAAGATAATGGAATCTTTACTCCAAGGTGCAATAGAAAAACATCTAGAAATGGAAAATATTGTAAATAATAGCACAAATTTCAACAGAGATCATGCTTGACCAAACTTGTTGAAATTTTTTTTGAAGAAGAGAAAAGGCATACAAAGGTAAAGCAGTAGATGTAATACATTTGGATTTTCAAAACGTCTTCAATGAGGTACCACATAGTGGACTCATGACTAATGTCAGAGCATGCAGAGTCAGGGAACAGGTAGCAGAATGGATAGCAAGGTGGCTACAAAACCAAGAGTAGGGTAGTTACTCAGACTGGCAAGAGTGAACAGCGTTGTCCCACAAAGATTGGTTCTGGGATCACGGTTGTTCACCATATCCATAACAATATGGACTCAGGAATCAGAAGTACAATTTCAGAACTTGCAGCCACCAAATTGAGAATCATAGTCAATACTGAGCAGACCGTGACAAATTACAAGATGACATTAAGAAACTTGCAGAATGGACATGTAATTGGCAAACAAATTTCAATATAGATTAATTTTAAGTGGTGCATTTTTGTAGAAAGAATAAGGAGGCCACATAACGCCTTGGAAAATAAGGGCCTAAATGGGGTAGAAGAGCAAAGGGATTTAGAGGCACAGATATGCAAATCACTAAAAGTAGCAGCAAAGGTTAATAAGGCCATAAAACAAAAAACAAATCAAGCACTGAGGTTCATTTCTCGAGGGCCAAAATTGAAAAGCAGAGACTTCATGTTTGAAGTTATATAGAACCATGGTTAGACTATACTGAGCACAGTTCTGTTATCCATCTAATAAAATATTGAGGCATTGAAGGTGGTGCAAAAAAGATTCACTAGGATACCACCAGGAAAGATGTTAATTTCAATGGAGATGAAAAGACTGAGGGGTGAACTGATTTGGATCTTTCAGAATATGAAAGGATTTGAGTGCAGGTATAAAGAAAATGCTTCCACTGGGAAGGTGAGCCCAAAACTAGGGACAATAAATATATGATAGTCATTAATAAACCCAGTAAGAAATTGAGTAACTTCTTTATCCAGAGAGTAGTTAGAATGTCAATGACATTTAAAGGGAAGCTAGATAAGTACTAAAAGGAGAAAGGAACAGGAGGTTATGCTGATGGAGTTAGATGAAAAGACATGGGAGAAGGCTCATGAACAGCATCAGCATAGGCATGGAGCAGAAGGGCAAAATAGTCTGTTCCTGTGGTGCATGGTTCTTTGTATGGTGCATGGAATATTGTGTGCAGTTTTGGTCTCCTTATCTGAGGAAGGATATTCTTGCTAAAGAGGGAGTGCAGCGAAGGTTTACCATACTGATTCCTGGGATGGCGGGACTGAAGTATGAGGAGAGATTGAGTCGGTTACGATTATATTCGCTGGAGTTCAGAAGAGTGAGGGGGGGATCTCATAGAAACCTATAAAATTCTAACAGGACTTGACAGGGTAGATGCAGGAAGGATGTTCCCGATGGCGGGGGAGTCCAGAACCAGGGGTCATAGTCTAAGGATACGGGGTAAACCTTTCAGGACTGAGATGAGGAGAAATTCCTTCACCCAGAGAGTGGTGAGCCTGTGGAATTCGCTACCACAGAAAGCAGTTGAGGCCAAAACATTGTATGTTTTCAAGAAGGAGTTAGATATAGCTCATGGGTTTAAAAGGATCAAAGGATATTGGGCGAAAGCTGGAAAAGGCTACTGAGTTGGATGATCAGCCATGATCATAATGAATGGCGGAGCAGGCTCGAAGGGCCGAATGGCCTACTCCTGCTCCTATTTTCTATGTTTTTATGTAATCACACTGTTCCTTTCATTGACTCCAGTGCCTGATCACTGATGGTAAATAGCAAACATTTCTCACCAGCCACAGATAGAGGCCAAGCAACAATACATAGTCTTTGCAAGACTCTTACCTGTTTCTTGGTCTGTCATGAGATGGTGGGCTGTAAAAAGCCTCAACTGCAGCAAGCAGCCTCTCATTAGGTGGCATTGGAGGTGGAAGGCGCATATCTTTAGGCTCCAGGGCCTTGTAGTCATAGTCTTCCAGCTGTTTGAAAATAAGGACATGTAATCCTCGTTTGCAGTTTGTTTACAGATTGTATTTAACAGGTTGCTTGTTAGCTTCATATATGGATGCAAGATAATTTTGATTTTTAAATGGAGGAAGCAAAATATCTGACAATGGATCTCGCTACTCAAGCTTTAATGGGGCCATTTTAATCCACCTTTTAATAAAATGACCTAAAGACCTAAATTATGAATTATTTCTTTCTTTTGGGCCTCCTTATCTCGAGAGACAATGGATACGCGCCTGGAGGTGGTCAGTGGTTTGTGAAGCAGCGCCTGGAGTGGCTATAAAGGCCAATTCGAAAGTGACAGACTCTCCACAGGTGCTGCAGAGAAATTTGTTTGTCGGGGCTGTTGCACAGTTGGCTCTCCCCTTGCGCTTCTGTCTTTTTTCCTGCCAACTACTAAGTCTCTTCGACTCGCCACATTTTAGCCCTGTCTTTATGGCTGCCCGCCAGCTCTGGCGAACGCTGGCAACTGACTCCCACGACTTGTGATCAATGTCACAGGATTTCATGTGGCGTTTGCAGACGTCTTTAAAGCGGAGACATGGACGGCCGGTGGGTCTGATACCAGTGGCGAGCTCGCTGTACAATGTGTCTTTGGGGATCCTGCCATCTTCCATGCGGCTCACATGGCCAAGCCATCTCAAGCGCCGCTGACTCAGTCGTGTGTACAAGCTGGGGATGTTGGCCGCCTCGAGGTTGGAATGGTTGGAATATAATGGTTGGAGTATGAATGGTTGGAATATAATGGTTGGAGTATGAATGGTTGGAATATAATGGTTGGAGTATGAATGGTTGGAATATAAGTGTGCACTTTACACTTTGGGTTCTGATGACAAAAAAGCCAATGACAGCTCAGTGTTGTTTGTAGGTATATGAACAACAAACTAAGAACAAAGAACAGCACAGCATAGGAACAGGCCATTCGGCCCTCCAAGCCTGCGCCGATCTTGATGCCTGCCTAAACTAAAATCTTCTGCACTTCTGGGGACCGTATCCCTCTCTCCCCATCCTATTCATGTATTTGTCAAGATGCCTCTTAAACGTCACTATTGTACCTGCTTTCACCATCTCCCCCGGCAGCAAGTTCCAGGCACTCACCACCCTCTGTGTAAAGAACTTGCCTCGCACATCCCCTCTAAACTTTGCCCCTCTCACCTTAAACCTATGTCCCCTAGTAACTGACTCTTCCACCCTGGGAAAAAGCTTCTGACTAGCCACTCTATCCATGCCGCTCATAACTTTGTAAACCTCTATCATGTCGCCCCTCCACCTCCGTCGTTCCAGTGAAAACAATCCGAGTCTATCCAACTTCTCCTCATAGCTAGTGCCCTCCAGACAAGGCAACATCCTGGTAAACCTCTTCTGTACCCTCTCCAATGCCTCCATGTCCTCCTGGTAGTGTGGCGACCAGAATTGCACGCAATATTCGAAGTGTGGCCTAACTAAAGTTCTGGACAGCTGCAGCATGACTTGCCAATTTTTATACTCTATGCCCCGACCGATGAAGGCAAGCATGCCGTATGCCTTCTTGACTACCTTATCCACCTGCGTTGCCACTTTCAGTGATCTGTGGACCTGTACGCCCAGATCTCTCTGCCTGTCAATACTCCTAAGGGTTCTGCCATTTACTGTATACTTCCCACCTGCATTAGACCTTCCAAAATGCATTACTTCACATTTGTCCGGATTAAACTCCATCTGCCATTTCTCCGCCCAAGTCTCCAACCGATCTATAACCTGCTGTATCCTTTGACAATCTCCATCACTATCCGCAACTCCACCAACCTTTGTGTCGTCCGCAAACTTTTATTTATTTATTTAGAGATACAGCACTGAAACAGGTCCTTCGGCCCACCGAGTCTGTGCCGACCATCAACCACCCATTTATACTAATCCTACATCCCTACCACATCTCCACCTGTCCCTATATTCCCCTACCACCTACCTATACTAGGGGCAATTTATAATGGCCAATTTACCTATCAACCTGCAAGTCTTTTGGCTGTGGGAGGAAACCGGAGTACCCGGAGGAAACCCACGCAGACACAGGGAGAACTTGCAAACTCCACACAGGCAGTACCCAGAATTGAACCCGGGTCGCTGGAGCTGTGAGGCCGTGGTGCTAACCACTGCGCCGCCCACTTACTGATCAGACCAGCTACAGTTTCCTCCAAATCATTTATATATACTACAAACAGCAAAGGTCCCAGCACTGATCCCTGCGGAACACCACTGGTCACAGCCCTCCATTCAGAAAAGCACCCTTCCACTGCTACCCTCTGTCTTCTATGATTGAGCCAGTTCTGTATCCACCTTGCCAGCCTCTGATCCCGTGTGACAAAACCATGCTGCCCCTCGCTAATAAGTTCGTTTGTTTCCAAATGGGAATAAATCCTGCCCCGAAGAACCCTCTCTAATAATTTCCCTACCACTGACGTAAAGCTCACCGGCCTATAATTTCCTGGATTATCCTTGCTACCCTTCTTAAACAAAGGAACAACATTGGCTATTCTCCAGTCCTCTGGGATCTCACCTGTAGCCAATGACGATGCAAAGATTTCTGTCAAGGCCCCAGCAATTTCCTCCCTTGCCTCCCTCAGTATTTTGGGGTAGATCCCATCAGGCCCTGGGGACATATCTACCTTAATGCTTTGCAAGACACCCAACACCTCCTCCTTTTTGATAATGAGATGACTGAGACTATCTGCACTCCCTTCCCTAGGCTCATCATTCATCAAGTCCTCTTTGGTGAACACTGATGCAAAGTACTCATTTAGTACCTCGCCCATTTCCTCTGGCTCCACACATAGATTCCCTTCTCTGTCCTGGAGTGGGCCAACCCTTTCCCTAGTTACCCTCTTGCTCTTTATATATGTATAAAAAGCCTTGGGATTATCCTTAATCCTGTTTGCCAATGACTTTTCATGACCCCTTTTAGCCCTCCTGACTCCTTGCTTAAGTTCCTTCCTACTGTCTTTATATTCCTCAAGGGATTCGTCTGTTCCTAGCTTTTCAGCCCTGACGAATGCTTCCTTTTTCTTTTTGACTAGGCTCATAATATCCCACGTTATCCAAGGTTCCCGAAACTTGCCAAACTTATCCTTCTTCCTCACAGGAACATGCCAGTCCTGGGTTCTAATCAACTGACGTTTGAAAGACTCCCACGTCAGATATTGATTTACCCTCAAACAGCCGCCCCCAATCTAAATTCTTCAGTTCCTGCCTAATATTGTTATAATTAGCCTTCCCCCAATTTAGCACCTTCACCCGAGGACTACTCCTATCCTTATCCACAAGTACCTTAAAACTTATGAACCCTGAGATTAAACTACATTTCAGTGCACATTAATATCCGTAGCCTCATGACTTGCGCCACAGTCCAACTAATCTGGACAAGTTCAAGTCCCACTCCTGAGAATTGAGCACATAATCCAGGCCAACAGTTCAGTGCAGTACTGAAGGAGTGCTACACTGTTGGAGGTGCTGTCTTTCGATCTGTCCTCTCAGGTGGACTAAAAGATTCCATGGTACTATTCAAAGCGAAGCTGGGGAGTTCACCTGGTGTCCTGGCCTTTGTCTCTCAGCCAACACCACTAAAACAGATTATCTGGTCATTTATGTCATTGCTGTTTGTGAGAGTTTGTTGTGCACCAATTATCTGCCATGTTTCTGACAACAATAACTGCACTTCAAAAGTACGTTATTGGGTGCTTTGGGGTGACCTGAGATCATGAAAGATGCTACATAAATGCATGCTTTCTCTTTTTTTTTAAATGACAACTAATAACAATGACTGAAGACTAAGAAATCATTGTGCCACCATTACTGTTGAAGAAATCCAGCAGGGTACAAAGGAACTGTTTCACAGGTCCATTGCAGGACTACGGAAACTGGTAGCTTGTATAATAAAAGTAATCATTGTTTCTCTAGAAGTCCTTGGGTACCAGAGGGCACTGCGATTCATCTACATGGTTAACTCTGCAGTCCACTAAGGATCTATCCTTGACCTCCCTCCTTTCTCTCATCTGCATGATGCCTCTCGTTGACATCATCCAAAGATATATCAAGTTCCACATGTACGCTGATCACATCCAGATCCATTTCACTACTCATCTCTCGAAACCCTTCACTCCCTGTATTGTCAGCGTGTTCCTGTCTGACATCCAATCCTGAATAAGCAGCAATTTTCTACAATTAAACATGGGAAAGACCAAAGCCATTGTCTTTGGCCTTCGCTCCAAACTCAGTTCCATCAGCACTGATTTCAGGTCCCTCACAGGCCACAGGACTAGGGACACAGTTTTAAAGTTTTGGGCAAGAGATGGTGGGGATCAGGGGGGTGGAAATATGGGGAAGAACTTTTTTATGCAGTGAATGGTAATGACCTGTTACTTGCTATGTATGAGGGTGGTGGTGGAGATGATGAATGATTTCAAAAGGAAACTGCATGGGCACTTGACGGAAATAAACTTGCAGAGCTACGGGGGTAGAGCATCGGAATGGGACTGACTGGATTGCTCTACAGAGAGCCAGCATAGACTCAAAGGGCCGACTGGCTTCCTTCCGTGCCAATATGACTATGAACAGACTGTAACCTCAGCATCCCATTTCATCCCGAGCTGAGCTCTGACCTCCTATCATTGCCATCACTAAATGTGCCTACTTCCACCTCTCTATCTGCTATTTCCACCCCTGCCTCAGCTCATCCACTACTGAAACCTTCATCCATGCTTTTGTTACCTACAGACTCAACTATTCCAATGCTCCCGACTTCCACCATCCATTGAATTCATCTAAACCTCTGCTGCCCAGATCCTATTCCACATCGAATCAATAACTACCTAACATTGGTTCCCAATCCACCAACACCTCCAATTTTAAATTACTTCATAGCATCACCCTCCCTATCTCTGTAATCTCTCACAGCCCTACAAATATACCAGAATTCTGTGCTCGTCCGAAACTGGCAACTTACCATACCCACTGCCTTCACCCGACCATTGGCGTCTATGTCTTCAAGCCGTAATCTCTGGAATTCCCTCTCTAAACATCTCTGCCTTTCTCACTCTCTCTCTTTTCCTTTAAGACCCTAGGTAAACCTACCTCTGACCAAACTTTTAGTTACTTTTCCCAATATCTTGTTGGCTCTGTCAATTTTTGTCTGATAATGCTCCTGTGAAGCGTCCTCAGACATTTTCCTATGTTAAAGGTGCTATATGAATGCAAGCTATTGAGTCTAAAGATTGAGCAGTAATCGGCTGCTTACCTTCACCAGTGGTGCCATTAATCCTGCCGGAAGATCAAAATATGGCACATTGGGCACCAGGCTGGGGTCATCTGGGCTGATCTGTGGTGGAGGAGGCCCTTGCCGTCTGATATGTGGAGGTTGCCCATTAAAACCTGGGGGAGGACCAGCAAAATCTGGGTGCTGGGGTCCACCCCACGGAGGGGGTTCTCCCAATCCTGGTGGAGGCAATCGGTGTGGAGGATGGTGAGGGGGGCCCATATCTGGAATATATACATTGTAGTGGCATTTTAGTTGAAGTTCTGCACCAGGTTCAATCTTTTTATGATATTAGTTACAGTACCAGCCTTGTGCTTGACAAGTATCACCTGACCTAGAGATGTCAAAGCACTGAGAACTTTAAGCAGTCTCTTGCTAGAGAATCAATAAATTGTAGGTTATAAAAAAACTATCAACATTTTTTAATGTGGCTTTTGGATCTACCTACAAGTTGAAATTAGGAAAAATCTAGTTGGCAGATAGAAAAAAGGTGACAGACTTCCACAAGAACGCACAGCAACCACTGTAAGTCACAATTTGCACAAAAAAGGTGAGATATAACTAGCTTTGTTTGCAGATTACATATGCAGTTCTCAAGACTGAATGAATGAAAAGGCTATTCTACCCATCCAAAACAAAGTTACATTCCCCCAATTGCAGCATGTAACTGACTTCACCTGACTCTCTTCTCTCTCCTCTTCTTCAGCTACAATTCCCCACCTCAATCAGAAAAGTGACTGATGCGATCTTTGACTGGGCCAATGTCATTCCTTAGGAGGCACACTTTACAGGCTTGGCATAAGATTCCTTCCCCAGGGTCAGTAACTCATCAGGAATACTAGAATGCAAACAGCCTTGACGAGGGTCTGAGCTAGAATCTTTTCCACTGCTGTTGCATCATAACTACTGAAGGGGTGATAGAGGCAGGAACCCTCACAACATTTAAGTAGTATTTAGATGAGCACTTGAAACGCCGTAGCATACAAGACTACGGGCCAAGTGCTGGAAAATGGGATTAGAATACTTAGGTGCTTGATGGCCAGCACAGACACGATGGGCCGAAGGGCCTGTTTCTGTGCTGTATAACTCTATGACTCTACCAGGCACTGGCGTAGCTCATTGGTAGCACTCCTGCTGCTCAGTCAGAAGATTGTGGGCTCAAGTCCCACTCCAGAAACTTGAGTACATGCAGGACCACTGGATGAGACATTAATCTGAGGCCCCTCAAGTGAATACAAAAGATTTCAGGGCACTATTTCAAAGAGCAAGGGAGTTCTTAGTGTCTTGGACAATATTTATCCTTCAATTATCATTAAAATAGACTATCTGATCACTGTCATACTGCTGTTTGTTGGACCTTGCTGTGTGCAAAATGGCTGCAATGTTTCCTACCTTCCAACAATGACTCAATTTCAAATGTACTGTTAAAGCCTGTGAAGTGCTTTGGGACATTGAGATTGTGAAAGGCGCTGTATAAATGCAAGTCTTTATTTCTTTCTCTACAGAGTCATCATTTGAAAAAAACAAAGATCTTCTTATAGAAAATAAGAATTTGAAATCAGCTTAAAGTCACAGCAATGCAAAGGGATGAAAACTGTTAAGAACAGAACTACACAAACCACACAATGTTATTAGAGAATAGGCTACTGGGGATTATTTACCTGGTGGAAAGTCTCCCTGTTGATAGTCAAAATGGTGAGGAGGATATGGGGGACGATCAAAGTGATGCCGGGGAGGGAAATCATCCTGCATGAACCGCGGAGGAATACGGTTGAAGTTATGGGGGTGTGGAGGCTGGTTAAATGGCGGGTGCTGCTGGTGTGGCGGGAAGGGAGGCTGCTGCCGGAAGTGGGGAGGCCGCTGCATTCTAAATGGTGGGTCCCGCTGCCCACCCCAGGGTGGCTCATGTTGGTTGTTCCACGGAGGCTCATACTGGTTATTCCAGGATGGCTCGTGCTGGTTGTTCCATGGAGTATCTCGTTGGTTGTTCCAATTTTGTTCCCGCTGGTCATTCCACATCCCTTCGTGGTTGTTATTCCAGGGCTGGCAATGAGGTGGTCCTTGGTGTGGAGCATTAAATGCCTGATCAAACTGACAGTGGTAAAAAGAGAAAGATGAGCTCAGACTGTGAATTATTTAAATTAATTGAATTACAGAGAATTTACAGCATAGAATAGTATAGGACCATTTGTTAATTGAACATTTTCCCAGCATGGTTTAAACTACAGTTATCTGCGCTGGTTGACATTTTTGTTTAAAACAGCCGTGCATACAAACATACAAATTAGGAGTAGGCCACTTGGCCCTTTGAGCCTGCTCCGCCATTTAATAACTTTATGGCTGAACTGATTACTCTACATTTCCACCTACCCTCGATAACCTTCCACACCCTTGATTCTCAAGAATCTATCCACCTCTGCCTTAAAAATATTCAAAGACTCTACTCTCACTCCCTCGTGAGGAAGAGAATTCCAAAGACTCAACTCTCAGAAAAAATTTCTCATCTCTGTCTTAAATGGGTGACCCCTTATTTTTAAACAGTGACCCCTAGTTCTAGATTCTGCCACAAGGGGAAACATCCTTTCCACATCCACCCTGTCAAGACCCCTCCGGCTATGTTTCAATCAAGTCGCCTCTTACTCTTCTAAATTCCAGCGGATATAAGCCTAGCCTTAAAGCCTGGCTACCCAGGGCGGCACAGTGGCGCAGTGGTTAGCACCGCAGCCTCACAGCTCCAGGGACCCGGGTTCGATTCTGGGTACTGCCTGTGCGGAGTTTGCAAGTTCTCCCTGTGTCTGCGTGGGTTTTCGCCGGGTGCTCCGGTTTCCTCCCACATTCAAGAAGACTTGCAGGTAATAGGTAAATTGGCTGTTGTAAATTGCCCCTAGTGTAGGGAGGTGATCGGGAATATGGGATTACTGTAGGGTTAGAATAAATGGGTGGTTATTGGTCGGCACAGACTTGGTGGGCCGAAGGGCCTGTTTCAGTGCTGTATCTCTAAATAAAATACTAAATATACCCGACCCAAACCCGACTTGGATTCTGTGTCCATCATTCAGGCTTGGGTCAGGTCGGGCTGGACTGTACTGTTTTGTTTCGTTTTAATCTACGATTTTTTTCTGTTTCATTAATATGTTTGTTATTTTCGGGTCAGGCATTTAAAAAAATTAAAGGACTTGGGTCTGGGTCGGGCTTTACTTTTATACCCGAGCCAGGCTTTACCTAGCCTGTCCGATCTTTCCTCATAAGACAGCCCACCCATTCCAGGTATTAGTCCAGTAAACCTTCTCTGTGCTGCCTCCAATGTATTTACATCCTTCCTTAAATAAGGAGACCAATACTGTACACAGTATGCCACTTGTGATCTCACCAATGCCCTGTATAGCTGAAGCATAACCTCCCTACTTTTGTATCCAATTCCCCTCGCAATAAACGATAACATTTGATCAGCTTTCTATTAGCAAACTAGATGAGAGCCGGAGTAAGTGACACCATAGCAATGATGAGCTCTGAGTCAGATGGACTCAGAGGACTTCCCCAATTTTAACCTAACCCACCCACCGAGAACAGGATGGGTTTGGGTCAATCACCCAATTTATACCTTGCCCGATTTTACACAGTGGCTAAAGTCTGCTCCCAGATGGAAGCAGCTAGAGAGCTAAAGCATAAACTGGGACAGCAAAGAGTATGTGCAACATGCAGGACAGTGTACTAATCCCTCTCCTTTCCAGCATTTACGACTACGGGACAATGAATTGCACTGTACATCACCCTGTAGGCAGTGTTAGCTGCGGAAACACACGCGCACACAAACACACGTAAAACATTGTAACAGACAAAAACCATAACCTATTGTTTCAGAAACTCGGTAGTTTGGACACCAGCACATTAGCCATCAGAGGCACACTTAGCCTGGCTCTACCTCCTACAAGATAACGGCACAGGGCTCTGTCCATCAGAATATACCTAGTTGCTAAACAGTAAAAGTGAATGTTGAATACTGTTTACATGTTAAGTCAATGTCTGTTGACTAGTGCAGTGTTGAAACCCCCAGTGAACTACTTCTGCAATCTCACAGATATCTGGTGCATCCTTGAAATCAGAAACCTGAACGACTAATAAGATCGGATTATTTGAGCAACTTTTTTTTAATGATTTTCTGACACAGTGTAAACAAACACAGCTGCTAACGAAGTTTAACATTTTGTTTGCAGTCTTCATTTTTTCTCTTTGCTATCCAATCTTCTCTCCGCAAAGAGATCGCTTCTTTGCTGGGGTTTGATTTCACGGGTGAGCAACATCCTTCAGTACTTTTGTTATTAGTCCTGAGTGAGCCTCAACTGTGTCAGTGGGTTAATCAATCACACAAGGAATGAGAAATATCACTGCCAAGCCTGACCCTGTTCTTATTCAGCCTCCACTCACATAATCTTAGGATACTGCACACAGTCATTAAAATGCATGATGATGGTCACTTTTATACAAACAAGCAACGATGAAGAACGCAGATTCTCAAAAGGTGCCTTCACTAAAGGGAATGCAGAACAGTGGCATAAAGGACAATGGATAGGCCGGTGCCATTCCCAGCAACACAGACACACGCTGAAGAAGTGTGTCTGCATCAACAGCAAGATCACTTTACCTGTGATCATTTCAAGACAAGAAATCCTGGAAATACTCAGCAGGTCTGGCAGCATCGGTGGCGCGAGAAACAGAATTAACATTTCAGGTCAGTGACCTTTCATCGACCTGAAATGTTAACTCTGTTCTTCTCTCCACAGATACTGCCAGACCTGCTGAGTATTTCCAGCACTGTGTTTTTATTTCAGATTTCCAGCATGAGCAGTATTTTGCTTTTGTAACAAGAAATCCTGATTGGTATGTAAGCACAGGTACAACACTTAACGCTTCATAAGATTTCTCCCATCTCACACATGCAGAGCCTGCGAGGGCTGTCAGCATAGGAATCCATTAAGGACAAGTATTCTTCAACAGCAGCACTGATTTAGTTAAATGGCTTAGGAGATACAAGAGGGCTGGCACATTACATTAATAGCAAGACATTTGTCTCCTTCCCCTTCAGTGCACTGTCTTGACAAGATAGTATTAATTATAGTTTGCTTGTTAATACTTAGAGGAGCTACAAGTCAGAGTGAAAGCAGACAGGTTGGATCCACATTGTATTGAGCTCAATCACACTTCAAAGGGATCAGGGAAATGTGGGGAAGAAAAAAGGAGTAAAATCAACAGGTGGAAGGAAGGGCAGAAAGAATTAACCAGTGAAATAAGAACACAAGGGAGAAAATATAAGTATTGTATCTATACATCTCATATCTATACAATTAAAAATATACATATCTATTTGTATAATTAATAGTGTCTCATATCTATATAATTAAAAAAGGTATCCAACATGTTTCCAATATACTCCCTCAAATATTCTGCGTTTAGTGGAATTTTATCAATTACACATGAAAACTAGGAATCTCGGGCAGCAAGGAATCCTGGTTAGTAAGCGAGTTTTATTTACTTATCTCTGCAGCAATTATTTGGCCCTATCCTATCAAATCCTTCCTAAACCGCAGTTCTGTTGCTGCATTTCCCTCATTCCTGGCTCTTGCTTGCACGTGTGTCATGAAAGTTACTTGTGATCCTCTTGTTGGTTCATTGGCTCCACAGTCCTGTCATGTTCAACACTGCTGGAAATATTCCCCAATCCTGAACCAGTACCTGTTGCTGTTGGCCCCAGAGTGGCATAGCAGGGCGTTCGAACCATGGAGGCTTAGAAGAGGAGTGCTCATGCTGCCCAGGCCCTCGCTGTCCTGCTGGACCAGGCTCCTGCCCTCCACTGGGCACGTTTTCAGGGAGGGGATGTGGCGGCTTGGCCTCATCTGTAACGCAGGCAGCAGGTTTTAAAAATGGATTCCTCGCTCAACAGCAAACACAACCTCAGACTGCCAAGGCCAGATTGTGTTCCATGCTACTAAACAATAAACACAAAAGCAACTGGTAAGAGTCTAGGTCAGGGTCAGCAATCTGCAGCTCTGGAGCCACATGTGGCTCATGAAGGACTCTTATGCAGCTGCTGACCTTGATTGGTTGAACATGCTTTTCAACTTGTTCAGATATTGAACGACTCTCCAAAGAAATCCAACAGCAGAAATTGCATTAAAGTAAATGTTTTTTTTTCCATTTCCTATTTTTTGTATCCATCTTATTAATGCAATATAAATATACCCATCTCAAATAAAATTAGAGCACATGGGATTGGGGGGTAATATACTGCAATGGATTGAAAATTGGTCGACAGACAGAAAGCAGAGAGTAGGAAGAAATCGGTCATTCTCAGGATGGCAGGCTGTTACTAGTGGGGTACAGATCAGTGCTTGGGCCACAGCTGTTCACAATCTATATAAATGATTTGGATATGGGAACCAAATGTAATATTTCCAAATTTTCTGATGACACAAAACTAGGTGAGAATGTAAGTTGTGAGGGGGATGTAAGGAAGCTTCAAGGGGATTTGGACAGGTTAGGTGAATAGGCAAGAACGTGGCATTCACATTCAAGAATGTGAATAAGTCTGAAGTTATCCACTTTGGTAGAAAAAACAGAAAGGCAGATTATTTCTTAAATGGTGAGAAGTTGGGAAGTGTTGAAACCAAAGGGATCTGTGTGTCCTTGCTAGTATGCAGGTGCAGCAAGCAATTAGGAAGGCAAATGGTATGTTGGCCTTCATTGCAAGGGGATTCGAGTACAGGTGTAAAGATGTCTTGCTGCAATTGTATAGAGCCTTGGTGAGACCACAGCCGGATTACTACGTATAGATTCAGTGTCCTTATCTAAGGAAGGATATACTTGCCACAGAGGGCGTGCAACAGAGGCTCACCAGACTAATCCCTGGGATGGCGGGATTGTCTTATGAGGAGAGATTGCAGAAACGAGGCCGTATTCGCTAGAGTTTTGAAGAATGAGAGGTGATTTCAATGAAACTTAGGGCGGCACAGTGGCGAGCACTGCAGCCTCACAGCTCCAGCGACCTGGGTTCAATTCTGGGTACTGCCTGTGTGGAGTTTGCAAGTTCTCCCTGTGTCTGCGTGGGTTTCCTCTGGGTGCTCCGGTTTCCTCCCACATGCCAAAGACTTGCAGGTTGATAGGTAAATTGGCCATTAGCAATTGCCCCTAGTATAGGTAGGTGGTAGGGAAATATAGGGGGACAGGTGGGGATGTGGTAGGAATATGGAATTAGTGTAGGATTAGTATAAATGGGTGGTTGATGGTCGGCACAGACTCGGTGGGCCGAAGGGCCTGTTTCAGTGCTGTATCTCTAAATAAAAAAAATTAAAAAATAAAATAAAAAAAATTCTTAAAGGGAGTGACAGGGTAGGTGTGGATAGGATGTTTCCTCTGACTGGTGAATCTAGAACCAGGGGACATAGTCTCAGAATAAGGGGCAGGCCAGAGATGAGGAGAAATTTCTTTGCACAGAGGGAGATGAATCTGTGGAATTTTCTACTCTAGAGGGCTCAATATTTCAGCATGTTCGAGACAGAGAGATTGACAGATTTCTGGATAATGACATCAAGGTATATGGGGATAGTGGGGAAAAAATGGTAGAGGCAGATGATCAGCCATGATCTGTTTGAATGGTGGAGCAGGCTCGATGGGCCAAATGGCCTACTCCTGCTCCTATTTCCTATGATCCTATAGTCTCTGTCTTGCTTTTCAATATTATTGGCATTGCGGCTCTCAAGATGTTGCGTTTTTGACTGAATTTAAAAAATGGCTCTTGTTATTAAGATTGCTTACCCCTTGTCGAGACAGTCAACCAAGTTGCACCAGCCAACTGTCCACAGGCTATGGGACACTCCCTCTCTGTGAAGGAAGTGGCCTTTTAGGTCATACCTTTGGCACCGAAAGGCCATCTGTGATCAGAGGCAGAGTTACTTTGTTCTATAGGATTCCATCGTGGAATACAGGAACCTTTTAAGAATTTTTTTTTTTTTTTTTAAGTAGAATAAACAAACCTGAGAGGGGAGTGCAACTTTACATTAAGAGTTAAAAATTCAAATGAGGATTCTCTAGCCTGAGACCTGAAAGCTGAGGTCTCGAGGCATTATTTAGGTGAGCAGGTGGGTGACTGCTTGGTGAGTTTTGTGTCTTTTTTCCTCTGAAGTACAGCAGTAATTTAAACTAGGACTGGGGAGATACAAGTACTGTATTAAATTTATAGCTCAATTAGCTAAACTACTTAATATAACTACAAATAATAATTGAGTGATATTTCAAAACTTGAAACACTAATGAAATAAAATACAATAAAGATGCCAGGGCAGTTGATGTTTTGCATCTGTAGCATGTGGGAGCTGGTGGACACCAGTGAGATCCCCAGCAATCACATCTACAGCTCGAGGAACTTAGGCTCAGAGTTGATGAGCTGGAGTCCGAGCTTCAGACAATGCGAAGCATCAGGGAGTGAGAAAGTCACCTGGACACGTTGTTCTAGGAGGCAGTCACACCTCTTAGATTATGTATTTCAGATTTGGTCCCTGATCAGGGACAGGAGGATGTGACTACGATTGAGATAGGTGTGGGGATTCAGAAGGTAGCACTGGAGGAGTCTCAGCCCTTGCACTTGTCCAACAGGTACAAGGTTCTTGTAGCCGAGCTGGACGAGAGCAGAGACTGCAGGATGAGTGAACTGACCACAGCACCGTGAAGCAAGGAGCCATTCAAGTTGAGGGATTAAAAAGGAACGTAGTAGAAGTAGTAAGGGACAGTATAGTTAGGGGGATAGACACTGTTCTTTGCAGCCGACAGTGTGAGGCCCGAAGGCTCTGTTGCCTGCCCAGTGCCAGGGTTAAGCACACCTTCTCTGGGCTGGAAAGGAACTTGGAGTGGGAGGGAAAGGATCCAGTTGTCATGGTCCATGTAGGTACCAACAACATATGTAGGACTAAGAGAGAGGTTCTGCCGAGAGAGAATGAGCAGCTAGGGGCTAAATTAAAAAGCAGAACCACAAATCTGAAATTTTTTTTTTTATAAAAGTGCTGGAAATACTCAGCAGGTCTGGCAGCAACTGTGGAGAGAGAAGCAGAGTTAACGTTTCAGGTCTGTGATCTTCATAAAGGTAATATTCTCTGGATTACTGCCTGAGCCACAAGAAAATTGGCATAGGGTAAATAAGATCAAAAAGTTGAATGCGTGGCTCAAAGAATGGTGTGGGAGAAATAGGTTTCAATTCATAGGGCACAGATACCAGTACTGGGGAAAGAGGGGGCTGTTCCATTGGGACGGGCTTCACTTGAATCGTGCTGGGACCAGTATTGGGACGAATCGAATAACTAGGGCTGTACAGAGGGCTTTAAACTAAATAGTGGGAGGGTTCAGGTGAGGGGAATTTTAGAAAGTTTACAAGAAAGGACAAGGCAATAGTGCAGGGTAGCAATATGGGTAACGATAACCAGAGTATGACAGGAAGGACAAAGCATACAAACATAAGAGTGCACCAGCAAATAGGGTCAGTGTAGGAAAAAATGGTGAAAAGACAGAATTAAAGGCACTTTATCTGAATGCAGGTAGCATTCGTAACAAGACAGGTGAATTGATGGCACAAATTGAAATAAATGGGTACGATTTGATAGCCATCACAGAGACATGGTTACAACATGACCAAGGCTGGGAATTGAATATTCAAGGATATTTGACATTTCAAAGGGATAGGAAAAAGCTAAAAGAGGTGAGGTAGCTCTGTTAATAAAGGTTGATATCAGTACAGTAGTGAGAAATAATCTTGGCTTGGAAGTTCAAAATATAGAATCAGTTTGGGTGGACAGAAGAAATAGCAAAGGAAAGTCAGTGACAGCAGCAGTTTATAGACCCCCTAACAGTAGCTATACTGGAGGAAAGAGTATAAATCAAGTAATAATGGGGGCTTGTAAGAAAGGTATTGCAATAATCACGGGCGATTTTAATCTTCATATAGATTGGACAAATCGAACTGGCAAAGGTAACCTGAGAACGAGTTCATAGAGTGTATTCAGGACAGTTTCTTAGAAAGATATGTTGTGGAACCAACCAGGGAACAGGCTATTTTAGCCTTGGTAATGTGTAATAAGACAGGATTAATTAATGATCTGATAGTAAGGGCTCCTCTCAGAAGAGTGATCATAACATTCAGTTTGAACGTGAGAAACCTGGGTCTGAAACTAGTGTCTTAAACTTAAATAAGGGCAATTACAAAAGGGAGGAAGACAGTCGGCTAAAGCAGACTGGGAAAATAGGTTAAAAGGCAAGATGGCAGATACGCAGTGGCAGACATTTAAGGAAGTATTTCATAACTCTAACAAAGATATATTCTGTTGAGAAAAAAAGACTCAACGGAGAAGGATGAACCATTTGTGGCTAACTAAGGAAGTTAAGGATGGTATGAAATTAATAGAAAAGGTGTGCAATTTTGTGAAGATTTGTGGTAGGCCAGAAGATTGGGAACATTTTAGAAACCAGCAAAGGATGATTTAAAAAAAGGGAGAAATTAGAATGAGAGATAACTAGCAGGAAATACAAAAACAGACAGCAAGAGGTTTGACAAATATATAAAAAGGAAGAGAGTTACTAAAATAAAGGATAAGAGTGTGGAATTAATAACAGGATAAAAGGAAATGGCAGAGACTTTGAACAAATATTTTGTATCTGTCTTCATGGAAAAAGACTCTGAAAGCATTCCAATGACAGTAAAAATCAAGGGGCAAAAGGGAGGGAAGAACTTGAAACAATTATCACTAGAGAAAAAAGTACTATAAAAACTAATGTGCATAAAGGCTGACCAGACCTCTGGACCTGACGGCCTGCATCCTAGGGTCTTAAAAGAAGTGGCTGCAGAGATAGTGAATGCATTGGTTGTAATCTTCCTAAATTAACTAGATTTTGGAAAGGTCCCAACAGATTGGAAAACTGCAAATGTAATGTCCCTATTCAAGAAAGGAGGGAGACAGAAAACTATAGGCCAGTTAGCCTAAACATCTGTCATTGGGAAAATACTGGAATCCATCATTAAGGAAACAGTAGCAGGATATTTAGAAAATCATAATAAAACATTGTTGACTCTGCTTGATTGTATGAATAGAAAATTGTGTTTGACAAGTTTATTTATTTTATTTAGAGATACAGCACTGAAACAGGCCCTTCGGCCCACCGAGTCTGTGCCGACCATCAACCACCCATTTATACTAATCCTACACTAATCCCATACTCCTACCACATCCCCACCTTCTCTATATTCCCCTTCCACCTACCTATACTAGGGGCAATTTATAATGGCCAATTTACCTATCAACCTTCAAGTCTTTGGCTGTGGGAGGAAACCAGAGCACCCAGCGAAAACCCACGAGGTCACAGGGAGAACTTGCAAACTCCACACAGGCAGTACCCAGAATTGAGCCCGGGTCGCTGGAGCTGAGGCTGCGGTGTTCTATGAGGATCTAACAAGCAGGGTGGATGAGGGGGAAACAAGCAGACGTAGTAGGATCATAGGAGCAGGAGTAGGCCATTCAAACAGATCATGGATGATCATCTACCTCAATGCCATTTTCCCCCACTATCCCCATATCCCTTGATGTCATTAGTATCCAAAAACCTATCGATTTCTGTCTTGAACATGCTCAATGATTAAGCTTCCACAGCCCTCTGGCGTGGAGAATTCCACAGATTCACCACCCTTAGTGGAGAAATTTCACCTCAGCTCAGTATTAAATGGCCTTCCCTTTATTCTGAGACTGCGTCCCCTGGTTCTCGACTCACCAGCCTATCCATATCTAACCTGTTACACCCTGTAAGAATTTTGTAAGTTTCAATGAGATCACCTCTCATTCTTCGGAACGCTAGAGAATACAGGCCCAGTTTCTGCAATCTCTCCTCATAAGACAATCCCGCCATCCCAGGGATTAGTGTGGTGAACCTCCGTTGCGCACTCTCTCATATATTTGGATTTCCAAAAATCATTTGATAAGGTGCCACATAATAGGTTACGGCACAAGGTAAGAGCTCATGGTGTTGGGGGTAATATATTAGCATGGATAGAGGATTGGCTAACTAACAAGAAACAAAGAGTTGGGATAAAAGGGGCATTTCAGGTTAGCAGACTAACTAGTGGGGTGCCACAGGGATTAGTGCTGGGGCCTCAACTATTTACAATCTATATTAATGACTTGGATGGAGGGACAGAGCGCATTGCAGCCAAACATGCTGACGATACAAAGATAATTGGAAAAACAAGTTGTGAGGACACAGCGAGGGCTGAATTTTGTGCTGACGACGGAGCTCCTGGCATCGGGCCGAAAATGGGGAGGGGGAAAACATGCCTCGGCCATTCGTAGCCTCCTCGCTACAATTCCACGGCGTCAGGCCAACTAACATCCCAGGGATCCCGCCCCCAAGAACTGCCAGCCAATCACAGGGCCAGTAGCTCAGTAGTATTGACAGCGCCACTGGGAATGGTGGTCAGTGCTGGTACTACACAGGCCTTGGACCCAGGCTCAGGACTGGAGACCCGGACCTCAGGTAAGTGTGGTAGGGTCGCCAGCGCCAGTCCGACATGGCCAGGCAAGGGGGGAGGTGGAGAACGGTAGGCATTTAGTACGGGGGAGGGGTGTCCAGGGAGGTGGTTTGTTTGATGGCAGGGCCCCTCTGTGGGCACAGATTGCCCACAGAGGAGGGCACCATACTCCCATTCCAGCAGGGAGGCCGCCTCGTTTTACTGGGTGACATCCTTGCTGGCGGAGGCTTCCCTGCCGCTGGCTTAATGACAGCGGCGAGGTGGTGTGGAAAAAAAAGAGGCCCTGAAGTAGCTGTTAATATGCCTCAAGGGGCTCTGGGCAGGAAGGCCGCCTTCGGCCTATCCCACCGACAAAATTGCTCTGTGATGGAGCCCCCTACCCCCTGCCGCAATTGTATGGGCCCCCCCTGCCTCCTAGCTCGTCTCCGGTGGGGAGGTCCATAAAATTCAGCCCGAGTCTGCAAAGAGATATAGAAAGGTTAAGTGAGTGGGCAATAATTTGGCAGATAGAGTATAATGTGGGGAAATGAGAAGTTATCCACTTTGGTAGCAAGAATAGAAAAGCAAGTGGAGAGAAACTACAAAATGCTGCGGTACAGAGGGATCTGGGTGACCTAGTACATGAATCACAAAAAGTTAGCATGCAGTAATTAGGAAGGCAAGTGGAATGTTGGCCTTTATTGCAAGGACGGTGGAGCATACAAGTAGGGAAGTCTTGCTACAACTGTACAGGGCATTGGTAAGACCACATCGAGAGTAGTACGTACAGTTTTGGTCTCCTTATTTAAGGAAGGATATATTTGCGTTGGGTGCAGTTTAGAGAAGGTTCACTAGGTTGATTCCTGGGATGAAGGGGCTGTCTTGTGACAAAAGGTTGAACAGATTGGGCCTGTATCCATTGGAGTTTAGAAGAATGGGAGGTGATCTTATTGAGATTAGATTCTGAGGGGGTTTGACAGGGTAGATGCTGAGAGGATAGTCATAGAGAGTCAGAGAGATACAGCACTGACACAGGCCCTTCGGCCCACCGAGTCTGTGCCGACCATCAACCACCCATTTATACTAACCCTACATTAATCCCATATTCCCTACCACATCTCCACCTTCCCTCAATTCACCTACCGCTACTTACACTAGGGGCAATTCACAATGGCCAATTTACCTATCAACCTGCAAGTCTTTGGCTGTGGGAGGAAACCGGAGCACCCAGCGGAAACCCACGTGGTCACAGGGAGAACTTGATAACTCCACATGTTTCCCTCATGGAAGAATTTAGAACTAGGGTGCAGTATCAGAATTAGGGGTCTCCCACTTAAGACAGAGATGAGGAGGAATTTCTTCTCTTAGAGGATTGTTAATCTTTGGAATTCTCTATCCCAGACAGCAGTGGAGGCTGAGTCACTGAATATATTCAAGAATGAATTAGACAGGTTTTAGATCTATAAGGGAGTCAAGGGTTATGGGGGGCCAGCAGTAAAGTGGAGTTGAGGCCACAATCAGATCAGCCATGACCATTTTAAATGGTGGAGCAGGCTCAGGGGCCAAATGGCCTACTCCTGCTCCTAGTTCTTATGTTCAATCTGCTGAGTGTATTTTCTAAACTTTTCGGCATCACAAAAGGTGAAACACAATATCTTGCCCTTCGCAATATTTGTGTCTGCAAAGAATACAACTTTGTTCCATTTATTCTCTTGCCCAGTATCAGACAAGGGACTGAATGGCAGCTCCATATCTGAATTCAGAACTCAGGTGCTCCCTGACTGACAGGGACTCCTCTCGGGCCTCTACTCATCCTGAAAAGTCAAGCCTCATCAAGGTTAAAGGTCAGCAGCCTATTGCAGCATTTCTCTAAACAGATATGGGGTTTTTACTTAGGAGGTACATAGGAACAGAGGACTTAGGAGCAGGAGTAGGCCATTCAGCCCTTCGGGCCTGCTCAGCCATTCGATAAGATCATGGCTGCTCTGATTGTGGTCTCAACTCCACTTTCCTGTCTGCCCCCCCATAACCCTTGACTCCCTTGTCAATCAAAAATCTATCTAACTCAGCCTTGAATAAATTCAATGACCCAGACTCCACTGCTTTCTGGGGAAGAGAATTCCACAGACTAATGACCCTCTAAGAAAAAAATTGTCCTAAAAGGGAGACCTCTTATTCTTAAACTGTGTCCCCTAGTTCTAGTCTTCCTCACAAAAGGAAGCATCCTTCCGGTATCCACTCTATCAAGTCCCCTCAGGATCTTGTATGCTTCAATAAGATCACCTCTCGTTCTTCTAAACTCCAATTGGCCCAACCTGTTCAACCTTTCCTCATAAGATGAGCCCTTCATCCCCGGAATTAGTCGAGTGCACCTTCTCTGAACTACGTTTAATGCAATTATATCCTTTACAAATAAGGAGACCAAAACTGTACACAATACTCCAGATGCGGTCTCACCGTGGTCCTGTACAGCTACAATAAAACTTCCTTACTTTTATACTCTATCCCCCTTGCAATAAATGACAACATTCCATTTGCCTTCCTAATCACTTGCCAGGAAAGAAAGGTACAAGGAAAGAAAAGAATGAGTATTCAATTTTCTTTTTGCATACAATTCTCTAGCTCATTCAATGTAACAAAGGAATAATGTGTTAGCAGTTCACTTCATGTCTTAGCTCTGTTCCATTTCTACCATTACTGCACCTGGTGTCTCTGTTGGAGAGAGAGCTGGCAGATCCTGGCTCTGAGGCACTGCAATGTGTGGTGGCGGAGCCTCGGGTTCCAGTAATGGTTGCGGCTGTGGTTGAGGTTGTGGCTGCGGCTGGGATTGGGGCTGGGGCTGGGACTGTGGCTGGGACTGGGACTGTGGCTGGGACTGGGACTGGGACTGTGGCTGGGATTGGGACTGGGATTGGGACTGGGACTGGGATTGGGACTGGGGCTGAGGCTGAGGCTGAGGCTGGGGCTGGGGCAGCGGATGCTGATGCTTGGTGAGACTGTCCACAAACTCCTGGTGCTGGGCCTTCAGGGTCTGGATCTGTTGCTGGAATGCCATCTGAATGGGCTGGACCACGGCTGCAAACTCTGTGATGAGAGAGGCCTGCGGGAAGCACCAGGCAGAAACACAAAATTAAAATAAGGAATATTAGCATAGGACACAAAACGAATGTAAAGTGACGATACTGCTAAAATGACGTATAGGCTCAGGTATTAAGCTCAAGGGTCTCGGGCAACATACTTTCATCACAAAGATCTTGGATTTAACCTAATCTGTGAAAAACAAAGGATCATTTCCAGTACATCACAGATTCACAATAAAGGGTTTGAGTCAAGTGTCCCCCTTCCTAAAATTGCTAAAGGTTTTATTAAGGAGTTATGCACGATGTCAGCCTTGGTTCAGTGGTAGCAATCTCACCTGAGCCGGAAGGTTGCAGGTTCAAGCCCCACTGCCTGACTTGAGCGCATAATCTAGGCTGGCACTTCAGTGAAGTACTTGGGGAGTACTTCACTGTCGGCAAAGCTGTCTTTTGGAAAATATGTTAAAGAATCTATTTGGTTCAGGTGGCTGTAAAAAATACCATGACACTATTTGCCGAAGAGCAGGGGAGTGCTCCGAGTGACCTGGCCAGCATTAATCTCTCAACCAACAGATGATCTGGTCACTTATCTCATTTTCAGGGAATTGTGCACAACTGGCTGCTGCGTTTGCCTACATTACAACAGTGACTATGCTTCAAAAGTACTTCATTGACTGAAAGGGCTTTGGGACATCCTGAGGTTATAGAAGGAGCAATATGATTGCAAATATTTTTTTTCTGTCTAGAAATTTTTGAAACATTCCATCTTACAGATTCAATTTACATGATCCAACAGTCCTAAGTCCTAGCTGTTTAATTTACTAACAGCACAGTTGTGTTAAAAAAAAGTGGTTCAATACTCATCATGGTACCCAGTCGCAACATCACATATTCCTGAGCCAAGTCCAACACAGCCTGTTGCAGAATTAAGCTCTCGTTGCCCGAACAAGGTGCCCATGACCTCAGACCAGTGTGATCCACTGCATCACTGTTAAAATTTCAATTCCTTACACCAGTTGTCATTGCAAACTCTCTGTTTTAGATGGCCAATTAGTATCAAATCTGGGCTGGTTTAATTCCATGAGCTGACATCCACTAGATGTGGAAAGAAGACTATGCAAATTTGTCTCACGCAGGATCCTCAAGAGAGCAAAAAAAGATCTTCATCCCATCGGTCTATGCTTTTAGCACAGCTCATAGATGTGCAAGGATAGTGCACCAGCTTACTGTGCCACCCAGTCCCCAATGCTGTGGTATGCAAGGTTTAAAGAATGCTAGTAATTACTGCTAAAAACTTGCTGGAAATGGGCCTGATACTTTTTGTCTAGAGGAGCCCAGCATTTAATTAAATATGTTCCCAGCCTGAGTCTGCTTTAAACATGAGGATGTCGACAGTGTTAAACCTAACCAGCGAGCTGTCTACATTCGTGATCACCACTTATTCCCACCTCCCTAGTGTCAGGTTACTGCAGGTGCCACAAGCTACTAACCTGATACTGTCCAAGTCCGAGAGCTGGGCTCTGCAACTGCTGAATAATGGACTCGTCAAAATAACCATTCTTCTCCCACAGTTGCAACAGCTGTGAAAAATTAATAAAAAAAACAATGTTCGGCATTAGGAAATGACGACAGTGGAAGACTTATTGTGTTATTGCGCAATATTGTGTTTTGAGATTGTGGAATATACATCAAGCTGAGTAACAAAAAAATCCAGAATCTCTTGAAGGATTACAGCTTTGTGTTATTAGAGAGTATGTCACTTGCTGGTCTATGCCCCTGACATGTGCCCTGTATCTAGTGCAGGTGGTGCCACTCCATTGCATGATGTTAGTGCTTGCCTGGCACTCAAGGCCAGTGTCATTAGTTTACAGCGCAAGGTGTGTCATAAAAATAAAAATGCTGGAAATATACAGCAGGTTTGTCTGCATCTGCAAAGGGAGAGGGGGCGGCACAGTGGCGCAGTGGTTAGCACCGCAGCCTCACAGCTCCAGCGACCTGGGTTCAATTCTGGGTACTGCCTGTGTGGAGTTTGCAAGTTCTCCCTGTGTCTGCGTGGGTTTTCTCCGGGTGCTCCGGTTTCCTCCCACAGCCAAAAGACTTGCAGGTTGGTAGGTAAATTGGCCATTATAAAAAAAATTGCCCCTAGTATAGGTAGCTGGTAGGGAACTTTAGGGACATGTGGGGATGTGGTAGGAATATGGGATTAGTGTATTATTAGTATAAATGGGTGGTTGATGGTCGGCACAGACTCGGTGGGCCGAAGGGCCTGTTTCAGTGCTGTATCTCTAAACTAAGATGTTGACACTGTCAATATGTACCCTTCAGTTTTGCCTTTTCCCCTCAAAAGATCCTGACTGACCTGCTGTGCATTTTGAGCATTTTCCAATTTCATTTCAGATATCACAGAATCATTACAGCACAGGAAACAGCTATTCAACCTATTGTCTCTGTACCAGCTCGCTGAACGAGCAATTCACCTAGTACCACTCCCCCACCTTCTCCCCATAACCCTGCACATCTTCCTTCCAACACACTCACGAATAGTACATTCCAGACCTTAACCACTTGCTGTGTGAAAAAGTTTTTCCTCATGTCACTATTGCTTCTTTTACAAATACTTGAAATCTTTGCCCTCTTGTTCTCGATCCTTTCACGAGTGGAAACAGTTTCTCCCTATCTACTTTGTCCAAATCCCTCATGATTTTGAATACCTCCATCAAATTTCCTCTCAGCCTTCTCTTGTCCAAGGAAAACAGTTCCAACTTCTCGAATCTATTTTCATAGCTGAAGTTCCTCATTTCGAGAACCAATGCCTTCACATCCTTCCTATAGCATGTGCCCAGAACTGGATACAATACTCCAGCTCAGGCTGAATTAGTATCTTATACAAATTCAACATAACCTCCTTGCTCTTGTACTCTATGCCCCTATTAATAAAGCCCAGGATACGGTTTCCTGTATTAACCAATCTCTCAACCTGTCCTGCTACCTTCAATGACTTATGCACAAATACACTCAGGTCCCTCTGCTTCTGCACCCCCCTTTAGAATTGTATCCTTCATTTTATATTGTCTCTCCTTGTTCTTCCTACCAAATGTCACTTGACATTTCTCTGCATTGAACTTCATCTGCCACCTCTCTGCCCACTCTACCAACTTGTCTATGTCCTTTTAAAGTTCTACACTATCCTCCTTACAGTTCACAATGCTTCCAAGTTTTGTATCATCCGCAAACTTTGAAATTTTGCCCTGTACCCCAAGGTCTAGGTCATTAATATAGATCAGGAAAAGCAAGGGTCCCAACACTGACCCCTGGGGAACTCCACTATCAACCTTCCTCCAACCTGAAAAACATCCATTAACCACTACTCTTTGTTTCCAGTCACTCAACCAATTTCGTATCTATGTTGCTACCATCCCGTTTATTCCATGAGCTATAACTTTGCTCACAAGTCTGCTGCATGGCACTGTATCAAACAGCTTTTGGAAGTCCAGGTACACCAAATCAACTGCATTGTCCTCATCAACCCCCTGTTACCTCTTCAAAAAACTCCAGCAAGTTAGTTAAACATGATTTTTCCTTAAGAGATCCATGCTGGTTTTCTTTAATTAACCCGCATTTGTCCATGTGACTATTAATCCAGCATTTACAGTCTTTTTTATTAGAAAGGCAAGATCAAGATAGAATCCCATCACTAAGCAAAACTCCTATCTTTTGTCAGACTGACTGAAATGCATCAAATGGTATTTAATTGTACCCACTTCTCCTCCCGCTTAGAAACATAGAAAATAGGAGCAGGAGTAGGCCATTCGGCCCTTCGAGCCTGCTCTGCCATTCATTATGATCATGACTGATCATCCAACTCAGTAGCCTGTTCCTGCTTTCGCCCCATATCCTTTGATCCCTTTAGGCCCAAGGGCTATATCCAACTCCTTCCTGAAAACTTTGCTCGCTTTACATCATGGACCAGCCACAGCCAAGACGACAGACAAGCCAACCAGCTCCCTGGCCCCTTCTGCTTTGTGACTGATGGCCAACAGGGCAGCAATAGCAGTGTCGCCCTTGGATTCCTCCATCCAACGCAGCAGAAAGTTATGGCTCTCGGTGTGATGGCATGGTTTAAACGGGTTACCCAATGAGAGCGATGATGTGGGCTTGAACCCATACATCACATCACTCCATAGCACAATTCACTGAAGCCACAACACGTTGTACCAACACTGCTATACATTATGTGTTTTACCATTCTTCTCCATCCCAATATGGAATTTGCTTCTGGAGGGGTTACGGGGTGGGGTGGGGTAGGGGGGGGCGGTTTGGGGTGGTGCAGGGAAGTTATTCCCAATTAAGTTTTCCCAATTTCCTGTAATTATTCTCCCTTTTTTTCCCCCTGGATATCTGGCCTTATTTTGCGCAGCTGGAAGGACAAGTGCACAGCCTACTCCCAAGCTCGTCAATGGCCCCTGCAACTGGCTGCTGGGGGAGGCCAGGAGGAGAACAGGTACTGCTCAGGCATGACTACCCCATTTGACCTACTCACTCACCCCCAATCCCAATGGAGACATCATACCTCCGCTCTGTGCTTTCTCACTTAACTCAGCTCATTTCAGAAGGGGTGGAAGCTATGGTATCAGGCATCATAGAATTATATATGTGAACACGGAAACAAGCATAACTAGTACATATTGATGTTTAGCCCCCACGAGTAGCAGTCTTAATCCTACATGCCTGCTTTCTTCTCATATTTCATTCAACCACCTTTCTAAACCATTCTTAAATTTTGCCATGGTCTCTGTTTTAATCTCAGACTCCAGTTGTGCATTCCACAGCCTCACAACTCTTGCATAAAACCTCTTCTCCTGCTCTATGTCCTTCATCTCTTGGGCATTTAATTTTATCCATTGCTTCTGGACCCTGCGATCACTGGAAACAGTTGGTTTCCATCCATGCTACGCCATATCTTCAGAATTCTAAGCACCTCTATCAAATGACCCCATAATCAGCTCCATTTTAACAAATTAGCACCAGTTTCTCACATTTTTCTTCATATCTATATTACCCTCATGCAAGGCAGCTCCCAGTGAATCTGCACTGTACCCTCTCTAAAATCTCAACAGCTTTTCTATACTGTGGAGTTAAAACTGTACAGAGTACTTGAATTTTGATCTTACAAAGGGTTTATATAGATTCATTATATCTACTTTAATATTCTATAGCTCTTGGTATAAAACCAAATATTCCATCTTTTTAATGACCTTATCCACTTCAGGGCTGATATTAAGGTCTTGCTATTATGATTAACCTAGAGTCCAGCTTCGAGACTGAGTTAACAGAAGATATATTGCTGGCACAGAGCATTTGCTTTCTACAGTTGAGTTTAAGAATGTTATCAGGGCAGCATAAAGATCCATCCACTCTTAACCACATTGATTGATAAATGATTCATGTTGAGAATGGATGCAAGAGATGCTCCATTCTCAGCTGTGACATGCCACACTGTGAGCAACAAAAATACTCTCAGGCCCAATGGTCATGCGTAATAACCCTCTTCAGTTAAATTGCTAAGCTCTACAGTAGAAACCACAAGCAATGAGACAGTGGGCTGTGAACAGCATTCACATCCCATGATAACAGTACATCACTGAGGTGGAGTTGAGAGAGGGAGGGAACTGAGCAAAATATCTCGTGTCAAGCTGCCCTTGGTTGACATTTTTAATGTGCACAACACTGATGCAAAGGGTTGATGTACCTAAGTAAGCGCAGATATCTGCTTTCACTACGTATGGAATTGTCTGATAACAAAATACCATTTAATAGCCACATCAAGCAAATTTCTTCCAGCACATATTAATATTTTTTTAAAAATCGTAACTAATACATCAACCTCGCCTCCTGGTGCGTAAACCGACTTATGAAGATGTAGGGAGAATTACCCGTGCAATCTTCTGTTGTTTGTCCTCTTCCACTGCGAGAAAGCTGGTGCAATAAATAGGAACCACGACCTTCTGTAAGGCTGCAAGCAGGTCTCGGGCCTGTTTCCGCTGACTGCAGACACAAAACAAAGGAAAGGTGAGGTACTATGGGCTCCACAAAGACAATTCAATGATTTACAGTATTAGAAATTTTCCAGTATATTCGCATGCACACACATTTCAGAAGGCACAAAATGTGTAAGAAGAGTTTATCAGGAAATATACAATGCCGTTGGCTACAGAAATGCTAATACTACCATCACCAGGAAGCTCAAAACAAAGTGAAGAAGAAAATCCCATGTACATGTGCAATTCCACAGCTCCAGCAGACTGTGTTTCGATCATTGAGTACTGCAATATGGTCTGAGAATTTTGTAAAGTAGCAGAAATTGGGTGCAGTAAGTGGCCCTATCATTAGTAGAATTCGAGTCAAGAATGTCTGAAGAAATACTCATCCAGAACTAAACTATTCGATAAAATTTAGACTTTTAAAAAATATAAATAACACACTGCTGCATGTGTGAATCTGACTTCTGACTGCATGTTTGCCTGGGTGGAATGCCCTATATAAGGCAGCTGTTGATTTTGCTAATCTGCAACGTCTGCCTTGGGTTAGTTTCTTGAAGTAACATGGGCGAGTTTACTGATCAGACCCATTCAAAGTGGGGTCATATCACAGTACACTAAGGGAAGGTGGAAGTTAATCTAATTATCAGTCCCCATTGAGTTGGTCTGAACAGTAAAACATGGCAGTGATAGCTAAAGAAACTAATTCAGACATCAGAGTTTAGGAAAAACAACAGCTGCCTTAAACATAGTATATTACGCCTAGGCTAACAGAGTCAAACATTTGCGATACAAAGATTACCATCTGGATGTTAAAGAAACTGTTACACACAAGTAACTTGTAATTTATCAATGCTGAATGCCAAGATATGCGAACAACTTGATACAAAGAATTTAGTCCCATTTTTCACCTTTCCCTCTTCCTTGTACCATGCACCATACTTGCCTTGAGCAGAGACACCTTTTCTAGATCTGTAGTTATACCATTCCGTAAGTGGTCATAAGGAGGTGCTGGAAGGGGTGAGCTGACCTGCAATTTTCCTCCCCCCTTCCCCCCAAATCCCATGGAAGAGTGCCTCATCTCTGTTTCGTTCATGCTATGATGGTACAGCTGGGATTCACAACTCATCTTGTACCCCCAATCCATGACACAGCATTTGGAGATGTTATATGCGGCTTTGCCACATCTCCATTACAGTGGAACTTTGATGAACATTGTTACATTATGGAGAAATGATGAGGGATTTTGTAGAATGGGAATAGATCAGGGTACCACATCGAAATTCCTGCTCAAATCCAAATATTGCCTAGACTAGCTCCCAACCCAATATTTCTGTCACCACAGTCAACTCCGGCTTTGGATAACTTCTATAATGTGCTTAGGATTTGCTATCTTGGGTCTGGTTTTCTACAGATCTAATAAGAAGACACTAACCAGTGATGCAACACGTCATTTATCAGGTAGATCAGATGAAGGCGCAGTTCAAAATGGGCTCCTTCAGCTGTGATTCGGTTTCTTAGGTGGCCAGACATCAGCTCACAATGCTGTGGGGTTTTGGCATTGTTAAACATCCAGTTCTTACCAGCCTAAGGAGAAAATGACAGGGCAACATGGAGAGCTTGGTCACTTGTGTGAGCTGTGATAAGCTAAGTATCTTAAAGATCAAGTGTGATTTTCAGTATCACTCATTTAAAAAAAAAATAAAAAAAAGTTATCACTAAAATCCTTTTGTTTTGCTCCTGACGTTAATGCTAACTTTTTAAAAAAATTTGAAGGGTAAATGTTACCACCTTATTGGGAAGAGAATACGAACATACGAATCGCCATTCAACAAGATCATGACTGATCGGATTGTAACCTCAACTCCATAATCCTGCCCACTCCCGAAAACCTTACACCCCCTTGCTCATCAAGAATCTACCTCTGCCTTAAAAATATTCAAAGACTCTGGTTCTACTGCCTTTTGAAGAAGAGTGTTGCAAAGACTCATGACGCTCTAGAGCTGAGCTAGTTGGCAATGCCAGCTGTGCTCCAGATTCAGGAGTTTTCAACTGTGTTCTTTCACCGTCAGCTGCTTCATGCAACTACAGTCCAGACGGAGGGCAGGGAAGTCTCTCCCTTGTGACAATCAGGTGCTAAAAGAACAGGCACATCACATCTAGACTACACCACCATTAAGACTGACAGACATTCCAAAGTTGATTCAAACCACCTAATTTAGCCTTTACATTAGTATTTAAGATAAAGTATTACAGGGGGAAAGTAGGCTAAAGATTGCATGGGTGGTGAGCAATGTTCCCTCTAAGCTACGTAACAACCTGAAAATTACCGTGCAGAACGAGCACAAATCAGCTTCCTTAAGTCACCATGCAAAAAAATGTTAAAGGTCCAGTGCACTTAAATAAATAGACCACACAAAACAGAAAAAAAATTAGATGGGACATTGGTGGAGAGTACTATTGGACTTGGGCCATCTCCTCATTAGTGGGTCAAGCACCAGTAAATCACTGGCAAGGCAGTACTCGATAGAGAAACTGTGTGTTACACAAAAATATCCAGTGTAGTAACTAAGATTCTGGTAAGGGACAATGGTTGCACATGACATATTCACATCATATTCACCTATACTGTGAAAAACACCCAGCTATACAATTCTAGCTGTCCTCCCAACTTAGACTGCGACTAGAGAAAGGATTTTGAGTTATATAACACAAGAGTGAAGTGCTGATGATTAGAATTCTGTAACTGGTGATATTGGTGGGAGCAATTAAAATGATTTAACAACATGATACGTGCTGCAAACTGATAAAACATTAAAACGTACTGGATTAAGGGGAACTCTTCCTACTTACACCAATTTATAAATCAATCAATAAGTTTGGTGACAACATCAAGCTGCCCCAACTGTATGGCAATATAGTCAGATCCTATATTTTCTAAAATTAGATCAACTGAAGTTCACTACCGCATATGAGCCCAGTTTGCTACTGTAGGTACTTTTATGGGACTTGAACACTGTTGAAGTGAAACTGAATCACGCCAAGTAACAACTTTTCACTGTTTATCTTTTGGTGATTTTTGCTTTTTACACACTGGAGTGAGGCACTCCTACATTTTGTAATCACCATTGGAATGTTCAATTCCCCTTGGGAAAGGAGGGAGGTAAGGAGCAAAAAAGTCAAAATACAACTTCTGTGGCTGCTGCAATCCCACTTGCCTGCATAGGTACCTATAGATGCAGTGCTGACCCTTAAAAATCAGATAACTATGGCCACCAAAATGGCAGCAACATGCATAAGCTCATTTTTATTTTTTATTATACTTAATTTTCTGTGCTTATCTGCCCTCTCAAGGTGCCATCACAAATTGAAGCATAGTTCCACAGGCAGAAACCTCCCTCTAATATATCTGGCAAAGTGACCATTCTACATGTGACTGCCCAGATTGAATGCATCAGGGGACATGTGACCACTGTCACTGACAACTCAAGACTCTGTCCATACTGTCACAGAATTGTAATTTTTTCTCCATTTGAAACAGTGTACCTTTAAGACAGAGAGAGAAGTTTTAGGTTTCAGAGAACAGTGTGCCAGCAGCACTTGTTACCGAGGCAACAGCTGGAGTGTGAGGAGGTCACATGGTATAATGTTTCAATTTAACTATGTAAAAACCAACTAAAACCAGTTTTTGAGAGACCCCAGCGAAGCGTGCTTATTGGAGGAAAGAGCTGTCTATTTCTCTCAGCAGAAATTCTACAATGAGCTACAGGCCACATTAATTGCTTAAGGAGGAACAAACCCTTTGAAGAGACCATTTGTATTGCTGGAGGTAGCAGAATTCTTTTTCTTTACTTCCAATCCAAGAAGTCTTTGCTTCAAGATTGACTCTCTCTTGACTGATTGTGTTTTCTGGAATGCGCACTCAAGTTTCAACTGAGACACCGCCAGTTTTAAAATCAGAGTGGACCCATTGCTATACTCCTTGTTTAAAGAACTGTGTGATGCCTGCTGCAGCCGAAGTGCTTTGAATGCTTATCTACTGAAAGACTGCTCATCAAATTTGCCTGGAGACATCAAGTGGCATCTAAATTATTTTTACACTTGGATACCTCACCCATTGGAAATGTAACCCAAAGACTTATAACCTAGTTATGTATTTATTCTTAAGAAATAGCTAATTTAAAAAATCATTCTTTTTAAAAACCGGTTAACCATTGATTTTTTGAGTGTGCACGCGCGAATGGGGGAGTTAGGTTAAAATAAGAAGTTATAAGGTCTTTAGACATAGGTTTATCTTAATAGCATTTTAAGATTTAGTTTTAATAAATAGTTAAGTAGTTGTTGTTTAAAGATACCTGGCTTGGTCTGTTTTATTCTGGGGGTTACTAGAATTTGGCTGTTTTCCAGTTGGGTGGGAAAACTTTAATAAAATGCTGCGACCTGTGGAGTGATGGGACTGAATTGACAGTGCATTGCTCCCGCCTCGTTTGTAACAATACTCAACATCCACATGTACAAGCAATATCACTCGTTAGTGAAGTGGAATTCTCGCCTCCCCTATTGACTAGGGATACTGGGACTAATTCCAGTGATCCTACTGCTGGCTTTACTGATGTCAGATAACTCAACATAAACTAGGAATCAAGTCTTTGGAGCTGTTTGCCTCAGTGTCACCATGAGCTAAGACGAAAGTAGTATTACACCGCTTCCCCTCGCTGCGTCACACAGTTTTTGATCTGAATGATTTAATACGTTAAAAATGAGGAATTTGGCAGAGTTGGAATTTGCATCTCTCAAGACGCAAAGCTAAATCTTAGCTTTATACAGTGTCAGTGCGAATCCTGCAAGTTTAGAAAAAGATAATAAGAGGCACCGTACTGAGATGGCATCTTTGGTACAAGTGTCAATAATCGGCTGCAAGAGACTGTCAAACTCGGTCATGTCCAGCTGTGTCTCTGACAGCAGCTTCTGAATTTGTTGTTCCATTGCCAAGGCGATTGCTGCAGTTATCTGTTCCTAGAGAAAAATTAAAATGTTTCATTAGATTATGAAAAAGAATGTCAGAAATCAAGCAGAAATGCAGTCAGACCATTTCCTTCCCGTTTCAGATGCTGCATTTCACTATCCTCTACCTTTCCCTTCCTCTACTACCCCAATTTTGTTTGCTATGTCACATACTCTTGCACTGTCCTCTTAAACCATGGGCTGAGCCAAATAGGACTGGGGTGACACACAGGAACAGGCGTAGGCCATTCAGCCCCTTGAACCTGTTCCACCACCTTGTTAGATAATGCCACAAAACTCCATTTACCCCCATTTGTTTGGTCTGATAACGCTCCTGTGAAGCACCTTGGGATGCTTCACTATGTTAAAAGTGTTATATAAATGCAAGTTATTGTTGATCCAAAACCCTTGATACCCTTTACCTAATAAAAATATGTTATTCTCAGTCATGAAAATTTCAAACGAACCCCAGCATCCACAGCTTCTTTGGAGAAGGGAATTCTAGATTTCCACTACCCTTTATCTGCACCCCCCCCCCCCGATTGGTGGAAATTGGTTCTCTTTATCTTCCCTATCAAATCAATTTACCATTTTAAACATCTCAATTAGATCACCCAGCATCAGATTTTTGAAGAGATGTGTATTCAGTGGGGAAGTAAAAGCTGGAGATGATAACTGGAACATTGTCAAATGTGCCTGTGGGTTTATAGGATTCCAGGATAACAGAGCTCCACTTTTGGTGGAGCCTGGCCTGATGAATTGATTGCTGCCAGGTGTAGTTACTGACCTGTCTTTGCATAAGGAGGTGCTGCTCCTGCTGCTGCAGATTCCACAGGCTCTGCTGAATCAGTTCCTCCAACTGTGGCTGACCTGGAGCTGGAGGTGTGGGTGGTTGAGTCAGAGAGGGGGCAGGGGCTGGGACTGGCACAGCAGTGGATGCAGGGGTGGGAACTGGGGCTGGGATTGGGGTTGGCACAGGGGCTTGAGCAGGAGGTTCACTTTCCTGTCCTGATGGATTGCACAACACTGCAAAAAAAACAGAGAGAAGTTATCAGATACTTCACTGCTTCATGTTATTCATCACACAGGGAACAAAATGGTCTAAGTGCTGTCGATATCCTCCTCCTTTCCCAAAGGCCATACTGGGATCCAGGTCTTTGGGCAGTTCAGGCCCTCTGATGCCTCAGGCAAATAACCATTCTTCAAGTGAGGTCACATTTGAGCCAAGCTTAATTTTATCCTCACCTGACACCCATCCTACTTGCTGGACGTGCAATCCTGAGCGGGAGCCCCGACTGACATTTCCCTTCAACAAGTGCAAGGATAGTGTGTTTGTCCTGTCACCTCTCCAGAGACTAGCTAACTCAGGATGGACAAAAGATTGAATGGTTCACGAGAAGATTGGAGATTGCTTCTGGTTTACATGACTCAGTACCACACCAAACCTTACATTTATCAAGTACAGCACAAGGGGAATTTTGCTCTCCAAAATATAATTCTTTGACTAGAAGCAGAAGCAATTTTGTTGCAGGAAATACGTTTTCCACTTATCAGGAACATGCATTTCAATATCAGCAAGAACATTCTGTTCTATCACTTACTACAAAGATATAATTACATTCAGTGGCATTTTTCAAATTCTGAGTAGCTTTTCATGTTGCTATTGCTGTAACATTCAGTTCACCAGTTGCACCGGTTAATCTGATGATCAGCTAGCTGGTCGAATTATATCATTTTAAATGGTCAGAAAAATCTATAAATGTATATGAATTACATACCAGATTTTAGGAGCACCTACCCTCTTAACAGTGTTTTTGTATGCATGTGGCCTCAGACATAGCACACTCAACTCTGAGTCAGGAAGTTGTGGGTTCAAGTCCCACTCAAGTGACTTGAGCACACAATCAAGGCTGAGAGTACAGTGAAGTCCTAAGGGAGTGCTGCAATGTCAGAGATGCTGTCTTTTGGACAGGACTTTAACCAGAGAGGGCAGACATAAAAGCAACTTAAAAAACCCTACGGCACTATTTCGAAGAGAAGGGGAGCTGTTCCCCGGAGTTCCGACCAATTTTTAACCCTCAACCAAAGCCACTAAAAGCAGATGGGGGTGGGGAGGAGGAGGGCAAAAGAAGCCGACGCAGAGGCAGACAGAGAGGGGGAGGCAGACAGACAGAGACACAGAGGGGGAGAGCGAGAGACAGACAGACAGAGACACAGAGGGGGAGAGCGAGAGACAGACAGACAGACACAGAGGGGGAGAGCGAGAGACAGACAGACAGAGACACAGAGGGGGAGAGCGAGAGACAGACAGACAGAGAGGGGGAGAGCAAGAGACAGACAGATACAGAGGGGGAGAGCAGAGCGAGAGACAGACAGATACAGAGGGGGGGAGCGAGAGACAGACAGATACAGAGGGGGGGAGCGAGAGACAGACAGATACAGAGGGGGGGGGGAGCGAGAGACAGACAGATACAGAGGGGGGGGAGCGAGAGACAGACAGATACAGAGGGGGGGGAGCGAGAGACAGACAGAGACAGAGGGGGGGGAGCGAGAGACAGACAGAGACAGAGGGGGGGAGCGAGAGACAGACAGAGACAGAGGGGGGGAGCGAGAGACAGACAGAGACAGAGGGGGGGAGCGAGAGACAGACAGAGACAGAGGGGGGAGCGAGAGACAGACAGAGACAGAGGGGGGGAGCGAGAGACAGACAGAGACAGAGGGGGGGAGCGAGAGACAGACAGAGACAGAGGGGGGGAGCGAGAGACAGACAGAGACAGAGGGGGGGAGCGAGAGACAGACAGACACAGAGGGGGAGAGCGAGAGACAGACAGATACAGAGGGGGAGAGCAGAGCGAGAGACAGACAGATACAGAAGGGGGGAAGCGAGAGACAGACAGATACAGAGGAGGAGAGCGAGAAACAGACAGATACAGAGGGGGAGAGCGAGAGACAGACAGATACAGAGGGGGAGAGCGAGAGACAGACAGATACAGAGGGGGGATAGCGAGAGACAGACAGATACAGAGGGGGAGAGCGAGAGACAGACAGATACAGAGGGGGGAGAGCGAGAGACAGACAGATACAGAGGGGGGAGAGCGAGAGACAGACAGATACAGAGGGGGAGAGCGAGAGGGACAGATATAAAAGCAACTTAGAAAATCCTATGGCACTATTTTGAAAAGAAAGGCAGCTCTCCCCGGAGTTCCGACCAATTTTTAACTCTCAACCAAAGCCACTAAAACAGATGGGGGGTGGGGCGGGGGGGAGAAAGAGAGCCTGACATGCGGGGGGAGGGGGGGGGGGGTGTGGGTGGAGGGAGAGAGAAAAGGGGGGGTGGGGGGAGACACAGAAGGGGGAGAGAGATCATGATCACTTCTGACAAATGGACATTTATCTGGAATACTCCGCATTGCTACATCAAGTGTGCAGATAGACACTGACTACTTACTTCTGCAATCAAAAACAATGCCAGGTTATCTCACTAAATCAGTGTTCAATGTAGTAAATTAATAAATTAGTCTTCTCATTTAAAGCTTCTTCACAAAAATGTGTATTTTTGGTTGTTTTGATTAATAGTAAAATACATTTCTTATGTCTTGATCTTTCCAAAATTTGCTCACCAGCCCCCTTTGTATCACAAAATTTGTAATGTGGCCCCTCATGCAAAATGTTGGACACCCTTGCTGAGGAATGTCCTTACAACCTTTCTTGAATAAATGAGTCACATTTGCCAATCTCCAATCCTCCGGCACCTCCCCCATATCTAGAGAAGATTGGAAGATTACGGCAAGCTCTTCTGCTATCTCTACTCCCACTTCCTTCAGCAACCTGGGATGCAAGCCATCAAGACCAGGTGACTTATCCACTCTAAGCATAGCCAGCCTTTCTAGTATATTCCTCCCATCAATTTTCACCATTACCTTTAGCATGTTCACTTCTACCGATATTTTGTCAGCATCCTCTTCCTTACAAAATACTCATTAAGTATTCGAACCTTGCCCTGCGCCTCTAAACATATATCACCCTCTTTATCCCCAATAGCCCCATACAGCCTCTTACTACCCGCTTACCAATTACGCACCGGTAGAAAATTTTTGGGTTCCCTTTTATACTGACTGCCATACTGTTCGCATATTCTCTTTGGCAGTCTTATTTTCCTCTTCATTTCCCCTCTCAACTTATTGTATTTGGCCTGGTTCGCACTTGAAGAATATAGCGCCTTTAATGTAATAAATGTTCCAAGGCTCTTCATAGGAGCATGAGAAAACAAAGTATGACACTGAGCTACAAAAGGACATTTTTGGTCAGATGACCAAACGTTTGGTCAAAGAGGTAGCTTTTAAGGATTGTCTTAAAGGAGGAAAGCGAAATGGAGAGGCAGAGAGGCATGAGGAGGGTATTCCACAGCTTGGGGCCTAGGCAACTGAAGGTGCAGCCACCAGTGGTGGAGTGATTAAAATCAGGAATGCAGAATTAGAGGAGAGCAGATATCTTGGAGGGTTGTGGGGCTGGAGGAGATTACAGAGATAGGGAGGGGCAAGGCCATGGAGGGATTTGAAAACAAGGATGAGAATTTTAAATTCAAGATGGTGCATGACCTGGAGCCAATGTGAGTCAGCTCGCACAGGGTGGGGTGGGGTGATAGGGGAACAGGACTTGGTGTGAGTTGTGGCACAGGCAGCAAAGTTTTGGCTGATCTCAAGTTTATGGGCAGTAGAATGTGGGAGAACAGCCAGGAGTGCATTGGAATAGTGAAATCTAGGAGGTAACGAAGGTGTGAATGAGGGTTTCAGCAGATGAGCTGAGATGGGGCAAAGTTGGCAATATTACGGAGTTGGAAATAGCGTTGGTGCAAATATGAGCTCGTTTCGAGGCAAAATTTGACACCAAGGTTCCGAACAGACCTGCTTAATCTTAGACTGTTGCCTGGGAGAGGGATGAAGTCGATAGCTAGGGAGCAGAGTTTGAAGTGGGGACCAAAAACAAATGGCTTCAGTCTTCCCAATATTTAAATAGAGGAAATTCCTGCTCATCCAGTGCTGGATGTCAGATAAGCAGTCTGATAATTTACCAACAGCAGAAGAGTGGAGACAGGTGGTGAGGTACAGCTGCATGTCCTCAGTGAAAACTAATGCCATGCTTTCAGATGTTGTCAACAAGGGGCAGCATGTAGATGAGAAATAGGAGGGAGCGAAGGATGGATCCTTGGGGGACACCAGAGGTAATGGTGCGGGAGCAGAAAGAGAAGCTATTGCAAGTGATTCTCTGGCTATGATTAGATCGATAAGAATGGAATAAGGCAAGAGCAGTCCCACCCAGCCAGACCACAGTGGAGAGCATTGGGGGGAGGATGAAACATAGAAAATAGGAGCAGGAATAGGCCATTCGACCCTTTGGGCCTGTTCCACCATTCAAAAACAATCATGGCTGACTGTCTAATTTAGTACCCTGTTCCCGCTTTCTCCCCACATCTCTTCATCCTTTTGGCATTAATATATCTATCTCCTTCTTGAATATATTTAATGACTTGGCCTCCACTGCCTTCTGCGGTAGAGAATTCCACAGCTTCACCACCCTCTCAGTGAAGAAATTTCTCCTCAGTTCTAAATGGCATACCCCGTATCCTGAGACTGTGACTCCTGGTTCTGGATTCCCCAGCCATCGGGAACATCCTCCCTGCATCTAGCCTGTCTAGTCCTGTTAGAATTTTATAGGTTTCTATGAGATCCCCTCTCATTCTTCTAAACTCTAGTGGATATAGGCCCAGTCGACCCAATCTCTCCTCATACGTCAATCCTGCCAAACCAGGAATCAGCCTAGTAAATCTTCTTTGCACTCCCTCCATGACAAGAACATCCTTCCTCAGATAAGGGGACCAAAACTGCACACAATACTTCAGCTGTGGTCGCACCAAGGCCCTGTATAACTGCTGTAAGAGATGGTGTGGTCAACTTTGTCAAAGGCTGCAGAGAGGTCGAGAAGGACAAGGAGGGAAAGTTTACCTTTGTCACAGTCACACAGAATGTCATTACTGACTTTGATGTTTTGGTATTGTGACTGGGGCAGAAATCTGATTGGAGGGATTCAGATATGGTGTTCCAGGAAACAGGGGAACAGATTTTGGAGGAGACACCTTATATGCATCATTCACTCCTTTTACAAACTGTCCCAAACATGACATTCCACATTACCAAATAATTAACCTGGTTGTGCTGAGACAGTATATGAATGCCTTTGATAAACTAACAGCAAATAGTTTGAACTTACTACACTGATATAGCTCCAATTGGATCCTGCCCATTAAGAAAGATCATTACAAAGCTCAGCAACTTTAATTTATTGATGAGATTAATTTCTATAAGGGCCAGTATTAAAGTTTATGGTTTGGCTACATGCACGAGATAAAGCCATTCATTGAGAAATCAGGAAAGGCTTACTCAATAGGCACTCCATCCATGGTTTTGAACATCCACTCCCTCCACCACCAGTATACCATGGCTGCAGTATGTACTACCCACAGATGCACTGCAGCAACATGCCAAGGCTTCTTCGGCAGCAGCAGAGGACATAGGCTCAGAATAAGGGACAGGCCATTTAAGACTGAGATGAGGAGAAATTTCTTCACTCAGAGGGTGGTGAATCTATGGAATTCTCTACCCTAAAGGGCTGTGGAAGCTCAATCATTGAGCATGTTCAAGACAGAAATCGATAGATATCTGGACACTAATATCATTAAGGGATACGGGGATTGTGTGGGAAAGTGGCATTGAGGCAGATGATCAGCCATGATCTTGAAAGGTTAAATGGCCTACTCCTCCTATGTTCCTAATATTCCAAAACCTTCACCACCTAGAAGGAAAAGGGCAGCAAATGCATTGAAACACCATCACCTCCAGGTTCCCTTCCAAGTCACACACCATCCAGACTTGGACAAATACGGCCGTCCCTTCATCTTGGCTGGGTCAAAATCCTGGAATTCCTACCTAACAGTACTGTGGGAGCAGCTTCACCATACAGGCTGCAGTGATAACTCACCACCACCTCCTAAAGGGCCACTAGAGATGGGCAACGGACTGCTTCCATATGCAGCAAGACCTGGACAACATCCAGGCTTGGGCTAATAAGTGGCAAGTAACATTTGCATCACACAAGTGCCAGGCAATCACCATCTCCAACAAGAGAGAATCTAACCATCTCCCCATGACATTCAACGACATTACCATCGCTGAATCCCCACTATCAACATCCTGGGGGTTACCATTAACCAGTAACTGAACTGCAGCAGCCACATAAATACTGTGGCTAGAAGAGCAGGTCAGAGGCTAGGAATCCTGTGGCAAGTAACTCACCTCCTGACTCCCCACAGCCTGTCCAGCATCTACAAGGCTCAAGTCAGAAGTGTGATGGAATACTCTCCACTTGCCTGGATGGGTGCAGCTCCAACACTCAGGAAGCTTGACACCATCCAGGGCAAAGCAGCCTGCTTGATTGGCACCCCATCCACCACTGTAAACATTCACTCCCTCCACCTCTGATGCACAGTGGCGGCAGTTTGCACCATCTACAAGATGCACTGCAGCAACTCACCATGCCTCCGTTGACAGCACCTTCCAAACCCGCGACCTCTATCATAGAAGGACAAGGGCAGCTGACGCGTGGGAACGCCACCATCTGCAAGTTCCCCTCCAAGTCACACACCATCGTGACTTGGAAATATATCACCGTTATTTCAGTTGCTAGATCAAAATCCTGGAACTCAATCCTGTCCATTAATCAGTTTAAATAATCCACTGTGGCTAAATCCAGCATGGTATTACTTTCTACTTCTTAGCACAGTGGGCTGTATGATTGATCATGGGTTAATGAATGATGGCAGCTCCTGGTTGAGGGGAACACATACAAAATTAAAAATCTTAGTTACAACCCTGCTGGGTGCATTGGTGATTTGGCACCAAATGTATCTCAAAGTGATGATAGAAATACAAGAAAATTACCTGCAACACTACTCATGGTAAGCGAGAGGATGCACTGCTTTATAAGGGTTGGAATGTTATACCATATAAATGTTATGCCATATATCGTGCTTTACGGCTCTGTATTCTTGAAATTAATGTTGGGGGCCGTTATAGAGCAGGCTGCAGATCAGATCTGGCATTGTTGATTGATTGACAGGTCATTTAACTAGTTGGTGACAGTATAACTGTATTTTCTTGGACAGGGGAAACTGAAATGTACAGGTTAAGACTGCTTTATATCTGTAAGAAAGCTGAATACGGGAGGTAAAAACCACAAGTTACGCTATGACACCGAGGCAGGGTGTCAGCCGTAGCACTTACCTCTGATTCAGAAGGTAGTAGATTCCAGCTCTAGAGACTTGAGCATATAATATAGACTGACACTCCAGTGCAGTACTGAGGGAATGCTGCACTGTTGGATGTGCCACATTTAGAATGCGATGTTAAACCAAGGTTTCACCTGTCCTCACTATTTTGAAGAAAAGCAGTGGAGTTCTCCAAGGTGTCTAGGTCAATATTTATCCTTCAATCATCATCAAAACAGATTTTTGGGACCTTGCTATGTGCAAATTGGCTGCCATGTTTCCTACATTACAACTCTGACTACAATTTAAAAGATGCTATATAGAATCATAGAATGGTTACAGCGCAGGAGGAGGCCATTTGACTGTTATGTCCATGTCAGCTCTCTGTGAGAGCAACTCAGCTAGACCCACTCCCCCATAACCCTGAAACTTTTTTCACTTCATTTAATTATCCAATTCTCTTTCAAAAGCCAGATTGAATCTGCCTCCACCACACTCTCAAGCAGGGCATTCCGGATCCTAACCATTCACTGCATAAAAAAAGTTTTCCTCATGTCGCCTTTCGTTCTTTTGCCATTCACCCTACGTCAGTGTCCTCTGGTTCTCGCCTTTCCACCAATGGGAAATCATAAATAATATTCAAGACTTTCTTCCTAATTTAAAGAACCATTGTTTAAAACTTCAAGCTTTCCTACTTTTATGCTTGGTTCAGAACCTTGCCTTTTATCTTGTCTGTGAGCTATTGAGAGTCTGGGCCTGGAGGGGAATTATGCACGTGTGAACGCGAGCAGTGAGGGTGGGCGGGGGTGGTGGAGATGTGGAGATAAGTTTTGGGATAAATTAGGGGGAGGTGCGGGTTGGGTTAGTCAGTTGGTCTTGTCTGTTGGAAGTCAATTATGTTAGAACCAGCCAATCAGAGGTACATAAAATAAATGTGTGTAGAATAAAATAATTTTGGGGATATTTGTAATAATTAGAATAAATTTGAACATTAAGAGTGACCAAGAAAGCCGACTGAAGCAAACAAATATTTAGAACCTTGAAATGTGTCTGGTCAGTCATGTGCTTGAAATAGTTTTGTCAACTAATACCAGGGGAAGGGAATCACTGTCTTCAGTAAGCGAGTGGGCATGTAAAATGAAAGGAAAGGGTTGTGAGACAACTCACTCCTGTACTGAAGGAAACTGATCTCTTTTGCACTCTTTGTATTGTTTGACTTTGTGCTTTTTGGAACTGTTTTGTAATGTATTTTTTACGAATAAAGTATATTTTGGAAATTAAAAAAAAGTTTTTCGTTAGAATAAATATTTGAAACCAAAAAAAAATGGGTCAGAGTTCACAGAACAGAAACTACTCTGCTGATCACCAAATTGAAAAAGTAATACAACATTCCAAAATATTTTAGTTCAGTGCCACAACACTGTAAACACCAGTTCAGTAAGGGCACAAATTAAAGATATATCTTTACAAGTAACTTTAAAAACAATACTTAAAAGCAGTTTCACAGATACAAAGACATCACAAAAGGAGGAAGACATTGGCAGGAGCTTTGCAGAACAGAAGATGGTTGCAGAGCGCATTTATCCCACTGACCGACTCAAACATGTGTTTTGCTAAAATGAGATGATAACTTGTTTAGTGGTATCTGGTGGAATCAGTTGAAGGAGGAATGCTGGTCATGATGCCAGGACATTTCCCTGCTCTTTCTTGAATAACGCTTGGTATCTTTTATCATCCCTCCAAACCACTGGAACATTGGTCATCTGAAAGACAACAGCTCTGACACTCTGCAGCAGTACCTCAGTACTGTACTGGTATCAGCTGAGAGTATATACGTGCTCAAATACTGCAGTGAGGCTTGAACCCACAACTTTCTAAGAGGGGAGCTTGCTACCAACCTAGCTAAGTTGATACTTGAGAGAAAAACGCACCTGCCACAACCAATTTCAATGTTGCATCTCTAAAATTACACCAGCCTACAATTTATTTAGAGGCCTAACAAGGCTGGCTGGATAGATCCAAGTTACTGATCTCAGACTGACATGAAAGTTATGATGTTAACTCAACCCTCTGTTACTCTGCTTTCTAACACATGGTAAACTGTGTTCTTATCTTCTATATAAAGCAACAACCCCATTGTACTTTTATCGCCATCCTGTGTTAACACTGAGCATACTTCTTCCTGATGTTTCAAACTGGTCTATCTTCTCTGCTATTAACAGACTTGTAGAACACAGATTTCTCCGTTGGCTGAAACGCAGGTACCTAGTAACTCTCAAGTAGCGTTAACAGGTGCATCATTTGCAGATATACCGATACGAAAAGCTGCATTTCCCTAAATAATATTAAACTGTATGTGCTACATTTCCCAAATTACAACAATGACTACTCTTCAAGAAAGTACTTCATTGGCATATCCTGAGGTTCTGAAAGGCACTATATAAATGCAAATTTTTCTTTGTTTTACTGTTCCTCTAACAGTTTGCACCTTATTATGCATACTGCCCATTATTATACCTGCCTGGTCTCGGAGCTAATACAATTCCCATTGAGAAATAATGACTGTGTTCCCTCTTATATGGTTTCTATCAATAAAATACAAATTAAAAATTAAACACAGGCAAAAACCCATCTTTTGTCATGCATAAATTCTGCATTAGGGTTAGTATCTCTGAAATCCGAATGCTGACTTTATACTTACGTTGCTGCTCGATTGCCAGCTTGTACTGGTAATAATTATAGTATTCACCTCCAAACAGAAATGAAAACTTGGGGTTTTCTTTCTGTTTCTCCATCGTCATCTTCTCGAATTCTGGACCGTTCCGGGCCACAAACTGTGCCAGTTTGTCAATGACATTCCTCAACTCCTGGTCTGTAACAAGAAAAACATTATTAATATCTAAACCATGTCTACATTTCAAATTTCTTTCAATTGATAATATTGAGGTTAAACCAAATCATACTAGACCCAACAGATATACTTCATATGTTGTTTTATTGTATTATAGCACCGCACACTCTTTGCCCAGATAAGGCATTCTAGGGCAGAATATCAGAAGGTTGCATTTTATCACTTGGTTTGATTTCACCACTATATATATCATTTGCCTCCTGAGCTGGGAGGCTTATTTAACCTATTAGTATTAATACACTAAGGAAATAAAAATTCCACAGGACACTATAATTTTGTGCAAATACTTTTCCTGAATGGTGCTCTTAACACTGAGGTTGAGGGAAATCACCATCATATGGTGGCACAGTGACACAGTGGTTTGCACCGCAGCCTCACAGCTCCAGCGACCCGGGTTCAGTTCTGGGTACTGCCTGTGTGGAGTCTGCAAGTTCTCCCTGTGACCGCGTGGGTTTCCGCTGGGTGCTCTGGTTTCCTCCTACAGCCAAAGGCTGGTTGATAGGTAAATTGGCCATTGTAAATTGCCCCTAGTGTAGGTAGGAGAATTAAGGGAAGGTGAGGATGTGGTAGGGAATATGGGATTAATGTAGGATTAGTATAAATGGATGGTTGATGGTCGGCACAGACTCGGTGGGCCAAAGGGCCTGTTTCAGTGCTGTATCTCTCTATATTCCAATGATTAGCTCATTTTTAAGATAGCAAGTAGAACACAAAAGATCCCCTGCTGAATCCACCAACAACACAACATCCTGAAATGCTTCAGACAGACACTCAAAGACCACCATTGCAATGCCATCTGACATATCATTAAAGATATTGAGAAAGGAGAGTTAAAGTTGCTTCATCCACCTTTGGAGATGTGGCTTCCAACTTCTCCACTAGGGCCACTTAAGGATGAAAGCCTCACAAAAACAAAATCAATGAAACAAATGTTTTACTCTATCAGCCTTACAAGAATATGTAATCCTGTATAAAGCCACAAAACGGCAAGAACAAAATCTGATTGCTGTCTGGTTACTCCACCCTTCAGAGCATCTGTCATGTGTCACAACAACCCAAAAAAACCATAAAGAGCAACCAATAACAATAGAGTTCTTCTGTAGCATTGTGAGGATGCTTCTTCTTGTGAATAGAAAGCACAACTACACTGATCACTGAAGGTAGGGGCCTCAGATGGGCAGCTCCAACTCAAGCAAGCAATTCTTGGCATGATCACAGAGTTGATTTAAACATTCTGCAACAGTAAGTCCAAAAATTCCCCCCAACCATTTAGCTCATTAAGGCCTCCCACCGGCACAGCATACTCCAGTAGCTTATCCAATCTCCATACAGATGGGTCCTTATTATGGCCTGTTGGGTCATCCATCAACTCAGTATAATGTGCTCCCTACCTCTTGAGGATGCCCTCCAGTTTGTTGGATACTAGTCTTGTGAAATCCTTTAGGTTACCACTGACAACAGACTTTAGCAAGTTTTCTGGGACATTTCTGTTTATTTGTTTATCCTTGCAGATGAACAGAAACCATTAATGCAGCTTCATCTCCCTAATAACCCTCATGGCGAGCTGTATCATAATCTACCTTTAACCAGCTCACAACAGTTCCAAAGACCAGGTTAAACAATACTGAGTCTCCTTCTCAACAGCCAAAATCATCCTTGAGGTCAAAGACATATCCAGACATCTTCTCAACAATGAAATGCCCTTCCATCCTCACCTCCAATGCCAAGCTTATGAACTTCTTTATCTCAAAGACTGGAGACCATTCACAGATACCTTAGCGACCCCTGTTGCTTTCGCCCCTTTTCCCCATCTCCACCATAATATCTCTGCAACATCTCCATCTCTTAAGGGTCACTGACCCGAAACGTTAACTCTGCTTCTCTTTCCACAGATGCTGCCAGACCTGCTGAGTGAATCCAGCATTTCTTGTTTTTATCTCCATCTCTTCCTTCTCCAGTTTCGCAGGTTCATTTCCAGCTCTCTTAATCCCTTCCTCACCTAACCCCAGTACTCACTAACATGGTAAATGGGTCCATTTGCAAAACTGACTTTCCTCCTCCCTTCAAAATATTAAAAAGTTCCATAACACTATTTGAAAAGCATGGACTCCTGGTCACTGTTCCTCATTCAACTGTTACCAGCAAAAAACACACTAACCATTTATTCAATTTGTGTTTGTTTGACCTGTGCTCAACCCAATTACACACTGAATGCACCTCAAAACAAATAATTCACTGTTTTTTTGGTAAAGGAGCCTTTAGGAAAGAGTGACCATAATATGACAGAATTTTACATTAAGTTTGAAAGTGATGTAGTTCAAACAGAAATCTAAATCTAAGCAAAGGAAACTATGAAGATATGAGGGGCAAACTGGCTATGGTGGATTGGGAAACTACGTTAAAATGGTATGACGGCAGACAGACAATGGCTAACATTTAAATAACAAATACTTAGTTTACAACAAAAATACATTTCTTTAATGCACAAAAACCCAGCAAGGAAAGTGTTCCAACAGTGGCTAATGAAAGAAATCAAGGATTGTATGAGATCAAAGGAGGAGGCTTATAAAGTTGCCAAAAAATGGTAAGCCTGAGGATTGGGAGTATTTTAGAATTCTGTAAAGGATCATCAAGAAAAAAAGAGAGGGAAAATAGAATACGAGAGTAAACTAGCGAGAAACATAAAAATGGATTGTAAAAGCTTCGATAAGTATGTAAAAAGGAAATGATTAGCAAAAACAAATGTGGGTCCATTACAAGCGGAGTCAGGAGAATTCATAATGGGGAACAAATACTTCATGTCTGTCTTCATGGAGAAAAATACTAAAAACCTCCGAGAAATAATGCAGAATCAAGGGACTAGTGTAAACGAGGAACTGCAAGATAATATTTTTTAAAAAGCACTAGAGAAATTAATACGACTTAAAGTAGACAGATCCCCTGGACCCGGTGATCTACATCCCACAGTGTTGACAAAAGTGGCTGCAGAGACAGTAGATGTATTGGTGGTCCTCATTCAAAATTCTATAAACTCTGGAATGGCTCCTGCAGATTGGAAGGTGGCAAATGTAATCCCACGATTTAAGAAAGGAGGGAGAGAGAAAATGGGGAACTACAGATCTGTTAGTCTATCAGGTAGGGAAAATGCTAGAATCTATAATAAAGAATATGATAACAGGACATTTAGAAAACAATGGTAGGATTGGGCAGAGTCAAAGTGGATTTATGAAAAGGAAATCATGTTTAACAACCTGTTGGGAGTTTTTTGAGGATGTAACTATCAGAATAGATAAGGGAGAACCAGTGGCTTGTGGAAGAAAGAAAGAAAGAAAGATTTTCAGAAAGCTTTTGATAAGGTCCCACACAAGAGGTTAATAAACAAAATTAGAGCACATGGGATTGGAGGGGAATATACTGGCATGGATTGAGAACTGGTTAACGGACAGAAAACAAGAGAGTAGGAATAAATGGGTCATTTTCAAGTTGGCAGGCTGTCAGTGCTTGGGCCCCAGCTATTCACAATCTATATCATTGATTTGGATGTGGAGATTAAATGTAATATTTCCAAGTTTTCAGATGACACAAAAATAGGTGGAGGCACGAGTTGTGAGGAAGATGCAAAGACGCTTCAAGGTGATTTGGAGAGGCTAAGCAAGTGGGCAAAAATCTGGCAGATAGAATACAATGTGGAGAAATGTGAGATTATCCATTTGGTAGGAGAAACAAAAATACACAGAGTATTTCCTAAATGGTGAGAGGCTGGGAAGTGTTGAACTTCAAATGGACTTGGGTGTGCTTGTCCATGAGTCACTGAAAGCTAACATGCAGGGACAGCAAGCAATTAAGAAGGCAAATGGTATGTTGACCCGTATTACAACAGGATTTGAGAATAGGAGTAAAGATGTCTTACTGTAATTATATAGAGCCTTGGTGAGACTACACCTGGAGTATTGAGTACAGTTTTGGTTTCCTTACCCAAGGAAAGATAAACTTGCCATAGTGGGAGTGCAACAAAGGTTCACCAAACTAATTCCTGGGATGGAGGGATTGTCTTATGAGAAAAGATTAAATAGACTGGGCCGTTATTTTCTGGAGTTTAGAAGAATGAGGTGAGATCTAATTCAAACATTCAAAATTATTACAGGGCTCGACAGGGTAAATGCAGGAAAGATGTTTCCTCTGGCTGGGGAGTCTAGAACCAGGGGACACAGTCTCAGAGTAAGGGGCAGGCCATTTAATACTGAGATGAAGAGGAATTTCTTTACTGAGGGTGGTGAATGTTTGGAATTCTCTGCCCCAGAAGGCTGTGGAGGTTCAGTCGTTGAGTATGTTCAAGACTGAGATTGACAGATTTCTATATATTAAAAACATCAAGGAAACAGGGATAGTACAGGAAAATGGTGTTGAAGTACAAGATCAGCCATGATCTCATTGTATGGTGGAGCAGCCTTGAAGGGCTGAATGGCCCAATCCTGCTATTTTTTATGTTCAAACAGTTCTTGGGATATGGTTGTTACTGGCAAGACCAGCATTTATTGTCAACCCCTGGCTGCCCTCAAGAAGATGGCGGTGAGCCGCCTTCTTGAATTGCTGCCCTCTGCGTAGTGAATGTTTTCTCACTGCACTCTCAGGTAGGGAGTTCCAGGATTTGGACCCAGTAACAATGAAGGAATGGTGATATATGTCCAAGTTATGGTTGCGAAGCACTTTGAGATGTCTGGGTTAAAGCACTAGATAAATACAAATCTTTTATTTGAATAATTTAACATTCAATTTATGGTTTGGAATATACCAACCACTCATCAATCTCTATAGGCACACCAGTATGACATGCTTGGTTATACCAAGGCCAATGCTTGTAATTACAACTCTGCATTCAAAATGTAGCTGGAAGAGCTGCTCTGTTTGTGGCATTGGCTCAAAGCCAGACAGCTCCACAAGCAACATTCGAGTTTCTTTCCTTTTGAAAACACATGCATATTATACACTTATTCAGGTATACCTGGAATGATTAAACACATCCACCACCTTATCTTAGAAAGACAAGAACAGGAATAGGCCATTCAGCTCCTTATCAGATCTGTAATACATATTCAGCTTTACCCCATCAAGCTATACTTTTAATACTTCATTCAATTTCATCCCACAACTACTTCTTTCTAAACTGTAGAACATAGGCTTCACATCACATTGGAATCAATCTTGTTACTTTCCCCTGTAGCCTCCCGAATGCATGTCGTGATCAGAACTGAACAAACACAGCATTCCTAAGTACAATCTGACTAGTGCAATACAAAGCCTCAGCACAGCACTTGTACTCTACTCTTCCCTGTCAGCATTCTTGGTTCGAAAAAAAATTATTTCCACATTATCTAGATATAGAAGACCATTTCTTGCACATTTTCAAAAGATAAACTAAAATACACTGCAGTTGTGAGGCTATTTTACTACAGGATGAAGCACAGAATCTTGACTGACACTTCAGTACAGTAATGAGGGAGTGCTGCTTTGCTAAACACCTTAGGTGGACATAAAAGATCTCAATGCATAATTGTTGACTAGGCCACAGAAGTCTCGGAAAAGAGCCATGGAATCTTAGACATCTCATTTGAAAGACCCCATCTCTGAATGTAGCGCCCCCTCATGACCGCACTGTCAATTTAGATTTTACACTCAAGTCTGTAGTGGGAATGAGTTCTGTGACTTAGTCAACATTTATCTTTCAACCAACAGATTAGATTAAACTAACTTCTTATTGAGTTCTGATGAAAGGTCATCGACCTGAAAGGCTGTGCACTCTGTTTCTCTCTCCAGATGCTACCTGACTATCTCCAGATTTTCTGCTTTTATTTCAGACTTCCAGCATCTGCAGTGGGGTTGGTTGGCTGGCATCCTTCCACCTACAAAAGATGATGGACACGCAGCAAACAATCCATTTAGCTGGGGTGTCTTCTCTTGGTGCACCTTTTTTGATGGCTGTGAAGGCCAATCCTTGAGAGGCAGGTTCTGTCACAAGTGCTGCACATGAAGCTGCCAAGTGACGCTGTGAGTGGTTGTATTTGACATTGGCGCCTGTTGCCAAGCTGCTGTAGCAACTGGTCATCCTGGTAGTGCATGCCAGTTCACAGGATATGTCGCTAATTCCCTCTTTTGCCAGCTAGTAACTCCCAAGAGCGATAGTCGATATTTAGGGCCTTCAGGTCACGCTTGCAAGCATTCTTTGAGCAGAGCTTTGGGTGTTCCACTGGTTGTCTGGCCCTGACTACCTCACCATACAGAAGGTTTTTGGGTATGTGACCCTCTTCCAGCCTGCGGATGTGCCCGATCCACTGAAGATGTCTCTGTTTGATTAGTGCCGACACGCTTGGGAGCTCTGCCTTTGAGAGGAGGAACTTTCATACCTTCACTCTGCTGCTAAGAGTGTGGTCGGTGTCGCACTCTGCGCTATGGCAGGTGTGGGTGTAAAGAACACTGGGCAGATCGCGCGCCTGATGACGACTAGGTCTAGTTGGTACCAATGACCAGACCTTGAGAGACGCCATGATACCTTGTGGCGATGTCTGCCCTGGAAGAAGGTGCTTGTGATGCAGAGTTCATTCAGGGCACAAAGCTCAAGGCGGCGTTGTCGGTTATCACTGATCTTGCCCAACCCTTGATGACCAAGGCATGTTGGCCATGAATCACTGTCTGCCCCGACAGGTGTGTTGAAGTCACCCAGTAGTTTGCTTCTATTTAGATGTAGATGTTCTTGGGATGTTCAAAAGTGCTTTGTGCACAATGGGTCGTTTTGAAATACCGTGTGCTGTTTTCATAGGGAAGTGCAGCAACTGATGTGTATACAGCAATTTTCAACAACAGTGAGATAAACTAGCAGTATTTCCCAGAACTCTGAATAGTGGCATGGAATCTGACAGACATTTGAAAGAACCCATCTCTGAATGTACTCACAACTGCACTATCAATTTAGATTTTATGCTCAAATATGCAGTGGGACCTGACGATATAAGGCACAAAATAATAAATGCAAGTTCTTCCAAATGATAAGTAATGCTTCGCTTTTGCCTACAGACCACTCTTCTAAACCACAGAATTGTTACAGTGTAGGAGGAGGCCATTCAGCCCATCATGTCTGCACCAGCTCTCCGAATGAGCAACTCACCTAGTGCCACTCCCTTGCCTTCTCCCTGTAACCCTGCACATTCTTTCTTTTCATATAAGTCTAATTCCCTTTTGAATGCTTCAATTGAACCTGCCTCCACCACACTCGCAGACAGCACATTCCAGACCTTAACTGCACGCTGCGTGAAAAATATTCATGTCACTTTTGCTTCTTTTACGAATTACTTTAAATCTGTGCCCTCTCGTTCTCGATCCTTTCACGAGTGGGAACAATTTCTCCCTATCTACTCTGTCCAAACCCCTCATGATTTTGAATACCTCTATCAAATCTCCTCTTAGCCTTCTCTTCTCCAAGGAAAACAGTCCTAACTTCTCCAACTTATCTTCATAACTGAAGTTCATAATCCCTGGAATAATTCTCGAATCTTTTCTGCACCCTCTCTAATGCCTTCACATCCTTCCAAAAATGTGATGCCCAGAACTGGACGCAATACTACAGGCCGAACTAGCGTCTCATACACTTTCAACATAATCTCCTTGCTCCTGTACTCTATGTCCCTATTAATAAAGACCAGGATACTGTATGCTTTATTAACTGCTCTCTCAACCTGTCCTGCCACCTTCAATGACTTATGCACATGTACATTAGGGTCCCTCTGCTCCTGCACCTACTTTAGAATTGTACCCTTTATTTTATATTGTCTCTCCATGTTCTTGCTACCAAAATGTATCACTTCATATTTCTCTGCACTGAACTTCATCTGCCACCTGTCTGCCCATTCCACCAACTTGTCTATGTTCTTTTGCAGTTCTACACTATCTTCCCCACAGTTCACAATGCTTCTAAGTTTCGTATGATCCGCAAACTTTGAAATTGTGCGCTGTGCTCCCAAGGTCTAGGTCATTAATATATATTAGGAAAAGGGTCCTACCACTGACCCCTGGGGAACTCCAGAACAAACCTTTTTCAAGCCCGAAAAACTTCCATTAACCACTACTCTTTGTTTTCTATCACTCAGCCAATTCCGTATCCATGTTACTATTTCCTGTTTATTCCATGAGCTATAACTTTGCTCACAAGTCTGTTGTCTGACACTATCAGATGTCTTTTGGAAGTCCCTGTGCAACAGCATCAACCCTCTCCGTTACCTGTTCAAAAACAGTCTGGTGAGTGTAAAGCAAAGCTTTTCCACATATTGAGGAATCTCTGTGCTATCTGGAAAACCTAAACATGTTCCTATTTGCTGTGTAACAGACAGTATAGGTAAGGCAGGCTGGGTAAGATAGTAATTGCAAGTGTAGTTAGCATTTGAATTGGTAAAGTTTAGGTTGAACCTACAGGAACTGGGCAGTGTCTCAAGTTGTCTACACCCTTATATTCTTGATAGAGGGTCACATTTTGCAAAGCTCAAAATCAGATAAGATTGCAGATAGGCATGAGGCAGGATCATACTTGGAAAAAAATTCTTGATTAAAATTAAATCGAAATTAGATTTCATTGATCCATACACCGTTATACAAAACAAGGACGTATAAAGTGGGTGAGTTAATCAATGTTTTAACAGAGGGAAGTTCTGCATTGGACAAATTTTCCAATTAACCAGTTTGAATGGGTAATAACTCCACACTTGGGCATACATGGACTCTCAGACCTGATTACAACCCCTGGCCTGATGTTTTCGCCTATCACCTTGGCGTTATTTACACCCAATACCCCTTCCCCGTTTCAGGATCATTTACCGCCCCCCAACCCCCACTGGCAAGTTTCAGTTTCCGCATGCGCAAATGCCTCCGAAAGCGGGATTCCACGCATGTGCAGAGCCGAAATGAGCATCACACATGCGCAGTGTCGACTGGAAAACCTGTACACATGCGTAGTTTGGCCGGCGGACCAAATCTGGCCAAAGAGACGCGCAAGGAAAGGGCCCGTGTATTTCTGCACAATCAAAAAAATCACATTTGCTAGCGGAAGGTTGGTTGTGAAGAGGTATGTTTCGGCACTCACCTTCAGGAGGTACCGGCATATCCATCGCGGCGTGTTTTTCACTCCGCACTTCCAGATATAATGGTTAAACCTGCATGTCACAATTGCAGCGCTCGGCCACCGACCACAGGCGACTCCAACCGGAAGGAAAACTGATTGACGGCAAAGAATTCGCGACAGGGGGGCGTGTGTACATTGCACATGCGCATTATTGCTGATGTGTCCTCGGCGGCCGCCATTATTGTGTGGGGCTTTTGATTCAACTGACCCTACAACAGCCTAATTTGGACAAGAATAATGAAGCTAATGGTGTATTAAGTTGAATGTATCATCGCGAGCCATGGAATTTCACGAGGATGATGCTAGATCTATAGTTCTGAAGAAGGGACTTGAGATGCATCGTATGAACGGCACAGAAACAGGCCAATATAAAAGCAAAATACTGCGGCTGCTGGAAAACAGAAAGGGAACAGAAACAGGCCATTTGGCCCAATAGGTTTATGCCAGCGTTTATGGTCTACGAGCCCAATTCCTGATTAGATTTATTCGTGACTAACTCATATTTGTGGCCAGCAGTTTTAGTCTCTCGCAAATGTATTAATATCTCCGTTCAGTCCATCAAAACCCTTCATAATCTTAAAGGTTACTCGTTTTTTTTTGAAAGAAAAGAGCCTGAACCTTTTCAATAAGCATAACCTCTTAGTTCTGGTATCATCCTAGTAAATTTTCTTTGCAACTTCTTCAGTGCCTGTATATCCTTCTGGACACCAGAACTCTTCAAGACCTAAACCAAGCATGGTTTAACCCATGTTCAATACAAGTTTAACATAATCTTAAGAGCAAAATACTGTGGATGCCGGAACTCTGAAATGAGAACAGAAAGTGCCAGAAATACTCAGCAGGTCTGGCAGCATCTGTATAGAGAGAAACAAAGTTAACATTTCAGGTCTGTGACCTTTCATCAGCACTTTCCAGCACTTGCTGTTCTCATTTAACATTTTCTGCTTTCACTTACATCCCTCCAGAAGTGAACTCCAGTGTATTGTTTGTTATTTTTTTATGGCCTGATTATCCTGCATTGCTACTTTTAGTGATTTGTGTATCTGTACCCACCAATCTCTCCAGTCCTCTGCTCCATTTAGACACTTATTTTCAAAGAGTATATGGTCTCCTAATTCTTCCTACCGATATGTACCACCTCATTTCCACTAGACCAGAGGAAATGTAATTGAGTTTTTCTCAATTAAAGGGTTTTGATAGTAATGAGGGAAATACTAAGTGCTGAGGGAACATCAATTTAGATGGTCACAAACAGAGTGAGAAGAGACGCTAGGAGAAAGTCTTTTAGATGGAGAAGCGTTGCAGCGTGGAATGCTTGATTGATGCAAAGAGTATTGTATCCTTTTAAGAGAAAATATTTGAAGCAGATAAAGATAGCAGGCAGTGGGATTACTTTTGGATTGCTGTAACAAAGAGGTGGCTGAATGGCCTTTTGCATTGTAATCTTCTCTGGTTCTATCTTTAAAGTGATACTTGAGAGAAGACTCTCAAAGAATGTAATGCCTAGGAAGACAATTGTGGCCCCTGTACAAGGATGACTTGCAAATTTGTGAAGTGTTGCTAAGGAAGATAAAATGGATCAAGAATGATTTAGAGAGATATTGTGAAGTTTGACTAATACCTTTGGGGCAGGGAGAAACTTTGCAGAACCTTTTCAATAATTGTCTGTGATGGAGCAGATTATTATCTGCGAGAAAAAAAGACTGGATATGTAGCGCACCTTACACAACCTCAGAATGTCCCAAACCCCTTTCTAGCTTAATGAAGTGTTGTAATGTCGCAAATGTGGCAGTAAGTGTGAGTGTGCACTGCAAGGTCCTATAAACTGCATTGTAGTAATGATCAGGGAATCTGTTTGAGAGTTGCTGGTTGAGGGATAAAAATTGTCCAGAACACTGGGGAAAACTCCCCTGCTCTTCTTCAAAATAGTGCCATGGAATTGTATGTTATCTCTTAAATATCTAAAAGAGTCGAATTATGTCCCGTGTCTGCCCCTCTGCAGTGAATCGAAACCCAATGCATAAAATCTATCTCCATTGCTTGATATCCTTAAAAAGAAAGAACTTGCATTATATAGAGCCTTTTATGACCTCAGGTTGTCTCAAAGCACTTTACAGCCTATTAAGAACTTTTTGAAGTATAATCACTGTTGTAATGTAGGAAACACGGCAACCTATTTGCACACAGCAAGTTCTCAACAGAATAATCAGGTAAATTACCATATACTGTCTTTTTATGATGTGGTTGAGGGATAAATATTGGTCAGGATACCAGGGAGAACTCCCTGCTGGTCTTCAAATAGTGCCATGGGATCTTTTACTTCCAACTGAGAGGACAGACAGAGCCTTGATTTAACATCTCATTGAAAATACAGTACCTCCGACAGTGCAGTACTCCCTCAGTACTGCAATGGAGTGTCAGTCTAAATGATATCCTGGAGTGAAACTTGAACCCGCACCTTCTGACTCAGAGTGCTACCAACTGAGCCACAGCAGAAATCTCCAAGAGACTTAACACACAAAATCAGTGTAGAGTAGCAATAAACAAAGGTGAATTGAATGCTTAGTTCTATTGCCAGGTCAGTTAAGTATAAATTGGAAGATTAAATAGGGTATATGGCACAGAAACAGGCCATTTGTCTCAACCAGTTCATGCTGGTGTTAATCCTCCACTCAAGCCTTCTTCCATCTTTCCTCATCTAAATCTATCATAGTAACCCTCTATTCCCTTTTCCGTCATTTGCTTGTCTAGCTTCCCCTCAAATGCATCTATGCTGTTCGCTTCTACCGCGCCCTGTGGTTGCGAGTTCCACTTTCTCACCACTCTTTGGGAAAAGACATTTCTTCTGAATTCCCTATTGGATTTCTTGGTGATTATCTTATATTGATGGCCTCTGGTTTTGTTCTTCCCTACAAGTGGAAACATTCTCTCTGTATCCACTCTTTAAAAACTTTCATAATTTTAAAGACCTCTATTAAGTCACCCCTCAGCCTTTTTTCAAGAGAAAAGAGACCCAGCCTGTTCATCCTTTTCTGATATGTATACGCACACATTTCTGGTATCATCCTTGTAAATCTTCTCTGCACCCCCTCCAGTGCCTCGATATCCTTTTTATAATATGGCGACTAGAATTGCACACAGTACTCTTCAATTCTATCCCTCTAGAGATAAAGCCTAGTACAAGCTGTTGTAAAAATTACTGTATTCACTTTTGGTTCCAGAGTCATAAAGGAAATGTTCAGGTCATGGAGGAGGGGGAGTGGAGATAAAGGGCAGAAGACTGATTCCTTCATTAAAATATTGAGTTACAGTGGAATACAGGAGATTTTCCAGTCCTCACTGGATACAGGTGTGGTGCCGGAGGATTGGAGAACTGCTAACGTTGTACCTCCATTTAAAAGGGAGTGAAGGATAGACTGAATAATTACAGGCCAGTCAGTTTAACCTTAGTGGGCAAATTATTGGAATCCATTTTGAGAGACAGGATAAACTGTCACTTCGAAAGTCACAGGTTAATCAAGGATAGTCAGCATGGATTTGTTAAGAGAAGATCTTGTTTGACCAACTTGATTGAATTTTTTGAAGAAGTAACAAGGAAGATATATGAGGGTAGTGCCGTTGATGTGGTCTACATGGATATTAGCAAGGCTTTTGACAAGATCCCATGTGGCAGACTGGTTAAAAAAATAAAATCCCATGGGATCCAGGGAAATGCAGCAAGGTGGAGACAAAATTGGCTCAGTGGCAGGAAACAAAGGGTGATTGTTGATGGGTGTTTCCAGTGGTGTTCTGCAGGGCTCAGTACTGGGTCCCCTGCTTTTTGTGGTATAAACGATTTGGACGTAAATATAGGGGGCACGATCAAGAAGTTTGCAGATGACACAAAGATTGGCCGTGTGGTAGTTAGCGAGGAGGATAGCTATAGGTTGCAGGAAGATATTGATGGTCTGCTCAGATGGGGGCAGAAAAGTGGCAAATGGAATTCAACTTGGAGAAGTGTGAGGTGATGTATTTGGGGAGGTCAAACAAGGCAAAGGAATACACGATTAACGGGAAAATACTAAGAAGTGTAGAGGAAATGAAGGACCTTGGAGTTAATGTCCACAGATCCCTGAAGGTAGCAGGACAGGTCGATAAGGTAGTTAAGAAGGCATATGGAATCATTGGTTAGGCCACAACTTGAGTACTGTGTGCAGTTCTGGTCACCTCATTACAGAAAGGATGTAATTGCACTAGAGAGGGTACAGAGGAGATTTACGAAGATCTTGCCAGGACTGGAAATATGAAGAAAGGTTGGGATAGGATGGGGTTGTTCTCCTTGGAACAGAGAAGGTTGAAGGGAGATCTGATTGAAATGTACAAAATTTTGAGGCGTCTGGATAGAGTGGAGGTGAAAGGTCTATTCACCTTAGCAGTGATGAGGGGACAAAGATTTAAAGTGATTGATAGAAAAATTAGAGGGGAGATGAGGAAAAACTTTTTCACCCAGAGGGTGGTGGGGGTCTGGAACTCACTGCTTGAAAGGGTAGTTGAGGCAGAGACCCTCAACTCATTCAAAAGGAGTCTGGATATGCACCTCATGTGCCGTAATCTGCAGGGCTACGGACCAAATGCTGGAAGGTGGGATTAGAATAGGTGGATGGTTTTTCGGCCGGCACAGAAATGATGGGCCAAGTGGCCTCATTCTGTGCCTTAAACTTTCTATGTTTCTATTACTGAGAGAAGTAGTGGTGAAAGGTTGTTTTCAGACTGGAGGGAAGTGTGCAGTGGTGTTTCCCAGTGGTCAGTATAAGGACCACTGCTCTTTTTGATGTACATTACTGACCTGGAGTTGGGTATATAGGGCATAAAGTCAAAGTTTGCAGATGGTATGAAACTCAGAAATATAGTAAGCAATGAGGCAGATCGTAAGACTTCAGGAGGACATGGGTAGTCATATGACAGATGAAATTTAATGGAGGAGCGTGAAGTGATTCATCTTGGTAGAATAAATTAGGAGAAGCAATATAAACTAAATGGCACAATTTTAAAGGGGGTGTAGGAACAGAGATCTGGGAGTGTACGTAACACAAATCTTTGAAGCTGGCATGAAAAGTTGATAAAGCTGTTAAAAAGGTATATGTGATCCTTTTATTTATAAATAGGGGCAGAGAGTACAAAAGCAAGGAAGTTACACTAAACCTTTATAAAACTGGTTAAGCCTAAATTGGAGTATTATGGCCAACTCTGGGCACTACACTTTAGGAAGAATGTCAAGGCTTTTTTGAAGATGCAGAGGAAATTTACTGGAATGGTACCAGGGATGAAAGACTTCAGTTACGTGGAGAGACTAGAGAAGATGGGGTTCGTCTCCTTGAAACAGAGAAGGTTAAGGGAAGTTTGATAGAGGTGTTCAAAATCACAAAGAGTTTTGACAGAGTAAATAAAAAGAAACTCTTTCCAGTGGCAGAAGAGTCAGTAACCAGAGTCACAGAATTAAGTTAATTGGTAAAAGAAGTAAAGGCAACATGAGGGAATTTTACTTAGTGAGTTGTTGTGATCTGGAATGTACTGCCAGAAAAGGTAGTGGAAGCAGATTCAATACTTGTCAAAAGGGAGTTGGATAAATACTTGAAGGAGAAACGTTTGGAGGACTATGGGGATAGTGCTTTTTCAATGAGATGCACAGGCATGATGGGCCAAATGGCCTCCTTCTGTGCTGTCTGATTCTAAGTAGACAAGCTATTACATGCCATAGAGAGGGCTGAACCAGAACATTAATCAATTTACTCTAAAACAAAAGGCATATGTTAAAACTGGCGAAATCAAAATTTTGAACAAATGTCAGAAAGCCCTTTTTCATACAGAGCAATTATCACTTGGATTGGTCTTCTCGGCAGAGTAAGGGGCAGAAACCTTTAATTCACGTGATGATGAGGAAGGTAAATAAGAACATCGGAATAGAATTAGGCCATTCAGCCCCTTGAGCCTGTTCTGCCATTTAATTAGATCGTTGCTAATTCGTACCTCAACTCTATTTGCTTGCCTTTCATATCTCTCTTACTCAGTAAAAATCATTCAATCCCAATCATGAAAATTTCAATTGCCCCAGAATTCACAGCCTTTGGGGAAAGACAGTTCCACATTTCCGCTACCCCTTTGGATGCAAAAGTGCTTCCTGATTTCTTCCCTGAATGGTCTCGCTCATTTTCAAATTGTGCTTCCTTGCTCTGCATTTCCCCATAAGAGGAAATGGATTCTCCACATCAGGTGTTGTGGACAGTGCTATCAAGCATCATTTAGGCAGCAATAACCTGCTTACCAATGCTCAGTTTGGGTTCCACCGGGGCCACTCAGCTCCTGACCTCACTATAGCCTTGGTCCAAACATGGACAAAAGAGCTGAATTCTATAGGTGAAGTGAGAGTACCTGCCCTTAACATCAAGGCAGCATTTGATCAAATGTGGCATCAAGAATTCTTAGCAAAATTGGAGTCAATGCGAACCTGGCGGAAAACTCTCCACTGGGTGGAGTCATACCTAGTGCAAAGAAAGATGGTTGTGGTTGTTGGAGGCCAAACATCTCAGCCCCAGGACATTGTTGCAGGAGTTCGTCAGGGTAGTGTCCTGGGCCCAACCATCTTCAGTTTCTTCATCGATGACCTTCCCTCCATCTAAAGGTCAGAAGTGGGGATGTTCGCTGATTGCACAGTGTTCAGTACCATTCACAACTCATCAGATACTGAAGCAGTCCATGTCCTAACGCAGCAAGACTTGGACAGCATTCAGGCTTGGTCTGTTAAGTGGCAAGAAACATTTGTGCCACATAAGTGCCAGGCAATGACCATCTCTAACAAGAGAGAATCTAAGCACCTCCCCTTGACATTCAATAGCATTACCATCATTGAATCCCCGCTGTCAACTTCCTGGGGATTACCATTGACCAGAAACATAACTGGACCTTTAGGGGGAATCCTTTAGGGGGAAGCAATCATAACATGGTAGAATTTCAAATTCAGTTTGAGGGTGAGCAACTTGGGTCTCAAACCAGTGTCTTCAACTTAAACAAGGGCAATTACAGAGGTATGAAGGAAGAGTTGTCTAAAGCGGGCTGGGAAAATAGACTACAGGGGACATCAGTAGATGAGCAGTGGCAGACTTTTAAGCAGATATTTCATAACACAGCAAACATTTATTCCAGTCAGAAGGAAGGACTCGATGAGAACGATGAACCACCCGTGGATAAAAAGGAAGTTAAGGAGAGTATCAAATCAAAAACAAAGGCATACAATACGGTGAAAATGAGTGATAGGCCAGAGGATTGGGAAGTTTTTAGAAACCAGCAGTGGATGACTAAAAAACTAATAAAGAAGGAGAAAATTGATTATGAGTGTAAATTGGCGAGAAATCTAAAAACAAACAGTAAGAGCTTCTACGAGTATATTAAAAGGAAGAGAGTAGCTAAAGTAAGTGTGGGACCCTTAGAGGATGAGAATGGGGAATTAATTTCAGTGACTGCAGCTTGGATAGCAACGGAGGTGCGTGAACGGGCTTACAGCTGTGAAGTCAATTTCAGCGTAAGTTTAAAAGTGAATTCCCTTTTGTTTTCGGAGGACCAGGGGACTGCTGGGTAAGGAAAAAGGTATATATTTGTGTGGTTTAGAATCTCTTTCTTTTAGTTTCGGTGACTGCAGCTTGGATAGCAACGGAGGTGCGTGAACGGGCTTACAGCTACGAAGTCAATTTCAGCGTAAGTTTAAAAGTGAATTCCCTTTTGTTTTCGGAGGACCAGGGGACTGCTGGGTAAGGAAAAAGGTATATATTTGTGTGGTTTAGAATCTCTTTCTTTTAGTTTCGGTGACTGCAGCTTGGATAGCAACGGAGGTGCGTGAACGGGCTTACAGCTGTGAAGTCAATTTCAAGCGTAAGTTTAAAAGTGAATTCCCTTTTGTTTTCGGAGGACCAGGGGACTGCTGGGTAAGGAAAAAGGTATATATTTGTGTGGTGGCTGTACCCGAGACACTACACGTGTAGTGTCTCCCACCCACCCTCCTCCTCTAACCAAAAAAAAAGGACTCTGGTGTGTTGATAAGGTAAGCTTTTTATTTAGGAAGTTCTGTCCGTTGGATTGCTAACCTAACAAGTTTTGACTTTTTGTTTTTTTTTTTGTTTTTCAGTAGATTTGTTGGGAATTTGGAATAGTGGGAATGGAGGTTAAGGCAGTTGTATGTTCCTCCTGCAGAATGTGGGAGGTAAGGGTCGCCAAGAGTGTCCCTGCTGACTGCATCTGTGGGAAGTGCACCCAACTCCAGCTCCTCGAGAACCGCGTTAGGGAACTGGAGCTGGAGCTCGATGAACTTCGGATCATTCGGGAGGCGGAGGAGGTTATTGAGAGGAGTTATGGGGAGGTAGTCACACCTCAGGTAAAAGAAGTAGGTAGATGGGTTACCGTCAGGGGAAGGAGAGGGAACCAGCAGGCAGTGCAGGGATCCCCTGTGGCCGTTTCCCTCAACAACAGGTATACCGTTTTGGATACTGTTGCGGGGGACGACTTACCAGGGGTAAGCAATGGGGTACAGATATCTGGCACAGAGTCTGTCCCTGTTGCTCAGAAGGGAAGGGGGAAGAGGAGCAGAACATTAGTCATTGGGGACTCCATAGTTAGGGGAACAGATAGGAGGTTCTGTGGGAACGAGAGAGACTCACGGTTGGTATGTTGCCTCCCAGGTGCCAGGGTTCGTGATGTCTCGGATCGTGTTTTTGGGATCCTTAATGGGGAGGGGGAGCAGCCCCAAGTCGTGGTCCACATAGGCACCAACGACATAGGTAGGAAGAGAGATGGGGATTTAAGACAGAAATTTAGGGAGCTAGGGTGGAAGCTTAGAGCGAGAACAAACAGAGTTGTTATCTCTGGGTTGTTGCCCGTGCCACGTGATAGCGAAGCGAGGAATAGGGAGAGAGAGGAGTTGAACACGTGGCTGCAGGGATGGTGCAGGAGGGAGGGTTTTGGTTTCCTGGATAATTGGGGATCTTTCTGGGGTAGGTGGGACCTCTACAAACAGGATGGTCTTCACCTGAACCAGAGGGGTACCAATATCCTGGGGGGGAGGTTTGCTAGTGCTCTTCGGGGGGGTTTAAACTAATTCAGCAGGGGAATGGGAACCTAAATTGTAGTGCCAGTGTACAGGATGTTGAGAGTAGTCAGGTCAGGGATATGGTTACAAGGACGCAAGAGGGCACTGGCAAGCAAGAACCTGGTTTAAAGTGTGTCTATTTCAACGCCAGGAGCATCCGGAATAAGGTGGGTGAGCTTGCAGCATGGGTTGGTACCTGGGATCTCGATGTAGTGGCCATTTCGGAGACATGGGTAGAGCAGGGGCAGGAATGGATGTTGCAGATTCCGGGATTTAGATGTTTCAGTAAGAACAGAGAAGATGGTAAAAGAGGGGGGGGTGTGGCATTGTTAATCAAGGAGAGTATTACAGCGACAGAAAGGACGTTTGAGGACTCGTCTACTGAGGTAGTATGGGCTGAGGTTAGAAACAGGAGAGGTGAGGTTACCCTGTTGGGAGTCTTTTATAGACCTCCGAATAGTTCCAGAGATGTAGAGGAAAGGATAGCGAAGATGATTCTCGACAGGGGTGAGAGTAACAGGGTAGTTGTTATGGGGGACTTTAACTTTCCAAATATCGACTGGAAATACTATAGTTCGAGTACTTTAGATGGGTCAGTTTTTGTCCAGTGTGTGCAGGAGGGTTTTCTGACACAGTATGTAGACAGGCCAACCAGGGGCGATGCCACATTGGATTTGGTACTGGGAAATGAACCCGGCCAGGTGTTAGATTTAGATGTAGGTGAGCACTTTGGTGATAGTGATCACAATTCGGTTAGGTTTACCTTAGCGATGGGCAGGGACAGGTATATACCGCAGGGCAAGAATTATAACTGGGGGAAAGGAAATTATGATGCGATTAGGCAAGATTTAGGATGCGTAGGATGGGGAAGGAAACTGCAGGGGATGGGAACAATCGAAATGTGGAGCTTATTCAAGGAGCAGCTACTGCGTGTCCTTGATAAGTATGTACCTGTGAGGCAGGGAGGAAGTTGTCGTGCGAGGGAGCCGTGGTTTACGAAAGAAGTTGAAGCGCTTGTCAAGAGGAAGAAGGCGGCTTATGTTAGGATGAGACGTGAAGGCTCAGTTAGGGCGCTTGAGAGCTACAAGCTAGCCAGGAAGGATCTAAAGGGAGAGCTAAGAAGAGCAAGGAGAGGACACGAGAAGTCATTGGTGGATCGGATCAGGGAAAACCCTAAGGCTTTCTATAGGTATATCAGGAATAAAAGAATGACTAGAGTTAGATTAGGGCCAATCAAGGATAGCAGTGGGAAGTTGTGTGTGGAATCAGAGGAGATAGGGGAAGTGTTAAATGAATATTTTGCGTCAGTATTTACAGTAGAGAAAGAAAATGTTGTTGAGAATACTGAGATTCAGACAACTAGGCTAGATGGGATTGAGGTTCACAAGGAGGAGGTGTTAGCAATTTTGGAAAGTGTGAAAATAGATAAGTCCCCTGGGCCAGATGGGATTTATCCTAGGATTCTCTGGGAAGCTAGGGAGGAGATTGCAGAGCCTTTGTCCTTGATCTTTATGTCGTCATTGTCGACAGGAATAGTGCCGGAAGACTGGAGGATTGCAAATGTTGTCCCCTTGTTCAAGAAGGGGAGTAGAGACAGCCCTGGTAATTATAGACCTGTGAGCCTTACTTCGGTTGTGGGTAAAATGTTGGAAAAGGTTATAAGAGACAGGATTTATAATCATCTTGAAAAGAATAAGTACATTAGAGATAGTCAGCACGGTTTTGTGACGGGTAGGTCGTGCCTCACAAACCTTATTGAGTTTTTCGAGAAGGTGACCAAACAGGTGGATGAGGGTAAAGCAGTGGATGTGGTGTATATGGATTTCAGTAAGGCGTTTGATAAGGTACCCCACGGTAGGCTATTGCAGAAAATACGGAAGTATGGAGTTGAAGGTGATTTAGAGCTTTGGATCAGAAATTGGCTAGCTGAAAGAAGACAGAGGGTGGTGGTTGATGGCAAATGTTCATCCTGGAGTTTAGTTACTAGTGGTGTACCGCAAGGATCTGTTTTGGGGCCACTGCTGTTTGTCATTTTTATAAATGACCTGGAAGAGGGTGTAGAAGGGTGGGTTAGTAAATTTGCAGATGACACTAAGGTCGGTGGAGTTGTGGATAGTGCCGAAGGATGTTGTAGGGTACAGAGAGACATAGATAGGCTGCAGAGCTGGGCTGAGAGATGGCAAATGGAGTTTAATGCGGAAAAGTGTGAGGTGATTCACTTTGGAAGGAGTAACAGGAATGCAGAGTACTGGGCTAATGGGAAGATTCTTGGTAGTGTAGATGAACAGAGAGATCTTGGTGTCCAGGTACATAAATCCCTGAAAGTTGCTACCCAGGTTAATAGGGCTGTTAAGAAGGCATATGGTGTGTTAGCTTTTATTAGTAGGGGGATCGAGTTTCGGAGCCACGAGGTCATGCTGCAGCTGTACAAAACTCTGGTGCGGCCGCACCTGGAGTATTGCGTGCAGTTCTGGTCACCGCATTATAGGAAGGATGTGGAAGCTTTGGAAAGGGTGCAGAGGAGATTTACTAGGATGTTGCCTGGTATGGAGGGAAGGTCTTACGAGGAAAGGCTGAGGGACTTGAGGTTGTTTTCGTTGGAGAGAAGGAGGAGGAGAGGTGACTTAATAGAGACATATAAGATAATCAGAGGGTTAGATAGGGTGGATAGTGAGCGTCTTTTTCCTCGGATGGTGATGGCAAACACGAGGGGACATAGCTTCAAGTTGAGGGGTGATAGATATAGGACAGATGTGAGAGGTAGTTTCTTTACTCAGAGAGTAGTAGGGGCGTGGAACGCCCTGCCTGCAGCAGTAGTAGATTCACCAACTTTAAGGGCATTTAAGTGGACATTGGATAGACACATGGATGAAAATGGAATAGTGTAGGTCAGATGGTTTCACAGGTCGGTGCAACATCGAGGGCCGAAGAGCCTGTACTGCGCTGTAATGTTCTAATTCTAATTCTAATAACAGGGAAATGGCAGATAATTTAAACCAATATTTTGCATCAGTCTTCACGGTGGAGGACACTATAAGCATCGCAACAATAATAGATGAGCAAGGTGTAAATGGGAGGGAGGAACTTGTAACAATCACTATCACGAGGGAAAAGGTGCTGGACAAACTGATGGGACTAAAGGCAGACAAGTCGCCAGGACCTGATGGCCTGCACCCAAGGGTTTTAAAAGAAATGGTTGCAGAGATAGTGGAGGCATTGGTCATAATATACCAAAACTCACTGGATTCCGGTAGGGTACCAGCGGATTGGAAAACCGTTAATGTGACACCCCTATTCAAGAAAGGAGGGAGACAGAAAGCAGGAAACTATAGACCAGTTAGCTTAACATCAGTCATTGGGAAAATGCTTGAATCCATTATTAAGGAAGAAATAGGACATTTGGAAAAACATAATGCAATCAAACAGAGTCAACATGGTTTTACGAAAGGGAAATCATGTTTGTCAAATTTGTTAGAGTTCTTTGAGGATATAGCAAGCAGAGTGGATAAAGGTGAACCAGTAGATGTTGTGTATTTGGATTTTCAGAAGGCGTTTGATAAGGTGCCATATAAAAGGTTATTGCACAAAATAGGAGCTCAGGGTATTGGGGGTAATGTGTTGGCATGGATTGATGATTGGCTAACACACAGAAGGCAGAGAGTCAGGATCAATGGGTCTTTTTCAGGTTGGAAAGCCGTAACATGTGGAGTGCCACAAGGATCGGTCCTAGGGCCTCAGCTATTTACTATCTACATTAATGACTTAGAGGAAGGGACAGAGTGTAGTGTATCCATATTTTCTGACGATACAAAAATAGGTGGGAAGGCATGTTGTGATGAGGACACAAAGAATCTACAAAGGGATATAGATAGGTTAAGTGAGTGGGCAAAAATTTGGCAGATGGTGTTTAATGTGGGAAAGTGTGAGGTAATCCACTTTGGTAGGAAGAATAAAAAGGCAGATTATTATTTAGATGGAGAAAGACTACAAAATACTGCAGTACAGAGGGATCTGGGTTTTCTTGTGCATGAAACACAAAAGGTTAGCATGCAGGTGCAGCAAGTAATTAGGAAGGCAAATGGAATTTTGTCCTTTATTGCTAGGGGATTAGAGTTAAAAAATAGGGAAGTCTTGTTACAACTGTACAGGGTGTTGGTGAGGCCACACCTGGAGTACTGCGTACAGTTTTGGTCCCCGTGTTTAAAGAAGGATATACTAGCATTGGAGGCAGTTCAGAAAAGGTTCACTAAGCTGATTCCTGGGATGAAGGGGCTGTCTTATCAAGAACGGCTAAACAGATTAGGCCTTTATTCATTGGAGTTTAGAAGAATGAGAGGTGATCTTATAGAAACATAGAAGATTTTAAGGGGGCTCGACAGGATAGATGTTGAGAAGATGTTTCCACTAGTGGGTGAATCTCGAACTAGGGGACATAATTACAGAATAAGGCTTCAAGATGGCTCCTGGGCTGGAAGCTCCCTAGGAAGCTCCCTTGCTGTTCAACTCTATCCATGGCCATCTGCTCCCATCCCTAACGTTTTCTCCCCCAATCTGCCCTCTTAAACTGTTTAAATTCCCCTGGCTCTTTAAATCAGTTCATTTTAGCCCTATCTAAAAGCTAACAGTTAGTTTAGTGTATGTTACCTGGGCCCACTGCCCTCCCCCAGCCACACCTGCTCTTTGTTTTCTCAATGAAATTGATCCGGATGAAACTGACGAGCACAGCTGCCGATACTTCAATCTCCGATCCTGCTGTCTTCACAGTCCAGAGTGTCTGCAGCCACGGCGTGCGGTAAGTCCATTGAGGTGAAGAAGGAGCTGCGGGACCCGAGAGAAGTCCTGTGAAAAGGTGCCCCGAACACCCAAAACATCCACGAACGCCCCCCCCGGCCGCAACTTCAAAGCGCCCGCGGGAGATGGCTCGGAGAGCATCTGCAGTGCACTGTCGGCAATGCTGCATGCCTTTATTTAAACCACTGCAAAAAAAAAACCCTTAGCAAATGTAATCACCTCTAAGTCTGCCAAATGATGCTTCACCTCCCGAAGGACGTGGATGAGCTTTCCGGACGTCGATGGTGGGCACTGAGGAAATGGCTTATTACCTGCACCAGATTCCACCCCCCCTCCCCCCCCCCCCTTTACCCCCCTTCCACCCCCCCCACCCCCGTCCCCTTCCCTGCTCCACCCTCTCAGCTCACCCCCTCACAACCCCGTCCCAGCCCGTCCCCCCCTCGCACCATCTTCACCCCGCACCCCCTTCCCCTGCACCCCCCCCCACCCCCTCCCTCTACCCCTCCCCCTTGCATCCCCTCCTCCCACCGGCACCATCCTACACCTGTGTAGGGGCCCCAACAACCCCACTGCCTTGTGGGCGTCTCGGGAGAGACCAAGGCTAAGGGAGTAAACCCTAACAGAAAATCCGGAGCGGAACCCCGTAGGCGGTCATGTGTCACCTTTGGCATGTTTCCGGCAGTTCCTGCAGCCATACTGGTGCCAAACGTCGTGTCCTGCACTCCTTTGGACCCCACCAGAAAGGCCGAGAGGGGGGTTTTGACGACTGGGCAACTCTCAACCTCCATAAATTTGCCCAGGCATGCGCCATGGAGAGGTCACTCCATAGTTGCCTCACAGCGACTGAAACAACACGGAAGGCAGCAGTTACGGGTTATAAGTCCAGATAAATTGGCGTAGAAACTGGGCGCCACGGGTTGCCTTTGTCGGTGGGAGAGGTCATTGCACCTCACTGGACAGCTACCGCCCGCCTCAAACCGGGCAGCCCCCGGTCAATAAGGTTCTGTCCCGCCACAGTCTGCCTGCTTCAATGGGTGCTTGGAGCTCAGGGTCATTGCCCGAAAGATGGACTGATACACCGCACCAAACAACATGAAAAAAGGAAAGAAGGTACCAGCCCTTCGCTTTGCAAGCTGGAACGTCAGAACTATGTGTCCTGGCCTGTCGGAAGACCTTACACAAATCAACGATTCTCGGAAGACCGCCATCATTAACAACGAGCTCAGTAGATTCAATGTGGACATTGCAGCACTTCAGGAGACTCGCCTCCCCGCGAGTGGCTCTCTAGCAGAGCAAGACTACACCTTCTTCTGGCAGGGCAGGGATCCTGAAGAACCAAGACAGCATGGAGTGGGCTTCGCCATCAGAAACTCCTTGCTCAGCATGATAGAGCCTCCCTCAAATGGCTCGGAACGCATACTGTCCATCCGACTGCTCACCACCTCTGGTCCAGTACACCTACTCAGCATCTATGCTCCAACACTCTGCTCCGCACCTGAAGCTAAAGACCAGTTCTATGAACAACTCCATAACATCATTAGCAGCATCCCCAACACCGAACACCTATTCCTGCTGGGGGACTTTAATGCCAGGGTTGGGGCCGACCATGACTCATAGCCCTCCTGCCTTGGGCGCTATGGCGTTGGAAGGATGAATGAGAACGGGCAGAGACTGCTTGAGTTGTGTACCTATCATAACCTCTGCATCACCAACTCGTTCTTTCACACTAAACCCTGTCACCAGGTTTCATGGAGGCACCCAAGATCACGTCGTTGGCACCAGCTAGACCTCATTGTCACAAGGCGAGCCGCCTTAAACAGTGTTCAAATCACACGCAGCTTCCACAGTGCGGACTGCGACACCGACCACTCCCTGGTGTGCAGCAAGGTTAGACTCAGACCAAAGAAGTTGCATCATTCCAAGCAGAAGGGCCACCCGCGCATCAACACGAGCAGAATTTCTCACCCACAGCTGTTACAAAAATTTCTAAATTCACTTGTAACAGCCCTTCAAAACACTCCCACAGGGGATGCTGAGACCAAGTGGGCCCACATCAGAGACGCCATCTATGAGTCAGCTTTGACCACCTACGGCAAAAGTGCGAAGAGAAATGCAGACTGGTTTCAATCTCATAATGAAGAGCTGGAACCTGTCATAGCCGCTAAGCGCATTGCACTTTTGAACTACAAGAAAGCCCCCAGCGATTTAACATCCGCAGCACTTAAAGCAGCCAGAAGTACTGCACAAAGAACAGCTAGGCGTTGCGCAAACGACTACTGGCAACACCTATGCAGTCATATTCAGCTGGCCTCAGACACCGGAAACATCAGAGGAATGTATGATGGCATGAAGAGAGCTCTTGGGCCAACCATCAAGAAGATCACCCCCCTCAAATCTAAATCGGGGGACATAATCACTGACCAACGCAAACAGATGGACCGCTGGGTTGAGCACTACCTAGAACTGTCCTCCAGGGAGAATGCTGTCACTGAGACTGCCATCAATGCAGCCCAGCCTCTACCAGTCATGGATGAGCTGGACATACAGCCAACCAAATCGGAACTCAGTGATGCCATTGATTCCCTAGCCAGCGGAAAAGCCCCTGGGAAGGACAGCATTACCCCTGAAATAATCAAGAGTGCCAAGCCTGCTATACTCTCAGCACTACATGAACTGCTATGCCTGTGCTGGGACGAGGGAGCAGTACCCCAGGACATGCGCGATGCCAACATCATCACCCTCTATAAAAACAAAGGTGACCGCGGTGACTGCAACAACTACCGTGGAATCTCCCTGCTCAGCATAGTGGGGAAAGTCTTTGCTCGAGTCGCTCTGAACAGGCTCCAGAAGCTGGCCGAGCGCGTCTACCCTGAGGCACAGTGTGGCTTTCGTGCAGAGAGATCGACTATTGACATGCTGTTCTCCCTTCGTCAGATACAGGAGAAATGCCGTGAACAACAGATGCCCCTCTACATTGCTTTCATTGATCTCACCAAAGCCTTTGACCTCGTCAGCAGACGTGGTCTCTTCAGACTACTAGAAAAGATCGGATGTCCACCAAAGCTACTAAGTATCATCACCTCATTCCATGACAATATGAAAGGCACAATTCAACATGGTGGCTCCTCATCAGAGCCCTTTCCTATCCTGAGTGGTGTGAAACAGGGCTGTGTTCTCGCACCCACACTTTTTGGGATTTTCTTCTCCCTGCTGCTTTCACATGCGTTCAAATCCTCTGAAGAAGGAATTTTCCTCCACACAAGATCAGGGGGCAGGTTGTTCAACCTTGCCCGTCTAAGAGCGAAGTCCAAAGTACGGAAAGTCCTCATCAGAGAACTCCTCTTTGCTGACGATGCTGCTTTAACATCTCACACTGAAGAATGCCTGCAGAGTCTCATCGACAGGTTTGCGTCTGCCTGCAATGAATTTGGCCTAACCATCAGCCTCAAGAAAACGAACATCATGGGGCAGGATGTCAGAAATGCTCCATCCATCAATATTGGCGACCACGCTCTGGAAGTGGTTCAAGAGTTCACCTACCTAGGCTCAACTATCACCAGTAACCTGTCTCTAGATGCAGAAATCAACAAGCGCAAGGGTAAGGCTTCCACTGCTATGTCCAGACTGGCCAAGAGAGTGTGGGAAAATGGCGCACTGACACGGAACACAAAAGTCCGAGTGTATCAGGCCTGTGTCCTCAGTACCTTGCTCTACGGCAGCGAGGCCTGGACAACGTATGCCAGCCAAGAGCGACGTCTCAATTCATTCCATCTTCGCTGCCTTCGGAGAATACTTGGCATCAGGTGGCAGGACTATATCTCCAACACAGAAGTCCTTGAAGCGGCCAACACCCCCAGCTTATACACACTACTGAGTCAGCGGCGCTTGAGATGGCTTGGCCATGTGAGCCGCATGGAAGATGGCAGGATCCCCAAAGACACATTGTACAGCGAGCTCGCCACTGGTATCAGACCCACCGGCCGTCCATGTCTCCGTTATAAAGACGTCTGCAAACGCGACATGAAATCGTGTGACATTGATCACAAGTCGTGGGAGTCAGTTGCCAGCATTCGCCAGAGCTGGCGGGCAGCCATAAAGACAGGGCTAAATTGTGGCGAGTCGAAGAGACTTAGTAGTTGGCAGGAAAAAAGACAGAGGCGCAAGGGGAGAGCCAACTGTGCAACAGCCCCAACAAACAAATTTCTCTGCAGCACCTGTGGAAGAGCCTGTCACTCCAGAATTGGCCTTTATAGCCACTCCAGGCGCTGCTTCACAAACCACTGACCACCTCCAGGCGCTTACCCATTGTCTCTCGAGATAAGGAGGCCCAAAAGAAAGAAAGAAAGGGGGCACACATTTAAAACTGAGATGTGAAGGAATTTCTTCTCTCAGAGAGTGGTGAATCTCTGGAATTCTCTGCCTCAGAGAGTTAGTCATAGAGTCAGAGAGTTGTGGAGGCTAGGTCACTCAATGTATTTAAGGAGGAGGTAGATATATTTTTGAAATCTCGGGGAGTCGAGGTTTAGGCAGAGCAGGCCCGAAAGAGAAGTTGAGGACTGGGACAGATCAGCCACGATTTTATTGAATGACGGGGCAGGCTTGAGGGCTGAATGGCCTGCTCCTTCTCCTATTTCTTATGTTCTTATGGACCAGCCATACAAATATTGTGGCTATAAGAGCAGGTCAGAGATTGGGGATTTTGCAGTGAATAACTCATCTCCTGAGTCCCCAAAGCTTGTTCACCATCTGCAAGGCACAAATCAGGAGTGTGATGGAATATCTCCATTTGCCTGGATAAATGTAGCTAGATAAACGTAGCAACAACACTAGAAGCTCGACACCATCCAGCAAGTAGCCTGCTTGATTGGCACATGGCGGCAGCAGTGTGTACCATATACCAGATACTCTGCAGCAATTTGCCAAGCCTCCTTGGCGACAACATCTTCCAAACCCGCAACCTTTAGCACCTAGAAAAACAAGGGCAGCAGACGCGTGGAAACACCACCACCTACAAGTTCCCCTCCAAGTCACACACAATCCTGACTTGGACCTATGTTGCTGTTCCTTCACTATCGCTGGTTCAAGAACCTGGGACTCCATTCCCAACAGCATTGTGGGTTGTACCTACACCACATGGACGGCAGCAGTTCAAGATGGTGGCTCATCACCACCTTCTCAAGGGCAATTAAGGATGGGCAATAAATGCTAGCCTTGCCAGCGTCTCTTACGTATGAAAGAATTAAAAATAACTACCCTGTTCAATCTATTTTAAAGACCTCAGTTATATCACCCCTCAATATTCTAAGCTCAAGGAAATACAAGCCACATTCAAGCAACCTGCCTTCATTATTTAACCCTTTAAGCCCCAATATAATTTTGATGATCTGCACTGCACCCCTTCCGAGCCAATCTATCCTTCTTGCGGTGTGGTGCCTGGAACTGAACACAGTACTCCAGATGGGAGTATCCAAATGTTTTTTTAATCTGGATGGATGACCCATTATTGGACCCACGGCCTCCCTCATCTGTATATATTTTGTCAATTTGTGGAGTAACTATACGGTGAGCACTTGCCTGGTTTTGAGGCAGACTGTTTGTTTTTTGAGTGGGTTTCTCAGTAATGATGACTTAAACTTGGACATTAAAAGAGTGGTAATTACATGCAGAGGTATGAAGAAAAATGCTGGGCGGATACACAGAGGACTTTGTAAAAAAAAAAGAATACAAACCAGTACTTAGTGAGGAGCCTGTCAGTCTTGCATCTCCACTGTTTCTCAATCTTCCAAATGTCCCTTCTTTTCTAACTCTACCCTCCCAGTTGCTGGTATCTCTGCTCCAGACCCTTGGTTCCCATTCCCACTGGAAAGTCACTCCATTGTCATTACTTCATCCTCGGTCCCCAACTGTATCCACGTCTTTCTCCAGGCTTCCATTTATCAACACTACCCCTCAGGTCACAACTGTTGAAATCTACCCCAAGCTCCCATTTGCCAAATGCCAAACCCTCCCCACAATATCCCCAATTGCAGTTACTTCGCCTTCCCCCTCCCCCCCCCCCCCCCCACCACCCCCATCATTTCCCAATGACTGATGCCTCCCCCGGACTCTCAACACATCCCTCTGTCTTTCTGTTGCTGAGATCCCTGGCTTGAATCATCCTATGTATTGCTGCCTTACCAACTTCCAGGTCTCCTGTAAAGAAACCTATAGAAAGATGGGCAGGGGAGGACCTTTAAACATACACCATTATCGCATGGTGCAACAACATATCCCATGAAGCTCTCTAATGTAGCCAAGCCACTGTTCCAACAGACTCTTAATAATCCCAGCTATCTATCAATTTACCCCCATAACTGCAGGACTTGTTATGTTAAAGAAGTTACGAGAATCTGTACTCACTGAATGTTCAGGTAGGTTATTTCAGAGGGTAATGACTGTGCAAAGAAAAACTTTGGAATCACTTGGCTCAGTATAGTATTCTTGATTTAGTGTCAGAAGGTTGTGGGTTCATATCCCAGCCTGGAACATATAATGTAGGTTTGACAATTCAATAGGAAGAAAGACTTGCATTTATGTAACATCTTTTCTAGCCTCAGGACTTCCCAAAGTGCTTCAGAGCCAATGAAGTACTTTTGAATGTAGTCATTTCTTGTAATATAGGAAATACGGCAGCCAATTTGTTTACAGCAAGGTCCAACAAACAGCAATGTGAAAGTGACAAAATAACCTGATTTGATGAGGGATCATCCCTCATTGTTATTGAGATAATGGATCATCATTATGACCAGCAGCAGCAGCGGTGAGAGAGGAAGAAGAAGCGGGGATATAAAGCAGTGGTGGTGAGAGAACAAAAAAACTCAAGATTTGGCGTCACAGGACAGCAGGTAGGTGATTGGTAGGTGTTAGTGTTTTTTTCCCTTTCTCTTGAAGCTAGAGCAGTTCTACAAATTCAGAGCTATGGAAATATATCAGTTATTTTAAAGTGGCAAGCCCGTAGGTAAGGAGTTTGCGGGGCGGGGTGGGGTGGGGTGGGGGGCGGCAAGCAGCAGAGCTGCTGGAGCCTGATGGGAGCGTGAGCATCAGGAGATTGAGGTCAGTGTCAGTGCACAGAGGAAGGAGTGGCAGAACCCGAGGGAACTAAGATCTGTATTGAGGTAAGGATCTAAGATCAGGGCCCGATTTTGCGGTCCCAATAGCAGTGAGATGTTCACCACTATTGAGGGTCAGAACGGCACCACAACTTCCGACATGTGCACACTTAGGCGAAAAGCTGGAAACTGCGGTGCACAACAAAGTGCTCTGGAGCAGCCTCCGCTGTTGGTCCCATCTCTGGAAAGCAGCAGGGCCCTGTATTTCGAGAATTTGGGCCCACAAGTAACATCGGATTTCACATGGATTTTTTTTTTACAGCTGATATTAGCAGGCATACAGCCTGCTTGGGAGTGGATCGCTCAATCCCCTGGAGGGCACCGGCAGCAGCAGGAGGTTCAGAGGTGAATGCAGACATTTTAAATGTTGAATTTTATTTGTTAATTGTATGTAAATTTTTAGCATAGCTTATCAGACTTCGTAAATGTATATCTGACTTTTTTTTAACAAAATTGAAGTGACTTCTACAAGATCTCTAAATGTGTATGACTTGTCAAAATTTATTTTACTTCTTTGGAAAAGACTCTTTAGTAAGGTTGAAGTGACTATTAACAGCTGTATCTGATCTTTTAAAATCATGCTTACATGCATATGATATTGTAAGGTGGCTTCAAAATAACTTAGACTACCTTTCTAACAGATACTGCAACACCTTAAGGATTAAAAACAAGAAATGCTGGAACCACTCAGCAGGTCTGGCAGCATCTGTGGAAAGAGAAGCAGAGTTAACGTTTCGGGTCAGTGACCCTTCTTCGGAACTGACAAATATTAGAAAAGTCACAGGTTATTAGCAAGTGAGGTGGGGATAACAAAGGAGGTCTAGATTGGACCAGGCCACATAGCTGACCAAAAGGTCACGGAGCAAAGGCAAACAATATGTTAATGGTGTGTTGAAAGCCTTTGCTCCATGACCTTTTGGTCAGCTATGTGGCCTGGTCCAATCTAGACCTCCTTTGTTATCTCTTGCCCCACCCCCACCTCACTTGCTTATAACCTGTGACTTTTCTAATATTTGTCAGTTCCGAAGAAGGGTCACTGACCCGAAACATTCACTCTGCTTCTCTTTCCACAGATGCTGCCAGACCTGCTGAGTGGTTCCAGCATTTCTTGTTTTTATTTCAGATTTCCAGCATCCGCAGTATTTTGCTTTTACCTTAAGGATTAAGCCTGTGAGGGAGAGACATGTCTTTTCAACTCTGCGCTTTATATGTTTTTTATTATATGAGAGCACGATACAGGGAGCAAAAAAAAAGTCAGGCACCATTCCCGTAGGCTAGTCAGAAGGATCTATTACCCATCCCAAAGAGTGTATAGGGAGAGGCTGTCATTCGAGATGATGTCGGAGGAGTTGTGTGTGAGGTGACTACGTTTCAGTAAGGAGGCAATCGGCCACCTATGTGATATCTTACATGAGGACCTCAAGCCACGTTCTGGATCCCGCACAGCCTTGTCAGTGGCAATGAAGGTAACCACTGCACTGAATTTTATGCGTGCGGGTCATTTCAGTCAGGTACTGGTGACATGTGCAACATGACCAATAATAAGGTGTCAATAACCAGGGGGCATAGATTTAAGGTAAGGGTCAGGAGGTTTAGAGGGGATTTAAGGAAAAAAAAATTCACCCAGAGGGTGGTTGGAATCTGGAACATGCTGCCTGGGGGGATGGTAGAGGCAGGGACCCTCAACATTTAAGAGGTATTTAGATGAGCACTTGGAACGCCATAGCATACAAGGCTACGGACCAAGTGCTGGAAAACGGGATTAGAATAGATAGGTGCTTGATGGCCGGCATGGACACGATGGGCCAAAGGGCCTGTTTCTGTGCTGTATAACTCTGACCCAGAGCACTGCGAGAGCCTGCATTCACCAGGTAACCGATGCTGTTTGCCATAGGGCTTCTGATTTCATTGACTTTGACATGTTCCCAGCACAGGTTAAGGGGGGGTCTTTCGCATTTCACAGGATCGCTGGCTTTCCCAAAGTGCTTGGAGCTATTGATGGAACACATATCCCATTGAAGGCACCAAACAATGCATCTGTTGAATACATTAACAGGAAGAGGTTTCACTCATTGAATGTCATGATCGTTTGTGATGCCCAGTTGCGGATCCTGAATGTAAAGCAGATCACGGGGGATGTTGCTCATGATGCCTTTGTCCTCCAGAACTCAGACTTGCACCACTGCATGAGTACCTTACCACAAAGATCTGGATGGCTATTAGGTGACAAGGGTTACCCGCTAAAAACGTGGCTGATGACACCTTATCGCAGGACCAATAATGAAGCACAGGAAAGATACAACCGTGCACACGTGTGCACACATCAAGTGGTGGAGAGGACAATCGGAGTGCTGAAATCATGTTTCCGATGTCTGGACAGGTCAGGGGGCACGTTACAGTACTCTCCTGTTAAAGTGTCGAAGATTGTGGTAGCCTGTTGCGCATTACACAACTTTGCCCTGCAGGAAGGACTGACCCTTCACCTTGCAGACGAGATTGCACCAGAAATCGATGAAATAGAGGATCCCAACATGGATGTCGTTGCAGCCATGCCTCATGGAGCATCTGAGGAAGCCCAAGCTGCAGCTGCCAGGGCAGCGAGAGAGCAGCTGGTAGCTGATGTATTCAAACATTGAGAATGGCAAAAATCCCTCTCCCTCCCCCAGGGAATCAGACAAAAGAGCAGTGTCCGAAGAAGGGGTTCTGAAGAAGGGTTACTGACCCGAAACGTTAACTCTGCTTCTCTTTCCACAGATGCTGCCAGACCTGCTGAGTGGTTCCAGCATTTCTTGTTTTTATTTCAGATTTCCAGCATCCGCAGTATTTTGCTTTTATAAAAGAGCAGTGTCGATGGAAAGTGAAACAAGTGGTATTTATTTTAGCAGCAAAGACTCGTTGTAAGACATTTGAGGTAGTTATTGCTGAACAAGGTCAACTTCCGTTGCTTAGCACTAGACACTTACTATTTGTTAGCTATTTTTCTATTTTTTAAACTGTTGTAACATTAATATGTTTCTTGTTAATAAAATGATTTTGAACAGTTTATAATGACCATAGGCTAATGAATAAAAACCGACTCAAATAGAACACAAACATTAAATTATAAATATAACTCTCAATAAATAAGACAATGCAAAACATTTCCTCAAAACAAATCACCAAAAAATTTGACCTGTCATCTGTGTCAGAGGTTTGTTATCACAAAGCGGGGAGTGGGAAAAAGGAGTCCACTCTGCAAGAGTCGGCACCCTAATGCCTCCTGTGTCTTCCCTGTACCTGCGACCTGACCCCTCTTGTGCCAGAGGCATCCCCAGCAGTAGATAATCTGTCATAGAACTGCATCTATTAGAGGTACAGCTGCTGGCTCATGGGCCTGCATGGTTTCTGTACTCGTAGCCGTCAGGAGCGGTTCTACAGGGGTCATTTGTAGGATTACTGCCATACCAGCTGCGTACAACTCATGTTTAAACAGAAATGCAAAATAAATATTACTTTGTGCTTCTTACAGTTTTCACACCTGCACTTTAGGGGGATGCAGATAAGACATCTTTACAAGGACTTAGTAAGCCCTGTCTCCAAAGGCAACTGAACTTTACAACGTCTTGACTAAACAACCCACCCATAAACGAGATCTTCACTTCATAACCTTTTAAATCTTAAATGAAAAAAATTCCAAGAACTCTATAAACTCTGGCAGATTGCATTAAATGATTTAATTTCTTGCAATATTGCTCTGTGGTTGGTGAAACAGTGCTGTTAGCAGTCACAGCCTCTGCGACCTCCTTCCATGCCAAGATGCTAACTCTTTTAGGCACCTTACACTTATTGGCACTTTGCCTCCACCCCATTGAGAAGTGTGTTGAGGTCTTATTCACCAAAGTTCAAGATACCTGTACCTCTCATTTGCCTCTTGTGCTGCCACTTTCTTTTCTCAGCAAGTAAATAAGTGCTTTTCAAAAACCTGTCTGTTTTACTTAGCTCATCTTTTTAAAGACTGTCCAATGGACTTTCCCATTTATTTTAAAGTTGTTAAAAGTTTTCAAAAGTTTATTAAGTTATGCCAAAGTTAAAGTTTTAAAAAGTCTTTAAAAGTATCTACAAGTTTGTAAAATCAATATAAAACACTCACCTGCCATTCAGCTGAAGACTGGGCATGTCTTTGGCTCAGGGCATCACCAGGAGGTGTGGCTTCTCCCAGAATGCACCTCACGGTTCTTTGCATCGGGGGGGGTGGTGGTGGGGGTGGGTGGGAGCTGCAGCCAAAAGCTGAGATTCTCGTGACAGCCAACAAACTAGTTAAGTTTGTATTTCTCAGCAGGGTCAGCAGCGAATGCTGCTGCTTCACTGCTGACCATAAAATCGGGGCCAAGGAAGTAGAAAAATTAAACAGGGTCTTAAATCTTACATAAAAACAGAAAATGCTGGAAATACTCAGCAGGTCATACAGCATCTGTGGAGGGAGAAACAGACTTAACAGCCGAATTTAATGAGAGCAAAACCCACACACTCTGCAGCCTTCTGGAATCAATATTGAGTTCAATAATTTCAGACCATGAGCTCTATTCTTTATTTATTTATTTATTTTTGTTTTATTTTTAAAAATTATTTTTAAATTACTTTTAACCATGTGCTAAACTTAAACTTATTTTTCATGTTTTTGCTTTTGGACAGAGCTGTTCATTATTCTGCCATTCTGGTCTCATGTTTTGTTTTTCGCTATAATTATTTAGCACTTCATTTGCATTCTGTTCCATGACACCTCTGTCATTTAATCTCTCCCCACTTCTGCCCGATCACAGTCCTTCCTTCTTGTTCTTCTTTTCTCCCCAACCCTTTCACTTGCACAAAGACTGTTACATTTCTAATTTTTGCCAGTTCTGATGAAGGGTCACAGACCTGAAACGTTAACTCTGTTTCTCTCTACACGGATGCAGCCAGACCTGATCAGTATTTCTGTATTTTCTGTTCTCATTTCTGAATTTAGTGAGCCCGTTGTGGGTCATGTGTGCGGCGGCCCACTGTAATCACGTGGCAGGCGGCTACTTTACATAATGGAGGCGCAGGCCTGGCCAATCACGCGACGGGGGCGGGATTTGAGGCACCGAATACAGCGTTAGATGGCTCTGGAGCAGATGCTGACACCATATTTAAAGCCCTGCCAGACCTGCTTTCATTGACTGATACTCAAATACTCATTTGCAGTTTCTTGGTCTCTGCTGAAGCAGTTGTTGTAGCAACTTGTGGATCCTGCCCCCTCACCAACCACCCCCCCCCCCCCCCCCCCCCACCAGCCCTGCTGAAGGATGCCGCAGGCTGGCAGAACCAAGACACAGGGTGGTCCCACGGTTTAGTGATGCCTTCCTGGAGTTTCTCGTCTAGGCTGCAAGGGACAGGCGGGAGGTCCTCTTCCCCAGCGATGGCAATATGAGTCCTCCTGCCTGCCCAAGCAAACCTGAATGGAGATTGCAGAGGAGGTCAGCAGCTGTGGGGTCAACCCCTGAACATGGGTGCAGTGCAGGAAGATGGTCAAAGACCTCCTTCATTCTGCCAATGTGACTACTCCCTACCTCTTTCCATTTTAGGGATTGCATGTGGCTGTGTAGGACACAGTGGAACATGGGGAAGGAAGCACCACATAGGAACTGACAAAGAGGTTAGGCATCACCTCATCCTGACAGATGCATGGCTGCATCTTGGCTACAGGCCCTCTTCTTTCACAGCTCACCCCCATTAACTCCCCTGAGAGCGGACGTGAGGATGAGCTATATAGGAAAACCCAGCAGGGGACAAGGAGCTTCCACTAGCAGAACTGTGTTGATCTCTGCGACGTATCTCCTCTTTCCACCTGCAGGACAAGAGAGCCCATAACAGTATGGAGACATCATGGACTGGTGGATGAATACCAGACATCCAGTCTCTCTCAGCAGCTAAAGAGGTGGCACTGGAGTTAACGGGGACCCAGGGGTGGCTGCTCAATAGCTGATGGTGAGACTGGAGTCTCTGCGCAAGAAAGTGAGGATTGTCTTCAAACGACACACAGCACACTTCTGGAGATCCACATTATGCGTGGTTGGCATGATGAGATATGCACAGCCTACCCCACACGTTTGTGTTTTATCATGCAGGTCGGTGTCTGCAGGAGACTGGAGCAGAATGGGGAGATCATTTCAAACTCTGAGGGGGAGCAGTCTGAGGATGCATTGTCCCATAACTCTCCTGCACCTTCCACCAGTGCGGATACTTCCATATCAGTGGATTTGCACTCAGATTTAGAATCAGGGTCACAAGCTGGTGAGAGCACCAGATACACACGCCCGAGCAGGCTGAGGCTGAACAGCCGAGACCTCTGACAGACGGAGGACTGTGGTTGGCCAGGCCCATGCAGAGCCCCAGGCTCATGACGAGCCTCTGGTGTCGACAGCACAGTGAATGCTTGAGTTGCAGAGAAAGGTAAGGCTACATCTGGCGGAGATACACAGAGGCCATATGCAGCCACGAGCGGATGATGGAGAAGTCCGTCCATTGCATGAGTGCTGCTATGTTTCAGGTATGCGAGTGTATGGCTTCCTCCATTGAGACGTTAGCGACCCTCACGGAGGTCCAGATCCCGCAGAGGCGCACAGACCTGCACACCATCGCCTTGGCCATGAGCTCAACTCAGCAGTGGCAAGGCGAGAGAAGGACCAGGCTTCTGGAGTCTTCCCCAGCTCCTCGTTCTTCTCTGCTCAGTGAGCCTTGAAAGGGAGGAGGAGAGACTGACCTCCACAACTGGGGGCTCCCCTCAGGGCGCTCCTCAGCCCCTCCGCCAGAGAGCCCAGCTACAGTAGCCGCGATGCCTGAGGAGAGTCCTGCACCAGTGCAGGAAACCTTCAGGCAGCCGGTGCCCTCCAGGCCTCAAACAGCCAGAGGATGGACACCGAAGTCATCACAGGCTGCGTGACTAGCAGCCTGCCTGCAGCCCAACTGCTGTCACTGGGGTTACACCTTGTAGAAACACTCAAAATAGTATAAAGAAAACCACCTAGAGACACTTGTGGTTTCACAGGTGTTTGATATTTACCATTTGTTTTGTCTTATAACACCTTTTTGTTATTGAAGTTAATTTTCATTGTTAAAAATGCTTATTCTTTCATTTCCTAATTGTGAGATGCTGACTTCACCCTTCTCCCTTACTGGCTGCCAGTGTAGGCTCAGCCTTCCTTTCATTAGCATCTCCCATGGGCCAAAGTGTGTGGTCAAGCTGGGCGATATACATGGTACACAAATAGAAAGGAGGTGAGTCTTTATTGATTTCACTCTGAGAGGCCATCATGGTGGCTGGAAGCGGGAGACTGTCTCTTACTTCCTTGACCCGTCACTCAATGTGCTTGGACTCTGCTGCAAGGGGTTCAACATCCAGTGCTGCCTGCTCATCATTCTCCTCCGTGTCCTCCTCGTCATTTGAGAAGTGGCAATCATTCATGTCCTCTTTATGCAAGGCCTCCCCCCGCTGCAGTCCTAGGTTGTGCAGAGCACAGCAGAGCACCACAATACACGAGACCCTGGCTGGGGCATACTGCAGGGCTCCACCGGATTGATCCAGGCAACAGACTCTCATCTTCAGCAAACCAATAGCCTGCTCGATGGTTGCTTGGGTGGAGGCATGGCATGTATTTTACCTCTCCACTGCTGCAAAGCAAGGGTTCCTCATAGGCAACAAATACCATGTCTCAATGGGTAGCTCTTGTCCCTGAGAATCCATCCCTGAAGGTGAGTGGGAGGCCAGAAAAGCTGAGGCACCTGGGACTGTTGAAGTATGTAGGCATCGTGGATGCTTCACGGGAAGTGGGCACACACCTGCAGGAAACGCTTTTGGTGGGTTGCAGAGTAGTTATTGATGGAATGGAAGCTCTTCCTGTTGATCAAAGCAGCTGGCTGGGCCGTTGGAACCTTGCACCTGGGAGAGTCCAGCGATGGCCCAAATCCAATAGTCCTCTCGGCCTGACTGTCAGGATCAGTCCGGTAGCGCACATATTCGCTGGGCCTCTTGAACAAGGCATTGGTCACCTCCTTGATGCAGTGGTGGGCTGCTGTCTGGGAGACTCCACACATGTCTGCAGTGGATCCTTGGAATGATCCAGATGCATAAAAGTTAAGTGCCACAATGATCTTCAAGACCATAGGCATAGAGTGACTAACAACTGAATCCCATAGGTCATAACTCATCCTGCAGCATGGCACATAAGTCAGTGACAGCCTCCCTGGAGAGCAGTAGTCTTCGTTGACAATGCCACTCAAACATTTGGAGGTAGCTGATTCGAGTCCAGTACACTCTCTGGTGCAGGTGGGTCCTTAGCATGCTCTCGGCATGGAGCTTTATTGGCAGGCGCAGCTGCCTCCTGACCCTCCTTCCGTCGGAGGCACTGCATCACGCCATGGCAGTCCAAAAAGACAGGGTGTATGAGACCCATGCCAGGTGATCATGAGGCCTTCAGAGTACTGTCCTTGCAGAGATGAAGTTGCCTTGGCAGCCTTGCCTTTGTAAGTCCTTTCGGCTGTCTCGCTTATGGCCCTTAGTGCCCACCCTTGCTGATAGCCAATCCTCTTACTGGATAGTATGGCTTCTGGTACTGCCACCTGAAACCAAGCCCCACCTCCCCCCGCCCCCACAGACTTTTTTTTAATTTCCAAAATATACTTTATTCATAAAAATCTGTAAAAAATACATTACAAAACAGTTCCAAACAGCACCAAGTCAAACAATACAAAGAGTGCAAAGGAGATTTGTTTCCTTCAATACCGGAGTGAGTTGCCTCACGATGCACAGCACAACACTGTAAGTTGGCAATGGCCTCCTTTCCCCCTCTTCCGCTATCCAGTGCTGGTCATGGCTGCCTACCCATCACGGCACTGAAGCCTTGCCTCAGTGCCACCAGCTTGCAAAGGCTGGGGATCTGAAAGCACATGAGGGCTGCCCGTCATCCACTTAATTCCAAGCCCCCCATTGAATCGCGATCAATTACATGCTAATGTATTAAAACTAACAGTTCTACAATTTATTTTAGGCTGCATTTGCTGACAATGCAACCACTAGGTGGCGCAGTGCTTGCACATGCATAAATGCAGGCTCTTCAACTGGAACATCAGTGTTTGCGACGTTCAAGCAGCTGCCAGGATTAAAGATGGTGCTGCTCAATATATCACAGGAAATGCTCATGGCTAGATCGTTCCAGCAAATTAACCTTACATTAAGTCGGGTGGAAGCCCAGTAATATGCTACTATATAGTTATAGGATATTAGCTGTAATCTTTAGATGCATTTAATATTCCAGTAATCTGATTAAATACAAAAGAAATTTTATGATTGAATTTCCATTGGAAGTTATTGAATTGGCACCCCGATCGATGGAAAAGAAAGTTGGGCAGAGTATAAAATGTGCTGCCAATTCGTTATTGTGATTTGTTTATATGACTGACCAGGACTGATTTCACCCGAATGCAGCTACTACCTCCCTCCCCACTGGCCGCTCTCACCCCTCGGCAACTCGCTTTCTCCCCCTCCTCCCCACCGGCCGCTTCCCGCCCCCACCCCACCACCCAGCCACTCACTCCAGATCTCGCGGCTCACCCCCCACTTACCTGGCATATTGTTTCCTGCTCGTGCCACCCCGCTCTCCAGCTGCTTGCTCCCTGCCCCCACCCCCCCCCCTCCCAGCCATGAGCTCTGGGCCACGCTGCTTCCCTCCTCTTGGCCACTTGCTTCCACATTTCATCAGCCATCATGTGCCACCCAAAGAAGCGAGGGGTGATGGGTCGCCGTAGAAGCGATTGGCCGAGAGGAGGGAAGCACTGCGGCCCAGAACTAGCGGCTGGAGGAGGGGACGGGGAGCGAGCAGCCAGAGAGCGGGGTGGCGCGAAGCGAGGAACAATCAGCCAGGGGAGTAGCGAGCTCTGGAGCGAGCGGCTGAGGGAAGGAAGCGTCGAGGCCTGGAGCCAGGGGGGAGAGCTCCAGCCTCGAAGTCTCCCATTCAGCCACTTCCTCCAACCAACCAAGGGGCTGGATACCCGGTGACACTATATCGCCCATGCGTAAACATGGACGAGGCGCGGATACGCGACATTATCGCTGCGTGATGACATCATCCCGCTCATGCGCCATTAAGCCCTGGCAAGATGTAGCTGTGCATGTGTGCAGCTTGGTGCACTCTGATGATGTCAGCGGGCCACTGCGTTGTCAGGAATCACTTTGTTTAAATTACACTCCCGTCGCGTTGGAGCGGCGACACTGCCTTGGAACCAACGTCACAATGTTGGATTTCTGGGAAAACTTGTCCTACACTATTCTCCGGCCTCCCACGCCTCCATTCCCACACCAAATGGACTCGCTAAATACAGCTCACGTTTCAGGTCAATGACCTTTCATCAGAAAGTCATTGACCTGAAACATGAACACTAAAGAGCTCATGGTGTTGGGGGTAATATAGTAGCATGGATAGAGGATTGGTTAACTAACAGGAAACAGAGAATTGTGATAAATGGGTCATTTCAGGACGGCAAACTGTATCTAATGGAGTGCCACAGGGATCAGTGCTGGGACTTCAACTATTTATGATCTGTAGTAATGTTTTGGATGAAGGGGCCAACTGTATTGTTGATTTGCTGATGATATGAATTTAGATAGGAAAGCAAGTTGTGAGGAGGACACAAAATGTCTGCAAAGAGATATAGATAGGTTAAGTGAGTGGGTAAAAATTTGGCAGATAGAATATAATGTGGGAAAATGTGAGGTTGTCCACTTTGGCAGGATGAACAGAAAAGCAGAATATTATTTTAATGGGGAGAGACTGCAGAATGCTGCCGTACAGAAAGACCTAGGTGTCCTTGTACATGAATCACGAAAGGTTAGCATGCAGGTTTCTTCTTTTGGGCCTCCTTATCTCGAGAGACAATGGATACGCGCCTGGAGGTGGTCAGTGGTTTGTGAAGCAGCGCCTGGAGTGGCTATAAAGGCCAATTCTGGAGTGACAGGCTCTTCCACAGGTGCTGCAGAGAAATTTGTTTGTTGGGGCTGTTGCACAGTTGGCTCTCCCCTTGCGCCTCTGTCTTTTTTCCTGCCAACTACTAAGTCTCTTCGACTCGCCACAATTTAGCCCTGTCTTTATGGCTGCCCGCCAGCTCTGGCGAATGCTGGCAACTGACTCCCACGACTTGTGATCAATGTCACACGATTTCATGTCGCGTTTGCAGACGTCTTTATAACGGAGACATGGACGGCCGGTGGGTCTGATACCAGTGGCGAGCTCGCTGTACAATGTGTCTTTGGGGATCCTGCCATCTTCCATGCGGCTCACATGGCCAAGCCATCTCAAGCGCCGCTGACTCAGTAGTGTGTATAAGCTGGGGGTGTTGGCCGCTTCAAGGACTTCTGTGTTGGAGATATAGTCCTGCCACCTGATGCCAAGTATTCTCCGAAGGCAGCGAAGATGGAATGAATTGAGACGTCGCTCTTGGCTGGCATACGTTGTCCAGCAAGTAATTAGGAAGGCAAATGGAATGTTGCCATTTATTGCAAGGGGGTTGCAGTATTAAAGTTGGAAAGTCTCATTACAAACATACTTGCATTGGAAGCAGTTCAGAGAAGGTTCACTAGGCTGATTCCTGGGATGAGGGGTTTGTCTTATGAGGAAAGGGTGAGCAGATTGGGCCTATACTCACTGGAGTTTAGGAGAATGAGAGGTGATCTTATTGAAACATTTAAGAATCTGAGGGGCTTGACACGGTAGATGCTGAGAGGATGTTTCACCTCATGGGGAAATCTAGACTTAGGAGGCACAGTTTCAAATTATGGGGTCTCTCATTTAAGACGGAGACGAGGAATTTCTTCTCTTGAGAGTCGTTAGTGTTTGGAATTCTCTTCCCCAGTGAGCAGTGGAGGCTGGGCCATTGAATTCAATGCTGAATTAAACAGATTTTTGACCTACAAGGGAGTCAAGGTTATGGGGGCAAGCAGGAAAGTGGAGTTAAGGCCACAATCAGGTCAGCCATGATCTTATTTAATGGCGGAGCAGGCTCGAAGGACCGAATGGCCAACTCCTGATCCTATTTTTGATGCTCTTATTTAGAACAACACCAGTTTTTCTAATCTATCCACATAACTGAATCCACTAATTCCTTAGAGAAGAAAGGTTGAGAGGAGATTTGATAGAGGTGTTCAAAATTATGAGGGGTCTAGACAGAGTAGATAGAGCAAAACTGTTCGCAATTAGCAGAATGGTCGAGAACGAAAGGACACAGATTGAAGGTGATTGGCAAAAGAGTCAGTGGCACCATGAGGAAAAAAGTGTTTGAAAAACCTTTTTATGCAACAAGTGATTAAGATCTGGAATGCACTAGCTGAGAGTGTGGTGGAGGCAGGTATAATTGTGGCTTTCAAAAGGGAATTGGATAAGTACCTGAAGAGGAGAAATTTTCAGGGCTATGGGGAAAGGGCGGGGGAGTGGCACGAGCTGAGCTGCTCTTGCAGAGAGCCAGCATGGGCACGATGGGCCAAATGACCTCCTGTGCTGTAACCATTCTATGATTTGGTATTTACACACATTTCCAATGGAAAGTTTCCCATTCTGTTGTTTTCCCCCTCTCCTGCCCTGCCTATCACTCACTCATTAACAACCTTTCCCGCCAGATTTGATTGTATGAAAAAGTATAGGTCCTATTGAGATCGTTGCAGCCTTTGCATCCCCGACCTTGCCAGGTTCTTTTTCCACTACTGGGCACCCCCACACCCTTTCCACCACCATACCCACCCCCCCCCCCCAACTTAAAAACCAAGGGCTTTTAAATTTGCATGATTTTTTCCAGGGTTTTCGGTGGCTCTTCTGCTGAGGAGATTCGCTGAGACATTTAAACTGAGGTGATGTGGTATTGTCGCTGATGGAATCACAGCTTTTGCTCCTCATTTTAACATTACCTTCGGGTGTTTTTAAAAAAAACTCTCATTCCTCTCAGCAGTTCCTCTAAGATCCAGAAGCTGTATCAATTTCAGTAGTCTGTCTTTGTAGAGGTGCATGACCCGTAGGATTAACAATCCTCCTATCTGTGTACACTGTGCAATACACTAAATTGGCAGTAGTGTAAGTTAAGGCCTGATTTTTAGGGTATTTATTTTGCGATTAAAATAGACAAATGAACTGTATAGAATCGTAGAATCTTTTAGCACCAAAAGGAGGACATTCAGCCAACTGCACCTGTACTAGCTTTTTGAAAGTGATATCCAATAAGTCCCACTCCCCTGCTCTTTCCCAATAGACCTGCAAATATCCGGTTCCCTTTTGAAAGTTGATATTAAATCTGCCTTTCAGGCAGTGCGTTCTGAATTGTAACAACTCACTGCCTAGTTTTCTCCTCGTCTGCCCCCTGATTCTTTTGCCAATTATTGTATATCCGTGTCCTCTGAATACTGACCTTCCTGTCAATGGAAATAGTTTCTCTATAGACTCTATCAAATCCCTTTGTAATTTTGAACATCTCTGATAAATCTTACCTTAACCTTCTCTGCTCTAATGTTATGACGGAAGCAGGAGTAATGCACTGTCAATTCAGTCCCATTACTCCACAGGTCACAGCATACTATGAAAGTTTCCCACCTACCAGAAATTAGCCAAATTAAACACTTAATTAACCCCAGAATAAAACACACCAAACCAGGTATCTTTAAACAACAACAAATGAACTATTTATTAGTAAACTAAATCTTAAACAATACTGAGATAAACCTGTCTGAAAAGACTTTATAACTTCTTATTCCTCCTAACCCTCATGCACACACACATACATTCAAAAGCCAACAGTTAACTGGTTCTAAAATGATGTTTTTAAAATTAGAGCTGTTTCTTATGAATAATAAAACAACTGGGTTGTAAGTCCTGGCTGATTACTTTCCTGGATCAGTGAGATGTCTCAGAGTCAAATAGTCAGATGTCACTCGAAGTCTCCAGGCGAGTTTGATGAACAGTCTGTAATGGATAGGTGTTTACGGCACTTTGGCTGCAGTAGGCATCACACAGATCTTTCAACAAGGGGTATAATAACAGGTCAATTTAGATTTTAAATCAGCAGTCTATTGGTAGAAACTTTACTGAGTTTCCAGAACTCCCAGAAACACAAAAGGCAACACTCCTGAGGCAGAGGCTTCTTAGAGACTGGAAGTAAAAAGGAATTTACTACCTCCAACAATGCAAAGATTGCTTTCCAGGGGTCTTTTCCTCTTTTGGCGAAACACAACCTGTAGGCCAATGTCGATTTTCTGCTGAGAGAAAGAGACAAATCCTTCCTTCAAAAAGAGCATGCTTCGCTGGTCTGCCTGATCAGACTGGTTCTAGCCAGTCTTACACACAACCAAACTGATCCAACACAGCACGTGACTGCATCTCTCTTGCTATTGCTTGGGAAACAGGTTTTCAGCACGCACACACTGTTTCCAGAGAATATTAAAACTTTTCTCAGTCTTAAAGGCACACAGGCCCCTCTTAGTTTTTAAAACAGGGAAAAATAACTCTTCCATGACACTAAGCAGAACATAAAAAAACTAAACAAATATTTAATGATACAATAGTTAAGGATCAGAATAATGAAAAAGAATTCACAGTGAGTTATTTATCCATTTGAAGATAGATATCAGTGGCAAATACAACCTCAGCTTTGGCAAATACTGCCTGCTTTTGGCGTCTTGGCCTACTTTCAATATTGGTTGGTCAATGGAAGTGGACTTGTACTACATATAATGCCATTCACTTGCTATACAATCAATCCCGTTTGACCCACCTCAGAATTCAGAAATCAACTTAAGAAATGATGCAAAACTCTAGTTCATAGAATAATAGAACCTTACAACCATTCGGCCCATCACGCCTGATGCCGACTCTTATCTATTTATTCCTTTGGAATCAGGTTTCCAGCCAAACCTGATGAGGTCATACCCAAAGGTGAAATCCAGGGGCTGCCACCATCAAATAATTCATAATTGGAAACAACTTCATACAGCAAACATCACGGGACATGCTGGGTTAAAATTGGTTACTGCGAGAAGGGTTTTCTTTATCCTGCAGGAAATAAATATTATTCCAATTAATATGAATATATTATTTATTAATGTTGAATAAAAGGGGGTTTAATAGACTACTATCTGTTGAATATGGAATCTTGGTGTCCCCATAGCTGGCTGCACAAAGTATTAAATTCCAGTCATCTCAGATTAAGTTGGTGTCATTGTGGCTCTGTTGGTAGCACTGTCCCCTCTGATTCAGAAGGTTTTTGCTTCAAGTCCCAGGATTTGAGCACAATAATCTAAGATGACACGCCATTGCAGTACTGAGGGAGTGCTGCACTAACACAGATGCTGTCTTTTGAATGAGACATTAAACCAAGGCCCTGTCTGCCCCCTCGGCTGGATATAAAAGTTCCCAGGACACTGTTTTGAAGAAGAGCAGGTGTGTTATCCTGGTGTCCTGGCCAATATTAATCCTCAATCAACACCACAAAAAACGATTATCTGGTCATTGCTGTTTGTGGGAGTTTGCTGTGCGCACATTGGCTGCCATGTTTCCTACATTACTACAGTGACTGCACTTCAAAAAGTCTTCATTGGCAGTAAAGCACATGAGATGTCTGTGGTCATGAAAGGCGATATATAAATGCAAGTACTTCTTTATCTCAAAGTGGTTGATGCATTGCTATCCTCTGAATTTATAAAAAATAGGTTTGATTGATGGCTCTGAGTTGAAGACTTGAGCCAGATGTGGTTGGAGATGGGGCTGTGATTCTTTGGCAGATAGCCCTATTGGGTCTATATTATGGTAACTTCATCCATCTCACCAGTCTGAGGCCTCCAGGTATATGAGACTATAATCAGAGACTCGTGGGTAGCTTTGTGCCGCAAGAAATTACTGACTGTGTTTCAAGGATCAGTTGAAGAGTGCAGAAGTTATTTTTGATATTCGGAGAGGATAATGAAGTTACTGCAAATACATGGTATTGAGTACTGCTGATTTACCTGTTGTTAAATAAATAGGTTGCTGTGAGTATTACCTGTCGAAGTCAAATTGGTGGGTTCTGGTAAACCACAGTACAGGGGTAAGCGTTCTCTGTTTAATCCCTGGGTCTCGCTATATTTGCCCAGATATTGGGCAGCTAACTCTGCTTTGTAGACTTGGGGTATAATTACACATTGCTAACATATCTGGAGTGATGACCAGGGAGATGGGGAACTGCCCCATCCCCAAACATCCCACACCTTACCCACAAATATTGGTTGGCAAACTGGACTTCATTTACTTTATTTTCTCTTCACTTTCTGGTCTGGCGCAGATGTGTCTGTTGACCTATGTCACTTGCTCCGTGCTATATCTGCTCTGTCCCCTCCACATCCTTCCTGCTGCCTTTGGGATCGCCGTTTGGAGGTTTTGAGCCTCATTTTCTTCCCAGGCCTTCTGGTGGCTTCTTCCCATTCTACTCCCTTCCACCAGTGGGAAACTCATGTGTGAATGGGCCATTCCAATGGGGAACATTACGCCTGCAGTTGGATGCTGTTTAGTGGTGAGGTATGGATGTCGAGCTTCTGGAGTGTTGTTGGAGCTGCACCCATCCAGGCAAGTGGAGAGTATTCCATCACACTCCTGACTTGTGACTTGTAGATGGTGGACAGGCTTTGGGGAGTCAGGAGGTGAATTACTTGCCTCAGGATTCCTAGCCTCTGACCTGCTCTTGTAGCCACGGTATTTATATAGCTACTCCAGTTCAGTTTCTGGTCAATGGTAGCCCCTAGGATGTTGATAGTGGGGGATTCAGCGATGGTAATGCCGTTGAAAGTCAAGGGGAGATGGTTAGATTCTCTCTTGTTGGAGATGGTCATTGCCTGGCACTTGTGTGGCACGAATGTTACTTGCCATTTATCAGCCCAAGCCTGGATATTGTCAAGGTCTTGCTGCATTTCTACACAGACTGCTTCAGTATCTGAGGAGTCACAAATGGTGCTGAACATTGTGCAATCATCAGCGAACATCCCCACTTCTGACCTTATGATTGAAGGAAGATCATTGATGAAGCAGCTGACGATGGTTGGGCCTAGGACACTACCCTGAGGAACTCCTGCAGTGATGTCCTGGATCTCAGATGATTGACCTCCAACAACCACAACCATCTTCCTTTGCGCTAGGTATGACTCTAGCCAGTGGAGGGTTTTTCCCCCTGATTCTCATTGACCTCAGTTTTGCTAGGGCTCCTTGATGCCATACTCGGTCAAATGCTGCCTTGATGTCAAGGGCAGTCACTCTCACCTCACTTCTTGAGTTCAGCTCTTTTGTCCATATTTGAACCAAGGCTGTAATGAGGTCAGCAGCTGAGTGGCCCTGGCCGAACCCAACTGAGCAGGTTATTGCTAAGCAAGTGCCACTTGATGGTTATCTCATTGAAACATGGAAAATTTTCACAGGACATGACAGGTTAGATGTGGATAGGATGTTTCCTCTGGCTGCTGAGTCTAGAACCAGGGGACACAGTATCAGAATAAGGGGCAGGCCATTTAAGACTAAGATGAGGAGGAATTTCTTTACTAAGAGGGTGGTCAGTCTGTGGAATTCTCTACCTCAGAGGGCTGTGGAATCTCAATCATTGAGCATGTTGAAGATAGTAATTGATAGATTTCTGGATACTAATGCCATCAAGGGATATGGGGATAATGGGGAAAATGACAGAGGTAGATGATCAGCCATGATCTGTTTGAATGGTGGAGCAGGCTTGATGGGCTGAATGGCCTACTCCTGCTCCTATTTCCTATGATCTTATGAGTGGCTTCACAATGCTTAATGTTGGCACAAGGCACAAAACAAAGCAACACATCCCTTTCCTCGCACAAATATGATGCCTTCAATGTCCCATTCCGTAACAAGACTTGCATTTATTTTGCACTTTTCATAACCTCAGGATATCCCAAAGCACCTTACAGCCAATTAAGTCCTTCTAAAGAGTAGTCACTGTTGTAATGTAGGAAATGTCAGAGTCTGTCTGCAAAAATCAAGATTCCACAAACAGCAATATGACAATGACCAGATAATCTGTTTTTGGTGTTGGTTGAGGGATAAATATTGGCCAGAACACCAAGGAGAACTCACCTGCTCTTCTTCAAAATAGTGCAGTGAGATCTTTTATGTCCAATAGGAGGACAGACAGGACCTCAGTTTAACATCTCATCTAAAAGATGGAATTAGGCCAGCTGCTCATCAACAAACAAATCAAAGAATGAGAATTTATTGGAAACTAAAGGTAGTTGTGTTGAAGAAGTTCCACTCTCTTTATTGGGATTTGCCCTGGCAACTTTTGAGCAAGAAAATCCAGCGAAGATGAGTTTAAGTGGGAATAAGATGACATGCAGAGGTTCTATTTTATCGAGTATGAAGGTAATAAAATCTTACAACCAGGGGTCAATGGCAGTGGTGTGAATTAGACACAGAGGTAGGCAATTTTCAGGTATCCTCCTGTGCTGTAAACCGTTATGGTTCCTCCACTGTCCATAAGCCTAATTTATTCTAAACTCAATTATCCATATCCGGGTTTGCATTTAAGCTCCAAGCACCCATCACTCTGGTTCTTGCTGACTGACATCATCCCCCATCTTTGTATGCATTTTAGTAAACCCTCTACCATCCCACCTACCCATAGTGCAACCTTTTTTTAAAAAATATGTTTATTCACAGGATATGGCATCTCTGACAAGACCAGCATTTAATACCCTAATTGCTCTTGAGAAGCTGATGGTGAGCCACCTTCTTGAACAAGGGTGCTGTTAGGGAGTTCCAGGATTTTGATCCAGTGGCAATGAAGGAATGGCGATATATTTCCTAGTCAGGATGGTGTGTGACCTGAAGGAGAAACTTGGATGTAGTGGTGTTTGCATCCACCTGCTGCCATTGACCTTCTAGGTGGTAGAGGTTGCAGGTTTGGGAGGTACTGTCGAAGTAGCCTGGTGAGTTGCTACAGTGCATCTTGTAAGTGGTATACACAGCAACCACACTGTACTGGTGGTGGATGAGATGTCAATCAAGCAATCTGCTTTCTTTTGGATGGTGTTGAGCTTCGTGAGTGTTGTTGGACCTGCAAGTGAAGAATATTCCATCACACTCCTGACTTATACCTTGTAGGTGGTGGAAAGGTTTTGGGAAGGCAGGTGAGTCACTTGCTACAGAATTCCCAGCCTCTGACCTACGCTTATAGCCACAGTATTTATATGACTGGTTCAGTTAAGTTTCTGGTCATTGGTAATCCCCAGGCTGCAGATGGTGAGGGATTCAGCGATGGTAATGGCATTTGAACTTCAAGGGAAGATGATTAGATTCTCTTGTTGGAGATGGTCACTGCCTGGCACTTGTGAGGCGCAAATATTACTTGCCACTTATCAACCCAAACCTGGATGTTGTCCAGGTCTTGCTGCATGAAGGCACAAACTGCTTCGGTACCTGAGGAGTTATGAATGGTACTGAACAACGTGATCGTCAGGGAACATCCCACTTCTGACCTTATGATTGAAGGAAGGTCATTGATGAAGCAGCTGACGATGGTTGGGCAAGGACACTATCCTGAGGAACTCCTGAAGTAATGTCCTGGGGCTGAGATGATTGGCTTCCAACAACCACAACCATCTTTCTCGTACTTGGTATGACTCCAGCCAGTGGGGAGATTCCTCCCGATTCCCATTGACTTAATTTTACTTGGGCTTCTTGATGTCACACTCGGTCAAATGCAGTCTTGATGTTGAGGGCAGTCACTCTCACTTCATCTCTGGAATTCAGTTCTTTTGTCCATGTTTGGGCCAAGGCTTTAATGAGGTCTGAAACTAAATGGCCCTCACAGAACCCAAACTGAGCATCAACGAGCAGGTTATTGCTGTGTAAGTGCAGCTAGATAGCACTGTCAACAACATCTTCCATCGCTTTGCTGATGATTGAGTAGATGATTGGGTGGTAATTGGCTGGATTGGATTTGGCCTGCTTTTTGTGGACAGGACATACCTGGCAATTTTCCAGATTGATGTCAAGTAGATATCAATGTTGTAGCTGTACTGGAACAGCTAATTCTGAAGCAATACAGTCAGGATGTTGTCAGGGCCCATAGCCTTCGCTGTATCCAGCACATTCAGCCGTTTCTTGATATCACGTGGAGTGAATCGAATTGGCTGAAGACTGGCATCTATAACGCTGGGGACCTCAGGAGGAGGCCGAGATGGATCATCCACTCACAACTTCTGGCTGAAGATGTTTTCAAATGTTTCTGCCTTGCCTTTTGCATTAACATGCTGGGATCCACCATCACTGAGGATAGAGATGTTTTTGGAGCATCCTGCCGTTGGTTTTCTATATAGAGGGTGGTGAATGCCTGGAACTTGCTGCCGGGGGAGGTGGTGGAAGCAGGTACGATAGCAACATTTAAGAGGCATCTTGACAAATACATGAATAGGTTGGGAATAGAGGGATACGAACCCCGGAAGTGCAGAAGGTTTTAGTTTAGGCAGGCATCATGATCGGCGCAGGCTTGGAGGGCCGAATGGCCTGTTCCTGTGCTGTACTGTTCTTTGTTCTTTAATTGTGCACTACCATTCAAAACTGGATGTGGGGGAACTGCAGAGCTTTGATCTGATCCGATCCTTTGGTTGTGGGCTAGCTTAGGTATGTCCATAGCATGCTGCTTCTGCTCCTGGTATTCTCCTATATAAGCCTCATTGAACCAGGGTTGTTCCCCTGCTTTGATGGTAGTGGTTCAGGGAGGGATATGCTGAGCCATGAGGTTACAGATTGTGGTTGAATACAATTCTTTTGCTGCTGATGGTCCACAGCACCTTGGATGCCAAGTTTTCAGCTGCTAGATCTGTCCTAAATCTATCCCATTTAGCATGGTGGTAGTGCCACACAACAAAATGGAAGGTGTCCTCTGTGTGAAGACGGGGCTTCATCTCTACAACGACTGTGCGGTGGTCACTCCTACCAATACTGTCATTCACAGATGCATCTGTGACAGGTAGCCTGGTGAGGACGAGGTCAAGTAGGTTCTTCCCTCTTGTTGGTTCTCTCACCACTTGCCACAGGCAGATATGTCCTTCAGAACTTGGCCAGCTTGATTAGTAGTGGTGCTACCGAGCCACTCTTGGAGATGGACATTGAAGTCCCCCACCCAGAGTACATTCTGTGCCCTTGTTTCCCTCAGTGCTTCTTCCAAGTGGTGTTCAACATGGAGAAGCACTGATTCATTAGCTGAGGATGGGTAGTAGGTGGTAATCAGCAGAAAGTTTCCTTGCCAATGTTTGATCTGATGCCATGAGACTTCATGAGGTCTGGAATCAATGTTGAGGACTCTGGTGCCAGTCCCTCCTGACTGTATACCATTGTCACCAGCTCTGATGGCGATGGAGGAGTCTGGACCATTGGCTCAAAAGTGAGATAGTAGGAGTATGATTATGTCAGGCTGTTGCTTGATTAGTCAATTCTAGCATAAAGCTCCAGATCTTAGTGAAGAGGA